>NC_137779.1:16209242-16809242 GCF_963455305.1 Plecotus auritus
ATAGAGATAGAGATAGAGATAGAGATAGAGATAGAGATAGAGATAGAGAGAGAGAGAGAGAGAGAGAGGATGGGTTAGGGGTGTGGGAAAGGGAGATATTCAGGTAAAAAGAACTCCAGAAAAGTCAGAAGCAGGCTGGGACTGAGCGAGAGGTCATACTCCCCTCCCCAACCCCGGAGAACAAAGTTATCAGGTTTGTTTGTTTTTAAAATATATTTTATTGATTTTTTACAGAGAGGAAGGGAGAGGGATAAAGAGTTAGAAACATCGGTCAGCTGCCTCCTGCACACTCCCCACTGGGGATGTGCCCACAACCAAGGTACATGCCCTTGACCGGAACTGAACCCGGGACCCTTCAGTCCGCAGGTTGACGCTCTATCCACTGAGCCAAGCCGGTCAGGGTCAAAGTTACCAGGTTTTAAGAGATTTGCAGGAGTTTTGCATCAAACCCATCTCTTCTCCTGCACTTGCCTTCACAGGAGAAATATTGCTCTTTGTCTTTGTCCCGCACTCCCTGGCTCCCCATCAGTCTCCTCAAAAAGGTGAAACAATTTCATAAAACGCGTCCTAGCAGAGTCATATGCAAAAGTATGCAAATCGATGCGAGCTACTTGGCGCCCCTGGGCTTTCTGCCCGCAGTTTTATCCCGGTTCTGAGTCTCCCACAGGAACTGCTAGATTAGGGTCCAGACGCCCCACCTCATCCCCTGGCTCTCCGTTGCAAACCGGGTGACTGCGGGCCAAGGGGTGGACACGCGTGCAATTGTTCTCCACCCACCCCCACCCAACTCCTTCCTCAAACCTCCCCAGTCTCCCGCACTTTCGCGGATAAACCCCGGGGCCTGCGAGGAAATGGAGCCAGGGTTTTGAGAGCTAGAGGAGCGAGCTTGGGCTTTGCCTCAGTTTCCCCAAGGGCCCGGTAAAGGGAGGGAGGATTTCTGTTCTAAAGTCAGGCGGGACAGAGTCCGACAGAGCCTCCTTTCTCATCTCGGGGGCTTTAAGGAAGCAGGAAACTCTCCCGCGACGTCCAGATCCCGGCTCGGGGCTCTGGGCTCGGGGCTCAGGGGGCGGGGACTCCAACTCTTGCTGAGTGACTCCAGTCTCTGGCCCTGCTCGTGGCCGTAGGGGCGGGGGGTGGGGAGGAGGAAGGGTGTCGGATTAATCCCTTAATTACGCTGTGGTCGGGTGGCACCTGCTTTCCGCCGCTCAGCCCCCAGGGGACCGCGGCGCGGAGGGGTGGAGAGAAGGACAGGGAAGGCGGGCGCGCGGAGGCACGCGCGGCACCCGGGCGCCGGCCGGCGGGACAGCGGCACCGTGGCTGGGACGGAGCGCAGAGGCTGCCGAGGGGCTGGCGGCTCCCGGCCCGCGGGTCGCAGACCCAGGGGCTGGGTCCCGAGCCCCCCGCCCGGGTCCTGGTCGGGTCGCGCCATGCTGCGCTACCTGCTCAACGCGCTGCTGCAGATGAACCTGTTCGCCGACTCCCTGGCCGGGGACGCGTCCAACTCCAGCGAACTGCTCTTCGGCTTCAACGCCTCGGGGGCGGCGCTCAACCACAGCCTGCTGTCCCCGGGCGAGCCTTCTCTCAACGGTAAGCCCCAGCCCCGTGGGGACGTCGGATCCCGAATGGGGGTAAGGTGGGAGGGCGGCGTGGAGGAGGAGACCAAGCGATCCCGCTCCTCTTGGAGACCCAGGGGCGCCTCCCAGCGCCTCCCCGGGTGGGGATCAAGGGATGATATGGGGCTTTGAGCACCTGAGTGGGTGTACCGGCGGGGGTCGAGGGTTTGGGGGGAGATGGTCTCTGAGTCCATTACTCCCCACCTCCCCAGGCGACCCCAGGCCATCCCAGGCGAGGAGAAACATGGGTGGGTGCGAGCAAGTTCGAGCTAGGAGAGGCTGCGGGGAGGAGAGCGGAGGGGCGTGGTCGCCGGGCCTGGACCAAGCTGGGCCACTTACTGACCCGCCCAGGTAGCAGGCTTCCCACCGGGAACCCAAGTTTGCCAAGAACTCTAAACTTAGGACGAGGGCGAGGAAGCCGAAATGTTGGGCGTGTTTGCTACAGAGCTCGACAGAGGCGGCGGCCGTTTCAGGGAACTTAGGAGTTTGCCCCTCAGAGGCGGGCTCGCAGCCGGTCCACCGGGCAGAGCTGGGCGGGCAGGCTGTGCTGGCGGCGAGGTCGTCAACGCTAATTACGGTGATTAATAAATAATGGCTGAGACCGCGCGCTCCTCCGCGTCCCGGGAGCTGGGAGAGGTCCGGGCTCGCCCCCTGCCGGCCGCCTCGGGAACTCCCACGTTCCCTGGCACTTGGGCCGGGGTTCCCTCTGATTCTTCCCCAGCCGGGGTCTGCGGACCTCAGCCAACTGGAATCTTGGGCGAACGCTGTGCTGGAGACCCCAAAGCGGCGAGAAAGGAGACCTGGGCAGTGGTGTGTGTGTGTGTACTCAGGTGCTGGGGAGAAACCCCAGAGCCCCATTAGCATGACCCTTAGCTATTCATTAGCTTCTGTTGAAGCCTCTCCTGAGACCCCAAATGACAGGGAGGAAATTCCAGGGAAAGGGAGCCTGCAGATGTGTCTACAGGAATTAGGGGAAAGCGCAGACCAGCAAGGTGAACCATGCACGGAGCGTGGGGAGGAAGATGGGGAATGAGCTGGAATTCTCCAATCTGCTGACCTCCCAGATCCCCAGGAGGTTCAGCACAGAGCCCTTCTCACAGACACCTCAGTGATCTCACAGAGCACGTTCACTCCACACTGTCCCGGTGAGGTTTGTAGGGAAGGAATTGATGGTCAGGTTCGCAGTGGAGGAAGCAAATTCAGAGAAGATAGACCAGTACCCCAGTGGGCACAAAAACAGCACAAAGCTTGGCTATAACAGACCTGCCTATTCCCATGACGTCCGATGGTTAGGTGAAGGGCAAAGGGGACTACTGGGGCCTGGTAGAATCCGATTCAGGTAAAGACTATAGTAGCCAAGATCAGGTCAGGTGGGTGAGGTAGAAGAACCCTTAAGTAACCTTAGTCCAGCCATATTTATTGAGCCTTCCCCCAAGTGCTTTTGGGGAAGTACATTATGGTCTTAAGACGACCCTACCACTATTCTTTATTACTATAAAGAAGCTGAGACTCAGAGAAGTTCAAGAACTGCCCAAGTTCTCACAGGACTTAGTGTCGAGGCCTGAGACTCCCACCCTAGTTTGTTCCAGCCCACCCCTGAGCTCTTCATCATTCCAGTGCTGCTCACCTGAACTGGGCCTGAGGTTTGCCTAAACTGGGCCTGGGATGGGATGGAGGGGAATGGGGTGAGAATCAGAAGTTTCCATCTAGAAGGGAAATGGAGAAAATGATTCCCTTCTCCAAGTGGGCAACCCTTCCAGCGTCCTCTCCATGGGAACTTCTAAGAGCAGGGTGGGAAGTGAAACCCAATCTCACACTGAGGCTGGAAGTCGAGGTTCCGCGGATTCTGGAACAGAGTGGAGAAGCGGAGTAGGGATGGGGAGGTGGGGAACAGAAGCCGGTTCCGTAAGTCCTGGTTAGTGAAGGGCACAGATGCCGTGAGGTGGCAGCGGCGCCTACTGGCCGCCAGGGGTCCCGAAGCCACTTTGAATCAAGCTGGGGCAGTGGTTGACAAACCGCGGCTCGAGAGCCACATGCGTCTCGTTGGCCCCTTGAGTGTGGCTCTTCCACAAAATACCACGGCCTGGGCGGGTCTATTTTGAAGAAGTGGCGTTAGAAGAAGTTTAAGTTTAAAAAATTTGGCTCTCAAAAGAAATTTCAATCGTTGTACTGTTGATATTTGGCTCTGTTGACTAATGAGTTTGCCGACCACTGACTGCTGGGGTATCTGAGCCTGACGGGCTCCGGGCTCCTGGATCCCAAACCACTGCAGAGGCGAAGCGAGCAGAAGGCAGCAGGCCCAGGGAGGGGCAGGAGCAGAACGCGTGGTGAACGGACCAGAGAGCACCAGGGAAGGAGAGCAATTCCTTTCTCATTGGTTGGTGGCCTTTCATCACCTGAGAACCACCTGCTGGAACCTGTGCCCGCTCAGAAAAGAGCGTTACCCACATTTCCACTGTCGTCCGCATTGGTTCAGTTCCGGTGGCTTCACAGGAGCCCGAAGCATGATTGTCTGGGGTGTCAATAGACGTGCTCTGTGCCAGTTCCTGGGCTCCCAGGCCCCGCCCATCACTCAAGCCTTCCTAGTCCCGGGGGACCCCAGGCCTGGCCACGTTCTCCATGTCGCTGCCCGGGACCGCGCCGCGCCGAGGCGAGGAACCCAGTGTGGGCCTTAGCTGTCCCGCTTATGGAGCAAGGACATCTGAGAACCACTGCGGACGGGGAATGAGGCCATTCAGCTAGAGGCGCGGGTGGCCCTCCATTCCCCATTAGACCTGGCCGAGGGGGAGGAGGCGGGTGTCCTGATTCCTTGGCTTATCTGCGTCTTCCCAGAAGGATGTACCCGCCCCTACAGAAAGAGGAGGGGTCCTTTTTCTCTCTGGAGCTCCCGTCTTTCCCCAACTTGCCGGTCTGAACGCTCTGCGTCCCTCCCATCCTCCAGGGTCAAGAGTCGGGCCGGAGGACGCGATGCCGCGCATCGTGGAGCAGCCACCAGATCTGCTGGTGTCCCGAGGCGAACCGGCCACGCTGCCCTGCCGTGCGGAGGGCCGGCCCCGGCCCAACATCGAGTGGTACAAAAACGGGGCGCGCGTGGCCACCGCGCGCGAGGACCCGCGCGCTCATCGCCTGCTGCTGCCCAGCGGCGCCCTCTTCTTCCCGCGAATCGTGCACGGGCGCCGCGCGCGCCCCGACGAGGGCGTGTACACGTGTGTGGCGCGCAATTACCTGGGGGCGGCGGCCAGCAGGAACGCCTCGCTGGAAGTGGCAGGTGAAGTCGGGTCGTCAGCCAGTGTGGGGTCTGGGGTGCGGGAGGGCGCGGGCAATCCCGTCTAGAACCAGCTCCCATCTCAGGCGATTCCTCTTCCGTTGGGACTGTGCCTTTGGTCTCTTATGCCCACGCCTGGGCCTGGTACTTTTTCACCTGTGGCGGGGCAGACGGTCACAGTCATAAAAGTACTCATATTCTCTCTCTCTCTCTCTCTCTCTCTCTCTCTCTCCAGTCCTTCGCGACGATTTCCGGCAGTCTCCTGGGAACGTGGTGGTGGCAGTGGGGGAGCCAGCTGTGATGGAATGCGTGCCCCCCCGCGGCCACCCGGAGCCGTCGGTGACCTGGAAGAAGGGCAGTACCCCAGTCAAGGAGGAGGAGGGAAGGATCACGGTGAGGGCTGGGCCAGGCAGGGGATGCAACAGGGGGGCGGAGTCAGCAGTCACAAGGGGGCGGGGCCATGCGCTCGGGGTCTGGCGCCTGCCTCCGAGGAGAAAGGCCTGAATCCAAGGGTCTTGGAAGGCGGGGAATAATGCTCGCTCGGGTGATAAGGCGGGAGATCTGAGATCAGGGCATCAGCTGACTAGAGGCTGGGAGCCAGCTGTTGAGTGAGGGTTAAATGAGGATGGGTAGGATGGACTTGGTATAAGATAGGGGGGTGGAGCCTGATGCCCCAGGGACTCTTGAGAGAAAAAAACAGACCTGAGCCCCACCTTGGGCAAAGCGACAATTTCTTATCTAGATGGATCAGCTTCACTGGTTTTCTTCATGGGTTTGTTGTGAAAATCAAATAAATATGCTTTGATGGCTATAAAGGACCAGAGTTCCTGTGATTACTCCGCAGATCCGTGGCGGGAAGCTGATGATGTCACATACACACAAGAGTGATGCAGGGATGTACGTGTGTGTGGCCTCCAACATGGCAGGAGAACGGGAGAGTGGGCCGGCAGAACTGGTGGTACAGGGTAGGCATGCGGAGGTTTGAAGTGATGGGAGCATGCAGTCGGGGAATCACGCAGCTGTGCAGACCCCTGACTGTTCCCTCACTCCCACGCCACAGAGCGTCCCTCATTCCTGCGGAGACCAGTGAATCAGGTGGTCCTGGCTGATGCCCCTGCACATTTCCCATGTGAGGTGCAAGGGGATCCCCCACCTCGTCTACACTGGCGAAAGGAGGATGGAGAACTGCCCACAGGCAGGTGAGGAGAGCCAACCAGCTCACGTGTGTACCCCGCCCTAGAAAACGAAGGCAGATACCCTCTCACACAGAGAAGTCTGTTCCCCAGAGCCTGTGGCCCTGCCCTACCCACTCCCCAGCTCCATTCATAGAGCTTCTGTCCCTGTTGAGGTCTGCCTAGTCCCTGGTGTCTGTCCTGGGGGAGACAGAAGTGGTCTGTAGCTATGGCCAACCCAGCCTGGGGGTGGGGAGTGGAGCAGGTATGAGATCCGGAGTGACCACAGCCTATGGATTGGGCGTGTGAGTGCTGAAGACGAGGGGACATACACCTGTGTGGCGGAGAACAGCGTGGGCCGAGTGGAAGCGTCTGGCTCCCTCAGTGTTCACGGTGAGGCCCCACTTGGTTCTGCCCGCTGCAGGGGTGAAATGAGGGAAATGGAGGGTGGGCCGAGCAGGAAAGGACAAGCAGGAGATGTTGGGTCACCTGAGACTCGTGCAAGAGAGAGAAGGAGACAGCTAAACAGACTTGAGCAAGAGATGTGTGAGAATCTGCTCCTACTTCAGCCAAGCTTGAACTTCTCTCTCTCCTGTCCCCTCAGTCTCCCTTCTTAGTACCCCTGACTCCCTGTTCCTTTATCTCCCCTCCCCTTGCCAGTCCCACCCCAGCTGGTGACCCAGCCCCAGGACCAGATGGCAGCTGTTGGAGAGAGCGTGACTTTTCAGTGCGAGACCAAAGGAAACCCGCCCCCTGCCATCTTCTGGCAGAAGGAGGGAAGTCAAGTAGGTGCCCACTCCGGGGGCTTCCCACCAGCTTCTCCTTGGGTCCTAGCCCCCTCCTTCTACATTCTTCAAACTGCTCTCAGGGTTCTGCTTCACCTTTGGTCCTCCCAGGAACCCTTGCAGGTTGTTTGTGAGGATTAAATAAGATAATTAATATAAAGGGCCTGGGACATAACTAACACTTTTGAAATAAATGGTAATATATTTAGGTGGTAGGGAACGGTCCTGTGTAGCAATTCCTTGGAATCTTTCTCTTAGGATCAAGGACCTCCTGAGGATGCAGCAAGCTCAATTAGATCCCTCCTTCCCCAGGCCGTGGGTCCTTGGCTTCATACATTGCTCTAGAAAGCAAATAGCTCTGTATCAAAGCGGCGGAGGGTAGAATAGGACCTGCTTTTCTATTTATAAGAGGCCTCCACCAGGGGGCGCGCAATAGTAGCAAACAAACGCCCAAACATGGAACTGGAATGAACATTAACTGAAGTTACAACATAAGTAACTTCCTGTAAGGGAAAGGCGGGAATTTTGCTACTGGAAAACAAGATCAGTATAACAAAATAAGTCTGACTAACTCCACCCGCTGGGAAACCAGGCCACTATTCCCTCATTCCAAATCCACAGCCACAATTTCCCCAACATCTTCTCTAGCATCAGAGTCTGCTGTGTTTCCATTAGATTCTGAAATGAATAAAAGTGCTGGTGGCGGTAGAGGGTGGGAGTAGGTATGAGTCAGGGGCTCAGCATGATGCTATATGTCCTGAGACCCACACCTACTCCACTTACCTCCCCTGTATGTATCTAATGTAAAATGTTAGAGCCAGAAAGAAGGGGAAAGTATGTAACATTTATCACGCAATGTATTAAGAGTTTCATGTGATTACTTCATTTAATCTTAACTATCCTCTAAGAGTCCTATTTGGGGAAATTTGAGCTTAGGAAGTTCAAATAGCTTGCACAGAGCTGGGGAGTACATCCCCAAATCATCTAATCAAATCGCTCATTTTTGTGAATAGGTTTAACTAGTTCGCCCAAGGTCACACAACTGGCTGGGGACAGAGCATGAATCAGGACCTCGGGAACGCTCTGAATTCTGGTGTTGATGGGAATGGGGGCTGCCTGCTCATTCCCTTCCTTGGGTCCTTGCTCTGTCCCCAGGTGCTGCTTTTCCCCAGTCAGTCCCATCAGCCCACAGGGCGCCTCTCAGTCTCCCCCAGAGGCCAGCTCAACATCACGGACGTGCAGAGTGGGGATGCTGGCTACTATGTGTGCCAGGCGGTCAGTGTGGCTGGCAGCATCCTGGCCAAGGCCCTGTTGAAGGTAAAAGGAGGTATGTGCCTATGGAGATAAGATGGGACCCAGAGGCCTGGAAGGAAATAATGGCTTCAAGAGATGCTTTTCTTGGATTCTCTACAATATGTCTGCAAGGGGCGTGGGGGCATGTTCCTGAGACATGCCCTCAAAGTTTCAAAAGAAGCCACTAATAATAGATTGCTGGTTCCGGGCAGAGACTGCAGTTGGTTGTGGAAGCCCCTTCAATCTTGCGGGGAGGGGGCTATGGGATCGAGCAGAGAATGAGGACAAGGAGCTGGTTGCCTGAACCTGGGATCCTCCTCTGAGGTACCCAAGTTCTTCCTCTCTCAGCCTCGATGGATGGGCTGCCTCCCATCATCCTCCAGGGACCAGCAAATCAGACACTGGCACTTGGCTCCTCTGTGTGGCTGCCATGCAGAGTGACCGGGAACCCCCAACCTAGCGTCCAATGGAAGAAAGACGGGCAGTGGCTGCAGGGGGGTGACCTCCAGCTCAACCTAATGGCCAATGGTACCCTGCACATCACCAACGTGCAGGTGAGTCTCACCCCGGGCCCAAGTAACTCTAACTCCATTCTAACCATCTGCTCTCTCAGACCACCTAGAGTGCACAACCTCCTCCCATCCTTCTGAATACCGTGCTCCACCCTCTCACCCTACCTTGTTCCACTCCCAGTTTGCCAGTCCTCTACCCTCTCCTACAGGAGGCAGATGTGGGCTTCTACAGCTGTGTGGCCAGGAGTTCCACAGGGGAGGCCACGTGGAGTGCCTGGCTTAGGAGGCGGGGTGAGTTTCTCATTTGTTCCCTTCTTTGCCAGCGCCTTTCTCCAAACATTCTTCAAAGGCAGCCAATGCTCGCCAACCCCCAGGACTGGTTTTATCTTCCCAATGCCATGGCCTTGGTAGTGGGAGGAGGAGGAGGACAGAATTGGTGCCCTTGGGAGGCAGATGTGAGTGGAGATTGGTGCACTATGCCCCCTCTCCACCATCACCGCTGTCGCAGCTCCACCCTCCCTCTGGGAAGGAGGCAGGTTACATTCTTTTCCCAGTCTTCTACTTAAAAGATTGTCTCCTCACTGCAGAAGACTGGGGAGAATTACCAGGCCCGCCTCCAGAACCCAGTACCCCTCCAGGGCCTCCCTCTCAGCCAGTGGTCACTGAGATCACCAAGAACAGCGTGACCCTGACCTGGAAGCCCAACCCGCAGGCTGGGGCCACAGTTACCTCTTACTTGATAGAGGCTTTCAGGTACAGAGAAGGTTGTGAGTGCAAACCTGGACAGTTCAAAGGAGGGGCCCCTATGTCCTTAGGGTCTTTGCTATTGTGGGGAGAGGTTTGCCAGTTCCCTTTCCTGGGGGGGGGGGGGGAGAGGCAGTAGGGGGCCACAGAGAATGGATGAGATGGAGTAGGCAAGTTGGGGGTCCCTGGCTCAGACAACTCTGCCACCTCATTCCCGTGGTAGCCAAGCAGCTGGCAACACATGGCGGACAGTGGCAGATGGCGTGCAGCTGGAGACACACACCGTCGCCGGTTTACAGCCCAACACCATCTACCTGTTCCTGGTGCGAGCGGTGGGAGCTTGGGGCCTCAGTGAACCCAGCCCCATCTCTGAGCCTGTCCGCACCCAGGGTAAGGGCAGGGTCCTGGCTCATGGTTATGACATGTGACACTGCATAGCACCCCTCCCCCCAAACCATGGCACCATGGCAGCTTTTTCCTGTGGTGCCAGGTCTATACTGGGGGCTGGCCTGAAGCAGGGGGTCATGCTTCCCTCTCATTGAGGGAACAAGAGAAGAAGGAGGAGGGGGGGAAGGGAGGAGGAGGGGGAGGGAGAGGGAGAAGAAGGAGGAGGGGGGGAAGGGAGGAGGAGGGGGAGGGAGAGGGAGAAGAAGGAGGAGGAGGACGAGGAGAAGGAGGGGGAGGGGAGAGAGAAAGAGAGAGAGAGAGAGAAAGAGAGAGACAGGGTGGAGAATGATTCAGTCACCTTGGTGGCACCTCACTCCTGAGTCCCTTACAGCGTATGTAGATTATCAGGACTAGAAGGCCCACCTCTGTCCCCCCTCCCCCAGCCTCTCTTGACCCTGGGGTGTGCTCTGGAGCACTAAGTAGTACTGTCTATAGGGCAGGGCAGAGGCAGGACACAGCACACTGTCATGGTGACTCCCTGTCCCTGCTGGCCCCTGCTGAGTGGGCTCTTTGTTCAACAGACAGCAACCCATCCAGGCCAGTGGAGGACCCATGGAGAGGCCAGCCGGGACTGGCTGAAGTGGCCGTGCGTCTGCAGGAGCCCATCGTCCTGGGGCCCCGGACCCTGCAGGTGTCCTGGACTGTGAGTGTGGCATAGGGATGAGGTGAAGGGCAGGGATAATGACGGGGGATATAGGGGCCTCCAAGAATGGGTGGGGGAGAGTGGGAAGGGAGTGGCTGGGGAAGACGGGTGAATGGAGGAGGGGCTGGTATGCTTCCTCTTTTCTCCTGCAGGTCGATGGCCCAGTCCAGCTGGTGCAAGGTTTCCGGGTGTCTTGGAGGGTAGCAGGTCCTGATGGGGAAAGCTGGACAGTGCTGGACCTACAGCCCCCAAGCCAGCAAAGTACTGTGCTAAGAGGACTCCCCCCGGGAACCCGAATTCAGGTCAAGGTGCAAGCCCAAGGCCAGGAGGGGCTGGGTGCTGACAGTCTCTTGGTGACCAGGAGCACTCCTGAGGAGGGTAAGGGGCAGCTCGGAGCTGCTGGATGGACAAGAGGGAAGTGGGCGGGGGAAGGCTTGCAGGGGGAGAGCAAGGCAAGTGGGTGGGAAGCCTTAGTTCCCTAAGATGTTAGAACTGGGGGCGGGGGATGGAGGGGGTGGGAAGAGATTGGGGCCTGAGGGGCAGCTTGCAATGGCTGAGTCCTTCTCACCACGTTCCACCCTGGCCAGCCCCCAGCGGTCCCCCCCAGGCAGTGGCAGTAGCCTTGGGGGGTGAAGGTAACAGCAGTATCACTGTGTCCTGGGAACCTCCGCTCCCCTCCCAGCAGAATGGGGTCATCAAGGAATACCAGGTACAGGGTGTGTGGGAGGGAGAAGGCTGGGTGGGAGGGAGAGGAGGGCCCGGGCTAGGATTGGAAGTGATCTAGGGCCAGCCTTGTGGCTGGGGGGTGAGGCTCGTGGGGAGGAGAGAGGGTTCCGTGCCTCTCCAGGCTGAATTATGCCTGGCTGAACGCCCTGTGCCATTCCGGGCGTCAAGTTTCCACGTGAGGCCAGAATCCCATTCCCGACTCTAACCTGGGTCTCGGCCTCCCCAGATCTGGTGCCTGGGGAATGAGAGCCGCTTCCACCTCAACCGGTCCGCGGCAGGTTGGGCGCGCTCGGCCGTGCTGCAGGGGCTGCTGCCAGGTCTCCCCTACCGGACCCAGGTCGCAGCGGCCACCAGCGCCGGCGTGGGCGTGGCCAGTGCCCCGGTGTCCGTGCAGCTGCGTGAGTCTGGAGGTGGGGGGTGGGGGGACGGAGGGGCTGGAAGTTTCCAGGCCCCTACTGCGCTCACGGCTCTGACCCCCACAGCGACCCCACGGGAACGGGAGCCCGCGCTCGAGGCGGGCCAGGGGCTGGCGGAGCGGCTGGCACGGGTGCTGCGGGAGCCGGCCTTTCTGGCGGGTGGCGGCGCGGCTTGCGGGGCGCTGCTCATCGGGCTCGGCGGCGCCCTCTGCCGGCGCCGCAGGCAGCGCAAGGAGCTCAGCCATTACGCAGGTGAGAGCTGGCGCGGGGGCGGCGGGCTGCGGGGCTGCGGGCCTAGAGCGCCCTCGGACGCGGGGAGACGAAACCGTGTGCCTCGGAGCGGACCGAGCCTGGAGCCGCCTTCCTCGGAGGGAGGCGGGCCGCCCGGAGAGAGGGAGTGGGAGGCTCAACCTCCAAAGTGGGAGGCGGGGGCTGGAGCTACACCCCTGGGAGCAGGGCATTGTCCGCAGCGCGGACCCCAGGGCAGGCGGGACTGAGGGGGAGGAGCGGGGCCGGAGGGGGCGGGACCTGAGCCTAGGAAGGGGTAAGACTTACCCTAAGGCGCCTGGGGAGGAGAGAGCAGGCTCTGCAGTCAGCGTGGGTAAAGGGGGCGAGTCTAGCCCGGCTGGTGTGGCTCAGTGGTTGAGCATCACGGTTGGATTCCCGGTCAGGGCACATGCCCGGGTTGTGGGTTCCAACTAAGTGTGGGGTGCTGATCAATGATTCTCTCTCATCAATGATGTTTCTATCTCTCCCTCTCCCTTCCTCTCTGAAATCAATAAAAATATATTTTAAAATAAGTAAATAAAGGGGACGAGTCTAAGAAGATATACTCGTGATGGTGGGCCTGGTAGGAGGGGTGTGGCCAGGACCCAGGCAATACATTGTGGGGCGGGGTTTGGGTGGAAAGGCCCCGCCGCTATCCCCTCACCCCCCCCTGACGCCCCGCCCCCTTCCTGCGCATCCGGAGAGATCTGAGAGCATCTAGCAGTGGTTCCATCTTGGCTACACATGGGAATCACTTGGGGAGCTTTAGAAAAATACTACTGCCTGAGTCCCTCTCACTCCTAGCAATTCTGATGAAATTGGTCCAGGGTACAGCCTGAGTGGCGATATTGGGACGGGGCGAAGGAGTGGACAAGAGTGTGGCTATTTCTGACCCTTTTTCCATTTTCCCTCTTCTTTCTCCCATGGGGTCCTTTCCGGAAGCCTCCTTTGCCTACACGCCTGCAGGTGAGCCACCACTGACTGCCCTGTGGGGTTCAGACCCCAGCCTGCCCTGTGGGGTTCAGACCTCAGCACAGGCTCTTCTCTCATCCAGTCTCTCCTCATCTTCCCCAGTGTCCTTCCCACACTCGGAGGGCCTTTCGGGAGCCAGTTCCAGGTAATTCGCTCAACTTCCTTCCCAAGGATAGTCGGATAGTCCCCTCCACGGACAGGCCGCACCGCCTCCTCAGCTGACGTGCCCACCACCCCCACTTCCTACCCCCCCCCTCCCCACATTGCCCCTGCCTCCTCTACTTCCCAGGCCTTCCCGGGCCCTCTACCCCAGCGTCCACATGCTCTCCCCCAGGCCACCCGGGGGCCTCGGCCCTGCTCCCTACCCTTGGCTGGCAGACTCCTGGCCCCACCCATCTCGAAGCCCCTCCGCCCAGGAACCCAGAGGAGGCTGCTGCCCCGGCAATCCCGACCCAGACGACAGATATTACAATGGTGAGGAGTTCTCCTTCCCTCAGGGGCCCACGGGGCCCCAGCACCCTTTTCTCCTCTCCAGCTACTGGGGTACACTGAAAGGAGCCCAGTGCTTCTGAGGTTGGTCAGTCCTCAGGAGGATGTGAGTTGGGGGTTTCCTCTGGCCTCACCTGTACCCTGGTTTGGGAAGTAAGGTTTGGGGTGGGGGAAGAAGCGATCCGGTGGGGTTTCCTTTTGCCCTCCATTCTCCTGTTGTCCTGTTTTTCTGTGTCTGCCCTGCCTCCTCCCTGGGCCCCCTCTTTCTCCTCCTCAGAAGCTGGGATCTCCCTGTACCTGGCTCAGACGGCGCGGGGTGCGACCACCTCCCCCGAGGGTCCTGTCTACAGCACCATTGACCCAGCCGGGGAGGAGCTGCAGACCTTCCATGGGGGATTCCCCCCAAACTCCTCCGGGGACCCGAGCACCTGGAGCCAGTATGCTCCCCCAGAATGGAGCCAGGGCGACAGTGGTACGCCTCCCAGTCCTCTCGCCCCACACTCCTCGGGACCTGGCCCAGCACTTGCTTCCGGCAGGTCTCATCTCTGCCCCTTTCCCCCTCTGCTCAGGGCCCAGGGCAGGCAAAGCGAAGCTTCTGGGGAAACCTGTGCAGATGCCCTGCCTCAGCTGGCCAGAAGCCCTGCCCCCACCCCCTCCTTCCTGTGAACTGAGCTGCCTCCAGGGGCCTGAGGAGGAGCTCGAGGGCGAGGGCGGGTAAGGATGCTTCTTGCTGCAGATGCCCTAGCGTGGGACCAGCCCCGGCTGCCTGCAGGGAGGGCAGAGAGCTGGAGAGGAAGGGAGGTGGCCCTGGACAGCCAAGGAAGGGTATGGAAGCTACTCAGTCATCCTCACCCTCCTGCCTCTTTTCCCAGCTCAGAGCCAGGGGAGTGGTGCCCTCCGGTGCCCGAGAGGAGCCACCTGGCCGAGCCCGGCTCCAGTGGAGGGTGCTTGGTTCCTGTATCCCGAGGGGAGACTCCCTCTCCCACACCTTCCTACGGACAGCAGTCCACAGCCACTCTCACCCCCTCACCTCCTGACCCTCCCCAGCCCCTCACTGACATTCCCCATCTCCACCAGATGCCCAGGTAGGGAGGCGCATGGTGCCTTGCACGTTACAGGCCCTCAGTACATATCTGTTCAGTGGATGGATGGATGGATGGATGGATGGATGGATGGATGGATGGATGGATGGAAAGATGGATGGATGGATGGATGGATGGATGGATGGATGGATGGAAGGATGGATGGATGGAAGGATGGATGGAAGGATGGATGGATGGAAGGATGGATGGATGGATGGAAGGATGGATGGATGGAAGGATGGATGGATGGAAGGATGGATGGATGGAAGGAAGGATGGATGGATGGATGGAAGGATGGATGGATGGATGGATGGGTGGATCTGGGATGCATGAGGGTAGAAGGATGATTTGGGGAGAAACCTGGAGACTAACAAGGTCTCTCACTCCCTTCAGACTGTTTCTCCCTCGGAGTGCCTTTGCCAGCTCCCGGGAGCATTTCAAAGACATGGCTTTCCTCATGTTCCACTAGCTCGGGAGCCTGGTGGGGGCCAGCCGTGTCTTGTTCATTTGAGTATTAGGACGAGTGTCTAACACAGTGCCTGGCACACAGTAGGCGCTTAGTGTTTGTTGAGAGAACAAGTGCTAAGGCCTATGTCGTTGCAGGAGGGTGCCCCTTGAGCCTAGTTCCCCTCTCAGTGTGTCCCAGCCCGCTCTGAACAGCCACGAGGGGAGGCCTACTGGCCCGGGGTCTGGCCCCACAGCCGCCCATCACTTCAGCGCCAGCCCTGTCCCTAGCACTGCCAGCAGTGCCCCAGGTGAGTCTACAAAGCCCTCACCTCATCCCACCGCCCCCCAAAGCCTCTTCTAGGCCTTCTCTCTTACCTACTCCTCTCCCTTCTCCTAACACTACAGGGAGAACCCAGCAGGCGCCAAGGGAGATGACTCCTCCACTTCAGGGGCCCCGCGCCCATCGGAAGAAACCCAAGGCCGTGCCCTACAGGCGGGAGCACAGTCCTGGGGGTGAGGGGCCATGGGCCTGAGGGGCGGTGACAGTCAGTAGCGGACACAGGCAGAAACCAAGGGCGGGCTCTGAAGGCTGGAGGTGGGGAACAGGCAAACCCACATCCTGGGCTGTTCATTCCCAGCCTCCTGGCACCAGGGAGTGGGAGTGGGCGGGACTGGTATCAGGGGCGTGGGACCCTCTGCTGAAACAGGCCTCTCCCCAGACTTGCCCCCACCGCCCTTGCCGCCCCCAGAGGAAGAGGCGAGCTGGGCCTCAGGGCTGAGAGCAGCAGGCAGCATGTCCTCCTTGGAACGGGAGCGCAGC
Source organism: Plecotus auritus (assembly GCF_963455305.1). NCBI lineage: Eukaryota > Metazoa > Chordata > Mammalia > Chiroptera > Vespertilionidae > Plecotus > Plecotus auritus. The sequence continues at coordinate 16,224,936 of NC_137779.1, forward strand.
GGGGAGAGAAGAGTGGTGCAGGGGGGGGCCTTGGGGGCCCATCGGGGGCCCCTCCCGGATGGTAAGGAGGCCAGGGTGGGCTGGAGGGCAGTGCTATAGAAGGTGGGCTTTAGGACTGGAGGCTGATAGTACAGTGCAGACGGGGCCATTGATGGACTAATTTCAACCCAGCTCACCCCTCACTCTCATTGGGTTCATGCATTTGATCACCATCGAAGGCACTTGTCTCTCCAGCTGTCTCTGAGCAAACCCCCCCGAGGTTCTCCAGTCGTATCCTTTCTCAGGACCAGCCTCAGTGGGAGAAGAACAGGGATGGGTGTTCCCTGCAGGTTTCTGAGCGCGTGTGATGTCAAGGCCGCGGACTGGCCACTCTGCTTCTCGACCCCAGGATGGCCTGAGCCCTTTGCCCGCCCTCAGCTCTCCTTCCAGAGCTGGGATGAGGGTGTGGGTGGCACACTGGGCCAGGAGTGGCGTTCTGCCCCCTGCCTGGGCCCAGCTACTCTTTTCTCTTGTGCTGCAGAAGAGGCCTGGCTCCCTTACAGCCGACCAAGCTTCCTGTCCCGGGGCCAGGCCGCCAGCACCTGCTCCACTGCCGGCAGCAACTCTTCCAGGGGCTCTGGCAGCTCCCGGGGCTCCCGGGGCCCTGGCCGGAGCCGGAGCCGAAGCCGGAGCCAGAGCCAAAGGCCAGGACGGAAATGCCGAGAGGTGGGGGCTAGGGATGGAGAAACAGAGTGGAGGACTAGGGATGACTGGGAAGAGGGAGACAGAGGAGGGCTTGCCGGGGAAGAGTGGGAAGGAGGCGGCCCAGCGAGTGAGGGGCAGGGGGAGTCTTGGGGAACAGTGACAAAGGGTGAAGGCAGATGACACATTGCAGACAGAGGAGGCTGGGCTCCCAGAGAAGTGGGTCAGGGGAGGCGGGTGGGAAGTCAGCCTGGCGATCCCCTCCCGTGGTCTGTTTGCTGTGGGCCGGGCCTTGCGAGCCAGCCCGTGTGTCTCTCTCTAGGAGCCAAGATAACGCTTGATGGAGAATCAGCAGTTCCGTGGGGGAACGGCTTGTCCCGGGCCAGGAGCCTGGATGGGATCCCCTCCCCTGGTAAATGAGGGGGTGCAAAGAGGAGCAGGAGGGGTCTCTTCCCTCGCGGCAGTGACAATGGGGCTCCCTGAGGACTGGCTGAGAAGCCAGGGAGACAGCTCTTCCGTTTCCATCCTACCTACCTGAGACCCATTTGTAAAGGACAATAAAGAGTCTGAGTGATCCTGGGCCATCGTCTGGTTTCGCTCGGGATGAGGGGCAGGAGGGGCCGCCAGGGGGTGGATATCAGGGCCCTTCCTTTTGAACTTCTATCAAAACTCTAGGTGAGGACTGGGCTGAGACCCGACCTGTGCCGCCTCCTGAAGTAGCTGAAGTCACTGTCCCCCCCAGTGACAACCAGAGGGACTTTCCAAATAACGAACCACGAGAAACTTGTCCTGCCCTCGGAGAACTAAGCCAGGCCCTCCCTTCGCGCCTCCTCCGGGTGCTGCTTCTCTCTTGCAAGGAAATATGCCCGCGTAATAATAACTTTTAAACTCAAAGAAAGGAGGAGCTCATGGGGGAAACCCGGGTCAAGAAGGGAAAACAGGTCCTGACCCGGTTGCTCAGTGGTTAGGCAGCCGTAGGCAAACTACAGCCCGCGGGCCGGATCCGGCTGTTCTATCCGGTTCTCTTGCTCTCCCCTCCGCTCCTTTACTTTGAATTTATATTAGTTCACACAAACACTCCATCCATGCTTTTGTTCCGGCCCTCCGGTCCAGTTTAAGAACCCATTGTGGCCCTCGAGTCAAAAAGTTTGCCCACCCCTGGGTTAGAGCGTCAGCCCATGGACCCCAGGGTCTCGATTTGATTCCCAGTCAAACCTCTGTTGCAGGCTCGATCCCTGGCCCCAGAGGGGGTGCATGCAGGAGGCAACCAATTGATGTCTCTCCCCTTCCTCCCTCCCACTCAGTCTGAAAATCAATGGAAGAATATCCTCAGCTGAGGATTAAAAAAAAAAAGGAGGGATGATCGGCTTTTCAAACCTCTGAGCCCCTCCTCACAGAGGGTGTGTGTAAACAGGCACCTCCTGGCCAGTTTAGGCCCAGATGGGATTGGTTTGGCTGGCACAGAATTTTAAACAATTTGGCCGTGAACGCCATGGTCCCCATCACCTCCTCACGCACAGCCAGTGCCACTTGCAGGTGAGCCGAGGCCTGTTTCCTTCCTGTTTGCTCTCCCCCGGCTCAGGAACCACCCCGGCTCTCGGGATTCCCACTGCCCGCATGCCCAGGCTCTGACCGCTCCTGCCACGTTGTCCTAAGTGGGTACAGTCCCTTTCTCTCCTTGGGGCTAGCAAACACGTTTAAAATATTTTTTTAAAGGAATTTTACCAGGAAGCTAAAAGAGAAGCAGATTCCAGAAAAGGAAAATCCGTAGGCGAGGAAGGATGGTTATCTGCAGCGCGGTTCCCTCCTCCTGGGTCACACCCTCCAGCCCAGACTGGCCAGGTCAGGGTAGGCCAGGCCGCACCGCCCCCGGGCCCCGCCTTCTCAGCCTCCAAAGTACAGTGGCCTCCAGTAGAGCCACAGGGCTTCGGGGGGAATGATCACCCCCTTTCGGGGCCCTTTCCAATCGGCCCTCCCTGAAGGTGTCTTGCTGTGGCCCTGCCCATGTTCATCCCCCCAGCCCGAGGATTCTGCCCCTGACCCTTCCTGCCCAGTGCAGAGATGCCCTTACCTGCTCCCCACGCGGTCTGGGGCGGAGGCCCTGGGAGTCCCGCTCCACCACTGGCTTGCTCTGTTGTTTTGGTGGAAGGGTGTGCACCCGCCAATCATGACAGGTGGCTCTACCTTTTGGGGGATGAGCTACTTTGTCTGTTTTAAGAAACCACCTGGGACTGGTCTCTGGGGAGGGGCTGGGGCGGCTGGAGGCAGGAGTTGTCTTCTGAGGAACAGTTGCCAAGACCAGCCTGACCATGCCCAGCCCTCCCTTGCCCGGGTCCAGCTTTCAGTTTGATGGATGAACATAATTCTCCCCTTAGTTACTGGACAGCGATGAGTGACATTGCCCAGTGTCAGCGAATGCCTGCTCCCTTTCTAGTTCAGGCCATTCTTTCTCTACCTCCAGATGCCCTCCCCCTCTCCTCCCTCCCCACCGCTTCACCCCGAAACGATGCTCCAAAGAAAGAGCTCACAGAACTCAAACCATTGCCATGTCATAGTATTAATTCCTTGGGCTCACTTGACAGCAGTGTGAGGACAGCAGTTTTTGTCCCACATTCCGCACCTCCCACCCTGTAGCTCCCTCCCTGGTCCGTCTGGGACTTTGCCTTGGTGCTGGGCTGGGCCTCGTGGCTCAGGGCTCTGCTCTGTATCTCCTTTACATGGTGTGTGTGTGTGTGTTTGGGGGGCAGGGGTTGAGCCCCTGTATGGAACACAGTCCAGTGAGGCTGAGGGGAGGCTTGAGGAGCCCCTTCCTCCACGGCCCACCCCCACAAGCTGCCGCCGGCCCCCAGAAAGACCCCTGGCTCCCCCATGTCTCCTGATCCTCGTGGGTGGGAGGTCAGGAGATGGGCTGCTCCTTAAGCCACGCAGTTTGGTTGTGGAGTTGGACAGAGCAGAGGACAAGCAGGGCGCCAGGCGGAGCCCATTCTCTGCTCCGTTGGCTCCGGGTCTGCTTTGCTCTGATTGTGTGTTGTTTCATTCCTTTTCACCATCAAGGAGGGCGAGCTCGCCTGGAGGCCAGGTGTACCCAACTGCAGAGATGCACCGACCAAGATCTGCAGTCCAGGGCCCAGCCCTCCTCAGGGCCCGTGGCTGATAGGAGAGGGAGTTCTGAGTCTCTTCTTGGGGAGGGAGGCGGGGGAGTCTCGGGGACATGCCTCAGGATGAGTCTGTAGGAGAAGTGGAGGAGAGTGGGGTTATCCCCCTATTGCAGACCCCCGGTTTCCTCATGGCTCCACCCCAGAACCACACAAGCCAGGCAGGCGGACACTTACTGCCAGCCTTGGGTGCGGCACAGCTGAGATGGTTTCTCTGGGGAGAGTTCTATGAGTCGGGGGGCCAGGGCGGCAGCCCTCTGCCCAGTCGCTGGATGTGGCCGTTCTCCAGGTCCTCTAGCCAGTCTGACCTCCACTCCCACAGGGGCAGGGAGAGGGTGCGGGTCAGGAAGCGGTCATCCCGGGGGGAGGGAGGTGATGAGGCATCTGTGTGGGGGTAGAGCTATCTGTGGAGGGTTGGCCTTCACCCCTGGGAGAACCAGTTTAGGGAACAAAGCGTGGGGCCAACTTAAAGCATACACCCAACCCTAAGTATAACCTAACCCCAACTTGGCCCATCAGTCTCGGTGGCTCTGGCCCCAGGGACAGGGACCATTAGTTTCTTTAGAGAGAATATTTCGAACTGGCCTTTGCCTATCCTCTCCCAGAATCCTCCTCTCCCTCCATTAGGGGAACTTCTGCCCTGGATAATCCTTGCTCTCTCGTGCACCACAAGCCTGGTTGTTTTTCTTGGGGCATAGGGCAGAGTTAGGGTTCACAAGATGGGAATAGGGGATCTGATAGAGCAGATGAGGCAGGGAACAGCTAAGGGGACCCCTGACTGCTTCTGTTGACATGGAGATGATGGTCCCACTCCACTAGACGTGTGAAGGGGGAGTCCAGTTGCTCCTCCCCACAACCGCAGAGGAGGCAAGGAGGAGGGCGTGGAAGCACAGCAGGGGTAAGAGGAGACGGAACGTCCCACAGTGGGGTGGAGTCTGAACACTGGGCTAGGGTGAATCACGGGGGCTGGAGCCACCCTTCCTGGAGACCCCTGTCTGGGTGAGGGGGGCGCCATGCAGGTAGGGGAGTGGGTCGCACTTGGCTGCCTGCAGGCTTCAGACTTGAACAATCTGTCCCTGTTCTCATGGGTGACCTTGGGCAAGTTAATAAACCTCATTGACTTACAGTTTCCTCATTTGGAAAAGAATAAAGAACATTCCTCCTAGAGATGTCATTGAATGTATGTAAAGTGCTTATCCTAGTGCCCGGGAGGTAGTAATCATTTAATGAAAACTGGCTGTTCTAAGGACAATGACAAAGACCATGATTAGGAACTTGGCCTCTTGGTTGGGAAGAAGGGGGTCTTACAGGGGCTGGCCCACTCCAAGGGGTGAGGGTGAGCTGATGTACCTGTGAAGACACAGTCTGCCTCCCTGGGCTCCAGACCAAAGCCAAGGCTGTCCACAGCCACTGCCAGGGCCCGTGCGAAGTGGGCATCGGCAAGGAAGGACCCATCGGAGGAGCTGACGAGGCTGGCTCTGGCACTGGGGGCGTTGTCCTCGGAGGCTGAGCCCCAGCCATTGGCCAGGGAGCCCTCACTGGGGGTGGGGGTGAGGCAGGGCCGAGGTGGGCACAGCAAACTCCCCACCTCGGACCCTACCCCTCCGGTAGCTCTGCCCATGTCTGCCAGCTCTGAAGCTGTGGGAACGCTGATGTACCCGTAGGTGGTGGGGGGTGAAGGAGCCCTTGGCATAGGAGAGACGCTGTTCCTAGGAAGAGGCAACATGAGAGACAGTAGGATTGTTGAGGTGCGGTAGGGCGGGAACATTCTTTTGGGAAGAGTGGAATGAAGCAGGGTCAAGCATACTGTAATATGGGTCTACTCACCTGGGGGTCTCCTCACCCTCACTGAGCTCCAGGCACAGGGCCACCTCCTCAGGAGTCAGCACACTGTCCTGATCCTCCCCCAGGGATGACAGCGAAGAGCTGGACAGGCGACTGGAGGTTGGGCTGGGACCGGACAGGGAGGAGGCCTGGTGGCTGGAGTGGCTGGCAGTACTAGAAGGCCTGCAGGTGGGGATGGGGGCTGCTGACAGGGGGAGGGGGGAGGGAGCTCGGGGCTCTGCCACGTGCCTGATTGGGTAAGACAGATGGCAGGATGGTTAGTGGGGTCCTTCCAACCCCTGCCCACGCCTCCCTCACCCCATCCCACCCTCCACCCCCCGCTTTTTGACCCCATGCCCTCTTACTGGGTCTGTTGATTCTGAGCGGGGGGTTCATGAGAAGAGAGGGGTGCTGGCGGGAAAGGGCAAGTCAGCTCGTTGGAGGAGCTGAGGATCTGCGGTCCCAGGGCCCGCCAGGCAACCAGAGCTCGGGGCACAGGTCCTGGGGAACAATAGCCTGGGCATGAGAATAGCGGAACCCCCATCAGCCCCACACCCCAGCCTGCCCCCTGCCCAGCCCTCCCCTCAGCTTCCTGGCCCTGCACCCCACCCATCACCTTCCTCAAGGACAGCTGAAGCCAGCTGTAGGGGCTGGTGGGCCCCTGCACCCCACCTCACCGCCTCACTTCCTCTCACCTGGGCTTTGGGAAAGGTTCTTGGAGCCTTTATTTCCTGCCTCCCAGGTCCAGAGCTCCATAGGGTGGCTGGCCCGGAGCAGCGGGGAGCTGTTGGCCTGGTGCAGCTCTGCAAAGGAAGTGTTGGTAGTTGAGGGACAAGCCAGGGTGGGCCTGTCAGACCCCAACCTTATGCTCCAGCTTCGGCCTTGTCATTCAGTTATGCTTTAAGGCCCCTGAACAAGTGGAAAAGAGGGAAGAAACGCCCTCCATCTTCTCCTGCCCTTCCCACCTTCAGCCAGGCAGCTGTGAGAGGGTGGAAGGAGCACTAGGCTTGGAGTAAAAAAATGGGCCCTCGTACCCCGCTGAGCCATGCAATAGCTATGTGCCCTCAGGTAAATCCACGAACCTTTCTGAGCCTGTTTCCTTTGTAAACACCCACGGCAAATGATGGTTTTTCCAATTAAATAAAAATAGACCGGAAAGTTCCTGGCACCTAAGAGCTTTCCCCCCTTTACTGGATACAGTGCCACTGTCCTGATCTCTGTAGCCTCCCACGGTTACTCTTCTCAGTAGTTTTGGCTCTGTGAAGGCGTGTGCTCCTTCTTCTCTGGGAGAGAATCTACTCATTTCCATTCTTCACGTTATGAAACTCTCACGTGGTTCTGGCCAGCCCTGCCCTGAGCAACCTGAGTGTCTCTCACCTGGGACACGGGCAGCCGTGGGCAAACTACGGCCCACAGGCTGGATCCGGCTGTTCTATCCGGTTCTCTTGCTCTCCCCTCTGCTCCTTTACTTTGAATTTATATTAGTTCACATAAACACTCCATCCATGCTTTTGTTCCGGCCCTCTGGTCCAGTTTAAGAACCCATTGTGGCCCTCGAGTCAAAAAGTTTGCCCACCCCTGGGTTAGACTGTCATGAATGGGTAAGACAAAAACAAGTAACCCTAGACCAGGCCAGGTGTGAAGGAAGAGGCACTTTAGAGTAGGAAGATGTGTTGGTCTCACTCAGACAGGCAATGCCCTGCCCATAGATAGTCAATATGTGTTGGCTAACTGAGTGAATGAAGGATGCTATTAGAGATGTAGGTGTCAACACGTGCAGATGTGATTCCCACTTAGGGTGAACCACACTTAGAGACAAGGCTGAGTGAACTCTGACAATAGGGAAGCCGAGGTCACTGAAAGAACTGACCCAGCCACGTACAATGCTTCCTGGTCAGGCCCAAACCCAGGTGACCTGAGTTTAAACCAGAGAGGAACTGGGTAATAGAAAATAATAGATTTTCCCCAGATCAGGAACCAGAGCAAAGGAGGAAAGAAACAGCCTTCAGATTAGTGTCCCATGATCAGAAGCCCAGACCAAAGGCCAGGCAGAACCCTGAAGGCAGAGCTGTCTAGTCGGTCTGATCCTAAAGCCTTGGGGGCCAACATGGCCAGTTCAGAGCAGGGACGAGACTAAGACCCCATCTGGGCCCTGGGAATCCATGGACAGTGGCCAGATCTTCTGAGCCACTGGGATAAACCCACACAATGGCTGGGCTTCCTCTATTGAAGTTTGCTTTTGTACTTTGGCTGATTTTGGTTTTCGTGCGTTTCCTTTCGTTGTATGACCTAGTACCTGGCTTTGTAACTAAGCTCAGAAGTGGGGACACATGTTAGCTGGTTGGTTGGTTGCATGGAAAGGGCAGGGAAAGGCCAATTCTGGAAAAGGCCATATTTGTCTCAGCCCTTTTCATTTCCTTTAAAGGACCCTGGTAACAATAAGCCTCCTCCCCCCCTTGCTCAGAAATACTTGGGGTTTAGTTTCGATGTTATTTGAATAATAAACTAGGCAATAAAAATGTTATCAAGGTCAGGCCAAATCTCACTGGCCAGCCCTGAATTGCAATAAATATTGGTTTGAATTAATGAGAATATTCGGTGTACGTATCTGGCAAAGTACGGGGAACTAAGAACCTGGTATAATGGATGAGACCCGGGAGAGTGTGATAATATCTATCATGGAGAAAAACCCCAACGAAGGTCAAGTCGTAGGAAAAATAGAAGGTCAAGTAGTAGGAGGAGGTTACGGGGAGTAGGGGCACTGAGAGAGCCTGCCGGTTTTAGGAAGTGAAGACGCATCAGTCGTGGACTAGGTAACAGCAGCGGAGCCGATGCCATGGCTCTGGACAAGGTCAGAGCATGATCTGCTGAGGACTGGTGGGGACTTGGCCCACCCTGGGGACCAAACTTGTAACCTCGGCACGTGCCCTGACTGGGAATTGAACCGTGACCTCCTGATTCATAGATCGACGCTCAACCACTGAACCACGCTGGCTGGGCAGAAAGCTGGTTTTTAAATGAGATTCATGCAACCTCTTTTTAGTTGGTATTTTATTACCACGGAGATTTTCTGATGCAATCGCTTTGAGGCAAAGCTGGAAAAAAATGCTAGCTTCATTAATATTTAGAGTCATAAAATTTTGGATATTGGACAAGCTCCTAATTACTCTGAATCCACATTTGTCTTAATAAAAATTCGATTATAAACTTTAAAAAAATTGGCTGTTGAGCCCAGCCGGTATGCTCAGTGGTTGAGCCTCTATTTATGTTATTATTTTTTAAAAAATATATTTTATTGATTTTTTACAGAGAGGAAGGGAGAGGGATAGAGTTAGAAACATCGATGAGAGAGAAACATCCATCAGCTGCCTCCTGCACACCCCCCACTGGGGATGTGCCCGCAACCAAGGCACATGCCCTTGACCGGAATTGAACCTGGGACCCTTCAGTCTGCAGGCCGACGCGCTATACACTGAGCCAAACCGGCTAGGGCGAGCCTCTATTTATGAACCAGGAGGTCAGGGTTTGATTCGTTGATTCCCAGTAGAGAGCATGTAGGAGGCAGGCAATCAATGATTCTCTCTCATCATTGATGTTTCTATCTCTCCCTCTCCCTTCCTCTCTGAAATCAATTAAAAAATATATTTTTAAACAATGGCTGTTGAGCCTTTGTAAGTCTTACTAATCAGTACAGAAGGCTCATGAAGGCAGCAGATAGGGTGCAGGCCAATGTTCGGAGATGGGAGAAAAGAGTCAGTGAGAGGATAGGATTTCCCAAGGACGCTCCCAGAGACAGTCAAAGTGGCCCTGGGAGCAGACCACTCTGACTTCAGCTCTGAGTTCTGCCCCTTATTGATGTGGGATTTTGAACGAGTTACCCAAGTCTGCTCCTCTTTCCCTATCTGTAAAATTAGAGAAAATAATACCAAGTCAATATGTTGTGAGACTTAAATAAAATAAATATAAGTAAAGCACCTAACATAGTGGTTGCTAAAGAAACAGAGACTAGCCTGGCTGGCGTGGATCCGTGGTTGAACATCTACCTATGAACCAATAGGTCACAGTTTGATTCCTGGTTAGGGCACATGCCCGGGTTGAGGGCTTGGTCCCCAGTAGGGGGCGTGCAGGAAGCAGCTGATCAATGATTCTCTCTCATTGATGTTTCTATCTCTCTCTCCTTCTCCCTTCCTCTCTGAAATCAATAAAAATATATTTTAAAAAAAGAAAAAAAAAAGAAAGAAACAGAGACTATAATGATTTCTCTCCGGAAAGTCAAAGCAGGTTGCTGGAAGTCAGGAGAGATGTGGCAGAAAGGACCTGCTCCTCTGGGGAGCAAGCTGAGAGTCGGGCCTGGGCAGACTTGTGTGGGGCACAAGGGGACTTGTTCATGGGAGCCGGAGGCTTCGTGCCAGCACTGGGCGCATTCTGGGCACATTCCGCCAGGTTCTGGAGTGACTGGTGTGCTGGTCAGGCACTTTCATTAGACTTTGAGCCCTTAGGGGGCAAGGACCGTGTCTGGTGTCTCTTGGGCCCTGGCGCTTATCAACGTGTGGAGTTGAGCTGATTGCAGGAGAGCCGCTCCTGGTGCAGCCAGACTGAAAACAGAGCCCGCGAAGAGAAAAGCTGAGGCCAGCACAGCCCTCGCTGAGTGCGTCAGTGATGGGCATCCAGGAGGACAGCCGAGTCAAAGCTGTGGGTAGGGTGCTACCCATCCCCGTCTGCCAGGGCCCACGCCACATTCCCACCACATTCCCACGCCTGGGCCCTCCTCCCGCCTGCTCCGGGCTGGGACTGCGATCCAGTCCTTACCTTGTTTCTTTTTGGCCTTCCAGGCCTCTGCGGGGGCCACAGAGAAGCGAGGGGAAGAGAGGCCCCTGCGGCTGCAGAGGCTGTCGGAACTGGGCCAGGGGCTGGAGAGCCTGGCCAGCTGGGGTCGGAGATGCCTGAGAGCTGGGGCCTGGGGGCTTGGCCGGGCTGGGGGGCTGGAAGGCAGCTCAGCGATGAGGGAGCCATAAAAAGTGCGGGTGTCGGGAAGCAGGGGCACCCCAGGACTGCGGGGATCCCAGGAGATCACTGCAATGAAACACAATAGGAGGAACGATGGTGAATCATCCTGCCCACATCTCCCTCCTCCAGCCCTGGGATCTCTGTTCCACTGCCAGGCCCTGGCTGCCTCTGGGCATGCTCACAGGAGCGACGGCGGTCTAGTGGGTCCCGGGGGTCCACTCCCAGGCGGCTGCTAAGACTGCTGCTGCTGCTCAGGTCCCGAGAGCCAGAGGTGGATCGCCAAGTGTCTGCCAGCCAGGGGGAGTCACTGTGGTCCATCCTGCAGCATTGGGGGGCGGCAGGGGTGGGGAAGGTAGGAACAGGGGCAGGAGAAACAGCGTAAAGTGAGAACCACGGGGTAGCTGAAGGACGTGAGGAGATGGTGCTATAGGCTTTATTCTACCTACTTTTAAGCCCTTCCGACTCCTTAAAATCTCTGCACTGATGTCTCCAACTCAGTGCCCTTTCTTATCCTGGTTATCAGAGGAAGTCCAGGTTACCCAGAGATAAGAGATATTAAAAAGAAACAGCTGTGTGCTAAGATAAAAAGAATATCTATCTGGAGCCAGACAAACCCAGTTTGAAAATCCCTGTTGGCAAAACAAAACAAAATAATAAATAAATAAATAAATTAACAAATAAATAAATAAATCCCCGTTGGTCGCAGCCCAGCTGTGCATCCCTGGGAGCAAGTCTGTCGGCCTCTCCAAGCCCCAGTTCTTCATCTGTAAAAGTAACAACGGGCCTTCCATATAAGGCTGATGCTGTGCGCTGGGACCAGGAAACATGAGGTCATGCGCTGGCAGAGCAGAGCTTGCTACGTGAATGTGGCCTCGCTACCTCTAGCCTGGTTCCCTTTGAACAGGGGGCCATGCAGGCTGCCTGAGTCATCTCTCAACAGCAGGGACCAGACCAAAGCACTTCTCTGCCTGAAACCTTCAGTGGCTCCCATTTACCAAGAGAGAGCCCAGCTGCCTGGCATGGCGAACAGGGCCCTCAGTCTGGTTTCCAACTCCCTAACCAGACCCATCTCCCACGCTATGCCCCAGGCAGACCAAATGGCTTTCCCTTCCCTGTGAACATGGTGGCTATTTCTGGCTGCCCTCTTTGGCCTCCTCCTTCGCACTGTCAGGGTAAATGTGAAATCTTCCTCCCAAATTTCCCCACCCCAACCTCCTCCATGTGTCTTGTACACGGGTCTGCACTTCCAACTCTGCATTGCATTCACTTGGATGTCTCTATCTAGACCAGTGGTTCCCAACACGGGGCACACACCCCACGGGGCGCAATTTGATTTTTAAGGGGGGCGATTTGAGAAAGAGTTATTAACAGTGAATTTTTTGCATTTCTGATGGTTCTAGGGGCCTCATATACAGTCTATAAATATACATTGCGACATATTTATGCATTCCAGTTCTCTATTACTGGTATATGTTTTGAAACTTTATTTGCTATTTTTTCCATATCACTTCATATTATTATTTTTAACAATTTCTTAGTAATTTCTTCCTCGGTACTTCATCTGTCCTTTCGTTCTTTTATTTTTCTCTTTCGTGGATGCCATGTTCTTTGAAAGCTTGTTTAGACCAAGTTAATGGCCTTTAAGGCTTCCTCCACGTGAATAGGAGTTCACTTTTTTAATAATAATAAGAAGTATATGTCACGGGTGGGGGGGCGGGCATCAGGATTTTAGAGATGCTTAGGTGGGGCCTGGCCAAAAAAAGGTTGGGAACCACTGATTTAGACTGAGTTCCTGGCAGATGGAGACTGTTCTAAAGAAATGAACGAATCTGCCTCAAGGACGGGGGCGAAGTCCCAGGGGGACAGAGAAAGTTCAGGGCAGAGCAGACAAAGCCCAGGTGGTAACTAAAGAGAATGGCCAGTGAGCACAGAAAACACAGGAGCCTTGCTCTGAGCTGAGACACTGACAGAAAAATGGTCTGGCTGGATGTATCTGGCACCTAGTAGGTGCTCCATAAAGTTCTGTTGGAAGATGCAGACCTGGGATGTGAAACCTCCCGGAGGAAATCTAATGCGATAAAGAGCAGGAGAACGTGGGCAGATGAAATGGTTATTTTAGTGTAAAACCCGGCCAACGGGATTAAAAAGTATGCTTGCTTTCTTAGGTTCTTGTCTCATAACGGCGGACCTGGCGCTGGCAGCCGGACACACTTGAAGCAGAGGTACCTGCAACCGCCCTGTGGTGTAGGGGCAGAGCGCCCTCTACTGGAACGGTGTGTGGATTGCCGTGAAGGGAAGATGGCTCCATAGGTTGAGTGATGTGCGGAAAGCAGAGGTACTGGCTAGGTGAACACTGAGTGCATAGGGAAAATGAGGAATTAGGCTGCGCCTCCCATGCTGATTATTCTCCAGCCAGGAGGAGGACTCAGCAGGAAAGTGCAGTCAGTATCATAGTGAGAGGTTGGTGACAAGAGCACTGGATTAGTTCAGAAGGCCAGCTGTGTTGCCTTGGGCAAAGCCGCTTAAGTCTATGATTCTGTTTACTCGCTGTCAAGTGGTCTGATAGTAACATTATTGAAAGAGAAAACAATTCTCCCTTGGAGTTGAGGAGAGATACAGAAACCAGGATTCCAAACTGCCTGGAGTAAGGGAGACTCCATCCAATTCTCTGTTCCAGCTCCACTAGCCCCCTTGGTTCCCCTCCCCCTCCCTCACCTCAGGCCACGCCCCTCTCATGTCTCACCTGTGTTTTAGGATGGCGTCCTCACTGGTATACCTATACAGACCTGGGAGAGGGCAGGAAGAAGGCTCAATCTAGAGTCCCCAGCATCAGGCTAGAGATCTAACCCCCATAGTGTTCTTTTTAAAATATATATATATTTTTACTGATTTCAGGGAGGAAAGGAGAGGGAGAGTCAGAAACATAGATGATGAGAGAGAATCATTGATCAGCTGCCTCCAGCATGCCCCCTACTGGGGATCAAGCATGTGCCCTTGACCAGAATTGAACCTGGAACCATTCAGTCCGCAGGCCGACATTCTAGCCACCGAGCCAAGCCAGCTGGGGCCCCCCTATAGTGTTCTTACTGGACCCAGTGAGTCCTGACCCCCTGGAGTCTGCTTCCCTCTCTCACCTGGGCCCAGGTGCACCCCAGCGCGGCGCCGACGGTGGATACACACAGTGGTGCCCAGCAGCAGCAGCCAGAGCACGACACCCCCGGTGGCAATGACCTCTGGACGCTTCAACGTTGCTCTCAGCTCCTCCAGGATCCATGGACCGGGGTCTTTGGGTTCTCGGGTGGCTCGATCCATGGTCTGCTCTGTAGAGGATTTGGAGCTCAGGGGTAGGGGGCAGGGGGAGCCATGAGGATCGGACAGAGAAGGGGGAAGAGCTGGAAGTGGGAAGTGGGAACAATGAGAGGAAGGTGGGCATTGGGACTGAGGGATGTGGGTGGGACCAGTGGAGACTTTCCTCACCTAAAATGAGGCAGGCGGGGCTGCTGGGCTCCCCAGCCCCAGCGCCGGTGACGGCAGCCACCTGCACACAGTAGGAACCTGGCGTTTGGGTGGCAATCTCCAGCTGGGTCTGCTCACCGGCCACTGTCCAGTTGGTTGGGGGCCATGAGGTGTTGCTCAGGCTCCACACCTAAGGACATGCAGGGTGAGCAGTGCCCCCAGGCACCATCCCAGCTGCTGGGCCCTTCATCTGCAGTCAGACTCTGAGCCTGTGGTCACCCTGCCCTGGGGTTGACCAGGGAACACTCCCCTCACAACCACCCACACTTCTAATCCCGCCCTACATTCAGCCTCACTTTCCGTGTCTGTAAATTGGGGATAAGAACCAGGTGGACCGAGGGATGCAATGAGACCAGGGAGCTAACTGCTTGGCAGGGTCTGGCAGATGCTCGCTTATCAATAGTGGGTGCTCCTCGCTTCTCTGCACGGGTTCGTTTCTCAGTGCCCAGAGCAAGGACATGCAGGATGCCAGCGGAGAGGGAGGCCTCGGCACCACTAGGAAGGGGTGTGTAGCTTGTGGGGGTACCTGGTAGCCACGGATGATGCCATTGTGGTTTTTAGCAGGTGGTGGGACCCAGTTCACAAGGATGCTGCCATTGCCCAATTTTAGGGTTACCTCCTGGGGAGGGGCGCTGGGCACTGGGGGGAGGAAGAGAGGAGATAAGGAATGAGGGAGCTCTAGGGAGAAGGGCTGGGATGGGGACACAGGGGCAGAGGCCACACTGATGAGAATAGTGCTCTGCTTGCCTGACCAGGGCAGAGGGATCCAGGAGCAGGACCCACCATCCCCCCAGACTGGGGTGCAACAGTCCTCCAGGGCCCCCCAGACTGGAGTGGGACAGTCCTCCAGGGCCCCCCAGACTGGAGTGGGACAGTCCTCCAGGGCCCCCCAGACTGGAGTGGGACAGTCCTCCAGGGCCCCCCAGACTGGAGTGGGACAGTCCTCCAGGGGTCCCCAGACTGGAGTAGGACAGTCCTCCAGGGCCCCCCAGACTGGAGTAGGACAGTCCTCCAGGGCCCCCCAGACTGGAGTGGGACAGTCCTCCAGGGCCCCCCAGACTGGAGTGGGACAGTCCTCCAGGGCCCCCCAGACTGGAGTGGGACAGTCCTCCAGGGCCCCCCAGACTGGAGTGGGACAGTCCTCCAGGGCCCCCCAGACTGGAGTGGGACAGTCCTCCAGGGCCCCCCAGACTGGAGTGGGACAGTCCTCCAGGGCCCCCCAGACTGGAGTGGGACAGTCCTCCAGGGGTCCCCAGACTGGAGTGGGACAGTCCTCCAGGGCCCCCCAGACTGGAGTGGGACAGTCCTCCAGGGCCCCCCAGACTGGAATGGGACAGTCCTCCAGGGCCACCCAGACTGGAGTGGGACAGTCCTCCAGGGCCCCCCAGACTGGAGTGGGACAAGAGGTCTATTGTTGTTTGTGGGCAGCGGCCCCTGACCTTGTTCAGGCAGCCTCAGGAGCAGCACGTTGCTGTCAGGGCCCCGAGCCCGGCCGGAGGACGGTCTCACTTTGAACTCGTAGTCTTGGCCCCAGCGGAGCCCCCCGAGCTTTGCGCTCTGCGAGCCAGCCAGCAGGGCCTCTGCCCACGGAGCTCCCTGGCCTCCTGGCACCGGCTGGGTCCTGAATAGCGCCGTGTAGGACTGGGCAGGGGCAGCAGGGCCGCTGACCTGGGAGAGAGTCCGAAGAAAGGTGGGGGGTCAGGGCCGCAGTGCTGTCTGGACCCGGGACTGGCTCCAGCCCTGGGCGCCAGGCCTCACCTTCCAGCTGAGCCACACGGTAGGCCCAGGCTTGGTGCCCTTGGAGGGACCCGGGTTCAGCAGGGTCACGTTTTCCAGCTGAATGCGCACGGCCAGAAGCTCCAGGGGCTCTGGGGGAGAACAGGGCTGGGATGGGGGCTACAGGCCCGAGTAAAGGAACTGAGGGGTCCAGGATTCCTTAGCTGCCGAGAACCCAAAACTCCCAGCTTCCTCAGAACTAGAGCGCTCCTGTTTCCACTGTAGGATGGGGAAGCAAACCTCCCCTAAGACGGGGTCCACCATCTGATGCCAATCCCAGGTTGAACCTCACATACCCTAACCTCAGCCCAAACCAGACCACACCAGCCTAACCAGACCGCCTGCCCCGCACCCCCCTACCTCCCCCTACCCCAAGTCCACATTGGCCCTGATGTTAGCTCCCTCCCTTACCCTGGACAGACACCCTGGCTGCCCGGCTCTTCCGCTGTCCTGCGTTGTTGGTGGCCACACACATGTAAGTCCCCGAGTCACTCTTCTCTGCTCTTAGCATCCGCAAGGAGCCACTGGACACCTGTCAGGACAGGCACATGCGCAGTTTCCCGTGAGGGGAGGGGCTCTGACAGGGGAGGGAAGCTGAAGGCCTTGCTGCCTTCCTCTCCTCAAATTCTGCGGGGGCTCTCAGAAGGCGGGGCAGTCCCAGGCGTGCCCTGCAGGGCCGGGACAGGAGGAGGTATGGGGAAGGGAACTAAACTCACCCTGTGCCGCCCCGGCTGCAGGGCCAGGGGTTTCTCATCCTTCCACCACAAGACCGTGGGCTCTGGGTGGCCCCAGGGCGGCCAGCACTCCAGGATCACCTGCTCGCCCACCGTGGCCACTGTGTCCTGGGGCTGGACCCGGAAATCCTCCTGAAGGACTGTGGGGAGGAAGGAGGCTCTGGGGGGAGCAGTGCCCGGTCCTCCCCTCCCCAAAGGCCCCCCTTAGTGTCTCCTGCCACACCTTCCCCATTCTATTTTTTCACGACTGTGCCCACTCGTCAGACACCCACCTCCTAAATGTTCCATGTAGGTTCACCCCCAACTCAGCTCTATCCTCCCGGTTCCCCATCTGATATCCCTTCAAACCTCCCTCTGATGCCAATCCCACGTTGAACCTCCTATACCCTAACCTCAGCCAAAACTAGCCCACACCAGCCTAACTTGAGCGCCCCCCCCCCCTCACCAAAACACACACACACACACACACATTGATCCTCACAGATACCCCTTCAAACCTCCCTCAGCACAGGCGTATCACCCAGGTGTGCCCACCCCAGGTCCCCTCCCAGGCCTCACCAGCCGCAGACAGCCGCGCGCCGCGGCTCACCGCTGTGCCCAGCCGGTTGCTGGCCTCACACGTGTAGATGCCCAGGTCTGTGGACAGGGCCTGGTTGTTGCGGCCGTGTCCCTGGGTGGAGGGCCAGTGCAGCAGTAGGGTTCCATCAGGTAGGAGCTGGTGTGTGTCTGGGGGCTCCATGCTCAGGGGCTGCCCATTGAGCAGCCAGTGGATGGTGGGAGGCGGCTGGCCTGAGGCTTGGCAGCTCATCTGGACGGGCTCAGGGCCCTGGAGCAACTGGTCCTGTGGGTGGACTAGGATCTGGGGTGGGGAGTCCTGAGCCGTGCCTCCTGGAAGAGAAAGGGAGGTGGAGCCCAGTCTGACTTCCATCAGGTGCCCAGATCCCTGCATTCCTCATTGCCTTCTCTCCTCTGAAGATAAATTCAAAGGAAGGAGACCTTTCGAACTCTCAATCTGTCCGTCTCCCCCGCCCCCCGCCTCTCTCTCTCTCTCTCTCTCTCTCTCTCTCTCTCTCTCTCTCTCTCTCACACACACACACACACACACACATACCATCATCATCATCATCAACATCATCATCATCATCAACATCATCATCATCATCATCATCATCATCATCATCTCTTGCAGAGGAGCAAGGGGTCCTCTTCTTCCCTGGCCAGGCCCTGGATCGAGGGAGCATGAGCTAGGAGAGGGGACGGCCACACTCACCCATGCCGAACAGAAGCAGGAGAGGCAGGGGCCACCAGACCCCAGGGAGACCCGCTCCTCCGGAGCCCATGGCTGCTGCTCTCAGGTCTCTGTCCTGGTCCCAAGCACTTTGTCTTGCGGCTCTGAGCTCACAGGGAGGGGAGGGGCGGGCAGGCCGTTGGTGGTTGTTTGTGGCCGAGACTGCCCCAGAGGGAAGCAGCTTTGAGGAAACCGATGCTTCCTGCCTGGCCCTCGGTGCCTTGAAGAACTGGGAGGAGCCCAGAGGAGAGAAACTCCCTGGCTCCAACCCCAGCCCTGAGGTTTACCTTGGGATCTAGTCTGGGATTTCTTTTTATTTTATTTTATTTTTAATATATTTTTATTAATTTCGGAGAGGAGATAGAGGAAGAGAGAGATAGAAACACCAATGATGAGAAAGAATCATTGATCAGCTGCCTCCTGCAAGCCCCCTACTGGGGACTGAGCCTGCAACCGAGGTTCATGGCCTTGACCGGAATCAAACCCGGGGCCCTTTAGTCCACAGGCTGACGCTCTCTCTGTCCACTGAGCCCAATCAGCTAGGGCTAGTCTAGGATTTCTTAAAGGCAATCCTCACACTAACCATAACTCTGACCACAGCTTTGACCCTTTAACCCTAAGCCTGTATTTAATCCTTGAGTCCCCATCCTTATTCCTTTGCTTTCAAGTGACCCTTGCTAAAGTGGACCGGAAATCCAGAGGAAGCTAAGTCGAGTGGAGCAGTCACTCCTCGGTTCATTCCTCAAGGATTGATGGAGCAGGGGGCTGGGTGGGACAGAAGACAGGAAGGCTTCAGAGGCTCTGGGACAAGCTGGAGATGCCCACCGTGTGTTCCTATTCAGCTCAGAGACAGATGAATTAAGCTGGGAGACCGTGGGCACGTTCCTTAACCCCTGCAAGTCACTCATCTGTAAGTGGGGATAATAACAGTAGTGCGCACCTTGGGGATAAAGTAAGAATGAGATGAGATGAAACATAAATCACTTAGTCCAGTAACCTAATGCATTATAAGTGCTCAGTAAGTTTAACCAATACTGTTATTTTTATGCACATCCCATCACGGAAACGATTCAAGCATCCTCGGCTGGGATACTTCAGGCCCCGGGATGGTGGTTTGAGTCTGATATTTAAGAGTCTTTCCAGCCCTGAAACCTGTGTCTGCTGCAGACAGGCCTGTAGCTTCTGAGCCTGCTGCTCCCCAACCCCCTCCCTAGAGAGAGGCTGCATTCCCCTCTCAGAGCCCACCTCCTGTTTACAGGTTTCTTCCTTCCAAATCTGGAATCTCAGCCATTTCCTGGAGCTGTTCCCGGAAAGCCAAGGCCGGGCTCTGGGGGCTCAACGGAAGACTGTCCAGCCTTTGTTTCCAATAGTTCCTGGCCAGCTCCTCCGTGAGGCCCCTAACCCAGCTGACTCCCTCGCTTCCTCTCCTTCCCATCCTGGCATAGTACCAGCCACAGCCACAGCCCCAACAGCCTATCAAGAGGAGTGAAGGCCCGGCTGGTGGCTGGCATGGCTCAGTGGTGGAGCGTCAACCTATGAACCGGGAGGTCACGGTCTGATTCCCAGTCGGGGCACAGGCTCGATTCCCAGTGTGAGGTGTGTAGGAGGCAGCTGATGGATTCTCTCTCATCATTGATGTTTCTATCTTTCCTTCTCCCTCCCTCTCTGAAATCAATAGAAAAATAAAGAGGAGGGAAGGCCTCTTTCACAACTCCTCTTCCCCCTTCAAATGCAGACCAAGACTGATGGAGACAATTAGAACAAGAGAACACAGTGGTTTGTACAACCTGAGCGCCTCCAAGGGGTGAAGAATAGACAGAAGGAAAGCAATGGAGTGACAGAGCTGGAAGGATAGGAACTGGGACCAGAGGAGAGCTCGGTATTTCAGCACTGGAGGAGCTAAGGGCAGTGGTCAAGTCCACGGCATGTGTGCCAGGCGGAGTGGCATAGAGTTTACAGGGTCAAGGACCTGTGGAGCCAGAGGGATAAAGGGGTATTCATGTGGACACTGCAGTCATCCAAGGGTGACACAAGAAAAATGTGGTGAGACAAATGAATTTACTGCACACCCTGCCAACCTGAGATTTCCCAGAGACAGAGCCCGGAAGCCTGTCTGGCCCCCTGACTGCTGGCTCACCAAGAATGTTGCTGTCAGCAGTCCTCTGTTAGCCTCTCCTGCTTGCATACTGGACTTGGGGAGATTAACCAAGTTCTCTGCTAAGGACTGAATGCCAACTGGTTTTATCTCAAATGTGTGCAATCTAGAAAGATGATATAAACCCTCCTCAGGGGGAAAGATGGCAAGTCCCAAAGGAATTCAGATTCATGACTAGCCCTGTCCTCAGCTGAGTGAGAATGGACAGGTGGCACAGTACGGAGAGGTGCCAGTGCTGGGTGGCAGGAACAGAGCCCCAGAGGCTATGGCAGCCTGAGGAATGGCCCCCGCCCCACAGTCATGTGCCTCATCCCTGGAGATCGCCTGATCCCTGGAGATCACCTCCATTCCATTCCATTCCATTCCATTCCATTCCATTCCATTCCATTCCATTCCAGCCTATCTATTCCCAGATTCTGGAGGGCCAAGTGCTAAGAACTGATGGGGATAGAAGGGGCCAATTACTCTGAGCTCTTCCTGTAGGCCATTAAGGTCCTTCCCCTTACTCGGCCCAAGCATCAGGGACACTCAGGGATCCATGGAGTGATTGCCCAAGAGGATTTCCCAACAGTAAGGTGGATCTAGATGGCTCCCAGAGACCACAGTGCTCACGTCTGGCAACCTGGCCCATCCACGTCCTGATTGTCTCATTCCCACACACGAAGGAAGAGTTGGCTGCATGAGTCAAACGGATAATGTCAGTGGGAGTTGCCTTCAGTTTTAAGGAAGTTCTGCTCCCTGCCCTGGTGATCTACAGACCCAGTGACCAATTTAGAAAGCACCTTCCTTTGCCCTCTGGTTTTAAAGTGTTGAGGCTTGTGAGTGTCTTGTAGTTGCCTGTAAGAGGGGAGAGAGAGGGATTGAGTGCCCTTCTAAAGGACCCTCCAGAGGAAAAATGTCCACCTCTCGTTCCTGGCTTCTCTGGCTTCCTATATCAAGTTCTCTGAAGATGCAGCCGGGGATGCCTGCTGGCCAAGCTAATGGGGTAAAAGGTAAGGATTCAGGTAGGACTGAAGGCAGTTACGCTATATGGAGATCCTGGTTCTACTGGCAGAGAGACCTTCAATGTCACATAACCTCTTGGAGCCCCACTTTCCTCGTCAGGATATGTCTGTATGCGGTTTATGGGTCGGGGATGTGGAAGTGCTTTGAGAACACTAGCTATGCACTAATTATCCCTTGGGTGTTCTGGGAAGGGCACTTCTCCTCCCTGACCAACCTCAGTCAGCCTCAACCACCTCTAGGTCCTCTTGGTGGCTTTTTTTTTTTTTCCTTCAATTACTTCTCAGTTTATTTTATACATTTTAAAAAATGATAGTTGGCACTCAATATTATTAGATTCAAGGGTACAGCATAGTGGTTAGACATTGATATAACTTACAAAGTGATCCCCCTGGGAAGTCTAGTACCCGCCCGGCACCATCCATAGTTATTCCATTATTGGCTATATTCCCTGTGCTGTACTTTACAGCTCATGACTATTTTGTAACTGACAATTTGTACCTCTTACTCCTTCACTTTTCAGCCAGTCCCCAGCCCCCTCTCATCTGGCAACCATCACTTTGTTCTCTGCATCTATGAGTCTGTTTCTGTTTTGTTTTTTCATTTATTTAGTTTTCTAGATTCCATATATAAGTGAAATCATATGGTATTTGTCTTTCTCTGTCTGACTCATTTCACTTAGTGTAATACCTTTTAGGTCTATCTATGTTGTTGTAAATGGTAAAGTTTTGTTCTTTTTTATGGCTGAGTAATATTTCATACTATATAGGTACCACATCTTTTTTTTATCCAATTTGTCTATTAATGAACATTTATGTTACTTTTATATCTTGGCTATTGTAAATATTGCTGCAATGAACATCTGAATGAATGCATATATCTTTTTGAATTAGTGTAAAAATGAGTTGGGTTTCTTTGGAGAAATACCCAGACGTGGAATTGCTGAGTCATCAGGTAGTTCTGTTTTTAAGTTTTTTAGGAACCTCCATACTGTTTTCCATAGGGGCTGTGCCAATTTACAATCCCACTGACAATGCCCAAGAGTTCCCTTTTCCCGCATCCTCACCAACACTTGTTATTTATTGATTTATTGATGACAGCCATTCTGACATGTGTGAGGTGATATCTCACTGTGGTTTGAATTTACATTTCTCTGATGGTTGGTGACATTGAGCATCTTTTCATATGGCTGTTGGTCATCTGTATGTCCTCTTTGGAGAAATATCTATCAGGTTTTCTGCTCATTTTTAAATTGGAAAATTTTGTTGTTTTTGGTGCTGAATTGAGTTCTTCATAAGTTTTGGATATAAACCCCTTATCAGATGTATCGTTATCAAATATCTTCCATTCAGTAAGTTGTCTTTTAGTTTTGTTGATGGTTCCTTTGCTGTGCAAAAAATGTTTTTGTTGGTGTGGTACCATTTGTTTATTTTGTCTTTTGTTTCCCTTGCCCATGGAGATATATCAGAAAAAATATTGCTAAGAGAAGCGTCAGAGTTTCCTGCCTATGTTTTCTTCTAGTGGTTTTATGATTTCAAGTCTTATGTTTAAGTCTTTAATCTATTTTGAATTTATTCGTGTATATGGTATAAAAAAGTGGTCTAGTTTCATTTTTTGCATATATCTGTTCAGTTTTCCCAACACCATTTATTGAACAGACTGTTCTAACCCCATTATATATTCTTGCCTCCTTTGTCATGGCATGGGCTTATTTCTGAGCTCTCTATTCTGTTTCATTGATCTATGTGTCTGTTTTCATGCCAGTACCATGCTGTTTTGATTACTAAAGACTTGTAGTATAGTTTGATATCAGTTAGTGTGATACCTTTGACTTTATTCTTCTTTCTTAATTGCTGTGGCTATTTGGGTCTTTTGTAGTCCTATATAAATTTTAGGATTATTTGTTCTGGTTCTGTGAAAAATGACATTGGTATTTTGATGTGATTGCATTGAATCTATAGGTTTCTTTGGGTAGTGTGGGCATTTTAATCTGGTTCTCCAGCGCGGCGGGAAACTTGGTCTGTGACTGGCAGCGTGCACCACTGCTGTGGTTTCACTAAATGAATGCCTTCCTGAACGCAGAACATCGGCACCAGCTGTGACCTCACAGAGAGGACAAGACCGGCTACACCACCTCCTCTGCCCTTCAGCTGCTGTTGTGCAGCCTCTAAAGTTACTATCTTGACCACCTTTTTCTTGCCAAAGAATTCAAGGACCCTGGAGTAATCTCATTCTGATACTTCCCTTTCAATTTACCTGCTATTATTTCCTTGTATTTTATTTGTCCGAACTTTGGGAACCACAGATTAGATATTATTATCATTTTATAAAGGACTGTTGAGATTTGCCTTTCTCTTTGTACTCATCTCTTTGCTTACCATTCTTTCTTGTACCTTAAACATTTCTTTTGGAATAATTTTCCCTCTTCCTAAAATATTTTAGGAGTTTTTTTAGTGTTGATGGTAAACTATAGTGTTTGTTTGTCTGATAATATCCTTCTTTTGCCCTCATGTATGGAAGTTTGCTTTGCTAACTATTCTAGGTTAACAGTTACTGATTTTTTACAGAGAGGAAGGGAGAGGGATAGAGAGTTAGAAACATCGATGAGAGAGAAACATCGATCAGCTGCCTCCTGCACACTCCCTACTGGGGATGTACCCGCAACCAAGGTACATACCCTTGACTGGAATCGAACCTGGGACCCTTGAGTCTTCAGGCCAATGCTCTAGCCACTGAGTCAAACCAGTCAGGGCCAAATTTGTTCATTTTTGCTAGTCCTCTTGCTGCTTATTAAATTTTGCCTTTTATTTATTAAATATAATTATTTTATATCCCATAATTAATTTATATCTGATAGCTTCAATATCAGAAGCCTTTGGGAGTCTAAATCTATTGCTTTTTCCTCTGCAGACTCTCCTTCATGGTGATTTGTTTCCATCTGTGTTTATGACCTTTCATTGTAATTCATCTTTGGTTGGTCTTAATCTCTGAAGATTTTAGGAGGTGCTTTTCTCTAGAGAGGATTTGCAATTTTATTTTATGTGTTTTTAAAAAATATTTTAAAATTGATTTTTAGAAAGAGAGAAAGGGAGAGGGAGAGAAACATCGATGTGAGAGAGAAACATAGACTGGCTGCCTTGCATGTCCCCCCACCAGGTATTGAGCCCCCAACCAGGATGACGCCCAACCTACTGCGCACACCGGCCAGGGCTAAATTTTTCTTTTCGAAGCCTGGGATACGACCAGCTGGGGGTCCTTCCCAGGACACCAACTTAACACAGGCATCCCAGGCTCAGCTCCCCCACCTTGTCACTTGTCCAAGTCTAGTTTCCATGACAGGGCTATGTAAACATGTATCCCTGGGCAATCCACATTTTATGGGGACTAAGGAGTCTGGACTCATGTTACATTGCCAAGATTTCATACATGCTGCTCCTTCTGCCTCGAATATGTGTTCTTTCATCCCTTTTTCCTTCTCCTCCACCTGATTAACTAATCTCCCTAACACTAAATTCAGGCCTATTCTCCTCCAAGATACTTTAATCTGGGTTAGAGAACACTCATATATGCTCTCAGAGCACCCTGTATTGCCTCTATGGTTGCATCTTCCATACTGTATTGTAATAATCTGTTTACCCATCTGTCTTCCTCCATGAGAATTCTGGGTAGAAGTCATGGCATAGTTATGCTTGTTAGGTTTGATCAAATAATTGAATCGACACCCCTCCCCTGGGAATTGACCTTTAGGCCACTTCACAAGGGACATTTATTTCCTTTCCCTCAGACCACATTCCATTTTCTAAGACCATTATCTCTCCGGACATTCCCAGAATCCCGACCTGCCCAGAGAATTCTCTGCCCAGCAAAAGCCCTCCTAGAGTCCTTTAAAATCTCCGACTCCCTGCCCCTGGGTGCTGGTGCCATCTGGGGGCTCAGCCCATCTGGTATCCAGATGACCTAATAAATTTATAATCCCTTACCACTTTGGCCTTGTGCATTCCTCCTTCGGCAGCCCTAACAATGCTGTTTCCTCAGTGTCTGTCACAGGGCCTGGACCATGGCAGAGTAACAAATGTTTATGAATCCATGAAAGAATACCTGAATGGATGAATGTGGGTGAATGATTTTGGAATGGACAATTTGGGGTTTTCAAAGAGGATGAAGGCTAAGTGAAATAAGCCAGTCAGAGGAAGATAAATATCACATGATCTCACTCATTTGTGGAATATAATGAACAACATAAACTGATGAACAAAAACAGATCCAGAGACAGAGAAACATTGATCAGACCATCAAACCTCAGAGGGAAGGTAGGGGAGGGTGGGGGTAAGGGAGAGAGATCAACCAAAGGACTTGAATGCATGCATATAAGCCTAACCAATGGACACAGACAACAGGGGGGTGAGGACATGAGTGGGGAGGGAATGGGGGGGGGGTAATGGGGGAATAAGGACACATATGTCACACCTTAATCAATAAAGAAATTTTAAAAAAAGAGGATGAAGGATGGTGAAGGAAGATGAGAAGGAAAAAGGGAAATGACTGATGTTTTTAAGTTTGTTTTGTTCTTGCTTAAGTGGAAGAAAGTTGTCATTTCATTTCATCAAAAGTTTATTGAGCATCCAGTATGTGCTAGGCACTCTGCTAGATGCTAGTAATACAAAGATGAAGATCCAAACAAAATACAATAGAATCAAAATCCACTTCCTCACTCCCCCAGCCTCCCCAACCCCACTCAAGGTAAATTTGGCTTCAGCCAGGGAAGCTGGGCCTGGGCCCTCAGGGATTCAGCATCAGACTCTCATCTCATCCCACCCTAACCTTCACCCCTGCCTCTCCAGACTGACCAGCATCTTCCCCTTCTCTGAGTCCTGCATCTCACACCTGCCTGAGCAACTTACCCTGCACCTGCGTATTATCTCTGGCTGAGGCACCTGGGAAGGTTAGGGGAGCAGTCTGGAGAACTAAGGGGAGCTGCAACAGCATGCAGGCTCAAATGAGCCACAGGCACGCTGACAGGCAGAGGGGGAGGGGCCAACTAGAGATGTTTTTGCCCTTGGGGCTGGGACAAAACTTGCTCCAGTGTGAAGGGTGGAGACAGGGGCCTTAGGAATTGCTCTGTGGGATGGTGGAGAGTCAGAACTGGCGTTTAGGAGGTTGAGGAGGGGCCTGGGATGCAAGGACCCATAAAGGCATCAGAAAACAGAGGTTAGAAGACACAGAAGGTCTCCTCTTTCAGCTTTTCAATTGCCCTCTCTCCTCACACAGTAGATTATTGTCTCTCCTACAAACTGGTCCATAGGCTGGGGCATGGGCCTGGCCTGGCTACACAGTGGCCCTACCTCTGTATTCAGATGCTGTGTGATTGGGGTGTCTGCCCTTTTCCAGTCTCTTGGGATCCGGGTATCTGGAAGCAGTGCAGGCAGAGGCGGGAGCCAAGGGTTGGATCATGTCTCCCTGAGGCGCTGGGAGCAATGAGCCTCCTCCCCCCACTTCATTTCTCTGGAAAGTCAAACCTTATTCTCTCACAGCTGGAGGGAGCCCACAGCCTTTCGGGGGGGATTATGATTGTTTGAAAGGCTTGTTGTGTAAGGAAGCCAGGGAGAAGGCACAGGTGTGAGGGTTAAAAACAGTTCTTCACTGGATCTAGCTTTCTGGGCTCGGGAGTGAGTGAGAATCCCTCTCTCTAGGATTAGAGACGGAAGGAACGCTTAGCATGCCTCTCTCTGAGGGAAGCTTCGGGAGGAGACCAAGCCCGGGGCTTGAATCCTTTGTTCTCGCTGGGGCCCAGGTCAGGGGGCAAAAGAATGCGCTTGAGCTCCTCTCGCATCCACTGGTAGGTACCCAAGTACCAGGTGTCCAGAGGCACTGCCTTCACAATGATTTCCGGATGTTCAGAACAGTGCCCTGTACACACAGTAACCGGCATTTGACTTCCCCTTCCTTTGTGCATTTTGAGCAAAAGGCCTCTGTAACCTGGGCTTGCCCAAAACGTGCCAGGAACCAGGCGTTCCTTCAGAGGGAAGGGAGGCGGGTGGGAAGCATGAGCTCTCCCTGGGAAGGGCGCGGGATAGCCGCGGGAGTTAGGTTACTGATGTTAGTTTCCATAAGACCCTTGGAGGACTGGGCCGGAAATTTAATAATCTATATAGTCCTAAGGGGGCACAACCCTTATCCACCGAGAACACTGCCAGCGAACCAGAAGCAAACGCGACCCGGTTTCACCCCTGAATCTCCGGCTCCCCGCTGCCTCCTCCATCTGCTCAAGCTCATCCAGGTTCTCAGGCGAGACCCGTGCGCCGTGCGCTCCTGCAGGGACCTCCCTTCGCGCCGCTTTCTGGCCTCTCGGGCCTCCCCACCTCCCCGGCCGCAGCGCGTGCGGGCTTTCTGGAGGGAAGGCGGGTCCCGGGCGGCTCAGGCGCTGATCCCCACCGGGGCGGCCTCCTCCGGCTCGCGGATCAAGCGCGCGCCTGCAGTCCGAAGTATGCTCGAGCGACCAGGCGAGCCGGGGGCCCGGGATGGAGACGTGTGCGTCCGACCCGGAGCGGGGGAGGGCGCGGGCGAGCGCGGGTACCGGCGGGCAGAGCGCACGGGCAGCCCGGGCGAGCGGCCAGGAACTGCCGGCGACACCGAGTAGCCGGGCGGGCCGGGCTCCGTTGCTCGGGGCTCCGGAGCAGGCTCCTCCTCGGGCTCCTGGGCGTCCTGCAAAGACACGCGCCAGGGTCAGCGGACAGTGGCCCGGTTTAGGGGCGCGACTGGTGTTCAAGGGGCGCTGGGCAAACCTAAGTGAAGGGGATAGTTCCCTCCACACTTCCACCTCTTGGAAATGGCAGACAGAGGTCTGGTTCCGCCCCCTCCCCCCTCCCCCCCCCCCCCCCCCCCGCCGCCCCAACCCCGTCAATACAAGACACTTAGCATGGTGCCTGGCAGATAATAGGTGCTCAGTAAAAAGTGAAATGCATTAACTTGAGTGCTTTGTTCCTTACTGTCCTCTTTCCACCTGTCTAGGATAGCCTGGGGCAGCGTTAGTGGAACAGAGAGGAAATTACCAGAGCTGATGTTCAAAGACCTGAACTAAAGGCCTAGACCTGCCCCTTATTTCCTTGGTTGATCCTGGGCAAGTCCCTCCACCTTCATCGGCCTTATTTTCCTAACCTGTAAAATGGGGACGACACACCTATTTCTCAGGCCATTCTGAGCACCATAAAGGGATATATATATCTAGCACCAGGACGTGGTAGGGCTCATTGGTGTTTGTGAGGCACCCAGTCCACAGCTGCTCACCTTGTCCTTCAGAACATAGAGCGCCATGGGGTTCTTCCGCTCCTGCTCTCCACTTCGAGGGAGGGTGTCTGCTGCACAGGGCGAAGAATGGGGTGGCTGGCCCAGATCCAGAACCCTCCCCACCAGCCAGCACCTACTTCTGCTCCCCAAGTGGCCAGTCAAGGCCCCGCCACAACCTCCACCAAAGGATCAGCAACACATGGGGTCCTACCTTGGCCGCACCTCTCCCTGCTCTGCAGTCTTCGTGCAGTTGGTGGAGGAAGGGGCCCTGCAGAGCCGGCTTCCTTGTGGCCCAGTTCTGCCTTTTCCCAGAAGCCCACTGATCTGAGTGAGGATGGGTTGGGTGAGTGGGCCGCTGGGAGCTCACCTTCTGGCTTCAGGCTGTCATCATTCTGATCCATATATTCCAGGGAGTTTTGTTTTTCCAGTTTCTTCTTCTTTCTGCAAATCAACCCAGCACCCCATGAACAGAGGTGCTGAGTGTGAGCAGGAGGAGGTATGGGGGTGGGGATAAGGGCGAGTTGATGGCTATAACCTCATAACAGGAGGATGGGCTGGAATGAGTCAGCTCTAAGTTTGCTGCTGGCATTGTGACTGTGGACAAGTCGTTTAACCAATTTGAGTCTCCATGTCTTTATCTGTAAACTGCAAGTAATGATACTTAAAAGGTAGGGCACTAACCACAACCACAGTGCCTAGCCCGTGACAGGTGGCCTGCAAGTGAAACCATTACTAACAGGGTGGGTCATCGGGGTGGTTCCATACGCTGTACACACAGTGGTGCGATGGATCTCCTGGGAAGAAGTGCAGGGTCCTGGGAGGAAAGGCATTAAAGAGACTTCGAAAAGAAGAGAGCTTGGGTGTGGACTGAAGGGTTAGGATGCTCAGGGTGTGGAACTTGAGGAGTTACCTAGACTTTTTGGAGGGTTTCCAGCAGGCACAGACTGTCACCAAGGTCACAAGGAGGAAGATGCCTCCTGTGGACAAGATGATGTAGAGGGAGCTTCTTTCTAGGGAGAGAGAAAGGCAGAGAAGTGAGAGACCTGGGTGTGGTGAGGAGAGCTTCCTGCAGCGGGTGGGAGAGAAAAGGAGCCCCAGGCAGTATGGCTGGCTCCAGGCAGAGCTTGCCCAGGGCCCACTTCCCACCTGTTGCTGTTCTCCGTGGAGAGTTGGCCCATCTCTGCCTCTCTCTCCCTCTGTCTGGGATGTCTGTAGCCCCTCGTGGGTTTTAAGCCCTGAAGGGAGGGCAGGCAGGGAGACTCACTGTACACGGTGATCTTGATGGGCAGGCTGCGGCCCTGGCTGATGGGGTTCTCCACCACACAGCTGTACAGGTCGTCGTCCTCCATGAGCACACGTGTGATGGTGAGCACCTTTTGGTCGGAGGACAGGAGCATGCGCGAGTCATTGAGGAGGGGCTTGCCGTCCTTCAGCCAGGTGTAGCTGGGCTTGGTGCCGTTCTCATGGGAGCAGTTCAGGGTGAAGGCTTCACTGAGCTCCAGCACAGTGGTCGAAGCCACTAGCACCTGTGGCCTCGAAATGGGCACTGAGCCCGGGGAGGGGAGGCTGTGAGCCAGGGGTCAAAAAGCTCCTCCCACCTTCCTAACTCTCTACCTTCAACACAGCACAACTCAGTCTGTGGTCAGAGAGGCCCTTCAGAGATCATTAGTCAAGTTCTTGACCACTGTCCATCCATACATTCATTTACTCATTCATTCACTCATTAATTAATGAATTTATTTTTAATTTATCTTTATGGTTGAAAGTATTACAGATGTCCCCATTCACTCATTTATTTACCAGCTATTTATCGAGTACCTACTAAGCACAGGAGGTACAATACTGAACAAGGCAGCCATGGTCCCCACCCTCATGGACCTTCCCTCCCCTTTTTTCCCAAATACCTTCCTAAGATGTCGTAAACTGACCCAGTGTGGAACAACTGAGACTAAGACCAGCTGCCTGGGTTCAAATATTGGCTCAAACCTTTACTAGCTGCAAGACTTAGGCAAGTTACTCAACCTCTTTGTGCCTCAGTTTCCTCTTCTGCAAATGGGGATGATGATATTTACTATCCCTAGATTATTGTGAGCATTAACAGAGCCAATATATGCAAAGCACTTAAAATAGTTTCTGGAATATAGTAAGCACTCTACCTGTTTACTGTAGCCTATCTGCTAACTGCTAATGTCCAACTGGCTTACTCTCAACTCCTAAGCGGTTTCCGTGTTGGTGTTCCAGGGTCTAACAGACCTGCCCCAGTCTCAGGACCAGCCCCCCTCCTTCCCTGCCAGAGTGCTTTACCATCTACAGTGAGGTTGATGGTCTTCTCCCCGGTGAAGGTGTCATCCGTGATGGAGATCTCAACCTCATAGGTGCCCTCATCAGTGAGCTGCAGGTCGCTGAGAAGCAGGGAGCCATTTTCAAAGAGGCGGATGCGGTCTCGATAGTCAGGTCGCAGGTTGCCAATGACCTCTGTGCCAATGGACTGCACCACGGTCACTGGCTTGTCCCGCTTCAGCTGCCACTTCACCACGGGCTTGTCGCTGCTGGTGCTGCTGTACTGCACGGAGAGCAGTGCGGACTTCCCCACTGTGCCATGGATCAGGCGGACCTGGCTGGTGATGTTCACCCCCTGCAGGGGCCCTATGAACAGAGGCCCATGGGGAGAGGGCAGCATCAGACCCTTGGCTCCTTCCCTCACTCCCACCTTTAATTCCTCTGATCTCTTCAAGTCTCCCCATTCATTCTGGGCCCTTCACAGGTGTCCTTCCTTCTTACTCTCTGGTGCCTTCTCTTCTCCCCCTATAGCTCTGGGCCCCTCTGCTCCTCCATCATCCCTCACACCCATCCCATTGCCCTGAACTCTTCTTCCATCTGGCCCTCTGCCTCTGGTCGTTTTCCTCTGGAAGGGTCCAGCTCACCCACACCATCTATAGAAATATTTACTGAGCACTTACCATGTGCCAGGCACTGTTCTGTGTCCTTGGGATATATCATTGAGCAAAACAGACAAACATTCTTTATCCTCTGTAGCTTATAGGTCATTAGACCTTAGGGTGAATTTGTCAGGTTTTCTTGATTGAAAATTGGGAGAGTGATGTGGGGATGGGTGATGGAGAAAGCATGGGGACATAGATTCACAAAGAAAGGAGTATGTCACATGATGGTGCATTAAAGGGGAAGTGTAGGGGTCTGAAGACAACTGGGCCACCTTCCAGTTAGACCAAGAGCCTCTCCTATCCTTGCCCCAGCTGCACGTAGCATCTTACTAGGCCCACCCAGTGCAACACAGCCCTGCAACAGGGTAGATGGTTTTGAAAATTCACCCAAACTCCAGCCCAATTTGTATTCCCTTTAGAAGAGGGATTTAGGATGAGTGAAACAAAAAGTTTGGGATCAGAAGGCCTTGTAAGATTGGGCTCCACCTGCTCTTTCTGCCAATTAAACCTGATTCTTCAGGATGAAAACACTGAGAAGCTATAGCATATGGATTGCCCTAGGGCCTTACCCTCCTCTAGGTGGGAGTCTTGCTCCTGCCATGACTCACAGGGGTATGTACGGGTGTTCAGAAGTGACTGAGCAGTCTTTCTCAGAAGCCGACAAAGAGAGCATTTTGCCAAGCAAACACTGTTTCCCAAAATTCTTGCCAAAACTGGAGTCTGTATTAAGCTCAGGGTTCCACAACTTTCAAGGGATACAGAGAACTGGGACAGGAGCCAAAGCAGGACACAGAAATGAGGAAGTGGCTAACAATTGTGATCCACAGTAGAAATAAAAGGGACTAGGACTATTCAACCTTGAGAAGTGATTAACTTAATTACTGTCCTCTAGTCTCTGAGGCATCATTATGTAGGAAGTGTCTGTTCCCACCCGAGGCTGAACAAAAGGAAATTGACTGATCAACTTAAACAGTGCCATACTGGGTCAGGTAGGTGACCTTCATCAAGTAGGATTTTGACCTCCTGTGACACCAAGCAATGTCAAGCTGTAAAGCACAAGATTGTATCTACCAATAGCCTCGGATTCCCTTAATAGCCTCTTCCTTTAAAGACACCACCATCTACTCATTTTTATGTGCTAATTTTGCTTTGCAAAAGTGTCCACTTACTAGTATTTGCCTTAAATTTATCCTATATGATAAAAGCCTAATATGCTGTCAATTGTCCGGTGACCTGTCAACTGTTCAACCAATCAAAGCGTAATATGCTAATGATATGATAGGGCCACTCAACCACTCGCTATGACGTGCACTGACCACCAGGGGGCAGTAGGTTAGCTTGCTGCTGGGGTCCAGCTGATCGGGACTGAGTGAGATGGGCTGGACATGCCCTGGAGTCCTCCTGCAGTCCCTTCCCTGCTGGCCAACCTCCCGTGTCCCTCTCTGGCCCAGTCATGCACCGGAGGGGTCCCTCGGCCTGGCCTGCACCCTCTTGCAATCCGGAACCCCTAGGGGGGATGTCGGAGAGCCAGTTTCAGCCCAATCCCACAGGCCACTCCCCTCAGGAGGGGCCCCACCTGTGCACAAATTTGTGCACCAGGCCTCTCGTCTTTTATAAATGTCAATGAGATGGTGTCAAACATGTATTGTAGAATTTGGTCTATATACATAGATATAATCTCTAACACCATAAACCTCAGTTATATCCCTTTTTTATGTGAAGGATTTTTTGTTTTGTTTGGATCTGTCTCCACAAGGAAGTCCCTTCATCCCTTTGGCCATCATAGATACCCTCCTTTGGCCTTTTTCTAATTCTATTTTTTAAAAATGTTCTTATTGATTTTAGAGAGAGAGAGGGAGAGAAAAAACACACATATGTGAGAGCACAACATCGGTTGGCTGCCTCCTGCACGCCCCCTACCAGGGATTGAGCCTGCAACCCAGGTATGTGCCCTGACTGGGAATCGAACCAGCAAACTTTTGGTGCATGGGATGATGCCCAACCAACTGAGCCACACTGGCCAGAGCTATTATTTCTTTTTGAGATGTGGTGACTAGAACTGTATACAATAATCCAAGGGCAGTACACAGCATGGTTTTCTAAAAGAAAAAAATATTGCTTTCTGATTTTGGTTTTTAATATCCTTCCTAATGAGTGATGCTCTGAGAAAACAGCCCACTCCTCAGCACCTGCTGTATAGGGGCATCGTCAATTTCTGAACATGTTGTATTCTTATGTTGTTATCCAGACCTACAAGTGCCTACAAGAGTGTGAAATTATTTTAAGTGTCAATCACTTAGGAATGTAGGAGAAAACCAAGGAACAGAAATGGTGAAGAAGGACTTTGGGATTCCGGATGAAAGGGGTCCTTGGTAGCTTTTTATCTATACTCTAAAGAGTGTAAATGTTCAGTAATATGCACCCAGTTAATAGTATTAAAATGGCAGACAGAGAATTCTATGTTAACCACTGTTGTTAAGCTGTCAATTCTCCTAAACTGGCTTATAAATTTAATACAATACCAGGATGTTTACTTTGTAATATTGGCACAGATAGACAAATAGACCAATGGAACAGAATAGAGAGAGAGTCCAAAAATGGACTTGTATATGAGCACTTGACTTATGACAAAGATGCTATTGTCATGTAGTTGGGAAAGAATTTTTTTCCCAATAAATAGTGCGGGGTTATGTAGGAAAAAAATGAATCTTGAGCCCTAGCCACTTTGGATCAGTAGATAGAGCATTGGCACATGGTCACAGGTTCAATTCCAGTCAAGGAAACATACCTCGGTCAGGGAGCAGGCAGGAGGCAACCAATCGATGTGTCTCTCTTACATGGATATTTCTCTCTTGGTCTCTCCCCCTCCCTTCCACTCTCTCTAAAAATCAATGGATTAACAAAACAAACAAACAAACAAAAAAACTTGGTCCTTACTTTACACTTTACACAAATATCAATTCTAGATGAATTGTATATCTAACTGTGAAAGGTAAAATACCAATGTTTTAAAAAGAAAACACAGGGGAATATCTCCACAACTTGAGGACAGACACAGACTTCTTAAATAGAACACAAAGGTGTGAAACCCATAAAAGAAGAAAATGATACATTGGACACAATAAAATTAAGAGCTTCTATTCATCCAATAGCAGCATTAAGACAGTGAAAAGGCAAGCTGTAGGGTGGGAGGTATTTGTAATACATATCCTATAAAGGACTTTTACCCAAAATATGGTTTTTCTTTTAATTCCTACAAATGAATAATTTTTTTAAATCCCGAAAGCTCAATAGAAAATGGGCAAAAGACTTGGAATAGGTACTTCACAAAAAGGATATCCAAATGGCTCATAAAGATTTGAAAAAGAGGAAACCAAGATGGCGGCATAGGTAAACACCTAAACTGCTGCTTTGCACAACAATTTCAAAACTACAACTAAAAGACTAAATGTCTATCACCCAGAACCACGGGAAAGCTGGCTGAGTGGAAATTCTACAGCTAGAAGGAAAGAGAAAAGAGCATTGAGACGTGCACAAGCGCTGAAAAGCTGAGGTACGGAGGCGCGTGAATCGGGCTGAGGTACAGAGGCGCGTGAATCAGGCTGGCGGCGGGTGTCTGGGTGTGCTGCTTCTTTCAACCCGAAGGGAGACAAGCTCCAGATTACTCTGAACTCCAGTTTCTGGGGAGATGCTGGGGACCCAAACTCCTACAGGGAGAAGCTGGACTGTTTACCATCGGGTCAGAAAGTGAGGGTGACTTTCTTGCAGAGGTGCACGCAGCACTCATTGTTTACTGCGCTGGGGCGCGGGACGCGGGGACTTGGAAACACGGAAATGCAGAGACAGCTGACTCGCAGCCATCAGTATTTGCCACGCCCTAGCCTAGTGACTCCCTGAGACCTCGCCCCGCACAATCTACAAACCCACCCAAGCTCCGAGCAGCGGCTTTTGCATATAAATGGCCTGCCCTATCGCAGCTTAACCAAACAAACTGCAGCTCTGGTCAGACAGCTCCAAAACCTCCAAACCCCAAGCAAAGAGGAGAAAACTGTAGTTCTCACTGTACCTCCTGCTGGGTGGCCTCAGACAGTAGCTGACCAGCATCCCACTGGAGATCCAGAAGCTAGTGTATCCAGTGGTCAGTGTGAGACGACATCAGATTTCAACTCCTCACATCCATAAGTGACACATTCAAGAGGCAGACTCAGTGAGCACCAAAGCCCCACTGAAACAAGTCCGGCCCCCTAAGCGTGTCTCCAGCGCAGCAGTTCTTCCATTATAGACACAGTGGGTCCTCACAGCCAATTGGCCTGGAGGTCATTTCCTCCTAGTGACACCAACAACAATTAAGACTTAACTACAACAAGGCTGTACACACAGTCCACAAAGGGGTGCACCAAGAGTGTCCACCTCTGGTAACTGGGGAGGCTGAGCCACTGGGCCATATAGGAACCTAGCACACAAAGCCACCCTACCAACTCAGGGAAGCAATGAAAATGCGGAGACAAAGAAACAGATCACAAATGAAGAAATGGAGGAAAACAAACGACTGGATATAGAGTTCAAAACCACGGTTATAAGGTTTTTCAAGAATATCCTAGAAAAGGCCGATAAATTCAACAAGACCCTCGAGGATATGAAAAAGGACCAACTAGAAATTAAACATACACTGACTGAAATAAAAAATATTATACAGAGACCCAACAGCAGACTAGAGGAACGCAAGAATCAAGTCAAAGATTTGAAATACAAAGAAGCAAAAAGAAAAAAGAATCCAAAAATTTGAAGATAGTGTAAGAAGCCTCTGGGACAACTTCAAGCATCAGAATTATGGGGGTGCCAGAAGAAGAGAGAGAACAAGATACTGAAAACCTATTTGAAGAAATAATGACTGAAAACTTCCCCCACCTGGTGAAAGAAATAGACTTACAAATCCAGGAAGTACATAGAACCCCAAACAAAAGGAATCCAAAGAGGACCACACCAAGACACATCATAATTAAAATGCCAAGAGCAAAAGACAAAGAGAGAATATTAAAAGCAGCAAGAGAAAAACAGTTAATTACCTAGGGAGCACCCATACGATTGTCAGCTGATTTCTCAACAGAAACTATGCAGGCCAGACGGGAGTGGCAAGAAATATTCAAAGTGATGAATAGCAAGAACCTACAACCAAGATTACTCTACCCAGCAAAGTTATCATTCAGAATTGAAGGTCAGATAAAGAGCTTCACAGACAAGAAAAAGCTAAGGGAGTTCATCACCACCAAACCAGTATTATATGAAATGCTGAAAGGTATTCTTT
This sequence comes from Plecotus auritus, assembly GCF_963455305.1. Taxonomy (NCBI): domain Eukaryota; kingdom Metazoa; phylum Chordata; class Mammalia; order Chiroptera; family Vespertilionidae; genus Plecotus; species Plecotus auritus. Next base: position 16,261,605 of record NC_137779.1, read on the forward strand.
AAGAAGAGGAAGAAGAAGAAAAAAGTAAAGATAAAAATTATGAACAACAAATACATATCTATCAACAAGTGAATCTAAAAATCAAGTGAATTAAAAACCTGAGGAACAGAATAAACTGGTGAATATAATAGAATCAGGGGCATAGAATGGGAGTGGATTGATAATTCTCAGGGGGAAAGAGGTGTGGGGGGTACGGGAAGAGACTGGGCAAAAATCATACACCTATGGATGAGGACAGTGGGAGGGAGGTAAGGGCAGAGGGTGGGGTGGGAACCGGGTGGAGGGGAGTTATGGGGGGAAAAAGGAGAAACAATTGTAATAATCTGAACAATAAAGATTTATTAAATTTAAAAAAAAGATTTGAAAAAGACACGTTAATAACCATGGAAATGCAATTCTAAATCATAATTTGATAGCACCTCAAACTCACTAAGATGGTTAAAATAAAAAAGAATTGGTGATCAATGGGGCATCTGGAACTCTCACATAATGCTGGTGGGAATGCAGATTGATACAACCACTTTCAAAAACTGTTTGGTCCTATTTACTAAAGCTTAACACATGCATATAACTCAGTAATTCTATTCCTAGGTGTATCCCCCAAAGAAATGTGTATCTCTGTAATCAAAACATCCACCTTAGAATGTTTTAACAACTCTATTCATTACGCCCCAAACAGGAAACATGGATGAATCTTACAAATTTGGTGTTCAGTGAAAGAAACCAGACAAAAAAATGCATACATCTGATTCCATTTATATAAAGTTCAAAGACATGCAAAATTCATCTGTATTGGAAATTAGGATACCAATGTGACCCTGGTGGGAGGGCAATAGTCCCTGAAATTGTATGAGGTGCTGAAGTGATCTATTACTTGATCTTGGGCACTGATTACATGAGTTTGTTCACTTTTCAAAGGTTCATCTAGCTGTATCCTTATGCTAAATGCATTTTCCTGTATGTAATTTTTAATTGAAAAAAAAAAAAGACGATGGAATAGTTATAAGATCCCAAAGAGTAAAATCTTGCAAATCAGATTATCTAGATTTGTGGCATGCTGTGTTTATGTCTGTAAAATGCTGTCCGGGCCTCTAGGAAAGCCTTAGTTGCATGAATTGGGATGTGATGAATTTAGGAAAGTTTTATTAATCCATATTAGGGACAGAGCATTAAATATTGAATGTTACTTATCTGAGGCTGGCTTGGTGGTTGCTACCATAAGCACAAAGGATTAAAGTAAATCTTTGAGAGCTTGGGTGACATGGTCCAAGCTTCTCTTTTAGTGCCAATCTTAAAAACTATATTTTCCAGCTTCCCTTGATGTTAGGTTTGGCCAGGTGACTGAGTTCTAGCCAATGAACTAGTGAAAGTGATAGGTACCCTCTATAGGCTGGTTTAGGACCCCCCCCACACCCATTTAAATTTTTTTCTACCTAGAAGAAATGGAGATAAATCTCAGATTGTCCATTGGATACACATGTCAAAGTTGACAGAGCTCCATCATTTTTGTCCCTGAAAAACTTCATGGAGCAGAGTCCTTCCTCATCTCAGGCCTAGCTGGAACTTCATCATACTACTACATGGTTAACACCAATAACTTAAATTTTGGCATTTATTTGTCAAAGAAGTTGGCATTTTCCTAACTGATATATTGAAGATGGCAGAAACTTCTTATAGAATGTCAGCTCTTTATTGCTCTCAGATCACAGCAGTACAATGGCCTGACCCTGCACTGATTTCTTAACTGTCATAGGTCATAACTAATATCTTATTAGCATAGTTTATATTTAGAATTTTTTGTTATATTTATTAATTCTCCCACGCTTTAGACCCTTTGCCACCTTTTGTTTTTGCCCAGTCACATTGACTAACAATATATTTCTGTAATTTTTTTTCTTATTATATGATGGCTGTTAGGGACACCTCTGATTTGTATATTTCATATGCACTTCGTATTCCCAATTCCCCAAACCTACAGCTCTCATTATTTCCTTAAGTCATTGTCATTTCCACTGAGACTCTTCTCAGTAAGGCCAATAGTAACCTCTTAAATGCCATATCTAACGGACTCTTTTAGGTACTTATTGTACTGGACCTCTTTGATACATTTGATGTTGGTTCTCTAGAAAACTCTCAACTCCCTTGACTTTCTGCACACACAGTCTTCTAGTTCTCCCTCTGTCCCTGTGACTGTTCCTTTATGGTCTCCTTAAAGGGATTTTTTCCCTCTACAAATCTTGGGGTTACTCAATGTTCCATTTTCAGCCTATTTTCTCATCCTAGGTGCTATTATCCATTCTTTGTTTTAAATCTTACCTATGGGCTGACAGCTTCCAAATACCTCCCATCAGCCGTGGCCTCCCTGCCCCTCAGGTTCAGGCTATTCAACATTTTCCCACAGATGTGTCATAGGTATTTCAACCTTAACATGGACAATAGTAATGATCATATCCCCACAATTTTTGTTTAAGGTTTCACACAGAACCCATACCTCCCTCTCTGGATCCTCCCACTTCTTATCAATCACTAAGTCCTGACTTTCCCTCCAAAATATTATCTCAACATTCCTCATTCCCTCTGTCTTTATTCTAATTCCAGCCCATGCTATTTCTCTAATGAACTACTGCAGTAGCCTTTTATGGGTTGAATTGTGTCCCCTAAAATTCATATGTTGAAGTCCTAATCTCAGTACCTCAGAATGTGACCTTATTTGGCAATGAGGTCATTGTGGAGGTAATAAGCTAAGATGAAGATGGGCCTCTAATCCAATATGACTCTTGTCCTTATAAAAAGGAGAAATTTGGACACAGACACACGCACAGGGAGAATATCATGTAAATACTGAAATTATGCTGCCATAAGCCAAGGAACTACTAGAAGCAGAGAGGACTTGAACAGATCCTTTTCTATCTCCATCAGCTGAGTTTTGCCGACACGTTGATCTCAAACTATTAGCCTCCAAAACTGTGAGACAATAAATTTCTGTTTTCCAGGCCACCCAGTTTGTGGTTCTTTGCTATAGCAGCCCTAGGAAATGAATATATAAGTCCATTTTCTCCAACATGTCAGAGCAAGGACAAAGGTGACACCCTTTCCTATCTTGTTTACCTCCAATTCCCCTCCAATGCTTCACTGCAGAGTGAGCTATCCCAACACACGTCTGGCCCTCCCAGCCCCCAGATTAGAACCTTTCAATGCTCTCCCCACTCCACTGTTTACAGACTATTCTGGTTTACTTAGTGTAGTTCACCAGGCTCTTGCCTAACTTATTCACACTTTCCTCTCCAGCAGTGGAGAACAGCTGGGCTGCTCTAAACACAGATGCCATTTCAAGCTGTCGACCTTTGCCCATTTCCCCAACTCTAATGCCCACTCCCACACCTACCTATTTTATCTGATCCTTTAAAATTTAGTCAGACATTCCCAGGTGACCTCCCCTGATATTCCCCCAACCCCACCCTGCACCACCAGCACCTGTTTCCTGGTGGGGTAGGGGACTTCTCTCTGCTCTCAGGCATCCTCTGCATATCTGACTCAAAATAGTTTCTGTGTTTTACTAAAATGATCTCTGCATCTGTTTGCCCAACTAAATTGTGAATTACTAAGCTTTCTGGAACAGTGTGTGTGTGTGTGTGTGTGTGTGTGTGTGTGTGTACATAAACAAATATACTTAAAATAAGATCAATTCTCCAAATAGTTGGTAGGGGGTGGAACAGGAGACAGGTGTCTACGGTGTAGGGTGAGTTATGGGTAGTTTGGTGTTACTCTCCAAAATCAGGAGGCTCTTTATCGCCAAAGCTTCGTATATCTCTTGCTGTTTTACACTCAGAGAAGTGGGGGCAGGAGGTTGGGGAAGCACAAAACCAAGATTCCCCCACCCCTCCAAGCCTCACCATAATCCTTGCAAAGAATGCCAAACTGGCCCGTACCAACAAGTCATCCTATAAAAATGGCTCATTGCCCTTCATCTAATGTCCTGAATGCCGTGGGAGCTCCAAAGTCATGCAGCCTTTTGGGGGAGGGGGCAGGGGCCGTGCAGAATGAAGAAATACATTCAACACTAATGCCTGAATTCACTGAGATGCTTCCCACGCAGCTGAGCTCTCTCCCCTCCTCCCACCCTAAAGACATTCTGGCCCTCCACTCTCCCCTCCCTCACCTTTGAAAGCCCCAGTCCCTTCTCCAAACCCTTTCTTACCCTTCTGGTCTCCTACCTGTCTGGATCAGAAGAAGGTAGACAAAAGGAGTGAGGCGCAGGGCACTGAAGGCTCTGGACAGGGCTCCCCTTTCTCTCTTCATTTTGGGTGGCGTTCTCCAGCTTCGGTGCAGACAATTAGCATGATTTCTTCACTCTGGGCACGTCCCTTTGTACCACTCGGAGTTTCTCTGCCCGAGCGCAACCCTGCCAACTTCTCTCTGAATACACAGAGCTCTGTGTGTTGCTGGACTTGTTCTTTCTTCTCTTTCAGACCTGGCTTTTTCTAGTTTCAAAGCCCTACATCTCCAGTTTAGAAGGGGGCATTTGCTTAGGAGATAATCTTCAGAGGGGGTGCCAATCTAATGGGTCCTGGGGGCCCATCAATTCTTCCCTGTCTGTGATGAGAACCAGTATGAGGGGGAGATGAGGATTTGGGCTCAATAGGGACTGAACTGGGACACACACTAAATTGGATTTATGTCCCAATCCATCCTGTCTCCACCTCATGCTCCTTATTCCTGAGAAGGAAGGTGTATGCCACGGTAGACCTCCAATAAACTTTGAAGAGGGAGGGACAGAAGCTTTTAAAAGGCTGGGGCATGAGAGACTCCAGAGAACTACTGAAAAGATGGAAACCCCTGTTCCATCCCAAAGGAAGAAGATTGGAACATGGCCTGAATTCTATTATTTTCATACCTGTCGGGTCCTACTTGGGGTTCTCTTTCCTATCATAGAATCACGTAGATACTGAGGGCCTCTTTCCAGAAGCCACTTTGTTTATTCCTCTGCCTCCAGCTAATTTTCTCCAACATGTCAGAGCAAGGACAAAGGTGACACCCTAACAGCCAGCATCCTCGGGTTCCGTCACCAGCTTCTCAGCCTGGTGGCCTCTTCTTGTTTCCAGGCTTCGAGGAGGAGTGTCACTCTAGCTCTCCTGCCCCCTCATCGCTATGTCCACCATTCTCATGAGGGCTGTCATAGAATGTATGCTCACTAACTTGTGCAATCTTGAAACCTGGCTCACAATTTTGTTAACCCTCAATTTCACATCTGAAATGGGGAAACAGTAGCTTCCTTGTAGGAATTGTTAGGAGGCTTGTTGGAGATATGGTACAGTAGAGTGCCTAGGAAATTCTTTGTTACAAAGACATTTTAAACTTTAATAAAAAGAACTCTTCCTCCTCCTCTTCTTCTTTTTCTTCTCTTTCATTCCTGTAAGGAATCTTTATATCATGATGAGACCAAAGTTTACAGATCCCCTCTTGGTAATCTCTAACCCTGGTCTTAGTTTTGCAATAGCTGCCTCTCAAAATATTCTTTTTACATCCTGGAGAAAGCCTGAGTCCACCAAGTTTCTACAGCGAAAGACCCATTGTGTAGTCCAATAAGTCAAAGGATGGGGAGAAGAGTTGGGAAGCATTGGCTTTGAACGTCACAAAGGAACTCCAAAAATCATTCTGATTTATATAAATAAGATTTTTTTTCCCATCTGTGTTTCTGTGTCTTTAACTTTTCCCTAGACAGCTCAAGGCACCTGTCTGTCTCTGGAAGAGTTATTGTTGTTTCAGCAGGTATGAAATGGAAAAGAGAAAGTCAACATTTAGCTTCTGACATAGTCTTTTAGAGTCAATAGCAAGACGAAAGGCTTGAAAGCCAAACTCTGTAAGAGACAAAAGGATATTTTAATTTCTTTTATCTACCCCTTTGAAATATCATAGAACAACAGCATGTGGACTGGATAACAGAGTTCTTCTACAGGACTATAGACAAATGACCTCTTTTGTCTGTGATGGCCAGGCCTTAAGGCTTATTGTCTGAGGGTACAAAGAGTATATGATGTTCAGGAAATAGTCTGAAGTATGCCTTTTTTAGCCTGAAGTCTGTGGAAAGAAAAATGTGACAGAGGAGCCCAGCTTGTGTGGCTCAGTGGTTGAGCATTCGACCTATGAACCAGGAGGTCACCGTTCAATTCTGTCAGGACACATGCTGGGGTTGCAGGATCGATTCCCAGTGGGGTGCATGCAGGAGGTTGCCAATTGATAATTCTCTCTCATCATTGATGTTTCTATCTCTCTCTCTCTGATATTATATATATTTAATTTAAATTATATATAATTAATATAAAAATATATATTTTAAAAATGTGGCAGAGGAAGACTGAAGAGGAATGTAAAGTCTCAACATCCCCCCTTTCCCTGCCCAGAAATGAACTTTTGGCTTATACCCACACAGAATATGTAAACGCTTCAAAGTGCCCACAAGCTTCTTTGAGAAGACCCAGAGATACTGAGAGGGTAAAGAACCTACAGAGCGCTGACCTGGAGCAAAGGGGCCACACTATGCAGGCAATGACTGGGGCCACCAGCTGCCCTGGTGGGAGTCATACATATAGCTCATCAGAGACCAGTGGGAATACTGAGTCCACATAAGTCCATGCACATTGTCTCCTTCCGAAGCCACATCACCTATAATACCCCACCCTTCTTAGACAGGAGCTGGGTTGGGGAGGAAGTGAATCACTGATTAAGCAATTGCCAGAGTTATCCAAGCAGAGACTTAGCTTCCTTAAGAGAATGTTAAAGTGGTTGGTCAAACTGAGCTTCTCAGGATGGATTAACATTCAGTTTCCTTTGCTGCCCTGGGGGTGGGAAGCTCATGGGAAGATCAGAGCAGCTGCAAAGGAGCAATTCTGCAGTCCTCTTTCAGGTCTTTTTAAGATGAGAAGACCTATGGAAGTTTGTATCATCTGCTAAGGTACTTTCTCTCCTAATGAGTAGAGAGCTCTTCGGTTGAAAGACTGTGTCTTACTGGTCTCTGAGCTCTACTGCCTCATACAGGGCAGGAAACATAGTAGGCGCTCAACAGAGTTACTGAATATTGAATGGACAAAAACTTGAGGGACTTTCTTAAGAATAAAGAACATGGATAGATGTCCATTATGAATATAAATGGAGAGAATAAAGAACAACTGTGAGAGGGAACTGGGATAGAGGAGTGAGAGCAGGGAGGGCACCAAATAATGACTGCCAATGACAGACCAGTTTGTGAAGACACGAGACACCCCTTTGTGAATTCCCAGAAATAACGAATTCGCTTTGAGGGGGCCAATGATCCAATAGGCTGTAGGCAATTGGGTTACAGAGACATAAGTCAACAGTCAAGCCAACTTGTTCTCACACATAACACGTAACATTGACCTCAGCTGTCCTTGCTTGTTTTATCATTCCATGTGTTCTGTTTTTTTCCTGTATGTCTGTCCCATATAATTGTTGACGATGTGGGCTGTGTATTCTTTGACATCCTGATTATAAACATTACAGTTCTTAACTTCAAAAGTATATTTATACTTGTCAGTCTGCCTGTCTGACTTTTGAATCAGAAAATGTGGTTACTGCAGCCATCTCCTCATTATCCTGGGAAATTCTCTGGGGCAGAAACTGTAACTCTCCACTCTTACAGGTCTCCTTGCAGGGCCTGATTTTGAATTCTGTATAATGTGGCTGCTAAAACAATGGTGTGGACAGATGCTTGACTGACAGCAGTAATGGCCTTGCTTAGCCAAGGCCATGCCCCTTCCTCCTCTGAGCATTTCAACAGATGCATTTTCAAGGGCATTGTCCTCTTCTGAGCTGCATAGGCCGGTCCCCTTGGCCCTTCTGCTGCACAGAGTTGCACACTCCTTGTTTGGCACCTCCTCTGGGATCCTGACTCCTCATCCCTGCACCCATGGCAGCTCTGGCCTCCTGAACTCAAACCTCTGTGCTGAGCACTTCCTGAAGCTCAGAATGGAGCCCCGACCCACACACACATACACACACAATATGTAAATAATGACCAATTTTATTTTTTTTCCATTTATCCCCCCTATATCCTCTTCTACCTCCACCCACTCCCCTCCCCCACACAATCAAAAAACGGTTGTTTGTGTACATGAGTTTCCTCTTTTTTTTTCTTTTTTGCTCAATACTTTCACCTCCCCCAACATCCACCTCCCCCAAGAGTTGTCTGCCTGCTCCCTATGTATGAATCTGTCTCTATTCTGCTTGTTAGTTCAGTTTGTTCATTAGATTCCACATATGAGTGAAATGATATGGTACTTGTCTTTCTCTGTCTTATTTCACTTAGCATAATATTCTCCGGGTCCATCCATGTTGTCACAAAGGGTAAAATTTCTTTCCTTTTTATGGCTGAGTAGTATTCCATGGTGTAAATGTACCATAGCTGTTTTATCCACTCATCTACTGATGGACAATTAGGCTGCTTCCAAATCTTGGCTATTGTAAATAATGCTGCAATGAACACAGAAATGCATATTTTTTTTGAATTAGTAGTTAAAGTTTATTCCGATAAATTCTCAGAAGTGAAAGTGCTGGGTCATAAGGCAGTTCCATTTTTAATTTTTTGAAGTATCTTTGTACTGCTTTCCCCAGTGCATTCCCACCCATCTGCATTCCCACCAACAGTGCACAAGGGTTCCCTTTTCTCCACACCCTCTACCGTTAGATTTCAGGATGTCCCCACCCACTTGGCCTGTTCCTTTGTTCCCAGGCTCTAGGAAGAATGTTCTGGCACTGACATTACTAGAGAGATTTTGGCCTTACTAATGGCATAACATCAGTGGTGATTTTTATATTTAGCATCCCCCCCCCACCTTTTCTTCATTCACTTCCTGTTATTGAGTCATATCTGTTCCTCCTCCACTAAATTGTAAATAATTTTTCATAGCAGAATGAAAAAAATTTTCTAAAAATGACACCCAAATCACTCTTACAGAGGGAACTGTCTTTAGCAAGAAAAATATTTAGATATGCCATATGGAGTGGAAGGTAAAACCTTAAACACAAGTAGTCAAGGAACAAAAAGATAAACAATTGTGCATTAGAAATAAATAGGACTTTGGTGATGGGGAAAGATAAGGGGAGAGAAATGAAGAAGGGGAGAGGGAATGAGAGAGCAACTTGGTGGGGATCTGAAGAAAACCTGAACAGCTTGTACTGCTACACTAAAAACCCTTCCTCTTCTGTGTTCTGAAAAGTTTACTACACGCAAATGCAGTATGCGTGCTTGTTTCTAGCTGATTGAATATAGCTATGGTGATAGGACAGCCACTCCCTTGATTAGGTTATATGATGTAAGACCCAGACTTAGCAGACCAGAGAGAGAGAGAGAGAGAGAGAGATTGTTCAGTTAATAAAATAACTGCCATGTATGAAAGGGCCACATGGCAAGCAATGGCTGGAAGCCTCTAGTTGCTAAGAGCAACCCTTAGCCAACAGCTGGCAAGATAATAGGGACCTCAGCCCCACAATCACAAGAAACTGAATTCTTCTAACAACCACATGAGCTTGAAAGAGGACCCCAAGCTCCAGAAAGGAATGCCCACCAGCCAACACCTTCAGTGAAGTCTTTTGAAACCTTGAGCAGAAGACCCACTAAGCTGTGCCTATACTCCTGACCCACAGAAACAGTAAGATAATAAATGCATGTCCGTTCAAGATGCTAAATTTGTGGCAATTTGTTATACAGCATAGAAAACTAATACAGGAGAGCCTGGCTGGCGTGGCTCAGTGGTAGAGCTTCGACCTATGAACCAGGAGGTCATGGTTTGATTACCGTGGTTGTGGGCTCGGTCCCCAGTGGGGGGCGTGCAGGAGGCAGTCAATCAATGATTCTCCCTCATCATTGATATTTCTATATCTCTCTCTCTTAAATCAATAAAAACATATTTAAAAAAAACACATGACATCCAGTTAAATTGGTATTACAGATGAACAACAAATAAAAAAGAAAAGAAAACTAATACTAGAGAGAGAGAGAGAGAGAGAGAGAGAGAGAGAGAGAGAGGGAGAGAGAGAATGAATTATATACTGAGAAAGCAAGGGTTGGGAGTCAAAGATTGTCCTGAGAACCTAGGACTTTGGAAATTTGAGTATTGGTATCTTAGTTTGGGTTCCTCCAGAGGCAGACCCTAAGACAAGAAGTTAGTTTATTCAAAAGGTGATCCTAGTAAAACCAGGTAGTGTATTGGGGAAATGAGACATGGAAGGGAAGGATACCATATCAATCAAATTACCATCACGGGCAGCAACAACTTAATCCTTTTAGGGAACTCTGAGAGATAATGAAGACTATGCCTCAGAGTTATCCCATCCAAGGGGCCAGGGAATTGGGATATTTAGTCACCATCAGATGTAGGCTGAGGGCAGCTTCGGAGGGGAGCGGGGAAGCTAATTCCTGACTGCTGGCTGCTTCTCACATGGAGGCATCTTGTCCACACCTTCCCTCCTCTAACTTCTGCGTGTGTGTGTGTGTGTGTGTGTGTGTGTATGTGTGTGTGTGAGCTACTCCTCATTTTATTGTCAGGCACTTTATACCTATTTAATTCTCCCAATACTCCTTTTAGGTAGAGATTATGTCTCCATTTTACAAACGGGAAAAACTAAGATTTAAGAATTTAGTCACTTGCAAAGGTCATCTAGATTCTAAGTGGCAGAACTTGGATTAGAAACCCTGTTTGATCACCAACAGAGCTTAGGCTTTGGACTGCCTCCCTGACTCCTCAGTGGGACATTCCCCTCTTGTGTGTGTGTGTGTGTGTGTGTGTGTGTGTTTCAGGCTTGGTCTAACCTTTTAACCCCAGCCTTTACTCTCTAAGCTACATGATGGAAGGTGGCCACTCTACCTACTCCTTGTGCCCCCTATTACTGATAAAGTTAGTTTTGATTCTTTGTTCCATAAGCCTATATGTGAACGGTGTTAGAGTGGTCCCTACCATAAGTTCAATTTGCCAGGATGAGAGAGAGAGAGAGAGAGAGAGGATCCAGGAGGCCAAGCCAGCCAGAGTTTGTAGAGCTGTGGCATTGCCTGGGAAACAAGGAATGTGTGAAGCTTTGTGCTGAGGAGGCAGAGCCTTGCTGTTCTAGTAGCCACCAAAAAAGACAGATTAGCTAGCTCTCTTTGGAACAAAACAGGCTTTTTGTGGCCCTGGAGGAAGGCATTTTTTCTTTCCTTTTTCTTTTTTAAAGCTCTCCTAGGTAGCCCTGCTCTGGCTTGCTGTTGAGAAACATCAAATAGAAAGTGGAGATGGAGTCAAAGCCTTCCCATAGCCTCATCCTGAATGTTGGTTTTGCTGCCTGCAGATTTCTGTAACTGTGAGGAGTCACTCAGAGGAAGAGCATTCTGCAGAGAGATGATGTCTCAAAAGGTATGGGTTTGTTGGGAGAAACATGTGATCAGGGTGCAGGGTGGCACAGGGTCCTGGGTACATTTCTGTAAGGCAGAGGAGGTGCTCCCATTTCCATACTGGAAAACTGAAAAACATCAAAGCCTTTCATGCTGAGAGTAAATATCTGATTTCTGAATAGAATTCCAGCCCCCTCGGAAACTGAGAGGAACTCGGGCTTGTGTCCATGGTTGCTGAACGTGCCCTATTCAGCAGCTCTCCAGAGGAACAAAGAGGAGAAATTTATTGGCTTTAAAGTGATGGAAAGATCCAGTTTGCTGACCTATTTAAGCTGTAGTGAAGACGTTCTAGAGAACATTTCTGGAGTCCTGTTCTTCTAAAGCGTCAGTACTCAAATGAAAACAGATTGAAAAATCATGGAGAAGAAGCCACAAATACCCCCAACTCATGAAAGGCTTCATTGTTTTCCTTCTCCTGGATCCTCAGATGGTGTCCTCCCACCAACCATGTCCAGGGAAGGATTCACTCCCATCCTCCATCTCTCGCCCCGTCTCACAGACGGAGGGGCAGAAGTGGAAATCAGCTAGTCTGCTGTGTGAAGAGCACTCCAGGTTCCAGAAATTAGTAATGTTACTGGTGGAAATGGGGTCCTGCCACAAAGTAGCAAGAAAAGCATTTCCAGGAACCGACACATGGGAGGGTGAAGTGTAGTGGTAAGATTGGGGGACAAATAAAAGACTGCCTCTAGGTTCATCATGTCTTATCTCCATCCATCCCCCTGTGGAAGAAGTCCAGCCCTGTTTTCATCAAGCCCAGAAGGGCCAGGGTCCAGGGTCTGTGCCATTGGTTCAATCCATGCCAAAGCTTAGCCCCGTTCAGTCTCTGACCCCATCCAGCTGGCTTAGTCTCTGTTCCCAGCTGCGCTCCAGCCAATGATGCCTTGCTGTTCCCAGATGCACGCTTGGGGCCCATTCTTGGGCCCCCATGAATGCATGTTACAGAGAGAGAGAGAGAGAGAGAGAGAGAGAGAGAGAGAGAGAGAGAGAGAGAGAGAGAGAGAGAGAGGGAGAAGAGGCCTATGTTAAGCTTTGATTATATTATCCCGGTCCTTCATACTGACTCTCTTTCCCAATCCTTCGGGGTTGTGCTGTATCCTCCTCCTAACCAATCCTATTTCCTAGATTTTCTCGGGTTCTGTGTCCCTTATCCAATCTGATTCTTTTCCCAGGCTAGAGACCTCCCCTTTATGGTCACCATCTTCGCTTTTACTGCTGCAAGTCCTAACGTTCTGCTGCTGTCATCTGGTTTCTACTGCATATGTGCTTACCTCCCCCTGCACCATCTTGGCTTCTATTGGGCATGTGCCCAAGACGAATGCACTCCTCCTTCCCCGCACCTCCCAATTCTGCTAAAAGGTTGGATGAGATCAAGTCCCTGCTGCCAAGGATGTGTCAGTCGCCTGGGGAGCCTTTGAACGCTGTGGCTTTCTAGTGAATCAGGCTTATCTTCTGGTTCAACTCCCTAGTTTATTAGGCTTACTGTCTCATTCTATTTGCTCCCTTCCTTTATTAGTACTAACTAGCTACCTACACTAACCTCAGAGAGGTTAAGGAACCTGCTCAAAATCACATATTTTTTAAGTCTGCATAGTTCCAACTCAGCCTGTGCTTCTTTGTCTAATGTTCATACTATACTCCTGAAAGGAGTTGCATTCAGTCAGGCCCAGAAGTAAAAACCAGTATAAAAAAGGAAGGCTCTGAAATAAGATGTGAAGCCGAGGATAAGGTGGGCAAAAGGGACTGTAAAAAACAAAGCTTAATTAGCAAGAGAAAAATTGGGTTCCCAGTAGTGAGTTCAGGGACACTAAGAAGATAGATCGTCATACACAGGATTCAACATAGGAAGAAACACTACCTCCACCAGTTCACTAGATCCCCATTTCTTCTTGCCCACTTAAGGACGTAGATGCAAAAATTCTCCCATCTCTCTCCTCTATCATCAGTTTTCTCCTATTTATTGGGTAATTCCCATCAACAACAAAAAAAGTGTGCTACAATCTTAAAGAAAACTCCCATGATTCCATCTCTCCTTTTCACTATGTCTCTGCCCCTTTACAACAAGATTCATTGAGAGAGTTGTCTAAAATCACTCTCTCCAAATCCTCCTCCCTCTCTCTTAGTCTACCCCATCAGGCTTGGCTTTTGCTCTTAAAGAACTCCAAAAACACTGCTGTTTTTAAAGTCATCAATACCTCCACAGTGTTAAATCCAACAATCAATTCTCAGTCCTCATGTTATTTGATCTACCAGCAGGATTTAACACAAATGGGCTGTCCTCTTAAATGAAACATTTTCTTCACTTGCCTTTCAAAGTGTAACACTCCTGATTTTCTTACTTAGCTTACTGGCTAATTCTTGCAAGCTCTTTGCATACCCCTCTTCTTCTTCTCAGCCTCTTTAATATTGGGATACCCCTTCCCCCTCTCAGCCCCAGGGCTCAGTCCTTGGACCTGTTTTCTTATCGGTCTATATTTAGTCCTTTGGTGATTTTATTTAGTCTCATGGCTTTAAATAGGCTAACCGCTCCCAAATTTATATTTCTAGCCCAGAACTCTCCTCTGAATTCCAGCTACTTTTATCATACTACATTCTTGAATGTCAATTCGAAAAACAAAATTTAATCTATCTCAAACTGAACTCTTTATCTGTCCCCTTTCAAACCTACTCCTTCCACCATTTTCCCCATCTCAGTATATGGCAACCTTATCCTGTCACTGCTCAGGATGAAATCCCTAGAATTTTCCTTGACACGTCTCTCTCTGTCTCTGTCTCTGTCTCTCTCTCTCACACACACACACTCCATATCCAACTTCCACCAGGTCCTAAAAGTCCTGCCTCCCAAATATATCCAAAATCCAACTACATCTCAATATCTCTACCATGAATGACTTCCCCATCCAAGACATCCTGATCTCCTATGCAGATTCTTGGAATAGCCTCCTAATTGGTCTACTTGCTTAGGCCCCATTCAGTCTATTCTCAGTACAGCATCTAAAATGACTCGTTAGCATTTTAAATCACATTATGGCCCTCCTTTGCTCAAAACCTCCCAGTGGCTCCCCATCTCAATGCCACTCAGTGGCTTACAGTCCTCTATAATATCTATGACTCCCCACCCCTAAACTTTTGACCTTCTGTCTCAAAACTCTGCCTCTCTTACTCTGCACCAGTCACACCAGCCTTCTTGCTAGGCTGGGCCCAAACATCTGGGAGTGATGGTACTCGCTGTTCCCTGTACCCGAAACATTCTTTTATAAAACTCTCCCTTGGGGATTACAGGAGCTTGTTCCATTACCTCCGAAGACTTTGCAATGGAGTCTTTGCCCGAGAGTATCTCAGTGAAGCCTTCTCTGGTCATCCTATCTAAAACTTCATGTCTCCTCCACTGACACATTTTATTTTATTTTTTTCTGCTTTTTGGTACAGTCTCGATGTAAGACTACGGCGACCCATCAGCAGTTTCTTCAGACCGCCGCGCATGGCCGGGAACACTACCCAGCGGCCCCGAGCACACACTCGTTTCCGCCCGGTTCCTGACGCCTTCACAAGTCCCGCCCCCTCAGCGGAAGTGACGGACTAAGCGCGAACTCCGCCCTCACGCCTTATCCGCCCGCCCCCGGGTAGTCCGGAAGGGGCGGGTTCAGAGAGGCTGAGGGGCGGGGCACCCCACCCGGAAGTGGCGGTTAACCGCAGGGGGTTAGTTTAGCGTCCTGGGTAGAGTTTGAGTTTGGCGCGTTGCGGGTGCTCTCTCAGCGGTAGCGGGACCCGTAGGCCTCAGAAATAGGCTTTTCTCTGTCCTGGGACCCCCTCCTTATTCAGCGTCTTCCCCATAACCGGATACGGATTGGACTCTCCCTCAGACCCAGGTTCTCACCCCCGCCCCAGCCCCCGTTCTATCAGGCTGCTGCCGTCGGTCCTCCCAGTCTCACCTCGCTGTGCCACCCCTGGGTACAGTCCTCTCCGTCAGACCCTTCTATTCCCCATTTCTTCCGGAAGGCAATCTTTAAGCCTCCCCCCTCCTCCCTTATTCCTTCCCACTGCTTTTCCCTTCTTTCCTCTTACCTTCTTCGAGAATCCCCGTTCTTGCACTCTGTCAGGCTGCTGCCTTCTCCAAGGCTTCTCTCCGTCTAGGGGACTGTGGCTCATGGGTTAGGAAGCTGAGCTTTTAACGCGGTCGTTTGAAGATGATAAGCTTTTTCTTTCTCCTAACCAGGAGTCACAGATTTCAGCAAGTATGGCCCCCCTCAAGAAGCGTCGAAATACCCCAAAGTTGCCCCTGGCTTTAAACCCCCAGAAGAGCAAGGACGTGTTGGCAGTGCTGGCGGAGAGGAACCAGCCTGTAGTACCAGTTGGGGCATGGGTGGAACCTGCCTCACCACACAGTTCGGAAAACACAGCATATGTGAGTGTCAGTGGGAACCAAAATAGTGGGGTTCCTACCCCATCTTTCCTTTTTTTTTTTTTTTTGCCTCTTTGGTGCTTAGAATAACAGTCTGAGGATGCTATTTCTCTTTGGTCATAAAGAGATATACTGTATTCTTGCATTAGAGTTATAGAACAAATACGTGTGTATTTGTCAAAACTTACACACGTATACATGTATGTATTTCAGTTTACTTCACAAACTCTTGATTGCTTGTTACGCACAAGCAGTAGGCAACGTCTATATCTTCCAGACGTTCTGCAGTGTAATCAGGACCACCGTTGGCCACATTTCATGTAACATTAATTATCCGCTTAAAGTTTTTGATAAGTTTGAGAATGGAGATTCAGGCAGTAATAGAATAGAAGAGGAAAAGATGAATTCTGACCGGGATTCTGAGAAAGTGTATACCAATAAATTCCATGAGGACAGAGACCTTTATGTTCTGTTCATTCCTGGCCTGGTTTATGGTAGGTCTTCAGGAAATACTTGTTGAATGAATGAATGAGGAAATACAGTTTGTGTTGGTCCTAAAGGAATGGATCTGCTCTAAGTACAAGATGGTAGGGAGGAAGGAGCATTTCAGATGAAGGGAAACTTATGCAAAGTTTACATGTGTGCCTGTTTACATGATTAGACTCATACTAAGTAACACATGAGGATAATTTTGTAAGAAGATTTTTATAGTCTTTCACCAAACTGCTTCACTTCGCTATTTCTTCAGATTTTATTGTGACACTTAACACATTACATTCATAGTAAGTTGTTTACATATCTACTTTTCCTGATGGGGTGTGAGTTCCTGGATCACAGGGGGGGGAATCTTACTTATCATCACATTTCCATCTTTATCTTAGTTCCTAACAAATATGGGCATTCGGTAAGTATTTATGGAATGCACAGTGTGTGAAGGTCTTCTGAATGTATAGTATAGACAGGGTGCTGAGCATGAAGGTGAAAAGTATGAAGTACGTTTACTTAGTGGTCCTTGATATTAGAGGAGATATGAGATATGTTTAAAGTAAATGTTAAATAGTAATGCAGTGTTTATTTTGTTTACTTTATGTTTTTATGTATGTATGTACATATTCATTTATTTCTACTCTGCCTATTTCCAGAAAGGATTTTAAGAGTTTGGGTAATGTATAATTAAGTGCTAAGACTATGGTATTTAAAGAAGAAAGATAAGACTTTGTGAGTACTGATCAGGGACTCAAATTCGATAAAATGTTCCAAATTGTTTAGAATATGTATTGGGATTGAGCATTACACAGATATTAAGTACCTTTATATTCAAGTCTCTGTGTTATATACTACTAGAGGCCTGGTGCACAAAATTTGTGCACTTGTGGGGGGTGGGGGGGCAGGGTCCCTCAGCCTGGCCTGTGCCCTCTCGCAGTCCAGGATTCCTCACTCTAAGCTTACCGTCTGCCTGCTCGCTGCTCATTAGTGCTGCTGCAAAGGCAGGAGAGGCTCCCACCACCGCTGCTGCTGCACTCACCAGCTATAAGCCTGGCTTCTAGCTGAGCGGCGCTCCCCCTGTGGGAGCCCACTGACCGCAGGGGGCCAGCTCCTGCATTGAGTGTCTGCCCCCTGGTGGTCAGTGCACATCATAGCGACTGGTTGTTCTAATCGTTCTGCCATAATGGTCGCTTAGCCTTTTATTATATAGATAGAGGAAAGAAAGGAGAATTAAATACATTTCCTGGCCTCAAGGAGATCGTAATCTAATGAAGGAATCAAGAAACACTATACTCAGTTAACATTAATCAGAGGTACTAAGCATAACAGAGCTGAGAGGAAGAAAGGACTGTGGAAGGTACTAGGAGGTGGGTATTAGATGGTCTGGGAGACTGAGTAGGTCTTTACTAGATAGAGATTACAGGAGGGCATGCAGGGTTAAAAATGGAGCATAATTCTGAGTATGAAGGCATTTTAGAATAAGATATTTTGGTGAATGGTGAGCAATCTGGTGTGTCTGGACTGTTTCACCATTTTAGAAAATGTATAACATAAGATGGATTTGAATTGATTCATTAAGAATTAATGAAGACACTGTTTGTTCTCAGTTCAGTGAGAAATTCAGATTAGATTTGAGTATTCCAAATTCCAATTTTTAGTTTGTGATTTGCTTTTAAGTTCTCAGCACTCACTAGCTATGTCTAGATTATCACCTCTGAACTCCTGTGATTTCCTTACTCTACTGGGAATTTTAGATTATAGAACTGAGTTATTTTTTTTTCAGGATTGTTTCCTGACTTGTGTTTATAACAGAGCCCTATTGGGAAAACGGTTGACATTAAAGTTCATTTTCTATCTTTCATCTTTAGACTGCAGCATATATAGTTGAAGAAGAACTAAAGGAACAGTTAAGAAAAAAACAAGAAGCTTTGAAGCGTTTTCAGAGACAAGCCAAACACCGAGTAAATCAACGAATTAGGCTAAGAAAAAAGCAACAGCTTCAGAAGTCTTATGAAGAAGTAAGTTCAAAGTGAGCCCTGAGTAAAGAGTGAGTGGAAAGTGTGTGTTATGAGATAAGCTATTAGATAGTACCAGATCATTTTCTTTTGATTCCATGCTTTGTATAATCCGATTTGCTGGTGAAAGCAGTAAATTTGTATGTAGAGAAACCATGTTTTATTCCTGTGTTGTTCTGACTCATTTTTTGCTTCTACTAATTAAAAACAATGTTTTGGATTCCTTTTGGGGTTTGAATTCGGGCTTATGCTATTTTTTAAAATTAAATTTATTGAGGTAACATTGGTTAATAATATATAAATTTCAGATATACAACATAATTCATTATCTGTGTACTCTATTATGTGCTCACCACCCAAAATTTAGTTCTCTTCTGTTATCAGATATTTGACCCTCTCTGCTCATTTTGCTCTTTCTCTCTGGTAACTACCATTCTGTTGTCTGTTACCTATGAGCTTGTTTTTGTTTGTTTTGTTAGTTTGTTACTTTTTTGTTTGATATTCCACATAAGTGAAGTCATATAGTTTTTGTCTTTTTCCATCTGACTTATTTCACTTAGCATAGTACCCTCAAGATCATTCATGTTACTACAGTGGCAATTTTTTTTAATGTCTAAGTAATATATATATATCTCTCACATCTTTATCCATTCATCCATTGATGGACACTTAGGTTGTTTCCATGTCTTGGCTATTGTAAATAATGCTGTAGTAAACATAGGAATACATATATTTTTTGTGAATTAGTGTTTTTATATTTTTCATGTAAATACCCAGAAGAGGAATTGCTGGGTCATATGGTAGTTCTATTCTTAATTTTTAAAGGAATCTCCATACTGTTTTCCATAGGAGCTGCACCAATTTACATTCCCACCAACATGTACAAGGGTTTCTTTTCTCCATATCTTCTCCAACACTTTACTATTTCTTGTCTTTTTTAAAATAGCCATTCTAGCAGGTTTGAGGTGGTATCTCATTGTGGTTTTGATTTGCATTTCTCTAATAACTAGTGATGTTGAACATATTTTCATGTCTATTGGCCATTGTATGTCTTTCTTGGGGAAATGTCTGTTCAGATCCTCTGCCCATTTTTTTAATCCAATTTTTGTTGTTGTTGTTGAGTTTTATGAGTTCTTTATATATTTCGGATATTAACCCCTTCTTGGACGTGTCATTTGCGAATATCTTTCCATTTGGTGGGTTGCCTCTTTGTTCCTGACGATTTCTTTTGCTGTGCAGGAGCTGTTTAGTTAGCTGTAGCCCCAATTTCACTCTTGTTTTTCTTGCGTTTGGAGTCAAATTCACACAAAAAAATCTCTGAGACCAATGTCTGGGAACTTAATTTTTTTTCTATGTATTTTGTTGTTTCGGGTCTTAGATTCAAGTCTTTATTCAATTTTAAGTAATTTTTGTGTATGATGTAAGATAGTGGTCTAGTTTTATTCTTTTGGATATGTCTGTCCAGTTTTCCCAGCACTGTTTATTGAAAAGACTTTCCTTTATCCATTGTATATTTTTGGCTCCTTTGTTGTAAATTAGTTGCATATATAGGTTTATTTTGGGGCTCTCAATTCTGTTCCATTGGTCTGTATACCTGTTTTTCTGCCAAGACTATATTGTTTTGGTTACTATAGCTCTGTAGTATAGTTTGAAGTTGAGGAGTGTGATTTGTTTATTATTTCTAGTAGTTTGTTGGTGGAGTCTTTATTTAGGGTTTTTGATATATGTAATCATGTCATCGCAATTAGTGACAACTTTCTTTCCTTCGAATTTGGATGCCTTTAATTTTTTTCTTGCCTTATTGCTCTGGCTAGGACTTCTAGTAATATCCTATCTAATAAAAGAGTAATATGCAAATTGACCATCACTCCAACACACAAGATGGCTGCCCCCATGTGGTCAAAGATGGCTGCCCCCATGTGGACACAAGATGGCTGCCACAAGATGGCCAGCAGGGAAGGGAAGTTGGGAGGGACCAGGCCTGCAAGGGAGGGCAGTTGTGGGTGATCAGGCCAGCAGGGGAGGGCAGTTGGGGTGATCAAGCCTGCAGGGGAGGGCAGTTGGGAGGGATGAGGCCTGCAAGGGAGGGAAGTTGGGGGTGACCAGGCCTGCAGAGAAGGGCAGTTGGGTGGGACCAGGCCGGCAGGGGAGGGCAGTTAGGGGTGACCAGGCCTGCAGGGGAGGGCAGTTAAGGGCAAACAGGCTGGCAGGGGAGTAGTTAGGGGGTGATCAGGCTGGCAGGCAGAAGTGGTTAGGGGCAATCAGGAAGGCAGGCAGGCGAGCAGTTGGGAGCCAGTAGTCCTGGATTGTGAGAGGGATGTCCCAGATTGGAGAGGGTGCAGGCTGGGCTGAGGGTCACCCCCCCCCAGCCCCCGTGCATGAATTTTGTGCACCGGGCCTCTAGAGTTGAATAATAGGTAAGGTGGGTATCTTGTCTGTTCCTAATCTTAGAGGAAGAGCTTTCAGCTTTTCATCATTGAGTATGATTTTGACCGTGGGTTTATCTTATTGGCCTTTATTATGTTGAGGTACTTCCTTCCTATACTCATTTTTTTAGGTTGTTTTTTTTATCATAAGTGTATGTTATAAGTTGTTAAATGCTTTTTCTACATCTCTTGAGGTAATTACATGATTTTTTTTTTATATTTAGAATTAGGCAGCTGGACTCAGTTAAGATAAATCCCAATTTCGTTGGCAACACCCAAAGCATCATAGTCAGGAGCCAGTCGAACATATGCCTTCTTCTTTCCATCAGGCCTGATCAGGGTGTTGACCTTGGCCACATCAGTGTCATAGAGCTTCTTCACAGCCTGTTTGATTTGGTGCTTGTTGGCCTTGACATCCACAATGAACACAAGTGTATTATTGTCTTCTATCTTCTTCATGGCTAACTCCATAGTCAGGAGAATTTGATGATGGCATAGTGGTCAAACTTGTTTCCCTGGGTGCACTCTTCTGAGGATATTTAGGCTGCATCCAGAGCCTTAGTGTCTTTGGCTGTCGGAAGGTGGGTGACGTGTGGACACCTTTCAACACTGCTCTCTTTGCCTCCAAAGCCTTTGCTTTGGCTTTGGCTTTGGGAGGGGCAGGGGCTTCCTTCTTAGCTTTCTGTGCCATCTTCATAAAAAGGAATTACATGATTTTTATCCTTCATTTTGTTAATGTGGTATATCACATTGATTATTTTGCGGCTGTTGAACTATCCTTGCACCCCTGGAATGAATCCCAGTTGATCATGGTATATGATGGTGTAGATGTTTAACTTGCTGTAGATGTAAGGGGATATGCAAAGGGATCTTCTCACTTCTCATGATGCTCACCTGGCTTATGCTTTTTTTTTTTTTTTTTAAATATATTTTATTGATTTTTTACAGAGAGGAAGAGAGAGGGATAGAGAGCCAGAAACATCGATGAGAGAGAGACATCGATCAGCTGCCTCCTGCATGCCCCCCACTGGGGATGTGCTCGCAACCCAGGTACATGCCCTTGACTGGAATCGAACCTGGGACCCTTCAGTCCGCAGGCGGACGCTCTATCCACTGAGCCAAACCGGTTAGGGCTGGCTTATGCTTTTTCATTAGCAATGTGATCTTTGGGCTAATGACAACTTCTCTGGACTGTAGTTTCTCCACCTATAAAGTGGGGATATAATACTTATCTCATAAGACTGTTGTGAGAATTAGATGAGATAATGTAAACTATTAGCACATAGTAAGTGCCTGGTAAATGTGTTTTTGCCAGATTTCTGCTACCTCCCTCTGGAACCAATTTTAAATCTTTTGGACAGCTTATAGACATTATTTGATTGTATTGGGTTGGGGTGGAATCTCACTAGAATCATGTCACTCTTTCTTCCTTGTGTAGGCAGAAGCAGAAGAAGAAGATACTGTAGCTATGCTGCCTTCAGAGCTAGGACACTTAACTTCCAAAAGAACAAGTGTTTTTCCAAATAATTTGCTGCTGTTGGAAGTGCTTGGTCATCTCCTTCCCAGAAGCTTGATGATGGAATAGAAGATAGAGAGAATCAGAATCAATTATTACAACATGCCCTGGCTGTAAGTACATATTTATTTTATATCTACAATTTTTTTTAGATGTATGACATATTAGGATATGAAATAGAGATGAGGAGGTATCACATTCAACTTCACTTTTTCTCACCTTTTTAAAAATCTTTATAAAGTGGGAAATAGTGGGATGATGTTTATTTTAATATATGTTAAAAATATCATATTTATTTTTGGTAAGACAATTTAGAATCATCTTATATAAGGTGCCAAAGTGTTAAAGTTCAAAAGTTATTAGAAAGAGCTTTGGCCAGGTAGCTCAATTGGTTAGAGCGTCATCCTAATACGCCAATGTTGCGGGTTTGATCCCTTGTAGAGCACATACAAGAATCAGTCAATGAATGCATAAATAAGTAGAACAACAAATCAGTGTTTTTCACTTTCTCCTTTCCTCCATCTTTCTCAGTTTGTAGCATATGGACAGGGTGATCCTAACCTCTGTTGCAAAAAGGTTACTACATATATGGGGGATTTTGTGTGTTCATTTTTTTGGTCGTTTAATCTGATTCTCATAATAAATAGTTCTAAAACTCAAGTATTAATATAGGAAAGTCTCAACACATTCAGAGGTTCTTTTTAACTGTAACTTTTATTTAGTGATTCATTTTATATACCTATTTCAAAATTAATCACCATCAGTAGATTCATTCACTTGAATCACTTGATGCCATCAGTCAACTCTATTCATAGTATGCCTCAGCTTTTGTCCAGTTGATATCATATATTTCAAGTCTGCTGTGGGAATTATTCTTCATCTTACCACTTAAAAACTGTATTCCTAGGGATAGTGAGAGGAAAGCAAAATGTGGAAAATGATGTTTTTGTGAAAATAAAAGTTGTGTAACTGCTAACGTGTTTGGTCACAGTATGAAGCAAATCCAATTGTGTTATTAGAATAAATAGGGAAAGCTTTATAAGCACATGTTATGTTGAAATACTTAAAAACATTTTTTTCTTTATCCAAAACTACAACTTTTTCTTTGTTTGGTTTGTAGTCATCATTTTGATAATCATTTTTGTTTTCTTTTATAAGATTATGAATAATTTGTTGAGCAACTACTTATTGAGCCAGGCACTGCATACAGTAAAAGGGATAGAACATTGATTAAGACAGACACAGTCCTTGCTTTTATGGCCCTTGTAGCTATAAATCCCACTGAAGTAAGGATTTTATTTCATCTGGTGGGCTAATAGATCAGTCCACCAGATGAACTGTTTGTTCAACATTGTAGGGATACTAATAAAATGTGAAATAGGCCCCTTTGTGGGTTTATATTTACATGTAGATATACAAAGCTAATAGACCCCAATTTAGTAGACATTAATATAGAGATACTTGCTGTATTTGGTGATAAAGTTGTGTTTTGGCAGTTAAAAAATAATTTAAATTCCAAAGGAATAGTTAGGGAAGAATTCCTGGAAAAGGTGGAATTGAGCTGTATATTTTGAATTGTTAAGCTGAATTGAATTGGTAAATTCAAGAGAATTTTGAGATAGGAGGGACAGTTAAAAGTCTGGAATATGTATTAAGCTTGATATATTTGGGAATAAGTGATAGAACCTTTCTAATGCTAGTTTATAAAGGAGAAAACAGAAAATGAGGTTAGGTAGAAGGAAATCAAGTTATGAGAAGCCTTAAATGTTTCAAAAATTTTAAAAGTTTTTATAATACTTTTTTTCTTAAAAGATGAACCACTAAATGTTCAGTGATTTAAACCAGCAGTCACCAACCAGTAGTCCGTGGGCCACTGGTGGTCCCTGAGGTCCAAAAGGTTGGCAACCGCTGAAAACTACTTCAAGCCTATAAACTTTTGTCCACACCATACCGTGACAATAGATACTGTTTCTGTTGCAGTTTTTATCCACTAGATGTCACTAAGAGGTAGACAATGAGACTGTTCAAGCACAGCCGCCTTTAGTTTATCTAGAACTGGTTGAGTAAATAGTGGATGTAATTCTCTTTCTGAATGTAAGTGTACTTTTCAATTTTCTTATGATTTTAGGATGAAATAGTTTGACATCTGGGGTGTATTTCAAAATAATGTAAGGGTGAAGTGAAGTAGGGCGTTATAAATAAAACAAGATTGGCCAAGAGTTATAGTATTCTGTCTACTTCTATATGTGTTTGAAGTTTCTAATATATTTGAATTTATTTACATTTTACATTAAGTGTTAGAGAAGAAAAGACATTATCTAGTCCAGGGGTGGGCAAACTTTTTGACTCGAGGGTCACAATGGGTTCTTAAACTGGACCGGAGGGCCGGAACAAAAGCATGGATGGAGTGTTTGTGTGAACTAATATAAATTCAAAGTAAAGGAGCGGAGGGGAGAGCAAGAGAACCCTCCGCTCTTTCGGCTCCGCGGGCCGGATAGAAGAACCGAACGGGCCGGATCCGGCCCGCGGGCCGTAGTTTGCCCACGGCTGATCTAGTCTAACCTTTCTCTAAGGAATTCTTTTTATAATGTTTCAAGTATACATATGGCCCTCTAATTTCTGCTACAACATTGCCACTGTTGATCAACTCACTTTTTAGACTTTAATTTTTAGAAGGTTTGAAGTAATTACAAATATTTTTTCAATACATTGAGTAAAAATCTATAATTTTTACTATTTGGGCCTAGTTTTGTACTCTCAAGTTATAGAATATAATATACCATGGTGATCTCTAAGAACACATCAAGTATTTGATTATAGCTATCATTTTTCTCCTTTTGGATTTTTACATTCCTTGACTCTACTAGCTTTTGATGTCTGCTGGCATTCCTTTGCTTGTGGCCACATCATACCAATCTGTGCCTCTGTCTTCACATCACCTTCTCTTCTATGGGTCAAATCTTCCTCTACCTCTTTTTTTTTTAATTTTTTTAAATTGATTTTTAGAGAGGAAGGGAGAGGGATAGAGAGAGATAGAAACATCAATGGTGAGAGAGAATCATTGATCAGCTGCCTCCTGCACGCCCCCTACTGGGGATCAAGCCTGCAACCCAGGCATGTGCCCTTTACCAGAATTGAACCTGGGACCCTTCAGCCCACAAGCCTATGCTCTCCAGGGGTCCTCAAACTTTTTATTTTTATTTTATTTTTTTTTTTATTTTTATTTATTTTTTTTTTATTAAGGTATTATATGTGTACATATCTTACCATTGCCCCCCCCCACCCCACTCCCATACATGCCTCACCCCCCAATGTTTTGCATCCGTTGGTTACTCTTATATACATGCATATAAGTCCTTCAGTGGTTCTCTTATTTCCCCCACCTCTCCCTAACCTTACTGCTGTAATTTGACAGTCTGTTTGATGCTTTACTGCCTCTGTATCTATCTTTTTGTTCATCAGTTTATAAATGTTCTTCATTATCCCCAAATGAGTGAGATCATGTGGTATTTTTCTTTCATTGACTGGCTTATTTCACTTAGCATAATGTTCTCTAATTCCATCCAGGTGCCTACAAATGGTAGTAATTCCTTCTTTTTTATGGCAGCATAGTATTCCATTGTGTAGATGTACCATAGTTTTCTGATCCAGTCATCTGCTGACGGGCACTTAGGCTGTTTCCAAATCTTAGCTATGGTAAATTGTGCTGCTATGAACATAGGGGTGCATATATCCTTTCTGATTGGTGTTTCTAGTTTCTTAGGATATATTCCCAGGAGTGGGATTACTGGGTCAAATGGGAGTTCCATTTTCAGTTTTTTGAGGAAACTCCATACTGTTCTCCACAGTGGCTGCACCAGTCTGCATTCCCACCAGCAGTGCACGAGGGTTCCTTTTTCTCCGCATCCTCTCCAACACTTGTCGTTTGTTGATTTGTTGATGATAGCCATTCTGACAGGTGTGAGATGGTATCGCATTGTCGTTTTGATTTGCATCTCTCGGATAATTAGTGACTTCGAGCATATTTTCATGTGTCTCTTGGCCTTCCTTCTGTCTTCTTTCGAAAAGATTCTATTTAGGTCTGTTGCCCATTTTTTTATTGGATCATTTATCTTCCTTTTATTAAGTTGTATAAGCTGCCTGTAGATGTTGGAGATTAAACCTTTATCAGTGATAACATTTGCAAGTATGTTCTCCCATACAGTGGGGTTTCTTGTTGTTTTGTTGATGGTTTCTTTTGCTGTGAAAAAGCTTTTTATTTTGATGTAGTCCCATTTGTTTATTTTCTCTTTGGCTTCCATTGCCCTAGGGGCAGTATCAGTGAAGAAGTTCTTTCGGCATATGTCTGAGATTTTGCTGCCTGTGGATTCCTCCAGTATTTTTATGGTTTCCCGTCTTATATTTAAGTCCTGTACCCATTTTGAGTTTATTTTTGTGTATGGTGTAAGTTGGTGATCTAGTTTCATTTTTTTGCATGTATCTGTCCAATTTTCCCAACACCATTGATTAAAGAGACTGTCTTGACTCCATTGTATGCTCATGCCTCCTTTGTCAAATATTAAATGCACATAGTGGTTTGGGTCGATATCTGGATTCTCTATTCTGTTCCATTGATCTATAGGTCTGTTCTTGTGCCAGTACCAGGCTGTTTTGAGGACAGTGGCTTTGTAATACAGCTTGAAATCTGGTATTGAGATCCCTCCTACTTTATTCTTCTTTCTCAGGATTGCTGTGGCTATTCGGGGTCTTTTTTTATTCCAGATGAATTTTTGGAGAGTTCTTTCTAGGTCTGTGAAATACGCCATTGGTATTTTAATGGGGAGTGCATTGAATCTATAGATTGCTTTGGGTAGTATGGACATTTTAATGATGTTGATTCTACCAATCCATGAACATGGTATGTTCTTCCATCTGTTTACATCTTCCTCTATCTCTTTTTTCAGTGTCCTGTAGTTTTCCGCATATAGGTCTTTTACCTCCTTGGTTAGGTTTATTCCTAAGTATCTTAATTTTTTTGGTGCGATGGAAAATGGGATTGCTTTTTTAGTCTCTCTTTCTGTAAGTTCACTGTTGGTGTATAGAAATGCCATAGATTTCTTGGTGTTAATTTTGTATCCTGCTACATTGCCGAATTCATTTATTAAGTCTGTTAGTTTTTTGATGGAGTCTTTCGGGTTTTTTATGTACAATATCATGTCATCTGCAAATAAGGACAGCTTTACTTCTTCTTTTCCAATTTGGATGCCTTTTATTTCTTCTTCTTGTCTAATTGTAGTGGCTAATACTTCCAGTACTATGTCAAACAGGAGTGGTGAGAGTGGGCATCCCTGTCTTGTTCCTGATCTTAGGGGAAATGGTTTTAGTTTTTGCCCATTGAGTATGATGTTAGCTGTGGGTTTATCATATATAGCTTTTATGATGTTGAGGTATGATCCTTCTATTCCCACCTTGTTGAGAGTTTTTATCAAGAAAGGGTGTTGGATTTTGTCAAATGCTTTTTCTGCATCAATTGATATGACTATGTGATTTTTATCTCTCATTTTGTTTATGTGATGTATCACATTTATTGATTTGCGGATATTGAACCATCCTTGCATTCCTGGGATAAACCCTACTTGGTCATGGTGTATGATCTTTCTGATGTACTGCTGGATCCTATTTGCTGAGGATTTTGGCATCTACATTCATGAGGGATATTGGCCTGTAATTCTCCTTCATTGTGTTGTCTTTATCTGGTTTTGGTATTAGGGTGATGCTGGCTTCATAGAAGGAGCTTGGAAGTGTTCCTTCCTCTTGAATTTTTTGGAATAGTCTGAGGAGGATAGGTTTTAGTTCTTCCTTGAATGTTTGGTAGAACTCTCCTGTGAAGCCGTCTGGCCCCGGGCTTTTGTTTGCCGGAAGCTCTTTGATGACTGCTTCAATTTCTTCCATAGTTACTGGCATGTTGAGCTGTTTAGATTCTTCCTGATTGAGTTTTGGAAGGTTATATTTTTCTAGGAATATGTCCATTTCCTCCAGGTTGTCCAGTTTGTTGGAATAGAGTTGTTCGTAGTATTTTTTAACAATCCTTTGTATTTCGGCGGGATCTGTTGTTATTTCACCTCTTTCATTTCTGATCTTGTTTATTTAGGTCCTCTCTCTTTGCTTCTTGGTGAGCCTGGCTAGAGGTTCATCAATCTTGTTTATCCTTTCAAAGAACCAGCTCTTGGTTTTGTTGATCTTTTGTATTGTTTCTTTGGTATCTATGTCGTTTATCTGTGCTCTGATCTTTATTATTTCCTTCCTTCTGCTTACACTGGGCTTTTCTTGTTGCTCTTTTTCTAACTCTTTGAGTTGTTGGGTTAGGTAATTTATTACCCCTGTTTCTTGTTTTTTGCAGTAGGCTTGTAGAGCTATGAACTTCCCTCTCAAGACTGCTTTCGCTGTGTCCCATAGATTTTGGATTGTAGTGTTTTCATTGTCATTTGTTGTCATGATGTTTTTTTATTTCTTCTTTGATCTCTCTGGTAACCCAGTCATGGTTTAATAGCATGCTGTTTAGTCTCCATGTGTTTGATTTCTTTGGGTTGTTTTTATTGTAGTTGATTTCCAGTTTTATGCCACTGTGGTCTGAGAAGATGCTTGATATGATTTCTATCTTCTTGAATTTGAAGAGACTTTGCCTATGTCCCAACATATGGTCTATCTTTGAAAATGACCCATGTGCACTTGAGAAGAATGTATATTCTGTGGCTTTGGGGTGAAATGTTCTGAAGATGTCAATTAATTCCATCTGGTCTAGTGAGTCATTTAGGATTGATGTTTCTTTGCTGATGTTTTGTTTAGAGGATTTGTCCAATGGTGATAGTGGGGTATTAAAGTCTCCTACTATGATTGTATTGCTGTCAATCTCTCCCTTGATATCCTCCAGGAGTTTTTTTATGTATTTGGGTGCTCCTGTATTGGGTGCATATATGTTTACCAGAGTTATTTCTTCTTGTTGGATTGCTCCCTTTAGTATTATGAAATGGCCTTCCTTATCTCTTGTTATGTCCTTCAGTTTGAGATCTAATTTGTCAGAAATAAGTATTGCTACCCCAGCTTTTTTTTCAGTTCCATTTGCCTGGAAAACCTTTTTCCATCCCTTCACCCTCAGTCTGTGTGCGTCTTTTTTTCTGAGGTGGGTTTCTTGTAGACAGCAGATATATGGGTCGTGTTTTCTTATCCAATCCGTTACCCTATGTCTTTTGATTGGGGCATTTAATACATTTACATTTAAAGTTATTATTGATAGGTACTTATTTGTCGCCATTCCTATTCTTTACCCCTGTGTTACTTCTTCGCTTCCTGTTTCTTTCTTTCTTTCTTTCTTTTTTTTTTTTTTTTTTACAGCAGACCCTTTAGCATTTCTTGCATTGCTGGTTTGGTGGTAATAAATTCCCTTAGTCCTTTTTTGTCTGTGAAGCTCCTGATTTCACCTTCAATTTTGATTGACAGCCTTGCTGGGTACAGTATTCTTGGATTCAGACCCTTCCTTTGCATGACTTTGTATATTTCATTCCATTCCCTTCTGGCCTAATGAGTTTCTGTTGAGAAATCAGTTGCTAGTCTGATGGGGGTTCCTTTGTATGTAACTTTCTGTCTCTCTCTTGCTGCTTTTAAGATTCTTACTTTGTCGTTGGTGTTTGCCAATTTAATTATAATGTGCCTTGGCGTCGGTCTTTTGGGGTTCATTTTGCTTGGGACTCTGTGAGCTTCTTGGATTTGTGTGGGTTTTTTCTTCCCTATATCAGGGAAATTTTCTGTCATTATTTCTTCAAAGAGGTTTTCTATTCCTTGCTCAGCTTCCTTTCCTTCTGGAACCCCTATTATGCGGATGTTGTTTTGTTTCCTGTTGTCCCAAAGTTCCCTTAGACTCTCCTCCTGCCTTTTAATTTTTTTTTCTAGAAGTTGCTCTACTTGGATATTTTTTTCCATCTTGTCTTCTAGCTCACCGATGCGGTCCTCTGCTTCTTCTAGTCTACTCTTGATGCTTTCTATTGAGTTCTTTACAGCAGCGATGTCATTTTTCATTTCTTCTTGGTTCTTCTTCATTTCCTCTTGGTTCTTGCTCATATTGTCGAATTTGTCTTCCATTCTTTTCAGCCACCTTATGACCATTTCTCTGAATTCTTTTTCTGGAAGGTTGCTTGCCTCCATTTCGTTTACTTCCTTTTCTGGTGATGCCTGCTTTTCTTTCATATGCGGGCTGTTTCTTTGTCTCCCCATGGTCTCTCTTCTCCGGGTGTCTGGTTATGTAGTTCTCTCTCTCCTTAACCCAGGCGAAATCTGACCTTTCCGTGGTGGAGTGTAGAGCTCCTCTGAACCCGTGTGTTTGTGCCAATTGGGGAGCGTTGTTCTCGGTCCTCAAACTTTTTAAACAGGGGGCCAGTTCACTGTCCCTCAGACCGTTGGAGGGCCAGACTATAGTTTTAAAAAAAACTATGAACAAATTCCCATATGCACTGTGGGCCCGGGACGAGTCGGCTGCTAAGCAGGACAGGCAGCGGCACCCGGTGGGCCGCAGTTTGAGGACCCCTGCCTGAGCTAAACTGGCTAGGGCCTTCTTCTACCTCTTATAAGGATACTAGTGACCCAGCGTGTGAAATTGCGTGGCCCCGCCCGCCTCCCCGCCTTGACATCCTAACCTCTCCATCCAGAGCTTGAGTGTGCCTGACCCCGCCCCTAACCCCTCTGGCCTTCTCTGGCCACTTCAAGCCCCGCCCTTGGTCCCACGAGTTGCCTCGGGCTGGTCCTGCCTCCTACACCCAGTCTCCAGAGCAATGCGGTGGCTCTGCACCCCGTCATGGCGCCAGAGGAGAGTGTGGAAGCCTCATGCCTGCTGCGGAGTTTCAAGCGCCACTTCCTGGTGGCGCGGGTGCTGCACTCTTTCCCCTGGCAGGTGGGTGGCAGGTGCGCTGAGTGCGAGCAGTGGGTGGCAAAGGACTGGTGAGGGGGCACTACGGGCTCTCACCCCTGCCCTCCCTGCCATGGGATGGTCCCACTTCCTCCGGGCACCACCCTGCTTCCGCCCTGTCTCCAGAGCAATGTGGTAGCTCTGCCCCGCCAAACAGGCAGCCTCCTGCTGAACGGTGGTATGGCATGAGGGCCTCACAACCATTAGCATATTAGCTCTTTATTACATAGGATGTGTGATAGCATTTAGGGCCCATCTGGATAATCCAGTATTATTTCCTCATCACAAGATCTTTAACTTAATCACATCTGCAAAGGCACTTTTTCCTTATAAAAAAACATTTAAAAGTTTCAGGTATTAGGACCAGATATCTTTGGGTGGCCATTGTTCACTCCTCATAGCAGGTCATTGAAAGGGCCTTTGGGTTGAGGTTTGATGAAGGGTTTAGATAATGACAGAGAAAAAAAAATGAATATAATATATATTCCAACTGCTGGGCCAGTTGAAATTCCTGCGTATGGGACTAAAATCAATCTGTGGCTCTAATAGAGTTTTAAACTAGATGGGAAATGAAAATTATGTATCCTCATTTAAATCTGTTACATTGTGCAGGGCAATAACATGCACCATATTTGGCAATGAGTAAAAGGAGGCATATTCGCCGGTTGGTGTGGCTCAGTGGCTGATCATCAACCCATGAACCAAGGGATTGCCGGTTCAATTCCTGGTCAGGGCACATGCCTGGGTTTCAGGCTCGATTCCTGGGGGGGACATGCAGAGGTAGACGATCGATGTTTCTTTCTCATTGATGCTTCTATCTCTCTATCCCTCTCCCTTCCTTTCTCATAAAATCAATTAAAAAAATTTTTTTAAAAGGAGACATATTCATGGCTTTGTATTTTTTTATAACCTCAACTGCACATATACCTCTTTTTGCATTTTAAGTAACTGTTGTGATCCCTTTAGCCACTCTGTGCTAACCAAATGTAGAAATCTCCCTCCTAGTAGAATAAAGATTGATGTTTCAAGCAGATTTCTCTGGTTAGAGTTATAGACATTCTAGAAGCAAGAACAAAACAGAGGTGATATGTGCTATAAGGAAACTAGGCTGGTTGTGAGAGTGTTTTTTATCCCTACTTCACTATTAGTAAAAATCACAACAGTATTATTTACTAGAGGCCTGGTGCACGGAATTCGTGCACAGGTAGGGTCCCTAGGTCTGACTGGCGATCAGGGCTAATCTGTGGGGCAACCGGCAG
The DNA here is from genome assembly GCF_963455305.1 of Plecotus auritus. Lineage (NCBI taxonomy): Eukaryota > Metazoa > Chordata > Mammalia > Chiroptera > Vespertilionidae > Plecotus > Plecotus auritus. The sequence goes on from NC_137779.1 coordinate 16,294,081, forward strand.
GGTGATGGGGCCCCTGCTTGCACCCACTTTGGCTGGGTTGGCACCGCCCACTCACCAGCCTTGCCCTCGGCCACCGCCGCCAGTCACCTCCCTCTGCGGGGCAACTGGTGGGGCGATCGGGGGGCCTCCACTCACACCGGCCTTGGCTGGCCTGGCGCCGCCTGCTCACTGGCCCCACCCTCCACCGCTGTAGCTTGTCGGGGCCTGCAGGCTGTGGGCAGCTCCTGCATTGAGCATCTGCCCCCTGGTGGTCAGTGCACATCATAGCAACTGGTCATTCCGCCATTCAGTCGATATGCATATTAGGGTTTTATATAGATAGATATCTATAAATCAGAGTCATGATTTCCCTTCAAGTGAGAACTAATCTCATTAAACTTTTACTGGTTGGGTTAGAACTGGTCCCTGTTTTGCCATAATTTCACTGCGTGCCACAGGGATATGCTTTTCTTCCATATGATATATAATGCTTAGCCTAAATAAAAGGTACTTCGTTCATTTTTGTATTTTCCTTTAAGGAACATTCTATACAGATTTGTGAAATATAAAGTAGGCTGTGCTTCTCTGAAAAAGAATTAAAAATAGGTGCTTACTGAAATTACTAGGTAGAGATTAGGAATGAACACAAAGTCAACATACTTGGTATTAATACTCATTATCAGCTGTTACTTAGAGTACTTAAAACTAATTGGTTCTGTTGAGATGTTTGAGTTTGTGTCCTCAGGTAATTTAGGAAGGCTTCATGGAAGAAGGGAGATTTGAGTAAATACTTTAAATAGCTACAGTCTTCAAATGTAGGGGTGAAGAGGTGTTCATGTAAATAGGAAAAAAGGATTTTAGGAGGACTAGGAATTAGAGACATCTAGCAAGGAGTGATAAAAGGTAATTAGGCATGCAAGGACCAGAAGGTAATAAGTCTGTTCAATAATTTCTAGTGTAATAATTCAAACTTTTAGGTTCTGATATTTTTGTGTACATAGTATAAAACATACCTTATTTTAAAAAATTTGAGCACTAAATCAAGTTATGAAATGCAGTTTCTTAATAAAAACAATGTAAAAACACTATCAACGGGTCACAGTCTCCTTTATAAGTAATCCTCTTGTCTTAGGTCTCGAATTTCTTAATAATAGGGGCCTGTGTTCTTGTTGGAACACTAGTGAATTTGGTATTAAGACATTCGTTTGCTTTTTTACCCCTTTCCCTGACAGCTTAAGCAAACCATGAAACAGGCACGTCACCAGCTGGCATCCTTTCAAACTATGAGTCAAAAATATGCAGCAGTGTTTCCACAGGATACAAGGAAAAGCTTTTCCACCCATCAGGTAAATTAATTTCTAATAAATTATTTTTTAAAATAGAGATAAGAGTACAGATAAATATTTATTTGTGTCTAATTTCAACATTATTCACAACTGTAAAATAATTGGAAATAACCTTAAATATCCAATAGTAGGGAATGGTTAAAAAATTATGATACATCTGTATATAGCCATTCTAAAAAATAATCATGATTTCATAGAACATCTGAAGACAAGGGAAAGTGTCTGTGAGATAAAGTTTAGTGAAAAAAGTAGGATACAAAATTATATACAATATAATCTCAATTTTAAAAAATCATTCAACAAATATTTATGGGACATCTATAAATGCCAAGACATTGTGTTAGAAGCACGTGAAAAGATGGACAAAGATCCCTCAAGGAGCTTCTGTGCTGTGGGGAGGCATATAATAAAGAGATATCTATTGTATTCTATATAGAATATAATTTCAAACAGTAAGTGCTATGAAAAAAACATAAAGTAAAATAAAGAGATGGGGAGAGAATGCCATGTGCATAGATAACAGCCTAGAAAGAAGTGGATCAAGAAGTTAATACTGATAATTTCTGAGTAGTTGTATTACAGGTGATTATTATTTTCTTCTCTTGGTTTTCTTACTTAAAAATTATTCTATAATGTATATATTTTGCTTTCTAATTAGGAAAAAATACCGTTATTTTTTAAAAAGAAAGAAATTGAACAGATAACATAAAAGTGAATAATTGGAACCCAAATGTGGAGCTAGACTGAAAAGGATATTTAAGGCTATACTTGTAAAATAACATTGTTTTGGTACCTACTTATTTCAGTGTTCACATATTTGGATGCTAAACTCCTGTACTTGCTTTTGTTTACCTAATTTGGGGATTTTCAAGTTTTGGTAGGCAGCATCTGGAAAAATGGACCATTAAGCTTTTTCCTTTTTTTTTTTTTTTTTTTTTTTTGCTACCATAGGCTCTGTTTTATTTAGTTCTTTCATAGTTTTGCTTCCTAGTTAGTATTCTTTTATATTTTCCTAGATTATACATATATATTTTATTTTTGTATTTTTTCTTAAGTATCTCAACAGTCCAAACATACTTGTCACTTATATGTTTGCAGATGGTAGAATACTAAACTATAATGTCTCCCTCTCCAGTGTTAAGAAATTTATAGTTAAATATCAAAATACAAGTGGGCAGTGGTATGTATCCCTATGTGGCATTCTTCTAGTTGCAGTCATACTGGTTACCTTTTCCTAAAGAGCATTACCTGATTGAGACTCAAGGTAGAGTTTCTTTTGTACCTAAATTCTTCTCAGTGGCTTGGTATCTTGACAATTTTCATACCTACCCTAGATTTGGACTGACTCCAAGGTACTGTTAGAAAGAGGCGATTGGAAACATTCTAATAAACCAGAGAAAAGGGGTTATTTGATGCTAGAGATTGATATTTTATATTGTGTGGAACATGTTCAAACTGCTCAATTGTTTTTCCCCACAAAGAGTACTGTTCACAGGTCTGACTGAAAGAATTATCCAGTAGAAGGAAGGAGGATTAAGCCTGAGATAACATCCTTGGATAAGCCAGTTGTATACGTCAAAGATGCCATTTAAGTGTAATACATTATTATGATGATGATGACGAAGGTGATAAATTCAGGCTGGCTGCTTGATTTCAAAGAATTCATGTGTATTTTTCAGGTGTAACATCAGAAACAAATCTACTCCATATAATTGAGAGTGAATAAAAAATTCGTTAAGTTTTTCTTATCACTTATTTCAAGTATGTAGTCTTTCCCTCAGATCTGAAGTTTTCTACCTTCTCAGTTATCTGAAGTGGGTATCTTCTGGTCAGAAAGGAGAACCATCTATAGTCTATTTGAATTCTGGTTTCATTTCCATGTTAGATTTATTTTTATTGACATTAAAATCTGTCTGGTTGTTACTGTTGTTCCAGATCTGGAGCTTTAAGCAGAAGATATACTTGCTTGCCTGCTGTCAGGTCACCAAGACAAAAATCATAAGCTTTCTGAAATTGTTACCGGCATCATTTTATGTGCTTATTGCCCATTTATGTATTTCTTGTGGAGAAAATGCCAGTGTGATACCATTTTTTAATTGGGTTATTTGTCTTATTATTAAGTTGTAAGAGTTCCTTATATATCCTCGATACAAATCAGATACATGATTTGCAAGTATTTTCTCCCATTCTGTGAGTTGTTGTCATTTCACTTTCTTAATGCTGTCATTTGCAGCACAAAATTTTTAATTTTGGTGTCCAATTGATCTAGTTTTTTTCGTTGTTGTTGTTGCTTGTGTTTTTGGTGTGGTATCCAATAAGCCATTACTTACTCTGAGGCCATGAATATTTCCTCCTATATGCTCTTCTAATAATTTTATAGTCTTAGCTATTACATTTAGGTCTATTATCCATTGTGAGTTAATTTTTATATGTGGTGTGAGGAAGTGTTCTAACTTAATTCTTTTGCATATGGATATCTACTTGTCCCAACACCATTTGTTGAAGAATTATTCTTTCTCTATTTCATTGTCTTGACATTTCTTGAAAATTATTTGACTGTAAATGTAAGAGTTTATTGTTGTCTTTGGAGATCCGTGAAGATGAGATCTTTCTATTTATTTAGATCTTCTTTAATTCATTTCAACAATGTTTTATAGTTGTGAGTGTACATTTTTGCACTTCTTTTGTAATGTCCTGTTTTTGTGATATTTGACTATACTGACCTACTAAAATTATAGGAGTAGTGTGGTAAAGCCTAGGTTGTTATTACAGTCACATTGTTTCCACCTGTAATAGATGGGTTTTTAAAATTTTTATATATTCATAATTTTTTCATTTTTGTTTGTGTGTTCTTTAGGAACCTGACTCTGAGGAATCTTCATCGATTACGATAGACAAGAAAGGAAGAGAAAAATTGTTCTGGCAGAACCAACAGGGTTTCTTTTCTGAAGAGAAGAACAAAGAGTTCAGCAGAGTTCAGGTAAAGTAGAGTGAAAGGAGTTAGTATAATAGAAATTAAATTAATATGACTTAGACTAGGGATGCCAGTACTGTTGTATTGGTTTGGGATTGTAGATTTAGGTTACGTGGAGCAAAGACAATAATTTCACATTTTAGTCTAATAATTTGTTTGACTACCATATCCTTTTAAGGTTATTTTAAGAGTCTCTGTAAAACCTATATTTGATGTTTATGTTCACTTTTAGAAAGCACAATTCAAAAATCCATTATATGCTGTAATAGAAGAGGAGCAGCTAAATAAGTTACATCTTCAGGATATTCTGCCAGAAACGCAGGATTATCTTTCAGAAGCCCAAAGTGATCTGCTGGAGACCCAGGGTGATCTGACAGGACTGCAGAGTGTTGAGCTGGAAGCCCAGAATACTGAGCCACATTCCCAGGCTGTTGAGCTGGCAGGCCAGCCTATGGAAGACCAAGTTGTTGAATCCAAAGCCCAGGCCATTGAACCTAAAGTCAAGATGGTTAAGATAGAACCTCAGGGTCTGATGCTGGAAGCCCAGAATATTGAACTAGAAGATGGAAATATGTTGGAAGTCCAGGATTTTTTATCCCCAAATCAGGCTTTTCTACCCAAAGACCAGAACATTCTACCCAATGACCAGAATATTCTACTCAAATGTCAGAACCAACATTTTCTACGCAAAGATCAGCATGTTTTCCCCAAAGAACAGGATATTCAACTCAAATATCAGGACCAACATTTTCTACGCAAAGATCAGCATGTTTTCCCCAAAGACCAGGATATTCAACCCAAATATCAGGACCAACATTTTCTACCCAAAGATCAGCATGTTTTCCCCAAAGAACAGGATATTCAACTCAAATATCAGGACCAACATTTTCTACGCAAAGATCAGCATGTTTTCCCCAAAGACCAGGATATTCAACCCAAATATCAGGACCAACATTTTCTACGCAAAGATCAGCATGTTTTCCCCAAAGACCAGGATATTCAACCCAAATATCAGGACCAGGATTTTATACCCAAATGTCCAGACCAGCGTTTTATACTCAAAGACCAGCATATTGTTGCTAAAGATCAGAATAGCCTACTCAGATTTCAACACCAGCATTTTCTACCCAGAGAGCACTGTATTCTCACCAAAGATCAGCGTGTCTTCTCCAAAGAACAGAATACTCTACGCAAATGTCAGGACCAGGATTTTCTACCCAGATATCAGGTAAAATAGAGTGGGAAGGAGATAAAACAAGAAGAAATGAGATACTTAAGGTTTGGAGTGGGATTTTGCAGGGACTAGATTGCAACTGATTTGGAGATTCATAGTTGGGAAAGATAATATCCTGGTTGATTTCTAAAAGCTCTGGAGTTCTCATTAAGTCTTAAAGTAATATCAGCAGCATGTTACCCCTGTCTGGACAATTTACTTTTCTTTTTTTTAATGTATTTTTATTGATTTCAGAGAGAGAGAGAGAAATATCAATGATGAGAAAGAATCATGAGTTGGCTGCCTCCTGCATGCCCCCCACAGAAGCCCACACCAGGGCATGTGCCTTGACCGGAATCAAAGCCGGGACCCTACAATCCCCAGGCCAACGCTCTACCCACTGAGCCAAACCAGCGAGGGCTGGACAATTTAAATAAAATCTTTATTAGGGAAACTATTTCTGGCAGCCATAATCTGCTTTGACAGCTAAAGATGGGCGAAGGAGTGGCCCACAAGTGTCCAATAGTATCTTTTACCAGGTTCCAGGGCCAGCCCTCTACTAGAGATCAGTTAGACCAAAAGGAAGAAGTAAGGGATTAACAGGAATTACTTAGGGGTGTGGCTGGGCTAATGTGGAATAGAGTATAGTGTTTTGTTTTATTCTGTAAGATGTCCAGTTATTCTCTGACCTCAGAGAACTCCAGAATTCTCAATATAGCCTAAAGTACTATTGGTTAGCATGTCTTTCTAACAGAACAATTGCTATTTTGTGTTTGTTCTGTTTTAGAAAGCAAGTTAAAGCAGCCAGCATCAATTTGGATAGGTAGGAGAGGGAGAGAGGTATTTCCTTAGGACATCCATCAAAATCAGGCCTCCATCAGGGACATGGTAGAACAGAAAAGGGAGAGAGACCAGCAGGAACTGAGTTGTTTAGGGTTTAGTTTGGAGCTTGCAAAAATTGTTCTCAGCCAGAACGGACAAAAAGTATGGTTTTCTATTTTATTCCATAGTATCCTGAGTTTAAAAAATTATCATGAAGTTCACAATAAAGCCCAGAATGTTATTGCTATCATATTCCTCCTACTAGACAATTTACAGTTTGTATTTTTTTTTTCTTTTAGAAAGTCCGCTTCAAGGAGACATATTCTGTTATAAATGAGAAAGAGAGAGATGGCTTTTCTCTGGCAGGTTATCAGTCTCCGACTCCTAACGTCCAGGACCAGGCGTGCATCAGAGATCAGGTAGAGCAGAATAAGCAAGAGATAAATGGGAAAGAAAGTGCTGGATTTTAGACATTCTCAACAACTGGTAATGTGAAGTGTAGAGTCAGGTGCAAAGGTCCCTGGTCTAATGAACTGTATCAGTCAAAGCAATTCTGTGATTCAGAAGGCTGATTAACCATATTCAGATTCTTCTTTTTGTTGTTAATCTTCACCTTGAGGATATTTTTTCATTGATTTTTAGAGAGAGTGGAAGGAATGGGGAGAGACAGACAGAGAAACATTGTTTGAGAGAAACACATTGATTGGTTGCCTCCTGCACGCGCCCCGACCAGGGCTGGGGATCGAACTTGTGACGAGGTATGTGCCCTTGACTGTAATCGAACCTGGAACTCTTTAGTCCACAGGCTGATGCTCTGCCCATTGAGGCAAACCAGCTAAGGCTGGACAATTTACTTTTTTAAAAAAAATCTTTATTAGGGAAACTATTTCTGGCAGCCATAATCTGCTTTGACAGCTAAAGATGGGCGAAGGAGTGGCCCACAAGTGTCCAATAGTATCTTTTACCAGGTTCCAGGGCCAGCCCTCTACTAGAGATCAGTTAGACCAAAAGGAAGAAGTAAGGGATTAACAGGAATTACTTAGGGGTGTGGCTGGGCTAATGTGGAATAGAGTATAGTGTTTTGTTTTATTCTGTAAGATGTCCAGTTATTCTCTGACCTCAGAGAACTCCAGAATTCTCAATATAGCCTAAAGTACTATTGGTTAACATGTCTTTCTAACAGAACAATTGCTATTTTGTGTTTGTTCTGTTTTAGAAAGCAAGTTAAAGCAGCCAGCATCAATTTGGATAGGTAGGAGAGGGAGAGAGGTATTTCCTTAGGACATCCATCAAAATCAGGCCTCCATCAGGGACATGGTAGAACAGAAAAGGGAGAGAGACCAGCAGGAACTGAGTTGTTTAGGGTTTAGTTTGGAGCTTGCAAAAATTGTTCTCAGCCAGAATGGACAAAAAGTATGGTTTTCTATTTTATTCCATAGTATCCTGAGTTTAAAAAATTACCATAAAGTTCACAATAAAGCCCAGAATGTTATTGCTATCATATTCCTCCTACTAGAAAATTTACAGTTTGTATTTTTTTCTTTTCTTTTAGAAAGTCCGCTTCAAGGAGCCATATTCTGTTATAAATGAGAAAGGGAGAGATGACTTTTGTCTGGCAATTTATCAGTCTCCGACTCCTAAACTCCAGGACCAGGCGTGCATCAGAGATCAGGTAGAGCAGAATAAGCGAGAGATAAATGGGAAAGAAAGTGCTGGGTTTTAGACATTCTCAACAACTGGTAATGTGAAGTGTAGAGTCAGGTGCAAAGGTCCCTGGTCTAATGAACTGTATCAGTCAAATCAGAAGATTGATAAACCATGTTCAGATTCTTCTTTTTGTTGTTATACCTCACCTGAGGATATTTTTTCATTGATATTTATATAGAGTGCAAGGGAGGGGGAGAGGCAGACAGAGAAACATTGTTTGAGAGAGCCACATCGATTGGTTGGCTCCTGCATGCGCCCCAACCAGGGCCAGGGATCGAACTTGTGATGCGGTATGTACCCTTTACCGAAATCAAACCCGAGACCCTTTAGTCCGCAGGCTGATGCTGTACCCACTGAGCCAAACCCGCTAGGGCACCATGTTCATATTCTTAGTGTAGAATCAGACTGTTTTAATTTACTACGATGACATTACAGCTTTTTCTGAATCTCGTGGAATTACGTTGTGGTAATTCCCCTGACATGAATAAAGTAGGAAGAAGTAGCAGATCCTAAATTACTTAAAATTATAGGTGTTTGTCAGACTATTCTGTACATGGCTTGGGATTAAAAATTAAGGCCTACAGAGTTGAGCTAAAAGTGTCACATTCTTGTTCAGATCAAAATGTATCAGAATATCTTCACCTGGTACCATTTCCCGGGCGTTCTCACTGCAGCCTACAATATTATGATTAGCATGTTGCCCTGGTTAGACAATTTCTGTTTTTTGTTTTGTTTTGTTTTGTTCCTTTAGAACATGTTTTTCGAGCAGCCGTCATCTTTTCTGAGAGAAGTGAGAGTGAGAGATGAATTTCCTCTGGAGTATCATCATTATGTTAACCCTCAAGTCCAGGACCAAGCCTCCCCTGGAGATCAGGTAGAACATAAGACAGTGGGGAGGATGTCACTTTGCAAAGGAATAACAGAGACAACTTACTTAAGATTTGGGCTGGAGCTTATCAAGCTAGCTTGTATGTAGGATACATAGATTGAAGGCTTCTAGAGTTAGGTTAATAATATCATCTGCTGAAACTGGTTTGGCTCGGTGGATAGAGCGTCAGCCTGTGGACTGAAAGGTCCCAGGTTTGATTCCAGTCAAGGGCACGTACCTTGGTTGTGGGCACATCCCCAGTGGGATGTGTGCAGGAGGCAGCTGATCGATGTTTCTCTCTCATTGATGTTTCTAACTCTCTATCCCTCTCCCTTCCTCTCTGTAAAATATCAATAAAAAATATATTAAAAAAACACACAAAAAACCCAACAATATCATCTTTTCAGTTATTTCAAAATAAGCCGCTTCTAAAGACTCCAGATGAGAAAGCCTCTGTCATTTGGATTAACCGAGAGACAGTTTTAATATAATATTGGTTGGTTAACAGTAAATTTTTTTTTTTAAAAAAACTCTATTCCTTTAGCCTATTTATTTGGCCTTATACATCTATAATAATAAAAACGTAATGTGCTAATTATACTGGACGTCCTTCCTGACGACCTTCTGGATGAAGCCGGGGCTGCAAGGGAAGCCCGGGTCCCAGGTGCTTGAGGGAAGCCGGGAGAAGGAAGGCCTACTCTTGCACGAATTTTGTGCATTGGGCCTCTAGTTTTTTTATAAATGCTGAAGGGATTCTACTCTTGGTCAGTGGATGCAGGATACCAAACCCAGGCATCCAGTTTGCAGACCAGTTATGATGGATACAACAAGCTATTTGCTGCCTCAGAACTTCCTGAACTTTACTATCTCTAGTGTTTGTGCATGAATTATTGGGGACACCAAGTAGGAGTACTTGTGGAAATGACACCAACTTATCCCCTGGCTTTTCCTTGGGAAAATGCTAGCAACATTATAAAAACATTGCCTTGTTGCTTTATCTTCTTTTAACTATGCTGTTGAATAAAGAGTTTCCCTATGCAGAAAGAAAAAGTATCAGAACAATCTGGGTTTTGCTTTAAAATACTCCAGAAAAAAAGTGGGAGAAGAGATAGATGAAAAAATAAAATGTTGCTTATTATTGAAGCTGGATGAAGGGTATCTTGGGATTCATTATACTGTGTTTTTTCCCCCCTATTTTTATGTGTGTCTGGAAATTTTATATTAAACACACACCCCTCTGTGAAATTATCCTACCCTAGAATCATTATTATGGGATTGTCACTGAAGTCTATATTATCATTACTAACCCATCATTTTTGCTTGGACAATTAGTTCTGTATTTTGTTGTTTCTTTAAAACAACTATACCAAGCACCCTCCCCCCTTTTTTTTTGAGAAATGAAAGTTTGAAACAGGAATTGCTTCTGGAGTGCCATTGGCTTATTTCACCCAGAATTCAAGACCTAGCCTCTCCAGAGAATAAGTAGAGAAGGAGTAAGTAGTAAGGAGTAAGTAGCAGAGAGTAAATTGCTAAGGTTTTGGCTCATGATTGACGGCAATGTGGTAACTGCTCCGGGGTTTAGTTTTAAGGTCAGTAATAATGGACAAAGATATAATATCCTCTTGCTTTGTGATGTATCACACCATTCTGACCTATTGAAACGACTTCAGGCCTCTTCACTGAAGCATTTACTGTTGCCCTGGCATGATGCTCCTGCTTGGAAAATGTTCAGTGTTTATGAGTCTTTTAGCACAGGAACTATGAGGAGGCCTCACATAATATGACAGTTGAGACATGGAGAAGGGAGTTGATTTCTGGAGTGCCATGAATATGTCGTACATTAAATCCAGGATTCAAGCTCTGCCAGAGAGCAGGTAGAGCAGAGTATGGTAAAAAGTAAGCAGTAGAAAGTAAATTAGAGTTGGATCTGGGCCATGCTACTAACAACAGTGATGATGATAGTGATAGTGTTGTCTTTTAATAATATTAGTAATATTAATATTATGATTGACAGCTTGCATTCTTAAGTTAAAATTATTCTAGAACCTTATGTCCATTGTGTCATTTAATTCTCACATAACTCTGGGAGATAGATTTTATTATTATCCTTGTCTTATAGATGAAGAAACTTTCAATTGCTTTGTGGATACTGTTAAGGTCCAAATAGTGGCCAGAAGTATGTCTACTTTTATGCCATACTGTATCATATTCTTCTGACCTATTTAGATTACTTCAGGGCTATCATTGCAGCCTATAGTATTTTCACTACCATTATGCCACTGCTCATACATTTGGTGGGTGCTTTTGTATCTTTTTAGAGCTTATACTCCAGGCAGCAGCCATCTGTCAGGACAGCTGAAAGATGGCGAGATATGCTTCTGGATGGCCATCAGTATCTTCCAGCCAAGCACCGGAGAGAGGCTTCCAGCTGGAGGCAGGTATGAGCAGTAGAATATAAACAGGAGTATAGGCACTTACTGAGCTGCGGGTGGTAAGGCTGAGCAAAAATCAGATTCTTGTTTTATATCATGGAGCGTAAAACCTGTCCTGACCTAAGATTACTCTAGGGCTCTCACTGAAACCTACAGTATTGTCAGGAGCACTTGTTGCCTATTTTATATTTATGTTCTTTGTGAAAGGTGTATTTCTGGTGGCTATTCTCTTTTATGGTGTGAGAGGAGAAGAAATGAGTGGTTTCTGAAAGGGAAGGGTCAGGGGGATCTTCCAGCCAATGGCCAGGACTAGATCTCCCTCATAAGCTGCTAGAGCATATGGCAGGGTCACCAAGAAATAAACTATTCAGAGTTTGGGCTGGAGCTTGTTAGGGTTTTGTTATATTGTCTAAGTTTTGACATTTTGAGTAAAGATCAATAGTTTTTCAAGAAAATCTATACTAATAATAGAGGAATATGCAAATTGTCCAGGACACTGTCACAGTAACAGTAATGACCAGCAGGGGGATTATGAGGGACGACCAAACGACTGAACAGCAGGCTGTGTGGGGTGACCAGGCCGGCAGGGAGGTTAGTGAGGGACAACCAAATGACTGAACAGCAGGCTGCGTTGGGCGACCAGGCCAGTGGGAGCGGGGGGGGGGGGGGGGGGGGCAGTTGGGGGTGACCAGGTTGGCAGGGGGGACAGTTGGGGGTGACAGGCCGGCGGGGGGGGGGGCAGTAAGGGGCGACCAGGCTGGAGGGGGGCAGTTAGGGGTGACCAGGCCAGCAGAGTAGGGCAGCTGGGGGAGACCAGGCCAGCAGGGGGAGGCAGTAGGGGGCGACCAGGCCAGTAGGGGGTGGGCAGTAAGGGGCGATCAGGCAGGCAGGCAGGTGAGCAGTTAGGAGCCAGCGGTCCAGGATTATGAGAGGGATGTCCAACTGCCAGTTTAGGCCCGATTGATTGGAGAGGGCACAGGCTGGGCTGAGGGGACACCCCCCACCCCTGTGCATGAATTTTGTGCACTGGGCCTCTAGTATTAAAATACCCTGGCCTACTAAGATTTTTTCATGGCTTAACTGAAGTCTTATTAGAATTTTACCACTGTTTGGATAATTTCTATCTTGTGGTTTTATCTTGTTATTTTAAAAACAGCCTCAGGCAACCAGCATTGTTGCGATATATGAAAGAGATAAAGAGAAATTTCCTCTTGGCTCTTTTAGGAGAGCAAAAAGAAAAGGAGGCAGAAAGGCAGAAAGTAGGATTTGGGCTGAGGTTTTCAGAACTAAACGGCCACTCTTTTGGGATATTTAGTTTGGGTCTATAAGGTTGGCCTAAGGGTTTGCTGTCATGTTTTATTCTGCATCATCATTTATATATCCTGAACTGTGCTGGGCTCTTTCCTACCTCAGGTCTTTTGCATATTTTCCCCCCGCTATCTGCATGGTCTTCTGTTTTTTCTTCACAAAGCTGGTTCTTTCTTATCCTTCAGGTTTTAGCTAAAATTTCACCTCCTTAGAAAAGACTACCTTGAGCAAATGACCAAAAATAGGTCTCTCCTCTTCTTTGGTTTTTATTTTAAATACCTGCTTTCTGTTTCCTTCTCAGTACAAATAAAGACTTTGTAATTATTTACTTATTTACATCTTTTCTACTGGTCTGTAAGCTTCTGTATGAGCAGCCTTTAGCACAATACTGGTACCTGGTAGTCTCTTGCTAAATATGTTTTGAATGAATAAGTCAGTCAGTCAAACATTTATTGAGCACCTGTTAGGTGCTAGCCATTATTTAAGTCCTAAATATTAAAGATAACATGCTGAAGAAGACACAGCACTCAATTTCTAAAGAAGAGAGACTGAGACATAAGCAGATCGTTATGAAGCAACGTGATTAGTTGTAGAGAAGGCGTAGGGCATCTGAGCACAGAAGAGGGGTACCTAACCCTGACTGTTCAATAGGGGTGTGTGGCTTTGTAGTCACAGCCTCCTCTTGTCCTTCTGCCATCCAGCCCTGAAAATCCTCAGCCCTGAACAGTACTTTTTCATTTTAGGTTCCCAAATAATCGAGCCTCATGGAAGAAAACACTTTATTCATGTAGATTTGAACCACATTCATATTAGCATTTACAGTCCCAGCTGGGTCCCCAGTAGTGCTTAGCATTTTTCTTGCCTGCCCCTCCCATAGCCCACACCGATAATTCTAACTCTTAAACACTTCTTAAAGTTCTTGCTGTTCCCCATACTCTCTGGCTTTCATAAAGAAAATGGAAGCCATCACACAAAACTGCCTCAGCCATTTATTTTTTGCTATTCTTCCTATTCTTCCTATCTCAGAGGAAGAGTTGTCTCTCTTTGGACACATATTCTGGATTCTCTTGCTACCTTTACTTCCGTGTCCAATTTTGAATGTTATATGTTTTAAGACTTTGGTTTCTGTCAAAATCCTCTAAAGAATGTTGCATCCTTTTGGTTTGCGGCAGGCATCACCTGGCTGGGTTCAGGCTCTCAGTAGTTTCTCACCTTCTGTGAACAGTGACTTCAGTGTTAGTTCAGTTCTCAAAGCCTTCGTTGTACTCCTCTAGGCCCACCCCTGTGCACACACAGCTCAGGGTGACTCTGGGATGTGTGCCAGTTCATACATGGAATTAAAGGATCCACTTTTCTAGCTCGCTCCCCTTCAGGATACCCACCCTCTACACTCGCCAGATCCCACTGAAGACAATTTTTCTTACAATCGGAGAGAGAGAGTGAGGCCAGTCGTGGGCTTATTCCTTCACCAGTGCTGGAAGTCTAGTTTTTCTTACTTTTTTGAAAGCAGAAAATAATTTCAATTTTATTGTAGCAAAAGTAAATCCAAACAGAAAGAAAAAACACCACAAAAATTCCAGAGAGAACCATCGTAAGCCTTTTGCTATTTCTCATTTTCCAATTTTACCTATAACAAACAAATCACTTTAAAAAGAATAGCCTTATTGAGATATATAGTCAAATCTTGTCATTCACGGTAGTTATATTCTATTTGGTTGCCTCAAACACCAAATTAGTGAATACCAAACCATTGTTCCTAGGGAAGATATGGGTTGGATTCCTGGGAGCATCTGATCACATTTTTGTTAGCTAACCAATACATTACCTTGTTGTATATGAATTGTTGTTTAAAGACCCTTTACTTAATATAGTATACTAGAGGCCCAGCGCGCATGAAATCGTGCGTGGTTAGGGTCCCTAGAAAATCTTCTGCCCGCTCACCAGTCCCTGCCGCCACCCCCTGGTTTGCCATGGTTCCCCGATGGCAGCATGGCCCCATTCCCCAGAGCCTGTGGGCTGGGGGGAGGGGCCAAAAGGTCACCATTCCACCCTCTCCCCGCCCTGCTGCCACTCACCTCGGTTTGCCATGGTTCCCCATTCACCAAGCTGCGATCGGAGCCTGAGGGCCAGGGGAGGGACCAAGAGGTCGCCGTTCTGCCCACTCGTCAGTCCCGCCCCACCCCGCTGCCACTGACCTCAGTTCGCCGTGGTTCCCTGATTGCAGCATGGCTCCGGTTCCCTGGAGTCTGCGGCCAGGGGGAGGGACCAAGACGTTGCTGTTCCGCCCGCTCGCCAGTCCCGCCCCGCCTGGTTCCACTCACCTCAGTTCACTGTGGTTCTCCGTTTGCTAAGCTGCGATCGGAGACTGTGGGCCAGGGGGAAGGGACCAAGAGGTGCTCAATGCACCTCATGGTGACCAGTCGTTTGGTCATCCTGGTCATCACAGACACTGGCTTTTTATATATATACTAGAGGCCCAAAATTAGTGCATGGGGCGGTGGCGGCAGGGGTGGGGGGGTGGTGTCCCTAAGCCCAGCCTGCACCTTCTGCAATCTGGGACCCCCCGAGGGATGTCCGACTGCCCCTTTAGGCCAGGATCGGGCCTAAACAGGCAGTCGGACATCCCTCTCACAATCCAGGACTGCTGGCTCCCAACTGCTCGCCTGCCTGCCTTTCTGATTGCCCCTAACCGCTTCTGCCTGCCAACCTGATCACCCCCTAACTACTCCCCTGCCAGCCTGATTGATGCCTAACTGCTCCCCTGCCAGCCTGTTTGCCCCCAACTGCCCTCCCCTGCAGGCCTGGTTCCTCCCAACTGCCCTCCCCTGCTGGCCTGATCACCCACAACTGCCCTCCCTTGCAGATCTGGTCCCTCCCCTGCTGGCCATCTTGTGGTGGCCATCTTGTGTCCACATGGGGGCAGCCATCTTGTGTGTTGGAGTGACGGTCAATTTGCATATTACTATTTTATTAGATAGGATAGAGGCCTGGTGCACAGGTAGGGGCCGGCTGGTTTCCCTGAAAGGCGTCCCGGATCAGGGTGGGGTTTCCCTTGGGGCGTGGGGTGGCCTGGGCGAGGGGCCTGTGGTGGTTTGCAGGCCAGCCATGCCCCCCGGCGACCCAAGCAGAGGCCCTGGTATCTGGGATTTATTTATCCTTTATAATTGAAACTTTGTAGCCTTGAGCGGAGGCTAGGGCAGGCCAGGGCAGGCGGAAAGCTTGGCTTCCTCCATCACCAGGGAAACACAAGCTTCCTGCTCGCTCAGTGGCTGCTGCCATCTTAGTTGGGTTAATTTGCATACTCCTGAGTGGCTTGTGGGTATAGCGGAGGTATGGTCAATTTGCATATTACTCTTTTATTAGATAGGATAGATTGTTGATTCATTAACATTGAACTCAGGGCTAATAGCACTGTGGATTATGCCTGAATGAAGCTTATCTGATACATGTATATTCTCCATAAGACACATCATAGCCTTCTTATGCTTAGAAATACTAGCTACTACTGTAGCACTGTGCTTGGGGGCCATTTTAAACAGCAAAATCACCAACAAAAAAGCAAAAATCTTGGCACTAATTATACCTTGAAAAGGATACTTGTTTACAGTATGAAACTTGTTCAACCTCAGCTGATAATGTGCACATCTGGTGACTCAAATTTTTCACAGCTCTGTGCATATCTGCAAATGACCACAAAATCACCGTGAGTGTCGATTTTGGGATTTCAAATAAGTTTCAGCAAATAGGTGAATTCATAAATAAGGAATATGTGAATAGGAGGATTGACTGTAACTTACATACTCTATAATTCACCTATTTAAACTGTACAATTCCGTGTTTATAGCATATTTAAAAGGTGGTACAAACATGGCCACAAACAATTTCAGAACATTTCATCACTCTAAAAAGTCTTGTACCCATTAGCAGCCTTTTTCCCTCACCTTTACCCCCAGCCTTAGGCAACTACTCGTCTACTTTCTGCCTCTATAGATTTGCCTTTTCTGGGTATTTTATATAAATGGAATCATGCAAAATATGACCCTTTTTGACTGGTTTATTTCACTGAACATTATGTTTTCAAAAGTTTATCATCCTTGTAGCATGTAGCATTACTTCATTCCTGACAATTGGATAATATTACATTTTATGCATTTAGCACATTTTGCTTATTCATTTATCAGTTGATGGACATTTGGACTGTTTCTATTTCCCGGCTATTATGAATAACACTGCTGTGAACATTTGTGTACAAGTTTTTTGTTGAGATATGTTTTCATTTCTCTTGGGTATATACATAGGAGTAAAATTTCTAGGACATATGACACTTTATGCTTAACTTTTTGAGGAACTGTCATACTGGTTTCCAAAGTGGCTGTACTATTGTTTATTCCTACGAGCAGTATATGAAGGTTCCAGTTCTCTGCATTCTTACCAGCACTTGATATTACCTGTGTTTTTAAATTATAGCTTTCTTAATAGGTGTGATGCAGTATGATGGTTAGTGGTGAGCATCTTTTCATGTGCTTATTGGCCATATGTATATCTTCTTCTGCCCAGTTTGTAATTGAGTTTTTTTGTCTTTCAATTATTGAGTTATGTGAGTTCTTAATATATTCTACATATAGGTTCCTTTTTAGTTATATGATTTACAAATGTTTTTTCCCCATTCTGTGGGTTGTCTTTTTACTTTCTGGATGGTTTCTTTTGCATCCCCAGAAGTCTTAATTTTGATGAAAAACAGTTAATCTATTTTTTCTTTTGTGGCATTGGATTTTGGTGTTCCTGTAAGAATTTTATGTCTCTTACATTTAGGTCTATGATTCACTTTGAGTTAATTTTTGTATGTAGTGTTAGGGGTCTAACTTTATTCTTTTTCATGTGGATATCCAGTTATCCTAACACTATTTGTTGAAAAGATTATTCTTACCCATTGAATTCTCTTGGCACTCTTGTCAGTAATCATTTGAGTGTGAATAAGGGGTTTATTTCTGAAAAGTCATTTCTGCTTTGTTGATCTATATAATCTATCCTTATCCTGGTACCACACAATCTTTGATTACTCTACTTTTGTAGTAAGTTTTGAAATTGGGAAGAGTGAGTCCTCCAACTTTGTCTTCTATTCCAGGATCATCTCAGCTATTTTGGGTCCCTTGTATTTTCATATGAATTCAAGAGTCATCTTGTTAATTTCTACAAATAATCCAACTGACATTTTGATGGTGATTGCATTAAATCTGCCCATCAGTTTGGGGAGTACTGCTATCTCCACATTAAGTCTTCCGAGCCATGAATATGAGGTGTCCTCCCATTCATTTAGACCTTAATTTCTTTCAGCAGTGTTTTATAAGTTTCTGAGTATAAAATTTACACTTTTCTTTGTTAAAAATTTATTTCTCAGTATTTCTTGATGGTATTATAAATGAATTTTCCCCCTTAATTTTGTTTTCAGATAGTCCATTGCAAGTATATAGAAATACAATTGATTTTTGAATACTGATCTTGTATCCTGCAACTTTCCTGAAAGATCAATAATCTTTAAAAAGATGAAAGTAATTTTAAGCTTTTATTTCTAAAAGTTAGAGATCATAATTTGACTCATATGATGTCCAAGTAAGTATACCAAGTTATGTTATAAGACTTCTTGATAATGGGGGAGAAATTAGCTCCAGTCTTCTCCCTGCTGTGTCAGTTGTTTTGTTAAGATATTTTCAGTCTCTTATTCTTAGGAGAGTTGTATAATTGAAAATGCTTATATATTTGAGACATTAAGAGTGCTGGTTTTATATCTTGGATACAATCCCAAGCACACTCATGATAGAATGATATTAAGTGACTACATCGGAAGAACTTTCATTCTGGGCATTTTGATTTGTTATTAGTTCATCCATGTTTTTGACTTGAATCTTTTTCTTTGTTTTTGGTTTTTTGTTAATCCTCACCCGAGGATATTTTCCCACTGATTTTTAGAGACAGTGGAAGGGAGGAGGAGAAACAGAGAGAAACATCGATTGGTTGCCTCCCACAAGCACACCAACCAGGGCCGGGGATCGAGCCTGCAACCCAGGTACGTGCCCTTGACCGGAATTGAAGCCAGGACCTTTCATGGGCCAACACTCTGTCCACCAAGCCAAACCAGCTAGGGTCTGAATCTTTTTCTTTGGCTCATTGTTTTTATTTGGTTAATTCATTCTGAAACTGCTTCCTTTCATTCTTTTTTAAATTTGGTTTTTTATTCAGTTGAGCTCAAGGTTGCAGGAGAAAAGAATCAATAGATGGAAATACCAAAAGTGTGCAAGGGGCTAACTTTTAGCAGTTTTGTCACTTTGTGTGACTGGACTTTTTAACAGGTTTATGATAAATATCAATCAGGATGGAACACTGAATTCCAAACTCCACTGGGGCTTCAGTTTGGAGTAAGTCAAGAAGAAGACAAAAAAGAGGTATGTAATAATAAATGCTTTTGGACACCAGTGTTTCTACTGTAACAATATGTGTGAAATTAGAAATAATTCGTTGTGTCCTAATAATTAAGAGCTAATACTAAAAATTTCATAAAGGCTAAGAAATTATTTGAGTCATTATAATATGTTAAACTTCTAAGCTCCTAGGATTTAGGGTACCTTGATGTGAAATCATAGATATTATCCTAGTGAATTTCTTCAGTTAGTGATACTTGCCACAAGAACTTATTTAAAGGAAGATTTTTCATTTATGGCTTCCTTTTTGCCTCCCTTTTCAATCCCAAGTTAGTTTAAACCAACAGTTTTTAACACTGGCCATGCACCAGTATCAGATGTGGAGCTTTTTTCAGATATATATATATATTTTTTGGTATCTGAAAACGTAGGTTTGGGGCATCTGCATTTTTTAAAAAGTATCACTGATGATTGTGCTGAATCTTCAATATTGAGAACTGCTATTAGACTTTTAATGTTTTTACTAAACGGTTTCAAACATGTCTGTGTGTATACTATTGCCATTTGAGTAGCTTATGTCCTTAAAAGAGAATATATAAACCCAGAGGTATGAATGTATCACACATAGTAGCAGCACTTGCTTTTGTTATACCTGTTCCCTTTAAAAGTATGATGCTCTTATATTCCTCAGTCCTCCTCTGCTCCCCACCACGTTAGGCTAGGCTTAGAGTGTGGTTTTAATTTTGAAAAGTTAGTGACTGCTGCTCTGTTATGAAATACGCCTCACATTCTTTCTGTGGCCCTGCTTCTGTGGTACTTACTACTTGGTAATAATAAATATAGCATATATTTTATTATACCAAATATAGTCATTTCCTCAAGTGCCGTTGACAAGGGACTGTACTAAGGGCAAACTAAATTAGTACTTCTTTCTCTGACTTGTCTGTAACATATAATAGCCACGTGTTTGAAGATATAAAGGTCTTGCTGTATGTGATATCTTGAGCCACCGTAAATAGAAGGAAATGAAGGACTTAGTTCCATGTGGCTTCCCTATCATATCGTTTTCTTGTCTAAGGCACAAAGATAATTTCCTCCCTTGCAAAGTCCTCTGAGAGCAGAATCTTAACAATTTTAACTTCTTTCCTTTAGCGTCAAAAGCGGTACCTGAGATATAGGCGACTTTTCATGGATATTGAAAGAGAAAAAGTAAAAGAACAACAAAGGCAAAAAGAATGCAGGAAGAGAATTGAAAAGTGAGTTTTTTGATCCTCATTGTGATCCTTAAATTACTAGTTAAGGTGATTTTAGAAGCTAAGTTTTAGAAATAATCAGGTAGTGGTTTTGCCTTCTGAGCCATAGTAGGAACAACTATTTTTGATCTGGATATAAGTATTAATAGATTGTTAAGAGCTGTGTTTTTAAACAGTTATAGTTAAGCAGAAAGTACAAGGAGTTCCCACTTACCCCCTGCCTCTTCTACTGTTAACATCCTGTACCACAGTGGTACATTTGTCACAACTGATAAACCTACGTGGACACATTATAATCCATATTTTACATTCGGATTCACTCTTGGTGTAGTACATTCTTACAGTTTGGACAAATGTATAATGACATGTACCCAACATTACAGTATCACACAGAATAGTTTCACTGCTCTAAAAATCCCGTCCTACAACTGTTTATTCATCTCTCCCTCCCCCAGTCCCTGGCAACCACTGACCTTTTTATTGTCTCCATTGTTTACTGTTTCCAGAATGCCAGAGTTGTAATCATGCAGGATGTAGCCAAAAAGCCTGTTCAGTTGACTCCTTTCACTTAGTAATATGCTTTAAGGTTCCTCCACTGCCTTTTCATGGCTTGGAAGCTCATTTCTTTCTTTCTTTTTTTTTTTTTTAAATAAATCTTTATTCAGATTATTACAATTATTTCTCCTTTTTCCCCCCATAGCTCCCCTCCACCCATTTCCCACCCCACCCTCCGCCCCCACCTCCCCCCCACTGTCCTCATCCATAGGTGCACGATTTTTGTCCATTCTCTTCATGAACCCCCCACACCCCTTTCCCCCTGAGAATTATCAGTCCACTCCCTTTCTATGCCCCCGATTCTATTATATTCACCAGATTATTCTGTTCCTCAGGTCTTTAACTCACTTGATTCCTAGGTTCGCTTGCCGATAGATATGTATTTGTTGTTCATAATTTCTCTCTTCACCTTCTTCTTCTTCCTCTTCTTTAAGAATACCTTTCAGCATTTCATATAATACTGGTTTGGTGGTGATGAACTCCTTCAGCTTTTTCTTATCTGTGAAGCTCTTTATCTGCCCTTCAATTCTGAATGATAGCTTTGCTGGGTAGAGTAATCTTGGTTGTAGGTTCTTGCTATTCATCACATTGAAAATTTCTTGCCACTCCCGTCTGGCCTGCATAGTTTCTGTTGAGAAGTCAGCTGACAGTCGTATGGGTGCTCCCTTGTAGGTAATTAACTGTTTTTCTCTTGCTGCTTTTAATATTCTCTCTTTGTCTTTTGCTCTTGGCATTTTAATTATGATGTGTCTTGGTGTGGTCCTCTTTGGATTCCTTTTGTTTGGGGTTCTGTGGGCTTCCTGGACTTGTAAGTCTATTTCTTTCACCAGGTGGGGGAAGTTTTCGGTCATTATTTCTTCAAATAGGTTTTCAGTATCTTGCTCTCTCTCTTCTTCTGGCGCCCCCATAATTCTGATGTTGGTACCCTTGAAGTTGTTCCAGAGTCTTCTTACATTATCTTCAACTTTTTGGATTTTTTTTTTTGCTTTTTGCTTTTTCGGTTGAGTGTTTTTTGCTTCTTTGTATTTCAGTTCTTTGACTTGATTCTTGTGTTCCTCTATTCTGTTTCTGGGTCTCTGTATAATATTTTTTATTTCAGTCAGTGTATGTTTAATTTCTAGTTGGTCCTTTTTCATATCTTCGAGGGTCTCGTTATATTTATCGGCCTTTTCTAGAATATTCTTAAAAAGTCTTATAACCGTGGTTTTGAATTCTATATCCAGTCGTTTGTTTTCCTCCATTTCTTTCGTTTGTGATCTGATTCTTTGACCCCGCATTTTCACTGATTCCCTGAGTTGGTAGGGTAGCTTTGTGTGCTAGGTTTCCTATATGGCCCAGTGGGTCTGCCTCCCCAGTTACCTGAGGTGGACACTCTTGGTGCACCCCTTTGTGGACTGTGTGCTTAGCCTTGTTGTAGTTAAGTCTTGATTGTTGTTGGTATCACTGGGAGGAATTGACCTCCAGGCCAGTTGGCTGTAAGGATCAGCTGTGTCTATGCTGGGAGAAGTTCGGTGCTGGAGACAGCCTTATAGGATTAGCCTTGCCAGATTGCAAAAGCCTCTGTGCTCAGCTTGGAAGGGGTGGAGTCTCAGGGTGGAGCAGACAGTCTTGGCTTCCCATCTGCCCTGCCCTTGTGCGCGTGCCTCCAGACCTCTGCCTTCCGCAGTTCCTGAGTTTCCGCCTGACAGTCCAGATTTCCCCCGTAAGAGTGTGGGTCCCCAGGGGCTCGCCTGGAACTGTGGTTCAGTGCAGTCGGAACTGGGGTTCAGTGCAGTCAGGAGCTTCTGACTCCCTTCCGCTAGGGATAGCCTGTGGTAACCTCCACAGTCAGTCTTCGTGCGCATTCGCGCCTCCAGACCCCTGCCGCCGCGGCTCCCCCAAATCTCCGAGTCTCCGAGTCTCCATGTGCCTTTCTCTTTACCTGACTGGCCAAACTCCTCCTGTATGAGCCTGGGTCCACAGAGTTTCGCCCGGAACTGGGGTTCAGTGCAGTCGGAACTGGGGTTCAGTGTAGTCGGGGGCTTCCTTCCCCCTCCTGCCAGAGAAAGCCAGCCAGGCACTCCGCTGCCCTTCCTCTCTGTGCACGCATGTCTCCGTACCTCAGCCCTTTGCTGTTCCTTCTCCGTGAGCTTTCCTCTTTCCTTCTAGTTGTAGAGTTTCCACTCAGCCAGCTTTCCTGTGGTTCTGGATGGTGTCCGTTCTGTCTTTTAGTTGTAGTTTTGAAATTGTTGTGCGGGGCAGCAATTTAGGTGCTTACCTATGCCGCCATCTTGGGTTTTTTTTTTTTAATGAGAATTCTTGTTGTTTCACATCCTTGCCAGCATTTGGTGTTTTCAGTGTTTTGGCTTTTGGCCATTCTAAGTATATTATAGTATCTCATTGTTTTAATTTGCAATTTCTTAATGACATATGATGTGGAACATCTTTTCATATACAATTGACCCTGGAACAATGTTGGGGTTATGGGCACCAACTCCCCCGCACAGTTGGATATTTGCATATTGCTTTTGATGCCTCAAAAACTTAACTACAGTTATTTCATATCTATGGGAGATTGGTTTTAGGACCCCCAATGGATACCAAAATCTGTGGATGCTCAAGTCCCTTATATATGGTATGGCATTGGCATTGGCATTCACGGATTCCTAACCATAGATTAGAAATACTGTTTCCATCTGTGGTGATTGAGTCCACACATGCAAACCTGGGGGATACAAAGGGCCAACTGTAGATTTATTGGAAAATATCCAATATAAGTGAACCCATGCAATTCCAACCCATGTTTTTTAAGGATCAACTGTACTTATTTGTCATCTGTATATCTTCTCTGGTGAGGTCCCTATTCAGGTCTTTAGCCTATCTTCTCATTGAGCTTTTTTAAAATTGAATTTATTGGGGTTACATTGGTTAATTAAATAGGTTTCAAGTGTACAGTTCTGTAATACATCACCTGTATATTATATGGTGTTCTCACCGCCCATAGTCTAGTCTCCTTTGTCGCCATTTATCTCTCCCTTTACAGTCTACCTCCTCCCACCCCCTTTCCCTCTGGTAATCCCTATACTGTTTATAAGGTGTTTTTGTTTATTTGTTTGCTGGCCCTTCACCTTTTCCACCCAACTACCCCCCTGAGAGCTGTCAGTCTGTTCTCTGTATCTATGAGTCTGTTTCTTTAAAAAAACACACACATGTTTTTATTGATTTTATAGAGTGGAAGGGAAAGGGGTAGAGATAGAAGCATCAGTGAGACACATCAACATCAGCCGGTTGCCGCCTGCATGCCCCCTGCTGGGGATGGAGCCCACAACCTGGGCACATGCTCTGACTGGGAATCGAACCGGCCCCTCTTGGTGCATGGGATGCTGCTAAACCAACGGAACCACATCAGCTGGGCTAGTCTGTTCTATTTTTGTTTGTTTGTTTGTTTTGTTCATTAGATTCCACATTTAAGTGAAATCATATGGTTATTTGTCTTTCTCTGACTGGCTTATTTCACCTAGCATTATACCCTCTAGGTCAGGGGTGGGCAAACTTTTTGACTCGAGGGCCACAATGGGTTCTTAAAACTGGACCGGAGGGCCGGAACAAAAGCATGGATGGAGTGTTTGTGTGAACTAATATAAATTCAGAGTAAACATCATTACATAAAAGGGTACGGTCTTTTTTTTTTTATTTCAATAGTTTTATTCATTTCAAACATTTTAACAAGAAGAATGTAAACACTAATTATTATAATTTGAAACTTCAAAAAATGGAGGAATCATAGCACAATAACATACCTTATATTGAAGATGGCAAAGGCAAAATAAAATTGCCTAACAAAGGAAAGGTACAAAAGCCTTTCAAATTAAACTTAAAATATGATAAAATAATTTAAAACTAAAACAAATAGAAAAGAACAAAATGTGTAAACAGTAAATTAAACATTTTCTTTAGTGCAACTTCCAAATTATGCCCGGGACGTAGATGTAGATGGCAATGTAGACTGGGTTGAAAGGTTTTTGGTCTTTAAAACATCAACTTCAGTGGGAACAGTGTGGTTGGTCTCCTTTTTAGCTAATGCTCTGATACTGTGCTCTCCAGGGGTGTGTCTCCCTACATCACCACGATAACGTGTCTACGCATTCCCAGGGTGATGTCGGGGGACGCGTCAGCGGGCATTACAAGGAGCCTCTGGAAGACTGAGAGGTTGTTCCTTCTACTGAATGGGTGGATATAAATCCGCCCATTCAGAAGAAGGAGCTGCGGCTGTGTTTCCCGACGTTGCCATGTTAACACTGCTGCTGGTGAAGGAGCGGAGGGGAGAGCAAGAGAACCCTCAGTTCTTTTGGCTCCGCGGGCCAGATAGAACAGCCGAACGGGCCGGATGTGGCCCGCGGGCCGTAGTTTGCCCACGGCTGCTCTAGGTCCATCCATGCTGTTGTGAAAGGTAAGATTTCTTTAACAGCATTCTAAAGTAAACATGTATCAGCTTTCTAAACAGGAACCAATGAACACTGCTTTACTTATCCAGTTGCAATAAGAATCAAATTATTTGTTTTCATTCATTTAGCAGCTACTTATTGAGCATCTATTAATTAGTAGACATGAAGCTAGACTTAGGGGGTACAAAAATGACAGACATGATCCCACTCTTCAGGGATCTTACTGACTAATTGGGAGGCAGATAAATGAACAGGTAATGACAATACTATATATTAAGTACTAGAGGCCCCATGCACGAAATTCGTGCAAGAGTAGGCCTTCTTCCCCTGGCTGCCAGCACCGCTTCCATCTGGCACCCAGGACCCGGGCTTATCTCCGGCCGCCAGCAGGCACCTGGGACCCAGGCTTCCCTCGCTGCCCTGGCTTCGCCCGGAAGGTCGTCTGGATGGTCGTTCTGCTGTTTGGTCTAATTAGCATATTAGCTCTTTATTATATAGGATTACAAGATAATGTAGCATGTGGTTAAGAACCACATGGAGAGAGATGTGTTCAAGTCTGCTCTACTGCCTGCCAACTGTATGACTTTGGGAACATTACCTGTGTGAGCCTTAGTTTCTTTTCTATAAAATAGGGATAATGATGGTATATACCTCATAATGTTGCTATGAGCATTAAATAGCAAACATGTAAATGTGCTTAATACAGAACCTAGCACATACTATGTGCTCAATAAATGTTAGTTGCCAAATGTTTAAGGGAAAAAATTATACCCAGTTTTACATAAAATATCCTAGAGAATAGAAAACAGGGAATGCTTCCCACATAATTACACAGGTCATTATAACCTTAATACCAACCTAACAAGGACATTTATAAAAAAGAAGTTACAGACTAATTTCTCTTATAAAAACCTCAAGTAAAATAAAATATTGTTTGTAATATCATTAGAAGAAAAAAAATTACAAGATGATGGAGAGCACAGAGACTGTTTTGAACCCCAAATTGGGGGTATGGTATAGCAGGACAGAGAAGACTTCCTGAGCTGAGTTTTGGAGGATTAGAAGCCTCGGTGTGAGAGAAAATGGTAATTGGATTGGGGAAAAGGATACATGGGAACTTTAGGCAAAAGGCATAGCTTTGTAAAAGTGTTGACTCTTGAGAGAATGTGACACTTCTGACATTGATGGGATTGGTGCGAGAGGTGAGCCTTAAGGAATAAGGACAGACAAGATTGTAAAGAGCTTTGTATGTCATGACAAGGAATTTGGATTTTATCCTGAAAACAGGAGCCATATAGAGGCATTGTGGGGAACAGATAAGATGACTGCACCTAGATATTAGGAGATCATTGAAGTAATACACTTAGAAGGTGAGAGGTGAAATTAAATTTTAAACAAAGTCCTATTATAATAAAGTTCTTACTGTGTGTCAAGAACTTACTCAATTGTCTCTAATTGGTACACAATCCTGCAGGGTAGTGGTAACTACTCTTCCCTGAGTGTTTACAGTGTGCCAGGCACAGTGTTGTGTGTTTTAGAGGCATTAGTTCATTTCCTCACTTCAGTAACCTTGTGAGGTAAATTTTATTCTTTTCCTTTTACAGATGAAAAAAATGAACCCTAGAGAAGTTAAGTAACTTGCCTAAGATCTTACTTAGCAATGGTAGAACTGGGATTCTACCCCAGATTTATTTGACCCCAGCACCTAACCTCTTTGGATCTGTAACACAGTCTTTCAGATAAGCCAGGGCCAGGAGGCAATGAGGAGAAGGCAGTTTTAAGAGCACACAAGGAGAATTGATAAGGTTTTGTCAGAGAATTCAAGCATAAATTTTAGGTTTATGGTTTAGGCCACCAGGTAAATGGGGTGCTATAAAACAGATTTGCCAGGAAGGAGGTAGGTAGAGGTGGGGAGTATACATTTAATTTGGAGCATATTGGGTTTGACGTGCTTAAAGGAAATCCAAGTAGAGAGTCCAGTAGGAAATAATTCAGTTATTTTTAGTAATGATTTTAAAAATCACTAAGAAAGAATGCTGTCAGAATCAGGAAACAGGAGACAGGAAGGTTGAAAGAAAAACAGGATCAGCAGGCAAAGATTAGACCATGCTAGATTAGACCTTAATCCTGTTCTGTCAAAGAGGAAGATTTCTTCCATTTCCTTGAGAAGTTATTTTTCTAACAGGGCACCTCTTTAACTCCTGGAATAAAGCTGTTTCTTAATCTTAGAAGCAGAATTCCTTTTAACTTTGTAAAGGATTAGTAGTATGGCCTTATCATATGGCAGATGACTGAGTAACAAGAGTTTTTGCGTTGTTGAAATGATAAGAATACTAGAGGCCCAGTGCACAAAATTTGTGCACTGGGGGGGGGGGGTGGCCTCAGCCTGGCCTGCATCTTCTCATAATCTGGGAGCCCTCGGGGGATGTCCGACTGACAGCTTAGGCCTGCTCCCTGCGGGCAGTCGGACATCCTTAGCACTGCCATGGAGGTGGGAGAGGCTCCTGCCACCGCTGCTCTGTTCACCAGCTGTGAGCTCAGCTTCTGGCTGAGCGGCACTCCCGTTGTGGGAGCACACTGACCACCAGGGAGCAGCTCCTGCGTTGAGCGGGATCGGGCCGAAACCGGCTCTCCAACATCCCCGGAAGGGTCCCGGATTGCAAGATGGCGCAGGCCAGACCAAGGGACCTCACTGGTGCATGATCGGGGCCAGGAAGAGACGCAGGAGTTTGGCCAGCCGGGGAGGGACTGTGGGAGGGCTCCAGGGCATGTCCGACCCATCCTGATCAGCTGGACCCCAGCAGCAAGCTAACCTACTGGTCAGAGCGTCTGCTCCCTGGCGGTCAGTGCACATCATGGAAAGTGGTTGAGTAGCCTTAGCATATCATTAGCATATTACACTTTGGTGAACGGATGACCGGACACTTAGCATATTAGGCTTTTATTATATAGGGTGCTTTTAATGTAGTTTGCCTGTGATATCATTTTATTTTTAGGAGTCTCTTTAAAATGTAAATATTGATGTCTACTTGTTTCATTGTGCAAACACATGGGATAGCAATATTATATTAGTCCCTTAAAATTTTTTTTTAAATCATAGTTGACATTCAGTATTATATTCATTTCAGGTAAACAACATAGTAGTTAGACATTTATATAACTTCCAAAGTGATCTCCCTGGTAAGTCCTGTACCCACCTGGCACCACACATAGCTATTACAGTATTATTGACTATATTTCCTATTCTGTACTTTACATTCTCTTGACTATCTTGTAACTGCCAATCTGCACTTCTCAATCCCTTCGCCTTCCCCCTTCCTGCCTCCAGCCCCCCTCCCTTCTGGCAACCACCAGTTTGTTCTCTGTATATATGAGTTTGTTTCTGTTTTGTGTGTTCCTGTTATTTAGACTCCACATGTAAGTGAAATCATATGGTATTTGTTTTTTTCTAACTTATTTCACTTATAATAACCTCTAGGTCTATTCATGCTGTTGCAAATGGTAAGATTTCATTCTTCTTTATGGCCAAGAAATACTCCATTGTATATATGTATCACATCTTTATTCAGTTGAACACTTAGGTTGCTTCCATATTTTGGCTATAGTGTATAAAATGTTCTTCATTGCCTTTTGTTACAGCCTTTGTTTTAAAGTCTGTTTTGTCTGACATAAGTATTGCTATTCCAGCTTTTGTTGTTGTTTCCATTTGTATGAAATATCTTTTTCCATACCTTTATTTTCAGTTTACGTTTGTCCTTCAATCTGAAGTGGGTTTCTTGTAGACAGCATATATATGAATCTTGTTTTGTTATCCAGCTACCCCATGTCTTTTGATTGGAGCATTTAATTCATTTACATGTAAAGTAATTATTATTTTTTTTTTTAAATAAATCTTTATTCAGATTATTACAATTTCTCCTTTTTTCCCCCATAGTTCCCCTCCAGCCATTTCCCACCCCACCTTCTGCCCTTACCTCCCCCCCACTGTCCTCATCCATAGGTGTATGATTTTTGTCCATTCTCTTCATGAACCCCCCATACCCCTTTCCCCCTGAGAATTATCAGTCCACTCCCTTTCTATGCCCCTGATTCTATTGTATTCACCAAATTATTCTGTTCCTCAGGTTTTTAATTCACTTGATTTTTAGGTTCACTTGTTGATAGATATGTATTTGTTGTTCATAATTTTTATCTTTCCTTTTTTCTTCTTCCTCTTCTTTAAGAATACCTTTCAGCATTTCATATAATACTGGTTTGGTGGTGATGAACTCCTTTAGCTTTTTCTTGTCTGTGAAACTCTTTATCTGCCCTTCAATTCTGAATGATAGCTTTGCTGGGTAGAGTAATCTTGGTTGTAGGTTCTTGCTATTCATCACATTGAAAATTTCTTGCCACTCCCGTCTGGCCTGCATAGTTTCCGTTGAAAAGTCAGCTGACAGTCGTATGGGTGCTCCCCTGTAGGTAACTAACTGTTTTTCTCTTGCTGCTTTTAATATTCTCTCTTTGTCTTTTGCTCTTGGCATTTTAATTATGATGTGTCTTGGTGTAGTCCTCTTTGGATTCCTTTTGTTTGGGGTTCTGTGGGCTTCCTGGACTTGTAAGTCTATTTCTTTCACCAGGTGGGGGAAGTTTTCGGTCATTATTTCTTCAAATAGGTTTTCAGTATTTTGCTCTCTCTCTTCTTCTGGCACCCCCATAATTCTGATGTTGGTACGCTTGAAGTTGTCCCAGAGTCTTCTTACATTATCTTCAACTTTTTGGATTTTTTTTTTTGCTTTTTGCTTTTTCGGTTGAGTGTTTTTTGCTTCTTTGTATTTCAATTCTTTGACTTGATTTTTGTGTTCCTCTTGTCTGTTTTTGGGTCTCTGTATAATATTTTTTATTTCAGTCAGTGTATGTTTAATTTCTAGTTGGTCCTTTTTCATCTCTTCGAGGGTCTCGTTATATTTATCGGCCTTTTCTAGGATATTCTTAAAAAGCCTTATAACCGTGGTTTTGAATTCTATATCCAGTCGTTTGTTTTCCTCCATTTCTTTCGTTTGTGATCTGATTCTTAGACGCCGCATTTTCACTGCTTCCCTGAGTTGGTAGATTTGTGTGCTAGGTTTCCAATTTGGCCCAGTGGGTCTGCCTCCCCAGTTAACCTGAGGTGGACACTCTTGGTGCACCCCTTTGTGGACTGTGTGTACAGCCTTGTTGTAATTAAGTCTTTATTGTTGTTGGTATCACTGGGAAGAATTGACCTCCAGGCCAGTTGGCTGTAAGGATCAGCTGTGTCTATGCTGGGAGAAGTCCGGTGCTGGAGACAGCCTTATAGGATTAGACTTGCCAAATTGCAATAGCCTCTGTGCTCAGCTTGGATGGGGTGGAGTCTCAGTCTTGGCTTCCCGTCAGCCTTGCCCTTGCTAGCACGTGTGTGCCTTCAGTCCTCTGCCTTCCCGGCTCCCGATTCTCCGCCCGAGAGTCCAGACTCCCCCCACAAGAGCGTGGGTCTCCGGGGGCTCGCCTGGAACTGGGGTTCACTGCAGTCAGAACTGGGGCTCACTTCAGTCAGAACTGGTGTTCAGTGCCGTCAGGAGCCTCTGACTCCCTTCTGCTAGGGAAAGCCTGTGGCAGCCTCCGCAGCCTTTGTGCACACTGGCGCGAGCGGACTTTCAGTCTTCCGCCTTCCCCGGCTCCCGAGTCTCCGCCCGAGAGTCCAGACTCCCCCCACAAGAGCGTGGGTCCCCGGGGGCTCGCCTGGAACTGGGGTTCACTGCAGTCAGAACTGGGGCTCACTTCAGTCAGAACTGGGGTTTTGTGCCGTCAGGAGCCTCTCACTCCCTTCCGCTAGGGAAAGCCTGTGGCAGCCTCCCGCAGCCTTTGTGCGCACTGGCGCGAGCGGACTTTCAGTCTTCCGCCTTCCCCGGCTCCCGAGTCTCCGCCCGAGAGTCCAGACTCCCCCCACAAGAGCGTGGGTCCCCAGGGGCTCGCCCGGAATAGGTGTTCAGTGCAGTCAGAACTGGGGTTCAATGGGGTCGGGGGCTCCCTTCCCCCTTCCGCCAGAGAAAGCCAGCCAGGCACTCCGCCGCCCTTCCTCTCTGCGCGCACAAAGACCCTTTGCCGTACCTCCAATTCTCTGTGAGCTTTTCTCCTTCCTTCTAGTTGTAGAATTTTCACTCAGTCAGCTTTCCTGCGGTTCTGGATGGTGTCCGTTCTGTCTTTTAGTTGTAGTTTTGAAATTGTTGTGCTACATGTAAAGTAATTATTGATAGATATGTATTTATTGCCATTTTCTTTCTTTTTTAAAATGTTTTTTATTGATTTCAGAGAGGAAGGGAGAGGGAAAAAGAGATAGAAACATCAATGATGAGAGAGAATCATTGATCGGCTGCCTCCTGCATGCTCCCTACTGGGGATCAAGCCTGCAATCCTGAGCCAAACTGCCTAGGGCTATTGCCATTTTCTTTATACTTATGTTCCTCTTTTTTTATTTTCTTAAAGAAGTCCATTTAACATTTCTGGTAATGCTGTTTTGGTGGCAACGAGCTTCTTTAGCTTTTTCTTTTCTGGGAAGCTCTTGATGTCTCCTTTAATTCTAAATACTGGTAATAGCCTTGCTAGGTAGAATAATCTTGGTTGTAGGTCCTTGCTTTTCATCTGTTTGAATATTTTGTGCTGGTTCCTGTGGCCTGCAATGTCCCTGTTGAGAAATCAGCTGACAGTCTTATGGGACCTACCTTGTTTGAAATTTATTGCTTTTACTAGAAGTCTGACCATGGTTTCAGAATACCTTTAGCATACCAGCAAACTACAATAATTATATTCACATCAGTGCTCGGGAGAAAAAGCATATATTGACATATTGATTTCTGTCCTAGTTTAATTTTTATTGTGTATAAGTAAAAGATATATTTATGCAAGAGGCCTTAAAAGACACCAGAAAAGATTAAAAACTTGTTTATGAAATAATTATATATAACAACTTTTTAATGTATCTTTGTCATTTTTTTCTTTTTTAATCCTCACCTGAGGATATTTTTCCATTGATTTTCAAATGTAGTGGAAGGTAGGGAGGAGTGGGGGAGAGAGTGAGAGAGAAAGAGAAACATGGTCATGAGAGAGATATATTGATTGTTGCCTTCTGCACACACCCTGACCAGGTTCAGGGATTGAATCGCAATCCAGGTATGTGCTCTTGACCTGGATTCAAACCTGAGACCCTTCAGTCTGTGGGCCAATGCTCTGACCACTGAGCAGGGCATCTTTGTCATTTTTATTTTATGATCCTTTTGAAACTGCTGTATGGCAATAGTTCTTAACCTGAGAATCTGACCAAAGCTGTGGATTCTTTTCCCAGAAAAATACCATTGAAATACTACGGTGGAAATGTCAGATTGGCAGGTAAATAGGTTTGAATCTCAGGGGAACAGTCTATGATGGAGCTGTAGCTTTATGAGTTACAGGTGGTAGTGGATGGTAACTGACAACAGCGGATACAACAATAGCTATCCAGTGTGAATGAATCAAAATTATACCTATTTTTTGTCAGATTGGCAAAAAACATGTTTCTTAGTGTGCCTCAGAATTTTAGTAATTTGTTTATGTGTGCCATGAGATGAAAAAGGTTGAAAATCGCTGTGCTGGATGGATTAAATGACCTATAGGCCATTGATCTTAGAGAGAGCTGTTTTAGTGGAACAATTCATAGGTCTTAAAGGCATATTGGAGTGGATGAGAGGACATCAGGAAATAAAGACGGGGATAAGGGAGAGGCCGATTCCATCATTTATAGTAACTGCCCTGTTATTAAGACCTAGGTGCCAATATTTGAAAAACAATGCTGATCTGTTTCCTTACCTCTTAGTTTACTGATATAGGGAATAATTGGTATAGGACCGTGGTCGGCAAACTGCGGCTCGCAAGCCACATGCGGCTCTTTGGCCCCTTGAGTGTGGCTCTTCCACAAAATACCATGGCCTGGGCGAGTCTATTTTGAAGAAGTGGCGTTAGAAGAAGTTTAAGTTTAAAAAATTTGGCTCTCAAAAGAAATTTCAATCGTTGTACTATTGATATTTGGTTCTGTTGACTAAAGAGTTTGCCGACCACTGGTATAGGGAATTATAAGTGACTTAGCTTTCCTGTTGTCATTCACTTGGTTCTATTTAAATTTCATCAGTGAAAGCCTCAATTTCATTAATTATCTACAGAAAAATATTTTTTATTTGCCTTTTTCACAAGGTAAGTAGTTGTTGAACTAAGCAAATATGAATGTCCTCCAAATACTTTTCTTTACTGGCTCTCTTTGGAATAAAATCTCTTTGTAAGTAGATCCTGAGCCAGGAGCCCCTGTGATCGTTTAACTTTAGTACCCTTTCATAGAGCAAGGCAACATATATTTTCAAGTCAGTTGTGAATGAGCATGTGCCTGTTTTGACCTTTCTCCCACATCACCTTTCTCACATTCCTAGGAAACTGCCTTATGTCTTTACTTCTTAATCAAACAAAAGGAACACCTTGATTCCCCTGGAGTAATTAGCTTGCTATTAATGGATAACCCAAAGTTTTCAGTAGTCAATGATTTATTAAGAGTGTGAATTGATTTCATACTGCTGTTCAGAAAATAGTAACTCATTTGTTTCAAAGTAATTTTTAGAAACAAATTATCAGCATATGTTTATAAGTTCTAGTCCTGAGTTAGTCCTATTTCTTAACAAAAGTTCTTTACTTAGGTTTCTTATGAATCAATGAGTTATTCATTTGCTCTCTACTTGTAGGTGGTTTTAAAAATAAGTATAAATGATATTCAAGAAACTGCACATATTTAAAGTATAAACTTAGATGTTTTGACATATATATACATGAAACCACTACCATAGTCAAGATAGTGAAAATATCCATCATCTTCAAAGGTTTCCTCATGCCCGTGGTAGCCCTTCTTTCCTGCCCCTCCCTGACCCCCCCTCCTCCTCTGGACCACTGGTTTGCTTTAGGTCACTATAGATTAGTTTGCATTTTCTAGAATCATACTGTGTGTGTGTGTGTGTGTGTGTGTGTGTGTGTGTGTGTGTGTGTGTGTGTGTGTAAAAGGCTAATATGCAAAGTGTCACCTCGGGAGTTCGACCGGGAAACCAGGAGTTCGATCACTCGCTATGACGTGCGCTGACCACAAGGGGGAAGCGCGGAAAGAAGGAAGGCCCCGACCAGCAGCCGGAAGGCCCCAGTCAGCCCTGATCACTGGCCAGGCCTAGGGACCCTAACCGTGCACAAATTTCATGCACCAGACCTCTAATATATATATATATATATATACATACACACACACACACACACACACACACACACACACACACACACTCTTGTGCCCTGCTCCAATTACTCCACATTATTATTTTGAGATTCATCCTTATTGTGTGTATAAAGAGTTCATTCCCTTTTGCTATTGAATAGTATTCCATTGTATGGATATATCACAATTTGTTTATTCATTTATGGGTTGATGGACATTTGAGTTATTTCCAGTTATTTGTTATTACAAATAAATAGTCATGTACAAGTCTTTCAAAATATGTTACCTTTTCTCTTGGGCAAATGCCTGGGAATGCAAAGTCTGATCATATGATAGGTATAAGTTTCATTTTTTTAAAGAAACTGTCAAACTGTTTTTCCAAGTGGTTGTACCATTTTGTATTACCATCAGCAGTGTAAGTTTCCTTACATCTTCACCAATACTTCATATGATCAGTCCTTTTTATTTTAGCCATTATTATGGCTTAATTTGCATTTCCCAAATGACTAAAGTTCTTGAGCATCTTTTCAAATATATATTGTTTTTTGTTGAAATTTCTGTTCAAATCCAAATTTTTAAATTAGTTTGCTTTGCAAAAATTTTCTCCCAGTCTGTGACGTGTCTTTTCACTAAGAAAAAAATGTTTTTATTGATTTCAGAGAGAGGAGGAAAAAGGGAGAGAGAGAGAAACATTGATCAGCTTCCTCCTGCATTGCCCCCTCCTGGAGATTAAGCCCACAACCCAGGTACATGCCCTGCCTGGGAATCAAACTGGCAGCCACCTGGTTTATGAGATGATGCTCAGCCAACTGAGCCACACTGGCCAGGCTTCAGTGTATTTTCATCTCAAAAGTTATAGTTTTATTGAGGTGCTTTATTTTATTTTTTTCATATCTTAACTTTTGAACATATAGAATATAGTTATAATAACTGTTTTAATGTTCTCATGTGCTAATTCTAATAACTGTCAGTTCTACGTTGGTTTTGATTGCTTGATTATTCTCATTATGAGTTGTGATTTCCTTCTTTTTTTGCATGCTGGGTAATCTTTGATTATGACTTTTACTTTGTTGGTTGCTGGATATCTTTATATTCTTATGAATTTCCCTGAGCTTTGTTTTCAGATGTAGTTAAGTTACTTTGGGGCTTTGCTTTTACAGTTTGTTAGGTGTGCTTGGAGCAGTGCTCGGTCTAAGACTAATTATTATTCCCCTCAACTGACATAGATCATCCTGAAAACTACCCAGTGCCCTGTGCATGATGAGTTTTTTAAGTCTGATTGGCGGAACAGGCACTATTCCCTGCTCTGTGTGAGCACGAGGCACTGTTCCCTGATATCCTTTTAGATGGCTCTGTCCCTCACCTCAGGGCCTTTCCTCACATGCATGCACAGGACTCTGCTGGGTGTTAGAAGGAGCCCCTCTGGAGATCTCTGAGTCCTCTCTCTGAGCAGCTCTCTCCTCTCTGGTATTCTGTCTTGTGAACTCTGGTTGCCTGTGTATCCCTGGACTTTCACCTTCATCTCTTCAGCTCAGGGAATCCACAAGGCTCTACCTCAACTGCTCTGCCCTGTTCTGCTGCCTGGAAACTTTACAGGCAGTAAGCTTGGGCAGTACAGGGCTCACCTCATCTGCCAAGGATCATTATCTTCCGTTGCCTCATGTCCAGAATTTTGGAAACCATCGTTTTTTGTATTTTGTCTAGTTGTTTGGCTGGTTTGTTTGTTTGTTTGTTTATGTGCTAGAGGCCTGATGCACGAAACTGGTGCAAGGGGCTCGGCCGCACCGCCGCCGAGGCCACCTCCTCTGCCTCGGCCCCCGCCCACCGTCGCCTTGGCCCTCGCAGCCCCAGCTTCGTCCGGAAGGACGTCCAGTCTAATTAGCCCTATTACGCTTTTATTATTATAGATTTGGTTGTGTAGTGTGGCAGGGCAGGTCTGGTTTCTGGACCCTGTTACTCCAAAAATGGAAGTCCTATCTACTTGTAGTTTTAATCTGAGAAAGCTCTTGTACTTGGATTCTTATAGACAAATTCTTGATAATAACTTCTCATTTCCATTTGAGAGGCTCTCTCTATATACATGAGCTGTAGGGTAAGCTCAGATGAGCCAGCAGGAGTTTTGGAAGCTGTTCTAGGGTGTTAAACTGATTTTCTGACTCCCTTAATTCTGGGAATTTCCTGAGTTATTTGGACCTAGAAGCTAATTCTAAATAACGATTTTATAAAATTCCTAACCATGTTATGATTTTATTCTTAGAATTAAGAGAAAGAAAGAGCAGCAACGTTATGCTGAAGAGCAGAGGATATTAAGAATGAACTTTCATGAAGAGCCATATTCAGGGGAGAAGATGAGCGAGATGTTAGCGCAGCTACGGCTCGAGGAAATGAAAGAAGCCAGAGAAAAACAGCAACGAAGAGAAAGGGAATGCCAAAGGTACTTTCAAAATCCTTGCATGGAATTCTGGATCTAGAAGAGACTTTGGGAAGTCAGTGTTCTTATTTTCCTTATAAGAGTTGCCTGTGTCTTTTCATACAACTTCACCAAATACCTCTTGGGAATAGCACTGCGTATTCCTATTTCTCGATACAAAGAGGAAGAGCCGAGCACAGAGGTGTGGGATAGTTTTAACAGTTAAAGCTGGTAGTAAAATGGGGACTCATGCTCATTCTCTTTCTAGTGGCTCACTGATCATACTGTGTTTCTATAGGTATCTAGAAGCTTTAAGGGCCCAGATCCAAGAGAAAATGCAGCTTTATAATATTACTTTACCTCCACTGTGTGGCTGTGGTCCTGACTTTTGGGATGCTCATCCTAATACCTGTGCCAACAATTGTATTTTCTATAAAAACCACAGAGGTAAGTTTCTTAAAGGAATGGTTATGGCCTGGTGGCAATTTTTTAAATAGTAGTGATTATAGTAATTTAGCATTTATTGAGTGCTTACTATATACCAGAGGCTGTTACAACCCCTTTACAAAACACCTCCCAGGCAATAAAAATAAGTGATAGTGAGTTCTATTTCTCTTTGAGATCTGTTATCATCCTGTCTCCATTGATGCTGGGGAAATGGTCCAGCTTACTCTACTATAGGTTCTAGGTTCTTCTGTAAATGAAGAATGTTAGTTTGCCTTTTGTGGCCATTAAGTTAGGCCTCTGTCTAGTTGAATTCCCTGTTATCCAAAGACTTTAATGTTACCTAACACATATTTATGACCATATATATCCACATTAGACTGCCAGTTCTGCCAGGGGACCCTGAGGAAAATGAGGACCAGTGTAAATTCTGTCTTTATCAGGAATCCCAGCTGGAGAAAATGGAGTCCTTCCTGTTGTCACTAATGTTTCTGTTTCCTGTCCATCCCTAAATATATTGGTTTACATACTGTGATGATTATTGATGCACTCACTGAAACTACTGTAAATATATACATTCCTGGTGCATCTGTGTGATAGGAGTTTCTTATCAGTTCTGTGAGTTATATTTAAAAAACACAGATCTGATGCCTGGCCATTGTGGCTCAGTGGTTGAGCATCAACCTAGGAACCAGGAGGACAGGGTTTGATTCCTGGTCCTGGCACATGCCTGGGATGCAGGCTCGATCCCCAGTGTGGGGTGTGCAGGAGGCAGTCTATCTGTGAGTCTCTCTCATCATTGATGTTTCTATTTTTCTTTCCCTCTCCCTTCCTCTCTGAAATCAATAAAAATAAAACCCCACAAATCTGATGATGCCATTCCCCTATTCTCAAATCTCTAGGTTTTTACAGTACAAAATGCACAGCCTATTTGGTATATTTTCTCTCTGGCCCCAGGCAAGACTCTCTAGCCTTATCAAACTTGCTATTGTCACACACCAATACATGTCACATTTTTTGTTATACCTTTGGGATCTTACACATTGATTCCCTTCCTAGAATGCCTTCTTTCCTTTACTCTTATTAAACCTTCAGACCATCTGAAATGTCCACTTCTGGAAATCTTTTCCATCCTCTCTTAGATAGTTTTAATTCACTCCATACTTCATTATGTGATGACATTTTGTGTATGTCTCTGGATTGGGAGTATTGCACTGCAATTATTTTTGTCCATCCTCTCCATTATCTTTTCTATCCTCATGGAGAGTCTGGCTTGTAGTAAGTACTCAATAAATATTTACTCAATAGGTAAAGTTAATACCTATGAGACTGGGCGGAGAAGCAGTAGTAATAGGAAAGAGGTTGGGAGAGTTGTTTAAAATGTGACTTCATTCATCACGGTTCAAACCTTTATTTGCAGCATATACCCGGGCACTATATTCAGTCATCAATTCCTGTGATACCCCTAGGTGGACCTTGACTCTTCGAGCTGCCATTCATAATTTTGCTTCTGCATACAGACGGACTTTGAAAAATGTGTATTCAGAATCTGAAATCAACTGTTAGTATTTCACTTAAAATCAACTCCCTGAGAGATTGTTTAGGAAAAACTATTAAAGTATATAATCTGGAAAGGAAGACTGTCCCGTGTAACAACAGTCTCTACAATTATATTGGAACCATTGTTTCAGTCTCCATCTTGGGACCATGATGGAAAGTTGACTTCCACACTTGTCTCTTTGCTGTGAACCATGTGGAGTTTTATTGTTTTAAAAATGATCAATCAGACCAGTAAGGTTTATCTTACTTTGCTCTGTTCCGATCTGAAGAGATCATGAGAAATTTTTGAGATTATCTTGCTTATTGTCTTTCCAAAACTGTATCTTTGTGTCTTAACAAAATTGGAAATGTCTGGATGAAGCAGAAAAGAAAGATGATGAAATGAGTTTCTGAGCATCAGTGGCCATTTAGATTCCTGCTAGCTTTTCTAGTTGTGTATAACAATTAGAGATGAGAAGGATTTGAATTTGATGCACTTTTTTTCTAAAAATTTCTTTGGGGGGGGGGGTTGGTATGTGTGTGTGTTTTTTAACTTATTACCTCTTTCCCCATTCAGTGAATTGGGCATAAACCTTTTTAATTTTATAATTTTCATTGCCAAAAAAGGGAAAATAAACCTTCTGTCTTTTGAGCATCTTCTTTGTGTAATAATTGTGAGTGACATTTCAAAAGTGAGTCTGAAGTCAAAGTGAGTAAAATCCTGCCTCAGTTCCCAATCTTTTAAAAATTTGGTGAATGGCATACCTACAGAACAGATGAAATAAAAATTCCTATAGTTAGTATTAATTTGTTATTTCTTTATAGTGCTTTTTAACATAAAATATGAAAAGGTTTAATATTGTGAATTAAAGGCATACTGGCAGTTTCTTTTTCACACTTTCTCTAATGATCGTTGTTGAGCATTTAGGTTATGTCTCAAAAACACCTAAACATCTAGCCAGGTCATTGAAAATAAGGATCAAAATGATCTGTGTGACAAAATTTATTGGTTATTTAACTAGATTCGTTGTCCAGTTCAGTCAAAATCCTTAAGTAACTATATCCTTGATTCAGCCTTTAAGAGTTATATTTTTTAACAGTTTTATTGAGATATAATTCATATGCCATATGATTTACCCGTCTGCAGTATACAATTCAGTGGTTTTAAGTATATTCTATCAAATTTTAGAACACTTTCGTCACTCTAAAGCAGTGATCGGCAAACTCATTAGTCAACAGAGCCGCAGTTTGCCGACCACTGCTCTAAGGCGATGCCTCCATGATCCAGCAATCCTACTTCTGGATCTATATCCAAAATAATTGAAAACAGGATCTTGAAGAGATATTTGCATGCCCATGTTCATTGCAGCACGAATTCACAATAGCCAAGAGGTGGAAGTGACCCAAAGGTCCATCTACAGATGAATGGATAAACAGAATGTGGTATAGACATAAAATGGAATACTGTATTCTTCAGCCTTAAAAAAAGAAAGAAATCCTGTCACATGCTATAATATGGATGAGCTTTAAGGAACCATAATCTTCTAAGTGAAGTAAGCCAATCACAAAAAGACAAATACTGTATGATTACATTTATATGAGGCACCAAGAGTGCTACAATTCATAGAGACAAAAATTAGAATGGTCATACCCAGGAGCTGGTGGGAGGGGAAATGGGAAGCTGTTTAATGGGCAGTTTCAATTTTGCAAGATGAATAAGTTCTGGAGATCTGTTTCACAACTATGTTTTGATTGGGAAGTAAGGCAAGGGGTTTTTATGAGAAAGGGAAGGGGAATAATTACGTTAATAGAAGGAAAGAATTTCAGTGGGTGTTAATAAGCTAAGAAATTGCTAGAGGTGCCAGTAAGCTAACATAGTGGTGATAATTCTGAAGAATGTTTTTAATTTTCAGTTCAGTAGTCATAACAACTATGAACAACTATAAACCTATTTTTGCCTCACCCTGTACAGCCAGAAGTGGAATTGCTGGGTCTTAAGACAGTTCCATTTTTTTAAGGAACCTCTTTACTGTTTTTCATAGTGGCTACACCA
Source organism: Plecotus auritus (assembly GCF_963455305.1). Lineage (NCBI taxonomy): Eukaryota > Metazoa > Chordata > Mammalia > Chiroptera > Vespertilionidae > Plecotus > Plecotus auritus. Next base: position 16,335,092 of record NC_137779.1, read on the forward strand.
GTCTACATTCCCACCAGCAGTGCACAAAGGTTCCCTTTCTCCACATCTTTGCCAACACTTGTTTATTGATTTATCGATGACTAGAGGCCCATTGCAGGGAGATTCCTGCAAGAATAGGGCTTCCTGCGGCCTGAGCGAAGCAGAGAAGGAAGCGAAGCCCGCCGAGGCGGGCTCTCCTCCCACCGCTGCCTCCCACTGCAGCTGCTGCCTCCCGCTGCCCTGCCCCACTTTCCGCTTTCCCTCCCTCTTCCTTGTACACCGTCTTCGGTCTTCGCTCTGTGCCTGCGTATGCAAATTAACTGCCATCTTTGTTGGGTTAATTTGCATACTCTGATTGGCTGGTGGGCGTAGCGGAGTGATGGTCAGTTTGCATGTTTGGCTCTATCCACTGAGCTAAACCAGCTAGTGTAGATAGCCATTCTGACAGGTATGAGGGGATATCTCATTGTAGTTTTACTTAGCATTTCCCTGATGATTAGTGACCTTGAGCATCTTTTCATATAGTTATTGGCCATCTGTCTGTCCTCTTTGGAGAAATGTCTATTCAGTTTCTCTGCTCATTTTTTAATTGGATTTTTGTGTTGATTTTTTTTATAAGTTTTGGATATAAACCCCTTATTGGATGTATCATTGTCAAATATCTCCTTCCATTCAGTAGGCTTTCTTTACGTTTTGTTGATGGTTTCCTTTGCTGTGCAAGGTTTTTTAGTTTGATGTAGTCCCATTTGTTTATTTTTTTCCTTTTGTTTCTTGCCCAAGGAGATATGTCAAGAAAATATTACTAAGAGAAATATCTGAGATTTAACTGTTTATGTTTTCTTTAAGGAGTTTTATGCTTTCAAGTCTTACATTTAAATCTTTAATCCATTTTGAGTTTATTCTTGTATACATTATTAGAAGGTGGTCTAGTTTCTTTTTTTTTTTGCATATATCTGTTCAATTTTCTCATTGCCATTTATTGAATAGACTGTCTTTACCCCATTATAAGTTCTTCCCTTCTTTATCAAATATTAATTGATCATAAAGGTGTGGGTTTATTTCTGGGCTCTCTATTCAGTTCCATTTATCTGTATGTCTGTTTTTATGCCAGTACCATGCTGTTTTGAGTACTGGATCCTTATAGTATAATTTGATATCAGGTAGTGTGATACCTCCAACTTTGTTCTTTCTCAAGATTGTTGTGGCTATTCATATTTTTGGTTTCACATAAATTTTGGATTATTCTAGTTCTGTGAAAAAGGCTATTGACATTTTGATAGGAATTGCATTGAGTATGTAGATTGCTTTGGGTAGTATGGACATTTTAATGATGCTAACACTTCCATTTATTTTCTTCAGTTTCTTTCTTCAGTATCTTATAATTTTCCAAGTATAGTCTTTTACTTCCATGGTTAAATTTATTAGTAGGTATTTTATTTTATTGGTGTAATTGTAAATGGAATTGTTTTCTTAGTTTCCCTTTCTAGTAGTTCATTATTAGTGTTTTAAAATGCAACTAATTTCTGAATATTTATTTTGTATCCTGCTACTTTACGTAATTCATCGATCAGTTCTAGTAGTCTTTTGGTGGAATCTTTAGGGTTTTCTATACATAGTATCATGTCATTTGCCAATAATGACAGTTTTACTTCTTTCTTTCCAATTTGGAGGACTTTTATTTATTCTTCTTGTCTGATTGCTGTGGCTAGATCTTCCCGTACCATGCTGAATAAGAGTGGTGAAACTGGACATTTCTGTCTGGTTCCTGGTCTTCAAGGAAACGTTTAAAGATTTTGATGATTGAGTATGATGTTTACTGTGGGTTGTTATATATGGCCTTTATTATGTGGAGATGTACTCCTTCTATTTCCACTTTGTTGAGAGTTTTTATCATAAATGGGTGCTGGATTATGTCAATAGATACTTTTCCTGCATCTATTGCTGTGATCATAGAATTTTTTTTTTAAATCCTCAAAAATTTTTAATCCTCAATTTTTCCATTGACTTTAGAGAGAGTGGAAGAGATAGGGAAAGACAGAGAGAAATATTGATGTGAAAGAAACACATCAATTGGTTGCCTCCTGCACATACCATGACCAGGGCTTGAGCTGGGGAGGAGCCTGCAACCGAGGAACATGACCTTGGCAGAAATTGAACCTGGGACCCTTCAGTCGCAAGCCAACGCTCTACCCACTGAGCCAAACCAGCTAGTGCTGATCATATGATTTTTAGCCTTCATTTTGTTTATGTGGTCTGTCATGTTAATTGATTGTGGATATTGTATCAATCTTGCATCCCAGGAATAAATCCTACTTGATCATGATGTAATGTTTTGCTGAATTCGGTTTGCTAATATTTTATTGAGAAATATTGCATCTATGTTCAGAAGGAATATTGGCCTATAATTTTCTCTGTAGTGCTTTTATCTGGTTTTATAATTCGGATAATGCTGGCCTTGTAAAGTGAGCTTGGGAGCCCTGGCTGGTGTAGCTCAGTTGGTTGGGCATCATCCCGTTCACCAAAGGGTTAACGATTCAATTCCCAGTCAGGGCACATGCCCAGGTTGTGGGCTCAATCCCCAGGGGCGGTATGTGGTATGTAGCCGGTCACTGTTTCTCTCCCGTCCTTTCTCTCTAAAAATCTAGTGATAGGTTTTACTGTGGACAGTGAGGTAAGGGTGGGACAAGTTCATTCTGAATTCAGCACTGATCTTGTCAGAGTAGATGCAAGTTCAGGAAGTCACAGTGGGCTAGGAGGGCAGAACAGAAGAACTGAGGAAAGTATGGGCATACGTCCAGTAAGAGGGAACACAGCTCCAGAAAAGCTTGACTGTGCTGTTCCCCAGAGGGACTTCATCAACTTACAGGATCCAGGCTAGGAGATGGAACATATATGTGATAGAAGTAATGTCAGCATGTGGTGGTGGTAGAGGATATTCATGTACTAGTTTTCCTGCAACAAAAAAAGTCAGAAAGCTGATGCATAACATACTTTTCTGCACAGTCCAACCTAAACAGCTTGCATAAATTGATCTAATTTAATCAAGTCTGTCCTCTCCCTTGCATGGTTCCAGTTTATTACTTAATTGCCCAGGCCTCACCCTTGCCTTTTATGATGGGCAGGAATAAGATTGCCAACTTTTATTTCTGGAGAGAGAGAGAGAGAGGACAGAGGGAGGGATGGGGGGGGGGAGAGAGAGAAAGAAAGAGAGAGAGAGAGAGAGAGAGAGAGAGAGAGAGAGAGAGAGAGAGAGAGAGGAAAAACATCCATGCACCCTGACTAGGGATCAAAGCTACAATCTTTTGGTGCATTGGGCAATGTTCCAACCAACTGAACCACACTGGCCAGGGTGATGGCAAGTTTTTTCACTACCCACTGGGTGAAGAGTCTAGAAACTGCTGCTTTTATGTCTTCTAACCATGTAAGATGTGATAAAGGAGATAGCAGTTATTACTTTTCTGTGTTTATTTATATAGATTCTGGTTTTGGAAGCAAAATATTTCTTTTCGTTTTCCTCTAAGTGTAGTGAAAATAATTTATTTTCTTTGTGTCCCATTTTGGGTATTTTTTCATGCTTCTCAGAAAAAAAGATTTGGAAGATTGGAAATATAACCGAGGATAAAATCAAATGTGTTCCTGGCATGTTAGGCCCATTCTTCTGGGTGAAAGACTTTGAATACGTTGCCTTAGATTTTTAAAGCTCTCTTAAAGTGTAAATGAATGGTCTATCTCCGGTCTTACTCTCAGTATTATGGATCACTATTAGAGAGGTATGCCAAGGAGAAGTCAAATTGATCCCTTTTGATTAAGACAGTTTGGTGTTGTATTGCCTGGGTCATCATTCCTTCCAGGCTCCCAAGATGAGATCATCCTTGGTAGAAGTTAACACTCAACTCTTGCCTTAGGTTCCTTCCTCACCCCGCAAAACACACACAGCAATCATTAATGGATGAAACTATTAGCCATTGTCATCATCTGAACCCACATCCACCCTTACATCACTAAAAATGAGAGAAGCAGACATTGTGCTTCCTTTTATTTTTTAAATTATAAAAGCATAACTAACATACATGAGGGTATTGTGCCTCCTGATGTTACACGTATGAAGTACACATTGTCTTCTGTGAAGTCGTTTTGTCCCTCCAAAAGTTGAAACTCAATATTATCAAACCTTTAAGCAGTTTTCATTGGGTTCTGGGACAAAATTAAGTCTCACTGCCCTAGGGAATCCATTGTATGTAATAACTTCTAGTCATTTATTTATTTTTTAACATATTTCTTTATTGATTTCAGAGAGGAAGGAAGAGGGATAGAGAGATAGAAACATCAATGATGAGAGAGAATCATTGATCAGCTGCCTCCTGCACACCCCCTACTGGGGATCGAGCCTACAACCTGGGCATGTGCCATTGGTCGGGATCAAACCTGGGACCCTTCAGTCTGTAGACCGACACTCTATCCACTGAGCCAAACCAGCTAGGGCTAACTTCTAGTCATTTAGAATGGTACTAGTTAAGTACCATACTTGGGAGAATTGAGGAAATTGTCATTCAAATAATTTCCTCTGTTCTCTGTTTTAGATGAAGATAATATGTAAAGAGAAAAGCCATGAGGATCTCATTTATAGAAATAGGGAGAGAAAAACAAATTATACCTCAAGAAAGCAGATATTAAGAGAATTTGTCATTTTATAGGAAAACTGATCCAAGTTCTTCAAGTTAATGGCTTGAATTTTAAAAATGGGATGGACTTATAGCTAAGAGGACATAGGTAAATGTACTCACTTCCTCCCACAATCACATCAGAATTACAACTAAACTACACAACAACCATCATTCTGAACCACATGAAATCAAGCTGAATGGAAGTCCTGCAACTACAAATTAATGAAGTCACATCAAGACTGGTAGGAGGGGTGAAGACGTGAAAAGGCTGGTCTGATACCCAGGTTGGTGGGTAAAAATTGGGAGGGATATCTCAGCAGTGGAGATTCCCTGTGAGGAGCGAGGGAGTCCTGGGCCCACATGAGGCTCCCCAGCTCAGGTTCCAGTGCCAGGAAGAAAAGTCTCCATAATTTCTGACTATAAAAACCAGCAAGGATTGAAGTTGAGGGAGGCTGAGACTGCGGGAGTGCCAGGCAGTTCCTCTTAAAGGGCCCATACACGGTCTTACTAAGACTCACTTCCTCAGAGCTCCATGCAGGGGCAGCAGCTTGAAAGGCATCAGAGGCATACGGGAGGAAGTGAATTGTTTGGCATCAGGGTGAGAGCTGGAGGGGCAGCTTTCTCCTAGACAGAAGTGCTGGCAGAAGCCATTGTTCCTTTGATGAGCCCTTCCCTCGCAAAGCAGTCAGGCACTATATCTGAAACTCCATCATCCTGGATCATACTGTTTGCCCCACCCTGGTGATTCCCCGAGGCCCCACCCCACCCAACTTTCAGGCCCACACAAACTATTTCCAGTGGCTTCTCCATAGGAATGGCCTGTCTTGGCTCATGCTTCAAATTTTCCTAAAATCTCTCAAGCAGCATCTGCCTCAGCGAGCTCTATACCTCTTGGTAAGTCCCTAGGCCTGGGACTAGCAGTAGCCAGCCTTGGTTCATAGCTTGGCCTCACCTGGGCACCTCCAACCCCAGCACAAGAAGCAGCCATCTGCAGATTGCTTCTGTAGGTGGCCCCAGGCAGAAGACAGGCAGTGGCTCACTTTAGGCCTTCACCTCTCAGGGGGCTCCAGAACCAGCGTACCCAGTAGACAGCTTCAAACCACATCAAAGCACCACCACCCAACCACCTCCACAAGCGACACACTCGGGATGGACCCAGCAGATACCAGAGCCCTGCTAAAGTAAGTTCTGCTCTGTGCGGTGGGCTCCTGCACAGCCGATCCTCCAAGGTGGTCAGTGGTCACAGCCAGTCCTTACAGCTGATCAGCCTGGGTAAATCCCTCCCATTGATGTGCCAATAGCTCAAGACTTAACTGTGAGTGCCCAGCTTGGGTGACTGGAGAGTCTGTGCCACTGGACCCTACAGGACACTTACTACATTAGGCTACTCTACCAGGCCTAGGAGATGCAGCAACTCTACCTAATACATAGAAACAAATACAGGAACCTTGGATAAATGAGGAGGCAAAGAAATATGGCTCAAATGAAAGAACAGAACAAAACTCCAGAAAACAAACGAAACTAAACAAAATGGAGACAATCTACTAGATGCAGAGTCCTAAACACTGGTTACAAGGATGCTCAATGAACTTAATGAGCACCTCAATAGCATAAGAAAGATCCAGTCAGAAATGAAGGATATAGTAACTGAAATGAATAATAATTTACAGGGAATCAACAGTAGAGTAGATGAAGCCGAGAATCAAATCGGTGATTTGGAATATAAGGAAGCAAAAAAAACACCCAATCAGAACAGCAAAAAGAAAAAAGAATTAAAAAAAAAAAAAAGGATAGTGTAAGGAACTTCTGGGACAACTTCAAGTGTACCAACATTTGCATCATGGGGGTGCCAGGAGAAGAGAAAGAGCAAGACATTTTTAAAAAGTTTATTGATTTCAGAGAAGAAGGGAGAGAGAGAAAGAGACAGAGAGAGAGAGACATCAATGATGAGAATCATTGATTGGCTGCCTCATGCACACCCCACACTGGGGACTGAGCCCACAACCTGGGCATGTGCCTGCAACCTGGGCATGTGCCCTGACCAGGAATTGAATTGTGACCTCCTGGTTCATAGATTGGCACTCAACCATTGAGCCACACCAGCCAGGCAGAGCAAGAAATTGAAAACCTATTTGAAAAAATAATGACAGAAAACTTCCCTAACTTGGTGAAGGAAACAGATATATAAGTCCCAAACAGAGAGGAATCACAGAGAGTCCCAAACAAGATGAACCCAAAGAGGCCCATACTAAAATATAATTAAAATGAAAAAAAAATAAAGAAAAAGCATCTTAAAAGCAGCAAGAGAAAAGCAGTTAGTTACCTACCAAGGAGCTCCCATAAGACTATCAGATGATTTCTCAAAAGAAACTTTGCAAGTTAGGAGGGATTGGCAAGAAATATTTAAAATGATGAAAAACAAGGATTACAACCAATATTATTCTACCCTGCAAAACTTGTCATTTAGAATCAAAGGACATATAAAGAGCTTCCCAGAGAAGAAAAAGCTAAAGGAGTTTACCACCACTTAAACCAGTATTATATGAAATGTTAAAGGGTCTTTAAGAAGAAGAAGAAGATAAAAAAATATGAATAATAATAAACTGGCAATAAATACATAGCTATCAAAATGACCAAGCAGAACAGAAACAGACTCATAGATACAGAAAACTTTTTGTTGGTTGCCAGATGGGAGAGGGGTTGGGAGGATGGGTGAAAAAGGTGAAGGGATTAAGAAGTACAAATTGATTGTTACAGAATAGTACAGAATATGGAATATAGTCAATAACATACTAATAACTATGTGTGGTGCTAGATGGGTCAAGGATTTATTGGTGTGATCACTTGTTAAATAATGTCTGGTCACTGGGGTATACACCTGAAACTAATATAATGATGTATGTCAACTCTAATCCTATATAATAAAAGACTAATATACAAATAGACCAAATGGCGGAACAACCGAACAACCGGTCACTATGATGTGCACTGACCACCAGGGGGCATACGCAGAACATGGCGGGCATAGGCCGTGGCGGGATGGTGGAACAGGTGAGCAGGGGTGCCAGACCAAAGTGGGGTGCCAGTTGCTGTCATCGGGGAGAGCCTCTGGTATTTACTGAAAATATTTTGCTCCTGTGCGCCACGGTCCTGCCCTGCACTCGCACCCGCTGCTGGAGCCGCCACTCGCACCCACTGCCGGTGTCTGGCACTGTTCTGATCGCTCGGTGCCATCAGTGGGTGCAAGCGATGGCTGCCGGCCCTCGTTGCCCCTGAGGGCTTCTCCACCTCCCCCTGCTCCTGAGGGGCGATTGGGGCCGCAGCTGCCTCTCGCACCCGCTGCTGGTGCCGGCCCCAATTGCTCTGCACCATCAGCGGGTGTGAGCAGGGCCAGTGCCATCAGCGCATGGGAGTTGTGGCAGGAGCAGGGCTGCTGGCAGACAGAGGACCGGGGACCGGGTGGGGGTGCAGAGGATAGGCTGAGACTCGCCCTGTGCCTACCATAGCCTCGCGGCCCACAGTTCCTTTCAAGGTTCACGAATTCGTGCACTGGGCCCCTAGTTGAAAATAAAAAATGATTTAAAAAATATAATAGCCCTGGCTGGTGTGGTTCATTTGGTTGGAGCGTCTTTCTGTACACCAAAAGGTGGTGGGTTCAATTCCTGGTCAGGGAGTGTGTGGGAGGCAACCTATAGATGTTTCTATCTCACATCAGTGGTTTTTTTTCTCTCTCCTCCTTCCTCTCTCTAAAATCAATAAATGGCCAAAACCAGTTTGGCTCAGTGAATAGAGCGTCGGCCTTCGGACTGAAAGGTCCCGGGTTCGATTCCAGTCAAGGGCACGTACCTTGGTTGCGGGCACATCCCCAGTGGGAGGTGTGCAGGAGGCAGCTGATCGATGTTTCTCTCTCATTGATGTTTCTAACTCTCTATCCCTCTCCCTTCCTCTCTGTAAAATATCAATAAAATATATTTAAAAAAAATAAAATCAATAAATGAAATTTTAAATAATAATAAAAATTGGGAAGTGGCTCTAAATTCAGACAGACTTGTAGATATTACAATCACCAACTATAATGAATGGACCTTGTTTAGATCCTGATGTGAAAAAAACACACACAAAACAACAATCTTGAAAAGGTATCTTTGCAGCAATCAGGAATTTTTAGGTATAAAGATGGCATTATAGATTTATAAGAAAATATCTACAAAGATGGATATGTACTGAAGCACACATGGATGAAATTAAATTATGTTTGAGGTTTACTATAAAATAATTCAACAAAATGAGACCAGAGAGATAAATGAAGTAAGTAGCAAAAGTCTGATGCTAGTGAATCTAGGAAACTGGCAGGTCCGAGTTTTATTCTATTTGCTCTATTTAAAAAAATATATATTTTATTGAGTTTTTTTCAGAGAGGAAGGGAGAGGGATAGAGAGTTAGAAACATCGATGAGAGAGAAACATCAATCAGCTGCCGCCTGCACACCCCTTACTGGGGCTGTGCCTGCAGCCAAGGTATGTGCCTTTGACCGGAATCGAACCTGGGACCCTTCAGTCTGCAGGCCAACGCTCTATCCACTGAGCCAAACCTTTAGGGCTGTTTGCTCTATTTTTGTGTGCATGTGAATTTCTTTTAAAAACCATGGGCCTGAAAGAACCTTGTTAGCATTATAACTTACCCCCAAATAAGAGGAGGTTTAGGTAGGAAAGTAATATCCCTTAATTGTGGGACTTCTGACATGGTAGTTATCATCAGGTGGTGATTAGAACCCAGAAGCTGCAGTATTTTGTGGCCATTCTATAAGAAAGACTGATTAAATAGAAATTAGGTTCATTCCAGCAGGCCAGGTCTGTATGGAAGTTCACTAACATAGCTCACACCCTAAGTAATCAGAGAGGCACCTTGAGTAATCAGCTAGGCCAGTGGTCAGCAAACGGCGGCTCACGAGCCACATGTGGCTCGCGAGCCGTGGTTTGCCGCTCTGTTGACTAATGAGTTTGCCGACTACTGAGCTAGGCATCCTATCACCTGGCTTTATAATGTGGTGAATTCCCAGGCATATAAAAGTTGAGAAGATCGGGGTGAAAGACCATGAAGAACATTAGGGTATAAAGAACAAAATAGTAATTTAATAAAAAGAAGCGTTGAAATCTTAGGGTGAGATGGGAGTAAGAGAATATTTACATGGTTCAGTTCAGGGATGGGAAAAGTCACTTGTATTTCTACGTTCCCTCTGATTAGAGTCTTCTAGAGCCTGGTGTGCCACAGGAATTTTTAAAACATGCAATACCTGACTCTGTGGAAAGGGGTACTGATCTCTTTTCCCTTAGAGTGTCAAATTAAAAAAAAAATGACAACAGCCAACAAATAACCATCTGGTGTGAATGAATCAAAATTTTACCTATTTTTTTAGATTGGCAAAAAATATATATATACTAGAGGCCCATTGCATGATATTTGTGCAAGAATAGGCCTTCCTTCCCCTGTCTTTACTCCCAGCCGCCCAGGAGCCGGCAAGTCCCCGCTCCCTGGCTGCCGGGGACCTGGCACCTCCTCGCACCCAGGCCACCGGGAGCGGCAAGTCCTCGCTTCTGTTTGAAGCACCACTACAGTAGCTCCCTCCGCTGCCCCGCTTCCCCTCATAGCAGGCTTCACTCCGCTCCTCGCCTGCATATGCAAATTAACCTCCATCTTTGTTGGGTTAATTTGCATACTCACTCTGATTGGCTGTGGGCATAGTGGAGTGATGGTTAATTTGCATGTTCCTCTTTTATTAGGTAAGATATTGGTGTGCAGAATTTTAGTAATTAGTTTATGTGTGTTATGAGAGGAAAAAGTTTGAAAGTCACTATTTCAGAGATTGAAAAATTGCTCTTTGTTGTTAAAGTTCTTTCTTGCTCTGTTTTTCAAAGGCCCTGTTGCTAGGGGAGAGTGTGTGCAGTGGTTAAGACCACCGTCAGGGTTAAATCCTGGTTCTACTCCATTTCAGTTGTGTGACCATAAGCAAGTTACTTAAACCCTGTGTGCGGTCATCACCCACAAAATGGAAATAATCATAGTACTTACTTCGCAGAGTTGTTGTGAGATAGTACGTCGTTAGCATAGTGCCTGAAACATGTAAAGTACAAAGAGACAAGGCCTTGATGCTCTCCTTGGTTAGCCACATGGAATCCTTGATGATTCAGATATTTTAGCTGGGAGTGAGCGAGGTAGATAGGGGAACACATCCAATTTAACCTTCTGTATTAATGCCTAAGAGAAAAAGTTTTCTATGTCCCTAAGTTATGATGACATTGACATTTGATTTGATTTGACTCATTGTTCCATCCTACACTGAGCCTTCTTACCACTAACGTCAATTTTTTTTAAAAGGGGGAGAATCAAGGGAAGACAGTTCCTAGTTGCCAAACATACCATTTAAATTGCAAATTAGAACGCCTTTTGTTGCTCAACCAGAGGGCGAGATGATGCCTACATTTGAATTCTTCTGGGTTAAAAACAGGCAGGTACCCGCATCCAACAGGATCCGCCCACTTCATCAGATTGCCAAGATTGAGTAATGGATGGTTCAGCCAGAGGAAGGACATGCCTTATCCTGTTTTCCCAGGTGGACATTCTGTTTTCACTAAGGAGTTGCAAGCAGTTGTCACATAGCTGACAAGCACATTTTTATCTGTCACTCATGAGGACTTTATATCCCACACATAAAACTTGATTGTTATACAGCTTAGTCTTTTAGGGTTCAGGGTCAGGGAGACTTTTTTTCATATAAGGTAACTCCTTTTTCTTACCGTACAAGTAACTTGGGTCAGGGATAGTAGATAAAGGGGGACTAGAAACAGCTGAGATTTGGCTTCCTTCTCTCTCTTTCTCCGCCATCGAGGTGCGTGCGTTCGCTTCTCCTTCACCATGTCTTCCCACAAGACTTTCAGGATCAAGAGGTTCCTGGCCAAGAAACAAAAGCAGAATCGGCCCATTCCCCAATGGATTCAGATGAAAACTGGTAATAAAATCAGGTGCAACTAGAATTTAAAGCACATGGCGTTGCCATCATACAGTACTGAGAAAAGAGCATTGAGGCACTTGGTGAAGTGGTTTGTTTGGCAGCTCAGCTCTTCTACAAGTTTGATGGATTTCTGTTGAGAACATCAGGCATCCATAGTACAACTCGAAGAGGAGACATTGGAGAAGAACCAAACTGGGCCTATGAGAAATCACACATGAGAGATGACTCACATATTTATGCTGTATCCAGGTTGCCTACACCTTTAAATGATTGAAAAGATGCTACTGTCTGGACAGTTGGGGCATTTTAATTGGAGAATTAATGGACTTGTGATTTTGCTCTGTTGATTTTTCCCCCCTGCAATAGTAGGATGGTTCAGTAATAAATGTGTGAGACCTTTAAAAAAAAAAAAAAGAAAAAGAAACAGCTGAGATTTGACTACACAGACAAATGCAAGGAGCAGGACTGAGACAGATGAACAGTGGACGATCAAGGGAAAAGAGAGTTTGCAGTGGGGTTGGGGCTTGAACCAACACCATAGGAGTTGGTAGTTTAGCTAGGCATAGGTCTCTGAAGACTGTGGATGGGTTTGTTGTTAGTAGACTCACATTGAGTGCCTCACACTATAGTGTCTGTAGTAAAAGAAAGTCTAGTAAGTATGACTTTCATGTAGTGGCTTAGGCTGGGAAATCCATTCATGAAGGAATATAATCTGATGCAGGTCAACAGTGATAGCTGGAGACTTAGTAAATGCTTTGCTAAATATTTATTTTTTACCTATTACATTTTCTGAACCCCTTACCTACCTCTTCCTCTTGATCTTCGGCAAAATGGAAATGTATAGATTAATAGCGGTTAATGAAATTTGTTTGACTCCAGAAGTGAGATGCAGTTAGATCCATACAACTATATACCTGGCCTACGGAGGCAGCAGGAGGTAGGGAAATTGTTTAGGCTGTCGCATAGTTCTGCTAGGTGACATACAGGAAATGGGTTGTGATGCTCATTTCAGGACACACTGTTTTGAACTAATGGGGAAGTTGTCCCAGTTACTCTTGTGCCTCATGCTCCTTGTGCCTGCCAGGAGCCCTTCCTCCGCTGAGCAGTGGGCACTGTAAGCTTTGCCAGGTGGGATAATACATTGGGACGTCCTCTGAGATTGGTTCCAAACTGGGCATTGCTCCTACATGGATCTCTGGATTGAGTCTGGCCTTTTCTTTGGGACTCTAGGGTGCTGGGTGCTAATAACGTTTGGGTCAAGAGAGTCCCTTAGGAATAGCAGGCCTTTTTTTTTTTGCCTGAAATACCCATTCAATTCTGAGTCTTGAAGTTCTATTCACCCTTAAGGCAAAGTACTACTACTACTCTATAACTTAGAGTTACCTGCCCCATGAAAACCTACCTGAGCCCGGCCGGTGTTGCTCAGTGGTTGAACATTGACCCATGAACCAAAAGGTCATGGGTTCAATTCTGGGTCAGGGCACATGCCCCGGTTGCAGGCTCGATCCCCAGTACGGGGCATACAGGAGGCAGCTGATGGATGATGTTTCTCTCTCATTGATGTTTTTATCTCTCTATCCCTCTCCCTTCCTCTCTCTCTCAAATCAATAAAAAAAAAAGAATTTTTAAAAACCTACCTGATTTCTCTCAACCAGAAGCAATAATTCCTCTTGGCCAACCTTAGTACACTCCTTGTAACTCTATGTAGCACGTATTGTTTTTCTGCCTTACATGATAATTGTTTATATATGTTAAAAGATAATTTTCCTAAAAAGGTAAAATCACGATTCTCATACAGATATCAAGTGAACATGTGTTAAAGACTTTTTAACTCATTAGGGAAATAAACAGATGTTATAACTGGTTCTTAAAAAAAATGGAAAAGGAAAAAAAATTCATATGGATAAAAGAATGTTGAAAGTCCAAATGGACATAAAACTGATCTTCTCCATAGTTATTTACAATTTGAAGAATTGTAAATTAGGTCAACTATGGGCTAAAATCAGGCAACCTGGAGGGGACTCCTCTGGATAATGCATAATTTCCCACTGAAGCATAAAATATTTTCTACAGCCTTCCTTGTTTTGATAAAAAATAGTTTCAAAGAAAGTTAATTCTTTTTAAAATATATATATATTTTATTGATTTTAGAGAAGAAGGGAGAGGGATAGAAACATCAATGATGAGAATCATTGATTGGCTGCCTCCTGCTCGCCCCCTACTGGGGATTGAGCCCAAGCATGTGCCTTTGACCACAATCGAACCTGGGACCCTTCAGTCCACAGGCTGACACTCTATCCACTGAACCAAACCGGCTAGGGCAAAGAAAGATAATTCTTGATCACAAACTAAGTCTGGTCTCATTAGATTGGATCTGATTATAAAGGTGAGTATATAGGTCTTTTTTTTTTTTAAATATATTTTATTGATTTTTTACAGAGAGGAAGGGAGAGGGATAGAGAGTTAGAAACATCGATGAGAGAGAAACATCGATCAGCTGCCTCCTGCACACCCCCTACTGGGGATATGCCCGCAACCAAGGTACATGCCCTTGACCAGAATCGAACCCAGGACCCTTGAGTCCGCAGGCTGATGCTCTATCCACTGAGCCAGTCTGGCGAGGGCTGGTCTTCTTAACTTTGTGTTGCTAGAAGTTTTCATAAGAATCTCAGATTTGACTTTTTAAATACTTGTTAATTAACCGAGCTGTGTATTTATTTATAGTTCATCCATTTGCAACCTGATTGAATTTTTAAATTTTGAGGCTTGTGTGAGCATCTTAAATCTCATTCTATGCAATAAATAGACAAGGTCTTGATTAGACTTGAAGGACTTAATAAGGCAGCACAGGATTTGAAAGACACTGATGAGTTTTCTGTTTGTTTTTTTAGAGATGCCTGGGCATCCCCTTCACCCCAACTGAAGCCCTGTCATTAGAAACCGGGAGGAACCTTTCCAAGTGCATTAGTAGGAAGGAACAGAGGTTCAGAAACAGTGCTCAGTAAATAGAAATGACTACAGCTTAGGTTGGCATAAAGGAGAGCGTTTAGACCAGTGGTCGGCAAACTCATTAGCCAACAGAGCCAAATATCAACAGTACAACGATTGAAATTTCTTTTGAGAGCCAAATTTTTTAAACTTAAACTTCTTCTAACGCCACTTCTTCAAAATCGACTCGCCCAGGCCATGGTATTTTGTGGAAGAGCCACACTCAAGGGGCCAAAGAGATGCATGTGGCTCGCGAGCTGCAGTTTGCCGACCACTGGTTTAGATGATGTTTAGTTCTGAACGAGGGAGACTTGGGCCTGAGAGTAAGATTTATCAGAAAATTGGTCTAGGATCAGAACCCTCTTTCCCAGGAATTTCAGTCTTGGACTTGATTCTGCATCTTGTGGCCTGTTCTTCGTGAATGCCAACAGTGGACTAGGAGCTAGTCCTGAGGAGTTTTGTGGGAAAATTCTAGGGTAAAGGCAGTGCGGGCCAAAGGAGATGTAAGGGTTTTTCCAGATCAGCTCCTGCCTTTGCTGCCATAGACATCTGGGGGTAGCAGGACTCCCTCCAGTCCTTACTGTGTGGCCCTGGGTTGTTTTTCAGACCTTTAATCTTCCTAGTAAAAGTCTCCTCTGAAAGACCTTTCAGTCCTTGTCTGTGGAAAAAAAAATCATAGGTCTTTGAAGTCACGTGCTTCTGGTTTCTAAACCCAGTTTTCAACTTTCATTTGTCCAACCTGTTCTCCCTGTTTTATTGCTCTTGCTTCACAAAGTTACAATAAAAACGTATTCCCAATTATAGACACAAAACAGCATCAGTGTAAGGCAGGTGGGCGGTCCCATAGTTACCTAGGTGCTGAGAAGGAAGCTGATTGCCCTTGGGAGAGCTGGTATCTCATCTATCCAACATCACTGTGTGGCTCGGGTACCAGTTCTCCTCTGTAAGCCTACATATCCCTGTCTGAGGAAAGAGTGGAGAGGAAGTTAAGTAAGAATAACTTGGAAGCCAGGGAGTATCCTGAAATCTTCTCTGATGAGGGCGAGTTAGGTGTTAACTGGAGTTAACAAGGACAGCTGACCATGCTCTCAAGGGAAAAGATTTCTATTTGAAAGGTAAGATCCCTCTGTTTCTAGAATTAGCACACTGAGAAGTACTAGAAGAAATTGAAAAGTTGACCAAGGGCCTGACCGGCGTGGCTCAGTGGTTGAACATTGACCTAGGAGCCAGGAGGTCACGGTTCGATTCCTGGGCAGCGAATATGCCCAGGTTGGGTTGCAGCCCAAAGGGGGGGGGGGGCATGCAGGAGGCAGTCAATCAATGGTTCTCTCTCATCATTGATGTTTCCATTTCTCTCTCCCTTCCTCTCTGAAATCAATAAACAATTAAAAAAAAATTAAAGAAGAGTTGACAAAGGGTTGCTTTGCCACCACTCTTTACAAAATTTTTTTATAAAAGAATTATAAATCTGCCCTAACTGGTTTGGCTCAGTGGATAGAGCATCAGCCTGTGGACTCAAGGGTCCCAGGTTTGATTCCATTCAAGGGCATGAACCTTGGTTGCGGGCACATCCCCAGTGGGGGGTGTGCAGGAGGCAGCTGGTCAATGTTTCTCTCTCATCAATGTTTCTAATTCGCTATCACTCTCCCTTCCTCTCTGAGCCAAACCGGTTAGGGCTCAAAGTGAATTTTCAAAAAAAATCAGGTGCTACACTTGTGTATAAGGATTTCTGGTACCAAGAATTAACCAATCACACACAACCTTATTATAGGACATGACCAATAAGATGCAACTCTATTATCTGACCTATTTATGGTTCAAGACAGGGCATTCACACACGATGGCTATTGCTGTGTTGGCTGTTGTTGTTTTTTAATGTGACAATCTAAGGGAAAGGAGGTCAGTGTCCCTGACTAAGTAGTCAGTATTGCATGTTTTACATATTCTTGCAGCACACCAATTGAAAATAGCTGCTTTAGAGCCATACCACACCCCTCCCCATCTTTTTGCCATCTCTATAATTTTGTCATTTCAAGAATGTTATATAAGTGGAATCACAGTATGACCTTTTGAGATTGCTTTCTTTCACTCGGCATGATGCCATTCAGATTCATCCAGTGGTTGCATGCATCAATGATTTGTTTCTTATATTGCTGAGTAGTATTCGATGGTGTGGATGTACCACAACTTGTTTAACCATCCTATTGAGAGATATTTTGGTTGCTTCCAGTCTTTTGCTATTACAGGCTGCTGTGGACATTATGTATAGGTTTGTATGGACAGGAATTTTCATTTGTTGGGACTAAATGCCCAGGATTGCAACTTGATTATATCATGAGTGTATGTTTAGTTTTTTTAAGAAAGTGATGACAGTATGTAGTTGGATCGAGTTTTTATTCCTCTTTGTAAGGTGGGCTGTAGCAACCCAAGTTTCCTACTTGGCCTCGGTTGCTACCCTTGGCGGGGTGGGGAAGGGCACCTCATTACTGCTTGGATAGTGGAAGTTCTGGCTCCCTACTGGGCTTCCACTGACACCACCCAGCATGGGAGGGAGCGGGTGCCTCCTTCCTGCTCCCCACGTGACCTCCACTAACCCATGGTGGTGGGAGTGGAGGTGGGGTGCTCATTGCCACTGGAAGATGGTATGTAAGTCCTGGCTTCCTGTTTGGAGTTCTCAGACACTGTCCTGAAGGTGGGGCTCAGGGGACAACTCATCCCAGCCAGATGCAAATGGAAGTCAAGGCTGATGGCAGCCTTGGGGTGGGCAGAAGTGTTTTCCATAGTGTTTCTTGTTCCTTTAGCTAGATACAGCCAGCTTTTATTGGTGTTTTCTTTCTTCTTGTGTGATTGGCACTTGTGGCTTGCTAGTTTCCCCAGCACCCAGTCAAGGAGAGGTGAAGCAAAAGTAAACCCAGCCCTACCCAGTGTGGTTCAGTTGGTTGAGCATTTCCCGTGCACCAAGGGGTTGCCGGTTTGATTCTGGTCAGGGCACATGCCCCAGTTTGGAATTCAATCCCTGGTCAGGCTACATGGGGGCAGGGGTGGCTGATCAATGCCTCTCTCTCACATCGATGTTTCTCTATCCCTCCTTCTACCTCTCTCTCCTCCTACCTCCCTCTCCCTCTCCCTCTCCCTCTCCCTCTCCCTCTCCCTCTCCCTCTCCCTCTCCCTCTCCCTCTCCCTCTCCCTCTCCCTCTCCCTCTCCCTCTCCCTCTCCCCCTCCCTCTCCCTCTCCCTCTCTCTCTCACTCTTCCTCTCCAGAGGTACCCTATAGAACAGTGATGTCCAACCTTTACTAGTATCATCCCATGGCACACATAAACTATTAAAATTCCCTCTCCCTCTCCCTCTAAACCACTACTTTGTCATTCCTTAGGTCTGGAGTTTCCTCACTAATCTGCCTTCTCTCTACTTTTGCAGAGTTTTCTTTTTTTAATTTTTAATATATTTTTACTAGTGACCCAGTGTATGGATTCGTGCACATTGAAATGAAATTAATTAGAAGAAATATTTTAATATTGCTATTCGCCCTTTCTCTATAATAGAAGTGTCAACCAAATTCACGATCGACAATGACAGACTGAAACACACATGTGCGATTGGCACCAGTGAGAGCTTTATATGTATTGCACATGCATAAGTCAACTTGGCCTTTTATAGGTATAGAATAAACTTGCTTAATTAGACCTGCTTTCTGATGTAGCTTAACTTTTTCCAGCCCAGTGAAGCACCCCAACTTCTCTTTCAGGTAATTGTCAGTAACACAGCAGTAAATATCAACACGAAGAAGATTATTATTATAGATCACACAGGGAGAACAAAGGGTAAAGTATTTAACTGTAGCAGTGTTTGACTATATTCCGTGCAGTGAGAAAACCTGAAGTCATTTTCAAGTTCCACCATTTTTTACTTCTTTTCAGTCGGTCAAGTTTCTAAACTTTATAAAATCTCCATTTTCTGGCTAATGAAAAGAAAATAGGATTCTACCAAGTCTCCTATCTAACTACTCCAGGACTTTTGTGAGGATCAAATGAGATGAGGCACTTGAAAATGCTTCACAAACATTTGGTTAAACTGTAAAATGATTGCACCTGGCTATAAAGCAAGTTGTGTTCCTGGGCTAAAGAAGCTCCAAGGAAGCTAGTCGCCAGGGAGAGGAAGCTGGGCATTGCTACGTGATGTCATTACCTGGCGCCCACAGTGACCATTTCAGGGCCACGCTGAGCTGTGGGCTGTGGGCTGTGGGCTGCATTTTGTGTCATGGGGACTTGGCAGCATTGGCTGCGGTTTGGTGGGGTGTTGCTCCAGCGTGGTGGCAGGGCCTGTGTCCCACTTGAGGGAAGCCAAGTGTTGGTTTGTCGGCACTAGGTCCGTGGTGCCATTTATTTTTAAATGGCCAGTGCGCATCATGGCAGCTCCTGCATTGAGCAGCTGCCCCCTGCTGGTCAGTGTGTGTCATAGCTACTGGTCGGACAGATGGACACTTAGCCTTTTATATATATAGATTGATTTCAGAGAGGAAGGGAGAGGGAGAGAGAGATAGAAACATCAATGATGAGAGAGAATCATTGATCGGCTGCCTTCTGCACACCCCCTACTGGGGATTGAGACCGCAGCCCGGGCATGTGCCCTTGACTGGAATCGAACCTGGGACCCTTTGGTTCACAGGCCAAAGCTCTATCCACTGAACCAGACCAGCTAGGACCAGAGTTTTCTTATATTATATATAATGCCCAGGGTTTTTAGTATTTAGCAAGTAGATTAAGGAGAAGTGCATCTATTCCATCTTGGCCTAGACACGGTGGTCAGCAAACTGCGGCTCACGAGCCACATGCGGCTCATGAGCCGCAGTTTGCCGCTCTGTTGACTAATGAGTGTGCCAACCACTGGGATAGGGGCTTAATCACAAGGAACAACAGCCTGTAATTATTGGAATTGAGAGTCTAGGTCAGTGGTCGGCAAACTCATTAGTCAACAGAGCGGCAAACCGCGGCTCACAAGCCGCAGTTTGCCGACCACTGACCTAGAGCCAGAAGTCTGACAAAAGACTTTTACATGGCCATTTCACCTCTAAGAACATAAATCTGATCATGTCTCAACCCTCCTTAAAAACCTCATTGTCAAAACACCCAACTGTCCCAAGGATAAAATTCCAACTCTTTAACATTGGCTTTTAAGGCTCTTGACTGTCCCATCCTAAGTAACAGTGGCCATACCTTCCGCAGCTCCTCACTGTGCACAGGCGAACCCAGCTCCACAGAGTTCATCCTGTGCCATGTAACTGTCTCCTGCCTCCTCCTGTTTGGGGGTACACACACCAGTGCTCATGCACTCTGCTGGTCCTGCCGTTCTCTCTTCCACGGGCATGCGGCTGGCTCTGCTTCAAATCTGCCTCTCACATTTCCTACTGAGACGCCTTCCAGACACTCCCAGAGTTGGCCCAGCAGTTCAGACATACCTCTATAAGCGATTTCTTGTTCTACCACAGCTCTTTGAGCTGGAATTATGTCTCTGTGTGGCTCTGTCCCATTCAACCGTAAATTCTTCGAGGTTCAGGCTGTGCCTGTCTTACTCATCAATGTACCCTCAGCACCTAGCACTGTGCCTGGCACATAGTTGGCACTCAGCAAGTGTTTGTTAAATGAATAAGTGAATTGTTACTTTCAGATACTGGAGCAACCAAAAATTGTCCTCAGCTTGTATGCCTAGGCCACCTGAGGCTGCCTTCCTTTTAGCATTACCGTATATCCCTTTTCATACCCCTTGAACAAAGTGACTTCGGGAGACTGTAATGATTTAACCATTTGCTGAATCTAATCCTCCCTTCCTGAGGGCTGCCTGCTTCCAGGTTGTCCTCATTATACCTGCTGCTGCCACTGGCTGACCAATTGGAAACAGGGCTGCCCCCTTGCTTGGCTGAGAATGGTCTCCCATTCTTCATGCCATGGGAACCATCAGTCCAGTCTTAAAGAGATGAAGCCCCTATTTGTGACCAGTTATATCAATGGAAGGACTCTCCTTGCCAAGCCCTTCTAGAAGATCACCATAATAAAAGGCTAATATGCAAATGGTCATCACACCATGACTCTGTAATGCCATAACGCCATGACACCTTAAGGACCAATCAGCAGGGACCTGAGGCTACGTGGTGCCGGGCCAGGGCCGGGGGACCTGTGTCCCCCACCCAGCGGGGCTTGACAGGGATGGGGCCGGCCGGGTCTTGGTGTTGCCCAATGGGGGTGGGGCCGGCTGGACACTTCTATTATAGAGAAAGGGCAAATAGCAATACTAAAATATTTCCTCTAATTAATTCCCTTTTAATTTTGTGCACCGGGCCACTAGTTGTCTTTTAATGAGAAATAAGGTCTTTTTGGCTACATGGTCACCTTGCTTATCTATCTTTTGACTGTGTTAGCTGGAAGAAATTTAATAACAACCCTTAGTAAGACTTCAACATCTGACATACTTGAGATAATAATAGTTTTGCTCGTTTTTATGACACTTCACTCAACCCATACATTCATCCTTGTCAGCTTGAAATTATTCCACATGTGTTACCTTGATGCTTACAATAACTCAGTAAGTGAAGGTGTGTATACACACGCATACACAGATACCCACATACATGCACATATGTGCACACAGGATATTAAAGATTTGGCAGGTCAAACCTGTTATACCCAATGGCACTCACTTTGAAGAACTCTGATCCTATGACCTCTGTATTTTGTTCTCACTTGTAAATGGCCATTGGTTTCTATCAATTGTCATCAATATCTGATCCTAGTACCGTATACAAGCTCATGCAGATGTAATAATTGCCCCATTTACCAAACCTAGTTAATGTGGCCAGGCCCTTTGTACACATAATATCTAATTCTCATAGCCATTCTGCAAGGTATATGTTATCCACATGCTACAGATGAGAGAACTGAGGTTCAGAGAAGCAGTGTCTGTGCCAGGGTGGGCTCTGCCTCAAAGCCACCACTGGCCTCTTAGTAAAAAAAAAAAGCCTAATATGAAACTGAACCTTTAAAAGGTTAAATAATCTCTATTTCTCCTAATATCCCACTCCTACCCCTTTAATCAAGGATATGGGTCTTGATTCTATCATGACAAGGTGGGCTATTCTCTGGTTAGTAAGACAGAAGTGGGAGGAAGCGGGTACAGGATGTTCAAAGAGCGATGCCTGTGCATGTGGTGAAAGTCAGGGTTCTGGCTTATTCTCCTGGCACTTAGCCTCATAGACTTCCTCAAGCAGTCACATCCCTGGGTCCCTTTGGAAAACCTAGGGAGGACCCTTGTTGCCAGGCCCGAAAGGCCTAAACAGACACTGGCTGCCCCAAACTCCTGTGGACGGTCAGTAGGGCTTGCTAGTAGTAGGGACTGGCACTCAGGGGGCAGACAGGCCATTAACAGCCAGCTCCCGTCTTACAGGTGTTTGATACCATGAAACCATGATAAGCATTTTTTGAAAATTACAGGTCTATTCACAATAAGAACTGAGGATCTTTTCCTTTAGTGTCTGAGTCAGTAGCTCATCCCTTCCCTCATTTCCTTCAGATACTACTGCCCACACCCTGCGGGGTTTGAGGAGGTGGTGTGAAAGGGATGCCAGATAACAGGTGAGTCAAGAGTGGAGAGCTTGTGTAGGTGAGTGAAAGCATCTGAGCCACCGAGTCCTCTTGGCACTCCTCTGAGCAGCAGGAAGCAAAGGGGTTGTCCCGCTCACCCACAGGGCCCAGCAAGGAGCACTGGTAGGAGTGGCCCTCCTGTCATCCAGCCCAAAACACGGATAAAGGGCTGGGATTCACAGGAAGTAGCTGGGATAAGGCAAGGTCTGTCTCAGGACAGACTGGCCCTGCACCCAGCAACTTGTTGGCACTCCATGAGCAATAGCCATGCCACCATGAGGGCATATTCTTTTTTGGAAAAAATATTTTTATTGATTTCAGAGAGGGAGAGAGAGATAGAAACATCAGTGATGAGAGAGAATCATTGACAGTTGCTTCCTGCATGCTTCCCACTGGGGATCAAGCCCACAAACCGGACAGTAATTGAGCTGTGACAGTAACTGACCTGGAATTGAGCTGTGACCTCCTAGTTCATAGGTCAACACTCAACCACTGAGCCACGCATGAGGATATATATATATATATATATATATATATATATATATATATGGCCTTTCTGTGCATTTATTGTGGTGGGTTTTGGGATAAGAGGCAGCCACATGCATTGTAGAAATGGTGAGACATAAAAGCTCAGATGCAGCCGCCACTGTCAGCTCGAGGGCCACCACTTCTCTATGTCACAACCTGGGCCGATACAAATTCATCATTTTCATGGTGTGACCCACACCACCCACATGTCAGGAAACACAATAACCACCCATTCACCTACTGTCCAAGAGTGGAATCGGTCGTACAGTTTGACCATTTGGTTTTTGTTCAAGAGTCTAAGAAACCGATTTCCAAAATGGGTTCTCCCCTGGTGGGTCCAATGTGGAGTAGCAGGACCTGAGACATTGTGTTGTGGCTTCCTCTAAGAATCTGTGCTCAAGTAGGTAGAGGGCCTTTTAAGACGTTTAAGAAAACTGGCTTCCAACGTGCAGTGGATTTAGAGGAAGCTCCAGGCATGGGTTGGAGGGCTCCGCTAATGGTGTGTGTGAGAATTGTCTTTCATCTGAGTAAAATCAGGTCAGCAAGGCCCCCTGCTTGTGCACTGAGTGTAGAAAGCAGGATGAGGGCATAGGCTTAATGTCTCTCTGAGAGTTCCCGCCCCAGACAGACATGGCCCCCTGAGAGGCACAAACGCAGCATCTCCAGAGGGCAGTGAGATGAGCAGTCATGAGCCTTATTCCTCGACTTTGTCTGAGATGGGAAGATGGGTTTTCCATATTATTGGAGTCTGGATGGCAAGTCTGGAGCCCTGGAGATGGCCCCGCCCCTTTGCCTGGTGATGCCCACGTGCTCCTGTGTAGTATCAAGTACCTGCAGCACTGCCTCGGCTCATTTGTGTCCAGCTTTCTCCTTCCTTCAGCCCCGGAGAAACAAGTAGCTGTCTTCCTGAGGCTATCAGCTAATCATTCTAGTGTGCTCTCCACCCCTTACCCTGCGTCCCTACAAGCCTAATGTCTGTAGGATGCTACCGACTCCAGAGCTGGTCTGGACAGCAAGTGTCTCCTGGACTTGTCTCAGCCAAACAAGACGTAGAGTTCCCCTTCCCAGGAGGATAAGAATAAAGGAATGCCCGCAGTGTGTGGTGTATGAAGGAGTGCGTTAGCGGCTGTTAACTGTGGTCTTCCTTTGGTGTTTCTGTCACTTACATCATCGGGTATTGGCTCCTTAGCCCTTTCTTCTTTCCCCTCTATCCCTTTACCTTCCCACCTCTGCCTTGCTGTCTTTATTTCTGCCGCTGACCGTCCCCGTTCCTCCCCCACCCCCCCTCCACACACACACACCCCTGCCATTGCCTGGCATTCACAGAGGGCTTTACAACTGGCTTACCTCTCTTGGCTGGTAGCAGCCAAGCTCATTATTCTGGGTCCTAACCTGTTCGGACCTAACCTGTTGCTCCACTTCCCTAACCTTGCACTTAGGGCCGGGGCGCTCCCAAGAATTAGGGACAGGGTGGGGCCCGGGCTGAGAGCCATCTGCACACAAGCATGTCCTAGAAGCTACTTTGTTCTCAGGGAGAATGCTTCCCTCTCCACCCCTCTGTAGTTCATCCTTGTGTTCATATTCAAAGGTCCACAGTATCTTCTTTTTATAGATGGAAATACCCTGGAAATGTCAGGCTAGAGGCCAGAAGAGGATGTTCAGAGCAGAGAATCCCGTGCCAGACAGGCCTTTCGCTGGCTTCCTCCGGGCTGCCGCCTCCAGGGAGAGCGGTATGGCTGTGGCCCTGGATGGGGAGCCCAGGCTCTGAGGGGCGTGGTGGGTCCTGCCTGGCTCAACACACTGTCTGGAGTCTGAGGGACAGGAAGCTCCTGTCCCGCCAGGGAGGTATATGTGGGACAAGTATTGTAGCTCCGCGAGATAGCCCTGCATTCCGCCCGGATAATGATGGGACCACCCACCGGGTGTCAGCTCTAGCCCTGCGGTGTGCCTCAGTTTCCCGTCTGCATGGGGGCCACCACTTCTCGGGTCAGGAAGGCGTCGCAAGAACAGCTGAGACAGACGGGTCGTCACGTAGAGTTGAGAAGTGTGGGGTGTGACTTTCGGTTCCCTGTTGGGGGTTGAGTGGGGAGCGTAGGGCGGGCGCGGTCCCAGAAGCTCCGCGCGCCGCGGGCCCCCAGCCCAAGGCGAAGCAGGAGAAAACCGGGCGCTGGCGGACCCGCCGGAGGATGGGCAGTCGCTCTGCGCCGGGCCGAGCTCCAGGGCGGTTCGGGGCAAGTGGGCGGGGGCTCTGGGCCAGCGGCCGTGGGGCCGGGGCGGGCCGGCCGGCGGGGCATTTAAACGCAGCTGCTGCGGGCTGGGACGCGCCGCCCTGCACCCTACGCCCTGCCCCGTCCACCTCGCCGCCGACTTCGGGCACCGGCAGGCAGGATGCGGTCCTCCTTGGCTCCGGGCATCTGGTTCCTCCGCAACTTCTCCAGGGACAGCTGGTGAGCAGCGCGGGGGAGGGAGGCGCGCCGGGCTGGGACAGCTTCCCCTCCGCGGGCCGGGAGCCTGGGGACCGGGACCGGGACCGGGACCGGGCGGCGGGCGGCCTCGCTGCGCTTGAGCCCAGGCTCCTTCTGCGGCGCCGCAGGAAGGTGAACCTGAATGGCTTGCGCTGGGACACACACACACACACACACACACACACACACACACACACACACACCCCACATTTCACACACACCCCGGGCGGACCTTCAGGGCCCCTCACTTTCATAGCATTGGGGCCCAGGCGAGCCGGGACACCGGGGATGGCGGAGCTGCTGAAAAGTGGCGATTGGAGTCCTGGAGTGCCCTTTCCCCTCGGATAACACACACACAAAGGCCAGAACTCGTTGTCCCGGGAGCTTGCCTCCAGGGGCTCCAGGCCCCGAGGGACTTAACCGGGGAGGGCTTATCTCTCAGACCAGAGCAGGCAGCCACTCCGCTGGGTAGTCACCCCAACAGTGGGCAACCCCAACAATGAGTGAGCCACTTCCACAGTAGCTTTCTTCCTGACCAAGGGAGGCCCCAGATGGCCGTGTGTGTGTGTGTGTGTGTGTGTGTGTGTGTGTGTGTGTGTGTGTGTGTGGTGCAGAGCTTTCAGCTCACTCTTCACCAGAGACCACCCACTGGAGCAGTTTGTTTGGTCTGCAGAGTGTTTTGTGTGTGTGTTTTTTTAGTATCGTTAGTTGCCATCATTTACAAATTATAAAATTTAACAAAGCCAGATTCCTGGCTTCTCTTAAAAAACAGATGAAGCAATACCAGGCCTGAACTCCCAAATTATATTACTAGGACTTAAAGATTCCCCTTCAGATGGGGCAAGTGTTCTGAGCATGACCAACTCGGTCTAGTTTTAAAACGTAAAAATCCCACATTCCTGACCCCCTTGGTCCTTCGGCTGGTTAGTCACCCTAGGCGCTTTCCTATTGGCCACCCTAGGCGCTTTCCTATTGGCCACCCTAGGGGCTTTCCTATTGGTCACCCTAGGGGCTTGCCTATTGGTCTTTCCTATTGGTGACCGTCCTCATTACTTCCAGCCTTCTTCACTCGTATACATGACTCATTTGGTCCTTTTTGAGTTTGGAACTATTAAAATATATTTTTCAGAAAAAGATAAAACCTGCTTCTCATAAGGATGTAAAAATGAACAAGTGTTAAAGATGTTATAACGAGGGAATCAGAAGATGTTATAATCTAGGAAAAATAAAATGTAGGGAGGGGTTAATGGGGAGTTACTGTTTAATGGGGACAGATCTTCAATTTGGGAAGATGCAAAGGTCCTGGAAATGGATGGTGGTGATGGTTGCACAATAATATGAAGGGGTTAATACCACTGATCTGTACACTTAACAAGGATTAAAGTGGGCCCTGGCCATTGTGGCTCACTGGTTGGAATAACCGTGTTGCTCAGTGGTTGGAGCGTCAGCCCACACACCCAAGGGCTGAGGGTCGATTCCAGGCCCAGGGGTTAATTCCTGGTCAAGGGCACGAACCTGTGTTGCAGATTCCATCTCTGGCCCTGGTTGGGGCGCATGCGGCAGGCAACCTATCTATGTGTCTCTCTCACATCAATGTTTCTCTCTCTTTCCCTCCCTTCCACTCTCTAAAAAAAGAAACATCTATGGAAAAAAATATCCTCAGATGAGGATTAACAACAACAACAACAAAAATGGTTACAACAGTAAATTTTATGTTATATATATTTTACCACAGTTTTAAAAAGAGAGACTCCAAAGAACATGCCCATTTATAAATCCGGAATATTGAGGCAAAACTAGTGTTTCCACAGGTTGGGAGGGAGGACTATTAAAACTACCAGTTCACAGACATATTTTGTATGACTTAGTTTCCCAACCCCTTGAAGCACTGTAAACAGCCTGTGGATCAATGAGAGGTACAATCAGATAAGCCGGAGAGGAGTCCTCTAGACAATGCAGTTTTCCAGTGAATCACAGAAGTGTTTCCTGTAGCTTCCCCTGCTCTGATAACAACTAGTCACAAAGAAAGACCAGGCTTGCTTATTAAATAAGGTTTGTCTCATTGGATTTGATCTGATGATATAAGTGTAGCAAAAGGGCTAGTTTGTAATATCGGCCTTGGGAAGTTTGTTTTGCTGGATTTTTTTTATAAGGAATCTTAGATTGGACTTTGAAACACTTGTTATTAGTGACTGTTCTGAAATTAGGAAGCCAAGAAATGTCACTGGGTTTTACCTGCTTGTACCTGTACATTTGGGCCAAGTCCTCCCAAAACATCCTAAGGCTCCTGGGCTGGGCAGGGAGTGACCTTCCTTATTTGCATATAAGGGAAAACAATAAGCCAATTTTCTTGGGAGGGTTTTATTAGTCTTGGCTCCATACAGTCAACCTTGGTTCCTTAAAAAGGGCTGAGTATGTTTAATTAATTGAGCATCATTGTTAATTATGACATTCCAGGGAAGGCCTTGGTTGCATAACCAATTTTTCTAACTATGCCCTGCTTTAAAAAATAAAAATAGGACAGATGCTTATTGAACTTTTGAAAATAATCACCTTGCTATGAAAAGCAAGAAGACTCAACAAAAGTTTATGAATTCTGGGGAATCAGGTAGGGAGAATAAGATATTCACAAATGTTTCATTTCGGTTTACTAAAACAGAGTCTACTAAGTTGTTATGGGCTACCTACAGCTTAAGAAGAAGGAGAAAGGGCTGCCTTATAGTGAAGCATCCATCTTATATAAAAACTGCTGTTTGAAATTTTAACCCTGCTATTTGGCTTCTGTAGATGCTTGCTTGCTTAAATAATAAGGAAAATAAGACTACTCCCACTTCAGAGAGGCCATTAAACCTTCCCCGGACGAAGTTATCAGTGCTGGCACCAGGCCAGGCCTTTGGTTGAGGTCTCAAGGCCCCAGCACATAGGGACTCTTTAAGAACTTGCAAAGGGGGCCGGAAACACCCCATATTTGGAAGACAAGGTAAAAACATATAAATAGGGAAAGTTCCTCCATGTTGGGGCCCAGAATTTGAGAAACATTTTCCTCTGGACCCGCGTGTAATAAATGTAACTCCATCTCTCTAAGTATTGCTTGGTTCTTCTCCGGTTGTCTGTAACAATGGATCCAGAAAGCATAACACCAGAACAACATCGACAATATTCCAATCACAAACAGCGAGCATCCCTCGACAGTTTATTCACTCCTATGTGGTGGCTTCTTGTTCGCTGAATTGGGTTCACAATCTCACAAACCTGTCTGCTTCTTGACTAAAGAGCTTTGAAAATTCCTGACTTAGTCCATTGGTATGTCCTTAAGGGTGTCTAAGTGATGCCATCAGAAGCATGTGTCCAAGAGCAAGTTACTGGTATAGCACT
Organism: Plecotus auritus; assembly: GCF_963455305.1. Lineage (NCBI taxonomy): Eukaryota > Metazoa > Chordata > Mammalia > Chiroptera > Vespertilionidae > Plecotus > Plecotus auritus. Next base: position 16,363,734 of record NC_137779.1, read on the forward strand.
TTTCTGAGACAGTTCTTGGTTGTTAAAGATAAGACCTTTAACCTATATTGCAGAGCCTTTAGGAAACATCAGAGTAGAATGAAACAAAAGTCCTTTGTAAATGACAGAGACTAAAAAGGAGCAGATAAACGTACTACTGATAATTTTCAAAAGTGAGTGATCTGATGAGCTAACAAGGACTGCTTTTCCTGAAGTATGGAAAGCAAAATAAAGCCACCCAATCTAGACAATAACATCTGATTCATAAAAAAATGGGTGGACACAATTTTTATAGAGGAAAAAATCTTGAGGTATATAAAAATCCCGAGACATAATTTACATAATGTACCAAGGATATTCCAAGAATATAAACTAAACTCAGTTCGTAAGCCTGGAGTGAATCCTACACATCTATATTTAATAAAACTCCATAGGAAAGTGTGATGTATGTGCCCTGGTGAAAACCACTGACCTAGGAGATGTTAGACTCAAAGAAGTGAGGTTGCAGCCCAGAGAACATTTTAAACCCAACCTGAATCGTGACTGGTAACACTACATACCGTTACTATCAGGTAACATATCAGCAGGATGCTGATCCATCGAAACAAACCATGGGCCAGAGAGGACACTAAGAAATCTGTAGAAACTTCTCACACAGCATGCAATTTCTGAAATATTTATATAAATAACATTTTCCTTTTAAAATTTAACTTAGAGAAGGTTCAGCATCTCTTCTGGTTTCACAGTTATTTCCATGCGATTGCTCAACAGTAACATAGGAAATACACCGGATTAGTTCTAGTCTCTCTCTTTTTAAAAGGAGAAAGAACTGATCTTTGTGGTTTTTCCAGAAGTCCCCTTGGGCATCTCAAAGATAGTTTTAGGTACAAAAGATATCCTGAATGCTTTATTTGATATGTGTTTTTGTTTAGGATTTGGTTGGGGGAAGACAAAAGTGATTAGGAGGCTGGAACGCTTATCATGAGTGCTAAGAAACAGTCCTTGCCCCACCCATTTGAAAGTGATAACATTATGTTTAAAAATAAACATAGAAGGTGACACCATAAAGAAATGGCGCTTTCCTAAGAGGGGTTTCTTTGCTTTAAAAAGTGTGGGAAATTATTCTGGTAAGACACAGAATTTGTGCTATCTAGGCAGATTAGATAGGAGGTTTAAAAAAAATAACATTTTACAACTCATTAAGAGCAGACCAATATTCAAGAAAATGTGATTTTAACAGAGAGAAAACCAAATTCTACGTTTGCATTGACATAATTTCCGATACTAAGGGAACCACATCCTCTTTTTCTTAAATAATGTGAATAAAATAAAAACTGAGCCAGCTTTGACAAAATTCCTAAAACACTTAATTGCTTCTTTTTAACGCATTATCTGCAGCTGCTATAATCCAAGGCAAATCTAATCCCCTGTCCACACACCATTCAGGTTCTGTCCTTCATTGTCCTCTTTCTTATTCTGGAACAACCAGTCACTTTACTTTAGGGTAAAACTTTTATTTTTTCTTCTTCTTAATAAACACAAACACATCTCATTTCCATGTATGCAAATTTGCACCTCTCTGCCACTATTGTTCCTAATAGAGTCTCATTCATAGATATTGATTGTACCCTTTAACCAGAGTAACATATTTCAGTGAAAATGGTGGGGGTGGGGGTGGATGCGGGGAGAGTGGTTGATTATAAGCAGCCTGTCCCCCACCAGCCTTTTAGAAGAGCTGGCAAACACACAGGACACAACTTCTGCAGCCACACACGTCGTTCACCTGCTTCTCCAAGTGTAAGTCCGACCACTGCTTGCCAGCATCTCCCAGATTTAAGGCAGATCTGGTCTGGAATCCTTTCCCCACTGCATGCCCCGCGCAGCTAGCTTTCCTCAGCCTCAGTTTCCCCATCGGTAAAAGGTGGGTTCTAGAGGACAAACGTGGTGTGTGTCCATTTTTGAACCTCTGTGCCTAACGGCAGGCGCGCGATAAATGTTCTTTTACTTCTTCCCTCGTGAATGTAGGTTTGGACTCCTCTCGAACCCTCGGTGTTAATACAGTTCCCACTGTAGGCACATGATGATGCTGAGATTGGAGGCCTGCAGAGACGAAGAGGACATGGTCCTCCCTTCTCGGCACGAAGGCTCAGCTGGAGAGAGGGTGTGCACGCCTGTTACCAAATTTACTGCTTCTGCATGTCCCCAAGGAAGGTATTCTAGGTCAGTGGTCGGCAAACTGCGGCTCGCGAGTCACATGCGGCTCTTTGGCCCCTTGAGTGTGGCTCTTCCACAAAATACCACGGCCTGGGCGAGTCTATTTTGAAGAAGTGGCATTAGAAGAAGTTTAAGTTTAAAAAATTTGGCTCTCAAAAGAAATTTCAATCGTTGTACTGTTGATATTTGGCTCTGTGGACTAATGAGTTTGCCGGCCACTGTTCTAGGTGAATGGAGAAGCAGGCGTAGCTGGACACAGCGAGGGTGGACTGGGCCTGAACTTTGGATTCCTCGCCTATAAAGTGAGAATCGTGGGAATCCCTCCCAGGGCAGATGTGAGGGTTAAAGGAGGTCGGTGTCTGAGGTTCCCAGGCCAGCAACAGGCTCCTGTTGGGCACTGAGTGCGCACTGATTATGGACTATCCCTCCACTTGCTTTCCTACTAGCATCGGGCCTCATTTAGTTGTAGCTCACTGCAAAGTTCCCCCACCCGACGTGGGTGTGCCGAGGCACAGAGAAGCTGTGCTGCCTGTCCAGCGTCGCACAGCCGTAAATGGCTGAACCGGAATTTGAATCCAGGTGAGCCTGCTGCCCAAGCTGTCCTGCTGAGAGTATGGAAGGGGGCGAGAGCACAAGGCCGTTTGTCTTTAGGCGGATCATTTAATCTCTCTGAGGCTCCAGGTCCTGGTCTATAAAATGGAAAAAAAAACAAAACAAACAGTGGACCTATGTCACAGGGATTTGGTGAAATTAAATAAGTCACTTAAAGCACTTAGCCCAGTGCCTGGCTTACCGTCAGCACTGGCGGGTGCTGGTGCGTTTCCCCAGAGGGAGGGACTCCTCCTCATTAGAGGAAAAGGTACGTGTGACTTGGTGGAGCTGGAGGCACTATGAGCCCAGGGCATGGAGCAAGGACCTGGAAGTGAAGGTGTTGCCTGTGTGTTGAAGGCCAGGAGATGGAGCTGCAGCTGCAGGTGCACAGCGGAATGAGGCCCAGAGGCAGGCAGCACGGGTTTCTGCCCCTCCTCCTAGCGGGTTCACGGCCATTCATAGTCCTCCCGAGCTCTGGGCCTGGTCAGGGCCATGCCTTCCGTGGCAGCATCTGCACAGACATGTCTGCAAGCTGGCAACATGGGCATCTTGCCAGAGAGATGCCCGGGGCTGTCCTTGTGGGGCTGGGCCCATCTCCTGGGGCCCTGTGAGGGGAACAGCTCAGGTCAAGGAGAGGAGAAGCCTGTGGGAGGAGGGACCAGCAGGATGAGCAGGACTGGGGTAGGGGAGGCAGAGGAGCAGGAGCTGTGACTCCCACCTGGCCATGTCCCCACACCTGAGTCTTCCCACGTGGGCTGGAGAGGCCGAGGCTGGCGGGTGGCTGCTGCTGGGATGAATGGCTCCAATGGCTTATGTTTAATCCTACAACAGTCTCGTGTGGCGGGAGCTTATTACTATCTTCTTTATAAGGAGATCAGACTGAGGCTTAGGGAGGTTAAACAAGTTGCCCAAGGACACAGTAAGCAGCTGAACCAGAATTTAAGACTCATCCTCTTTTGGTCTAAGTTCTCTCCCTGTTTTGCGATGACTCAGATCAGGGGCCCCGGTGCTGCCAAGATGGCTTTCTTTTGTCTTATTTTCCTGGTAACGGGAAAGCGGTACTAGGTGAGGGTGGCAGAAAGGGCTCCTTCAAAGGAGCGGACGGCGAAAGGAGAGGTCCTGGAGCAGGACCCGGAGAGCTAAGCACCGTGTCCTGTCCCTCTCCTCCGCCTCTCGGGGTCAGGGCTGACCCAGGGCGCGTGACCCTGCGGCTCCCCTCCCCCACAATGTGACTGCTGCTTCCCCAGCGGCTTCTGCTTCCTCTTCCTCCCTGCAGTTTCCTCTTTCCCTCCGTCAGAGCAGGATGGGGGGCACCTTCTCAGGCCCCATGGACTGGTCTAGAAGGCAGCGAGGGTTTGGATGGTCTAAGAGTGGTTGGCCGAGGCCTTATTCCTTCCAGTCACGCTGCACCAGTGGGCACCCAGGTCGGAGGGGGCTGTCTGAGTCACACCGGAACTGGGGACACACAAGAGGTGGAGGCCCTGAAGCCCCTGACCCCGCCCCCCCATTCTGATTATCCCCACATTGGTGTTCGTGGTGGAGTGGGAGTGGGTAGAGTGACTGCTCTGGTTTTGGCCTCTGGCTCATGCCTCGTCCCCTGGATCCTTCATGCTCAGGTGGAGTGGACCAGGGTCAGGCCTGGGGCGAGGCCTCCATGGAATCCTGACAGGAAGGCCGTCACCTTAACCCCCTGAGCAGGACATAGCTCTGCCGTCCTCAACACAGTTCCAGCTGTGCTGTTCGCTTAGCCTTTCTTCAGAAGGACCGACGTAACACCTGTTGACCATCTCTTCCAACCCTCCCAACCCTCCCACTCTTCCCCGCTTATTCCAGCTGCCTGAACAAAACCTCAAGCTGGAGCTTAAAGCTGTGTCTTTTCATCCTGTCTGAATGCACAGGGTTCCCCTACTTAGTTCCCATCTCCAAGCAAAACAATCATGTTTTCCTCTTCCCTGAAAAAGATCATTATGTTACTACTCATTCTTCTATAGAGTCCCGGCTCCTCGTGGCTACTAGCTGATGTCTGCCTCCTGTGGGAAGGTTTGTGGGGGGGGGGGGGGGGGAAGAGGCCAAACCCTGAGTGATCTTGGCCTCTCTGAGCAAGCGCCCCGAGTCCCAGGAAGGGGAACAGTAGAGGACTCACTGGGCTGGCTCTGTGCTCCAGGGGGCTCCATGTCCTCAGTGCCCAGAGGCCCTCCCAGACCCGGCCTGTCCCCGTTCCATCTTGTGCATGGAAGGCCTTGCTCAGGACCCTGCCCTGTGGTGTCTGTCCCAGGCTGGCCTTTCCCTATGTGAAGTCTCCAGGGGCAGGGCAGGATTTGGCAGGGGGTGGAGCGGTGGCGCTGTCACCACTGGCCTGGTTCTGACAGTGCCCAGCACTCTATCCTTTTCAGTCCCACAGAGTCCTAGAACAGGCACATCCACGGACAGGCCACCAAGTCTGTTTTCCCAGGGCAAGGGCCACGGGCACCTGCACTCAGAGCCAGGAGCCACGTTAGAAGACCCAGACACCTAGAAGCCGCCCCTCTTAGGGCAGGGAGTGGCGGGATTGATTGAGGAGGGAGTGTAAGTCCCCACCGGCCTTACATGGGGAGGGACTGTCAGCAATGCGGATGCAGAGCCAGGAAGGGGGATGCAGGGAGTGGGGGTGACCGACTGGGTGGCCACTCGGGAAAGGGATCTCTTCCCACCATCTCCTAAGGCCACGGTCCCTCTGCTATGCTGTCCCTTGTTTTCTGTACTGCTGGTAGGTCCTTTGGGTGGTAATAGATCCTTTGTTTTTTGTGGGTTTTTTTTCTCTGTTGCTGCTTTGTGACAAGTTGGTTCCTATCTCAGAAGTGTTCCCAGTGCAAAGTCATACCATGGTCGATAAAGCCATTATCATGCTCCCCCGAGAGGATCCGTTGGACTGTCAGCTAATCCTTGAGATAGCGGTACGCCTCTCTATTGGACTTTGTTGCCCGGTATCCAGTGCCGGTACGGCAGGTGGGACTCTTAAAAAGTGCCGCTTCTTCATGGCTTCTCTGCCTTTTGGCGAAGATCAAGTGTAAAACGGGCGGCTTCTTGCAAACAAAGCCGGCCCCAGTCTGGGGACCTCACCACACATGTGCATTGGTCCTTGGCCCCTGTGCCAGGCCAGCCTCGCCTTTGTGCCAGGCTGCCCTCCTCCGCCCTCGCAGCCACCCTGGGGCAGTGAGGTGAAGCCCAGCTGTGTGTATTTGCCCCTGCTCCTTCGGGGCCTCTCGATTCTGCAGACGGGGCTTGTGAGAAGTGAAACCTGCGGTTGCCCACGCTGCTGGAGCCGTCAGCTGTCTTTCCTGCAGGGCTGGGCTAAGAGGGGGCCTGGCTCCAGGCTCTGCCCAGCCAGCTGGGAGACTGAGCTCATCCCTCCGGCACGCCGAGCCCAGGCAGGAAGTCCCGGAGCGGGCCGTGCCAGGTCCAGCATCACACAGCGCAGAGGCGGGCCTCCTGCCCCCTCCAGGGCGGGAGCTCTGCCAGTCGGGATGGCAGCGTGCACCTCTGCTGAGCCTGTGTCTGCTCCCAGGGCACGTGGCAGGCCCAGCAGGCCGAGTCTGCTCTGAACCATGGCAGGCTCCCCGTAGGCACTGGCACCTGCCCCGGGTGGTTCAGCTAGCCCAGGTGTGAATACTGGGGGCGTGGGGAGAAGGGGAGTCCTGGCCTCCAAATCCCCACCTCCCAGGGAGTCTAGCGGCTGGAATGCCCACTACCCGGAGGAGTGTGGTGCCAGGCCCACCCCCACTGTAACAGAGCAGCATGGGGTGTTTCAGCCCCTCCAGCTCTTCTTCCCCATCTGAAAGTTTAAACTACCAGCAGCTGCCCAGCCGGTGCGGCTCAGTGGTTGAGCATCGACCTCTGAACCAGGAGGTCACAGTTCAGTTCCCGATCAGGGCACATGCACGGGTTGAGGGCTCGATCTCCAGTGTGGGGTGTGCAGGAGGCATCCAATCAGTGATTCTCTCTCATCATTGATGTTTCTATCTCTCTCTCCTTCTCCCTTCCTCTCTAAATCAATAAAAATATATTAAAACATAAAAATAAAACACCAGCAGCTGTCCCGCTGGGTGTCAGAAACTCAAAAGACCCTTCGTCGTTGGCACCACCTCACTAACCTGTCACTGAGCCTACGAGAAAGGTGCTGACCCCCGCTTTTCACATGAGCAAACGGGGGTGAGGAGTGAAGCCAGGTTTGGCCTGATTCCCAAGTCCTTGCTCTTTTTTCCTACAGAGACTCCAACTCCCTGAGATGTAGCTCCGAGGGTTCCCCATGGTGAAGCCGTGTGCCGGCGAGGGGCTGGCAGAATGGAAAAGGCAGTGAGGAAGTCTACCACAAGCTCCCCCAAATAGTGCACAGAGCAGAGCCTCGGGTGGTGTCCAGACCTCTCTGATCTAGAAAATGCCAGCCCCTTCCGTGCCTTCCCATCACTGTCACCACATGGCCCCACATGACCTGTCCCCTGCTTCCTTCCAGCGTGGCTCAGTCCCGCCTTCCACACGCCCTGAGCCACCTGGAGTTCCCCAAACAGGGAGTGTCATTTCGTGCTCTCTGCTTTTGCACACGCACTTCCCTGTCCCTGGGCGCGCTGCCTGCCCAGCTCTGGTCGACTTGGCCTCCCCCTGCTTGTTTTTGAAGATTCCGCTAAAGCCTCGCCTCCCACCCCAGCTGGCCTCGGCGCCCCTCCTGTGCCTCCTTGCTGTGTATGGCCGCCCGCCTGTGTAGCACTGTGCCCCAATTCTGTATGTGCCCCTGACCTGTGAGCACCCGAGGGCAGAGATCTCTGCTACTGTTTCTCTGGCATGTTGCTGGACCCCTACCCAGTGCCTGGCACGTGGTAGGCACACGTGTGGGTAGGAGAATCAGATGTCAGAGTTGGCATCACTGTGTCCTGTGGTGGCACAGCCCCTCCCCTGCGGTCCGGAGAGGAGTCCAGATGAAAAGTGCCTGGAGCAGCGAAGGAAGGACAGCGGGGACACAGGCAGGAGAGAGCCCAGGGAGACTGTCTGGGTCCCTTCTTGGTGGGCAGGTCCTGGCGCTTGGGGTGGACGCAGCATGGTGGTGGGGAGTGGGGGTAGGAGGACAGGGCGGCTGGCCACCAAGCTGGACTTGCGAGCCCCTCGCTGGCTCTGAGCAGCTCCTCAGAGGCTCACATGTCTGCTGAGTGGCAGCCTGGCTTCCTGGCAGTACCAGGCTCTATCGCTGGCAAGGGCCTCCCTGCTGGGCCCATCAGGGGAGAGCAGTCTGAGCCAGAGCCTCAGGGACCTTTCAGATCCAGAGGAGATGTGATTTGTCACCATGGTCAGTGGCCGCATTCATGTGGAAGCCAAGATAGGCTCCGCTGAGGCCCAGAGTCTTAATGGTGACACCTCAGGGACCAGGGACAGGGTGAGAGCAGTAGTGGGTTCACCTCCCTTTGAGGCACACGTGGTTGGTGCTGATCCCCATGTGCAATTGACGAGGAAGCCAGGGGCTTGCATCTGATTCACAGTCAGAGGCCTCACCCAAAGCTTTCAGCTTCTTCCCGACCAGGCAGCCTCCCAGGCAGGGCGCTACTCCCAGGGGTTACCTGTAGGGCTGCAGCTTTCTCCCATCCATCGCTCTCTGGAGGCCAGCTGGGCACCCTCTCCACATTCCCCTCGGATTCTGCAAGCCCCTGACTGGGAGTCATGAGCCACATGCCAACGGTGGAAAACACTTCTGCCGCCAAGCTTGCAGGTGACAGTCACCTTGGAGTAACCCCAGGTTCCCCGGAGAATCCACACACCCTTAGGAGCTGGTAGCCGGAGGGGCCAAGTTGTAGGGGAATGTGAAATCCAGGCTAGTTAGTTGGAACTTTGTTCTCAGCAGAATGGAGAGCTCCTGGAAAAGTTTAAGCGGGTAATGAATGAAGCGGGGCACGTGTGCCTTCATCCTTTTAAGAAGATGAATTGGGGCCCGGCCAGTGTGGCTCAGTGGTTGAGCATTGACCTATGAACCAGGAAGTCATGGTTCGATTCCTGGTCAGGGCACATGCCCAGGTTGTGGGCTCGATCCCCAGTGTGGGGCATACAGGAGGCAGCTGATCAATGATTCTTTTTCATCATTGATGTTTCTGTCTCTTTCTTCCTCTCTGAAATTAATAAAAAAAAAAAATTTTAAAAAAAGATGAATTGGGGGCAGTGGAGAGAATGGAGACAGAGAACCCAGGCAGGAAGCGTGCATCCAGGCGTGCATAGAGAAGGGCCTGGGAGCCCACCCTAAATTCAGGCTCTGCCTAAATTCCCTTCGTGACACATTTAGAAGAAGTGAGTGTGGGTTTTGAAGGTAGATTCCAGGGCCGGTTGAGTCCCAGTGTCCAGCCCCTTAGGTTCATGGAGCTGAGGGATGCAAAGGGCTTCAGGTCCCTCCCAGCCTTCTCCCCCTCCCACCCCACCATGAGATCTTTAATGGACCAGGGCTTTGGGTCTTTCTGAGTGCCTGGCCCTTTCTCCTGGGCAGGGAACCCTTTGCAGCCCATTTTCCATGCATCTCCTGACTCCAGTTGCTGACTCAGCTCAGCTGATCTCTGCTGGGGAAGCAGACAGTGACTCAGGGCACCGATGCCCTTCCCAGCCCCGCAGCCGGGCGTGCATGGAAACTTTATTGGTGTTTGGCTGAACCGTTGTTTCCATCCCAGACGCAGCGCACGGGGTGAGAAGTGGGGGGTAAGGGGACACATGTGATGTGTGAGCCACAGATGGAGAGAATGACCCTGCTGTCCAGCGGGAGGTGAGACTGGGACCAGGAAGAGCACGTGGTTCTGTCAGCAGCTTTCTCCCTGGAGCCACGTTTCCATGTATGGTCTGGGCTCTGAGGGGACAGGCCGCAGGGGGCTAGTTCCGCTGTGTTCTGAGCTCACAAGGGGTACTGAGCTCACTATGGAGATAGACCCTTCTCCCCTCTCAGCCTCCCACCTGCTTCCATCATTTCTAGTATTTTAAACACGATTTTAGCTCCCTGCCCCCATTTCTCTCACACATGCATCCACCCAGGCACCCTGACCTTAGTGAGGCCGAATGAGCTCAGAGGTGACGGAGGTGCCAAGAGGCATACTGCGTGCTGGTGCTGAGCCAGCGCTGTTGGGAGTACAGTACTCAGAAGTTGGGACCAGGAAGACCGGGCTCCCTGAGCACCCTGGCCTGGGCATCTGTTCCTACTCTCCCTATGGCCTCTGCCCAAGACTCTTGTGTCTGGAGGGGGCCTGAAGGCAGAGAGTTGGTGGTGCTGAGGCCCGGAGCTGCAGCGTGGGCACAGGTGGCAATTTGGGTCGGATCTCCCTGCTAACCCCGACGCCCACCTTTCCCTGCAGGTACCGAGGCTTCATCCTGCTGCTCACCTTCTTCATCTACACGTGTTATCACATGTCCAGGAAGCCCATCAGTGTGGTGAAGGTGAGGCTGGCCTAGCGGTGGGAAAGATGCAGGAGATGCTAGAGAAATACACTCTAGGCGAGGGGCCCGGAACTCGGCCCAGGACCATCCTCCTTCTTACCACCGAGCCTGCTCCTCCGCCTGGTGGCTCCCTATGTTAGTAGAACCGCCCTAGCGCTCCCGTGAGTTTAGTCACCGAGACACAGGGTCCGTGGCTGTGGTGCACTGAGCGAGCAAGGACCCCCGGCTCTGTGGGCTCTGCCTTCACTGAGGGTCCGCTGTGGCCTCCTGTCCCTGTACCGGGTCCTGCAGAGGAGGTGCCAGAGGCCGGAGCAGAGGCCAGTGGGGAGGCAGGGGCGCTGGTGTGGCTGGGAGGGAGTTGTTTCCTCCTCTCGCGCTGAGGGGGCTGAGGGGCCCCTGGCCCATGTATCCCATTGTCTGTCCAGAGCCGTCTGCACCAGAACTGCTCAGAGATCATCCAGCCCCCCAATGCCACCCACAGTCCCAACGACACCACGTGGTGCAGCTGGCCTCCGTTTGGTAAGAATGGGGCCAGTTACTCCCTCCCCGGCCCCAGGAAGGGGGTCCAGGGCCAGAGAGGCCTTCCTGCAGGGGCAGCCAAGCAGCGAGCTCGGCTTTCTGTCTCCCCCTTCTGCTTCTAGACCAGGACAACTACAAGGAGTTGCTGGGCGCCGTGGACAACGCCTTCCTGGTGGCCTACGCCATCGGCATGTTCATCAGGTGAGAGGGGCGGGGCCGGGGTGGGGAGTCCCGGGCTGCCGCCGCCCTCATTCACCAGGCAGCGGGTCGCAGTGAAAAAAGCTGCCAGCTCCCCCGGTGGAAATGAGACCGAGACTTCTGCACGTGCGCTCAGCCACAGCCATTCTCGTTTCCCTGTGTGGTCACTCCCACTTCCAGTAGCTCTTTTCCTGAAAAGCCTTTCCCGGATGCTCCTTCTGATTCTGCGCGGGGTGACAGGGTCCGTGGTGTGGCTGGAATATGGTTTGTTCTGGACCCGGATCCTCCAAGGGGGCGGGGGGCGCTGGATGCAAAAACAGGCAGGAAGCCTTGTCCTGTCCTGGGCCTCCATGAGCAAGGCAGGCATGGTGTTTGTCACCAGGAGTCCGGCAGGTACCACCTCCAGCAAGCTCACAGCCTGACGGGACCAGCAGCAGCTGGGTACACAGCAGTGTGGGGGCTCTGTGACAGGCGGCTCCGGGGTGCTCCGGAGGCTCCCGGGTGGCCACTTAGTCCAGGCCAGGGTTAGAGAAGAGGGACTAGGGAAGGCTTCTTGAAGGAGATACTGTTGGCACCGATGCGGAGCAGGGGCGTGGTGGTGGGGAAGAGGCGAGGCAGGAGGCTAGCATGGGGAAAGTAAGGAAGTGGGAGGCGGCGTGATCAGGGCTGGGGTGCAGGCAGCAGCAGGAGATGGGCTGGAGAATGAGCCATGTGGGCCAGGCCATGGGCACAGGAGAGCGTTTGGAGGGTTTCACTTGGGGTGTCGTGTTCAGATTTACATTTCAGACAGGCCATGCTGAGGGGGACGAGAGGCAGGTAAAGGGAGGGCAAGGCCGAAGGCCTGGTTATGCGAGGAAGCAGATGGATGACAGTGCAGCAACACTCAAAAAATATATATCTTTATTGGTTCCAGAGAGGAAGTGAAAGGGAGAGAGAGAAAGAGAAACATCAATGATGAGAGAGTCACTAAATCACTGCCTCCTGCACGCCCCACACTGGAGATCGAGCCCACAACCTGGGAATGTGCCCTGATCGGGAATCGAACCGTGACCTCCTGGTTCATAGATCGATGCTCAACCACTGAGCCACACTGGCTGGGCACAGCTACGCTTTAAGGAGCACTTGAGTTAGAAGAGCAGTGATAGAAATGGAAAGATGACATGCTAGGAACGATTTACGAGTAGGATTGGTGGGTTTGGAGACTGAATGTGAAGGGTGGGAAGAAGAGGCAGGGGACGGAGGTGGCTCTGTGGTTTCTGGCTTGAGTGGCCACGGGCGGTGGTGCCGTTCACTCCGATGAGGGCACCGGAGAGGGCTGGGCGGGGTAAGGAGGAAGAGTTCAGTTTCGAGTGTTGCGTTTCAAGTGTTTGGGGGTCTCCAGGCCAAGATGTCCAGAAGTGTCTGGATGTGCTGGCAGCTCTGGGGGAGAGAGCGGACTGAAGAAATGCACTTGGTGGTAGTTACAACCGCAAAAATGCTGCAAGAGAGGCTGCCAAGAAAATCAATAAGGAGGCGTGGTCAGCCAAGGGGGAGGGGCTGAAACCCTCAAGGGTGACATGGAGCAGGCCAGGCGGAGAACAGATCTAGGAGCGTGGTCAGCAGTTTCAAATAAAGCAGAGAAGCCTAGTGAGTGGAGGGCAGCGGGTGTCCCTGGCTGTGGCAACACAGAGGTCACTGGTGGTCCCCTTGGCCAGAGTCGCCCCGCCCAGTGAGTGTTGGGGGAAGAAACGGAGGCAGGGTTGAGGAGTGCGGATAGCAGGGCTAACCACAAATCTAACTCAATTCTCCAGCGGGATTTTCGGGGAGCGGCTCCCGCTTCGTTACTACCTTTCAGCCGGAATGCTGCTCAGTGGCCTTTTCACCTCGCTCTTTGGCCTGGGGTATTTCTGGGACATCCACGTGCTCTGGTACTTCGTGCTCATTCAGGTATGAGCCTCCGTCTTGCTCTCTGGCGGCTGTTTCCATCTCAGGAAGAATCTAGTCCCCCTCAGCCGCCCCGGGTCATGGCTGAAGTAGGCCCTCATGCCTCCTGCCCAGCCCGCTGCTCTTGTGTTATGCCCCATAGGGTCCCACCCCCCAGGGTCACGCATTCGCCCCCTCAGTAAGTCTGCACTGAGCACACCCCGGGTCACTACAGTGCCGGAGACTGGGTCTCTGCAGCAAAGGATCTTGGGCCTCGGATGTTGAACCTCCCCAGCCCAGGATGGGTCAGAGCAGGAGGTAGGCAGCATGCCAGGCCTGTCCCACCTGCCTGCTCTCTCCCTGCAGATCTGCAATGGACTCGTCCAGACCACAGGCTGGCCCTCGGTTGTGACCTGTGTGGGCAACTGGTTTGGGAAGGGGAGGTGAGTGTGACAAAGGAGTGTGAGCAGGAGGTTCCTGGGGAAGGCGGGGTAGTGAGGAGGTCACTGGGCCCCTAACATAATTTTAGGGTAAACAATTAGAAACTTGCTTCCATTTTGCCGAGTTGCATATGCTGAGTGAGGTAAACATGTCAGTGACAAAAGCAGTATTGATTTTCTATTGATTAGGTTTTAACCCATAAAACAGCAACTATAATTATGCTTTTCCTCATAATAAATGAATTTCCACTTCTCCTAAAGGCAAAAAAGAAGCCTGTAAAACTGTGTTTTTTTTTTTTTTTTTTCTTGAGCTGGCTTTTCTTTTTTTAAACATATTTTTATTGATTTCAGAGAGGAAGGGAGAGAGAGAGAGAGACATCAATGATGAGAGAGAATCATTGATTGGCTGCCTCTTGCATGCCCCACACTGGGGATTGCAACCCAGACACGTGCCCTGACCAGGAATCAAACCGTGACCTCCTGGTTCATAGGTTGACGCTCAACCACTGAGCCACGCCAGCTGTGCCTGAGCTAGGTTTTATGCAAAAAAAAAAAGTTGCTTCTCACCTGGGCACTGTTGACATTTGGGGCTGGAGGATTCTTGGTCATGAGGGCCAGCTGTGTACTGTAGATGCTTAGCAGCATCTGCCCACTAGGTGCCGCTAGCGCATCCTGAGCTGTGACAGTCAAACCTCTCCCGACATGGCCCATGTCCCCTGGGGGTTGAGGACCAGTGCTTTAGAGTTACAGCCACAGGAAAGGGAGAAGAGGGGGTGGGGTCTTGACCCCTGAGGACAGCAGAGCTCCACTGGCAGGCCCTGTGTGCTGGCTCAGGTCTGCAGGCCTGGCTGTCCCTCGTCTGATCCCAGCCATCCCTCCCCTTTCCCTGGCACGGAGCAGCCAGCTTTCTGCACTTGGCCAGGGCAATCGAGATGAACCCTATGCTTCCCTTTTTACTTTTTCTGCTCTTCTCCCCTCCCCCTTTTCATCTTTCTTCATTCCCTCATTTCCTCTCTCTACCTCCCTCCCTCCCTCTCTCCAGGCGGGGGCTCATCATGGGCATCTGGAATTCCCACACATCCGTGGGCAACATTCTGGGCTCCCTGATCGCCGGCATCTGGGTGAGCGAGCAATGGGGCCTGTCCTTCGTGGTCCCAGGCGTCATCACCGCTGCCATGGGCATCGTCACCTTCCTCTTTCTCATCGAGTGTGAGTGGACCCCTCCCTCCCCACAGGGCCCGTAGCTCTGGGAGAAGGCAGCTGGCTAGTGGAAGATTCCTGGTCACAGAGCGGGAGGACCGGATGTGGGACTCGGGACAAGCAAACGCTCTGAACCTCAGTTTTCTCATTTGTAAATGGGACCAACAGCTTGTCCATCCCAGGGCTGGTAAAGGTTTACGTGACACAGGAAGTCACCAGTGGAATGCCTGCCGCTAGTTGGTGCTTGGCAAGTGCTGGCCGAGTGTGAGGGGGGAAGTGGGGAGAGGGGGTAGACAGGACACTCCCACATTCGCTGTTCTCATCCCATCCCTGACAGCCTGAGTCAGCTAGTCCAGGTAGCAGGGCCACTTTGTAGCAGGAGAACGGAAGTCCCGGAGGCATTAGTGACAAGGCAGGCGATGGAGAGCCAGGCCTAGCAGGTGGGCTCCAAGCCCGGCTCCAGCTCCCTCGTGTGGCCACTTTGGGGGTGGGCACCAGTCCCGGTGCAAGGGGAGGGCCCGCCTGAGGAAAGCTTCTTAGAAGGTTTTTGTTTCAGACCCAGAGGATGTGGACTGCACCACCCCTCAGCACCACGTGAGTGTGCACCCCACCGCTCCCCGCCCTCCCACGCACCCCCACACAGGGCTGGGCGCTGGAGGAGGAAGCCCTGGGCCCGGCTACTTCACAGGCCCAACGTCAGGCCCCTGGGTTGGCTCCTCGCAGCCCAGCCCGGGGGGCCTCAGGCGGTTAGTCCAGTCCTGAGAGGGGCCCGCACCTCTTCCCGCTTCGGAGCCCCTGCCTCTCACCAGGGTCCTCCCTCCAGCCGGCAAGAGGGGGCACATGGACGTGCCCACAGCACGGTCTCATCTCTGTTCAGGGGGAGCCGGAAGAGAAGCAGGACAGCCCTGAGGACCCCGGGAACAACCCCTACTGCCACCAGGAGAGCAGCCTGGAGGCGGCCGCCGGATGCTCCAAGGAGCCAAGCGCTCAGCCTGCTGCCATCAGCTTTTGGGGGGCGCTCATGATCCCGGTGAGAAGCTGGGGGACTGGAGAGGGGAGGGGCCCCCTAGGTTTCTTTGTAGGATGTCAGGAGAGGGGGTTGCAGGGTGCTCTGTGGTTTCCAGAGTTTCTTCACGGGAGGGGCCTAGGCTGGGTCACAGGGAGGCTGGTCTGGACACAGCGCTGGAGCCGCGCACACATTGCTCTCACTGACAGTGGGTGTGGCTGGAGGTGCTTTGGGTGGTGGGGGGTGCAGGGTGCTGGGTGGTGCTCAGCTGCCCCGGGGGCTGCACCCTTCTCATAGTGCCCTCTGCTCCGCTCCCAGGGTGTGATCGAGTTCTCTCTGTGTCTGCTCTTTGCCAAGCTGGTCAGCTACACCTTCCTCTACTGGCTGCCCCTCTACATCTTCAATGTGGGTAAGTTCCGGGGAGAAGCGGCGAGGAAGGGGTCTCTGGTCCAAGAGGAAACCATTGTGTGATGCCTGTGATTCCAGGATGCAGGCAGGATCTTGGCTGAGCCTCTCAGAGGGCAAAGGGCGATTTTTATTTATTTTTTTAAAAAAATATTTTTATTGATTTTAGAGAGGAGGAAAGAGGGAGAGAGAGATAGAAACATCAATGATGAGAGAGAATCATTGACCAGCTGCCTCCTGCACGCCCCACACTGGGGATCGAGCCTGCAACCCGGGCATGTGCCTGACTGGGAACTGAACCGTGACCTCCTGGTTCATAGGTCAACGCTCAACCAATGAACCACACCTGCCAGGTGCGATTTTTATTTTTAAATGCAAAGATGAACCTTGGATGCTACCCCTCAGGCCCTGACTCCAGCCACCCTTCCCTCCTCGGGGCTGAATTGGGAGTTAGGAACTGGGAGCTCTGTTCTGTAATCCTCCCCAACTTCTCCACCCTTTAGCGTAGGGGAAACCCACCTGCAGGCTGCTTGGCGTATAGACGGGTGGGATTGGAGGGCTCTAGAAAAGGTCTGCCTTCTGAATGCTCCCGTAGTCCCTTGAGATTCTGCCAACCCAGGGAAGACCCGGTGAGCCACCCCCACAGCTTGTAGCCTGGAGGGGAACACTGTTCTCCTCTCCCAAGGGGCTGCCGGGTGCCTCCTGGGACTCTGCCCTGTGCTGGGTTGGCTGCACTGCCCAGCTCCTGGACCGCTCTTCCTGCCTCTGCCCTGCCCAAGGATGGACAGACGAGGAGAGGTCACTGTTGTGGTTGAAAAGGATGTTTATGCCGGCCTGACCTGGGTCTTGGCTATTCCCTAGGTCAGATGGCTACTCCATCAAGAAACAGACTCCTGGTCCTGGCCAGGTGGTTCTGTTAGTTGGAGTATCATCCCGTACACCAAAATGTTGCGGGTTGGATCCCTGGTTGGGATGTATGCAAAAGGCATGTGCTCATTGTTTCTCTCTCATATCAATGTTCCTCTCTCTCTCAAATCAGTAAACATATCCTCGGGTAAGAATTGAAAAAAAGAAACAAGCAGACCCCTGTCCCTGAGCCTCAGAGCTGCGCCAGGGCCAGGCCCCTCACCCAGGCTGCGCTGCTCCCTCCAAGCCCCACGGGAGGGCCAAGGGCCAAGGCTGCCTTGCCATGTACTGTACTGACTCTAGACAGGACACCATGGGGCTCAGTCAGGGCCAGATTTCAAGCTATAACTTGCCCCACAGCTCCTGTCTGAGGGGACCCTTGCAAAAATAGAGGTGGAGCCTCAGGCAGCTTTGGGGGTAGGCTCTCCAGCACCTGCCTTGTCACTAATGCCTCTGGGACTTCCGTTCTCCTGCTACAAGCTGCCTGAGGCGACTCTGTGTTTTGTGGCCTCAGTGCTGACTTATGTCAGAGGATGAGTCAACCTTGAGGGCTGGGCTGCAGTTCAGGCGTCTGGAGATGCCTTCCCTAGTGCTTGGGCAAGGTTGGGACCTGAGGTCCTGTTTCCCCCGTGAGCCTCCTCCCTGGCTGATTCTCAGCGGAGATCGCAGGGGGATGTGACGCCCCCTGGTGGTGGCCTGCCACTCAGCCCGGAGCAGAGCAGGCACCGGCTGGTTGGGCCGAGGCGCAGTGAGAGGTTGATCCAGAGGAAGGTGGCCTGGGGGATAGGTTGCCTAGGCCAGATCCCAGGGCTTTCAGGGGAGGGCCAGTCTGAGAGGCCAAGGCCATCCTGCGGGGGAAGAAGGCAGAGCAGGGTTGGGGTCCCAAACTGTTGTAAATTCCCTTTGGCCCATCACTTGCACTGGTCCTCACTCCTCCCTCTGGAAAAGGAGGCCGTGGGCTGCACCGCCACTGGTCTTTCCGGCTGACGCTCCGGGATGCCCGCCCCGAGCCCTCAGGCCTGACCGCACAGTTGTGTTTCCACAGCTCACTTCAGTGCCAAGGAAGCAGGGGACCTGTCTACGCTCTTCGACGTCGGTGGCATCACAGGTGGGGCCTCTGTGCTGAGTTCCCCTCTCCTCCTGTGGGGGTGCAGAAAGAACAGGACCTGGGCAGGTGGCATCAGAGGAAAATAGGGCTCCTGCCCAGTAGGGAACCATAGCTCTCGTGTTTGGTCTCCCCCTAAGCAGTGGGTACAGAAAGCATGTCAAACTTGTTTCGAGGCATGTGGCCCACTGGCTACGAGTTTGACATGCTTGTTCAGGGAGGATTTTACGGGGAGATGCTCTGCTGGAGGCCCAGGCCAGCGCTGGGCAGTGATGGGGCCGAGCTTGGCGGGGGGGGGGGGGCGGGGGGGCGGGTACCGTGTGGGTGGGGGCTGTGGTCGTGCCCTGAGCAGCAGTGAGTGGCTGGTTTGTGTTCCAGGTGGCATCCTGGCGGGCCTCATCTCCGACTACACCAATGGCAGGGCCACCACCTGCTGTGTCATGCTGATCTTGGCCGCCCCCATGGTGTGTATAACCTCAGGGCCAAGTGTGTGTGCATATGTCCCTGCGTGCGGCTGCTGGCCTGGGTGTGCACCTGGGCACCCCCGATGCTCCAACCACTGAGGGACGTGTGTGGGCGCATCCCTGTGCACAGGAAGGAGACCCAGACTGGGGGTTCAGAAAGGGATTAGTGACTATTTGGCTTTGGTGGAGAATGGGGAGACCGGCTGATAAACTTCTTTTTTTTAAAATCCTCACCCGAGGATATTTTTCTCATTGAGTTTTAGAGAGAGTAGAAGGGAGGGGGGGGAAAAGAGAGAGGAACATCAATGTGAGAGAGACACATGGACTGGCCACCTCTCCCACGAGCCCCCTTGGGGGTTGGGGGAGGGAAAGGAGGATAGGGGGTGGCCATGGAACCTGCAACCGAGGTACATGCCCTTGACCCAAATGCTCCAACCACGGAGCCAAACCGGCCAGGGCTGATCAACTTCTTGGCCAAGGAAAGAACAGGAAATTGAGGTTAGATACGAGAGACTTTCGGGGGAAAGGAAACAATAAGTTACCAGATCTCAGACACCCTCATCCTTGGGACGTTTAAGGACCGTGAGACCTGGTATGAGAAGGAAAAGGAGTGGGGTGACCTGTTGGATATAGGGCAGGAGTGGGGTGACCTGTTGGATATAGGGCAGGAGTGGGGTGACCTCCTGGATATAGGGCAGGAGTGGGGTGACCTGTTGGATATAGGGCAGCAAAGGGTTGTCCCAGACTTCCGGGCTCCTGTCTACCACAGGCGGCCCGTGGGAAGCCTGGGCGTGACGCTGCCTCTCCCTTCTTAGTTGTTCCTGTACAACCACTTCGGCCAGAGCGGGATTGCCAGCTCCATAGGTGAGACGCTGCGAGCCCTGCCAGGCCTCAGGAAGGGCACTGCCTTGGGGACGTCGGTGGGAGGCACGGGGAAGCAGAGGTGCTCAGCCTGATGCCAGGGGTCTCCTGCTTTGGGGCTGGGGCTGGGTGCAGCCCCTCATCTCTAACCGGCTCTCTGTGACACCTCAGTAATGCTGATTGTCTGCGGGGCCCTGGTCAATGGCCCTTACGCGCTCATCACCACTGCTGTCTCCGCCGACCTCGTAAGTGGGCCGCCTCCCAGAAGCCAGGGGTCACTTGGGGGTCTTGGTCGGGGCTTCTGTCTCCTGGTCCGTTTCCCCCACAGCCCTTTCCTCCCTTCTTGGCCGATTCAGACAAGGTCCTCAAAGTCCTTCAGAATTCCCCTTCCTCTGCTCCGAGCCCAAGGCCTGTCCCGGGTCAGCGCCCCTTCAGTCCCGGTGCCCAGTGCTGCCTCTCGGTTCGGGCCTCACTCTGCTCTCTCTCCCCAGGGGACACACCAGAGCCTGAAAGGCAATTCAAAGGCCCTGTCCACCGTCACGGCCATCATCGACGGCACCGGCTCCATAGGTCTGTGACTGGCTTCTGGCTCCTGGCAGCCGAGCACGGAGCCTTGTCTTGGGCATACGCCTCGGCCTGCTGCCGTCACGTGGGCGGGCCCAGGGTCCCTTGGCGGGAGCCCTGCCCTGACACTGCGCTCCACAGGTGCAGCCCTGGGGCCCCTGCTGGCCGGGCTCATCTCGCCCACGGGCTGGAACAACGTCTTCTACATGCTCATCTCTGCTGACATCCTGGCCTGCTTGGTAAGAGTCCTTGGGGTGCACAGATGGCCATTGTGGGGTGTCCTGTCCTGCCAGGCCAGAACCCTGGAGGCCCAAAGCATTGTCCCCTAGGGGCTCTGGGACAGCAGCCCTTTGCTAAGAACCATGTCACTCCCACGGAGACCCCTGCTGAAGGAAGCTGTGTGCCAGCCCATTCCCTCCTGCCAGCCCACTACTGGTCACAGCACTGGCGACTGACCGCTACTCCCTTCCCTCTGTGCCTCCAACGTCCCGCAGCTCCTCTGCCGGCTGGTGTACAAAGAGATCCTGGCCTGGAAGTCACACCTGAGCCAAGGCACAGGGTGAGTCCTCCGGAGAGCGGGAGCCCCGCCTCCCACCTCAGTTCAAACCCTCGGCCAGGCACGCGGCACCCAGGCGGGGCCCAGCTCCGCACGGACCTCGATGTGTTCTGTGAATGCCCGCCCTGCCCCGGCCCCACTAACCCGCCCTCTGTTGTCCCATGTGTCTCCGTAGCTCTTGTCTCGCCTTAACCCACACACAGTAGTCGTTCCCTCAAGCCCCATGACTTTTGTGAGTATTTCCTTCAAGTCTGTAACTAATCATGTGCCAGCAGAATGGGTCCTGCATGCAAAGCCTCCCTCTTCCAGTGATTTCCGCCCCCCCCCCCCCCCCCCCGCAACTTTCTCTTTCTTCCTGGGGGCCAGTTCCAAAGGCCGTCCACCCACGCAGAGCACGGTGCTTGGGAAGTGATTCCTGAGGCCTGAGCTGCCACCAGGGTCGCAGCCTCCTCGCTGGGAGAGCAGCGGGGCGTGGGACATCCCCCAGGACAGAGGCAGAGTCCAGAGAAACAGTTTCCTTCTGAACTCAGACCCAGGGCTGCAAGTGCAACTCAGGCTCAGAAACCAAGTCCCTGGGGCCCTGCCTGTGCGTGCAGAAAGAAGCGGTTGCCAATCAAAGCCTCTGGGACAAAATCGAATGCGTGGCGGGGACCGCTGGTGTGCGCTGTCTGTTAGCCGGTGGTGGTGGGCGCACAGGCTGCGCGGACAGGCTGGTGGCTGAGCGGGGCTCCGCTGGGGCTGAGGGCTCTGCTGGCCTTTCTGGCTCTCCCCCTGAGCAGGGGGCCCTGCTATCGGGAAGCTGGCAGAGCTGTGGACCTGGTGGGGATGGGAAATGTGGGTCCTGGTAACCAGCATGCCACGTGGGAAAGCACTTCCCTTTAGGGCGGGTGCCGTAAAGGTTCAGGGCAAACCAGGTTCAGGGCGAAACACTGAGAGAGGAGGCACTGAGGACCTGTCTGTCGTGCCCTGGCCTGGAGGAGCAGGGGGACAGGCCCTGGGGCCAGTGGGTCCTCCAGCTGCCTTCCCTGAGCCAGCCCGCGGGGGAGATTGGGGGATGAAGGATTGAAAAGAAGCAGAAAGGGGGAAGAATGAACATTTAGGAAGCTCTGCCCTGTGCCTGGAATAGCCTGACGTCACATCCTTAGATTACCTCCCAGCCACCTTGAGAGGTAGACAGGCCCATTAGAGACGAGAGAACAGTGGCTCAGGAATCGGATTGCCTAAGTGTCCCTGGTGTGTGGGGTTTGCACTTCTCCACACACTGGTCCTTCTCTGAAAGGCCCGTGTGGGGAGCAGAGTAACGAACTAGGGCAGAGGAGCTCTGGGTGGGAACCACAAATCCCTGGACAGCCCACCTTCTCCTGTGAGGCCCTGGGCACATTCTCCGAACTGCCCCGTCCTCACGTGTAAAACGGAGCCGCTTAGCCCCAAGTACCTGCTGTGGTTGATCCGAGGCTGAGACGGCATGGGCTACGTGATATTGCTTTTTAAAGCTGCCAGATGTGGTACAAATATCCTAAGGTTTTAATTTAATCTGGCTTTCTGTTCCCCGCTGAAGAAGGGAGAGGGAGCCCTGGTTACCGAGAACAGGGATGAAGGCAATTATGAAGGGACCCCAGGAGCCCGCTCTCCCTGTTCCCACCGCTGGGGCCGAAGATTATTAAACTGTCTCTCTCTTCCTCATTCAGGTATAAAGAAATATGAGGCCCCGATTGGAAGAGAAGCGTGGAGGGCCCCAAAGTGCTCCCCCTGGCAAGACCATTGAAACTGGGGACACTGAGACAAAGCCTCTTGATCTCACACCAGCCCTCCCAGCACATGGAGACCCTGAGGGGCTGGGGGCGTCTCCATGGGAAGAGGCCAGCCAGGCGGAGGGCGTCTCCATCCTGCAGAGGGAAATACCTGCTCAGACTCCTGCTGGTTCAGATCCCAGGACGGAGGCCGAGGCTGCCCGGGGCCAAGGCCGGAAAAGGCATGTCTCTCCTTTCTGTGCAGAGTTGAATCTCTGTAATCAGCTTGTACCTACAGATGGGATTCTGACCCAATTTCAGAACAGCCCAGCCTCTCTTCGTCCCTTTGTTCACAAGCCATTTATCGCCACTTGAACCTGTTTCTAACTCCTGACCCATTTGGATTGAAGCATTGTTGCTGTATTCAGGATCAGGACTAGGGGGAGGTGCAGAAGGCGTCATTCTTGGGCCTCCTTTGCCGCACCCTTGTCCCGGCCTCTATGTCTCAAGTAGAGACCACACATCAGGGCAGTGCTGTGGGGAGTGGGAGCCAGGACTGGAAATACCAGTGTGTATGTGTTTTTATATATATATATTTTTTAAATTGATTTCAGAGAGGAAGGGAGAGGGAGAGAGAGATGGAAAAATCAATGATGAGAGAGAATCATCGGTTGGCTGCCTCCTGCATATGCCCTCTACTGGGGTTGGAGCCCGAAACCCAGGCATGTGCCCTGATGGGAATCGAACCATGACCTCCTGGTTCATAGGTGGATGCTCAACCACTGAGCCACACCGACTGGGTCCAGTGTGTGTTTTGATTAAAATGCCAGTGTTTTGATAAAGAAGTGTCAGTGGTTGTTGAGTGCTCCCTGGATGCCTGCTCTATTCTGGGAACGGAGTAGACAGTGGACACAGGAAAAGGACTTACACCTGACCATAGGGACCGGGGTGACAAGTCTGGGTCACTCAGGAGCTGTCACCTGTGCAGCTGCCTGCAGCTCTCGGCCATGGCCTTTTCTGCCCTGGGGTTCCAGGTGGACTTGTTCTGCCCCCTCAAGTCCCAGCGTGCACCAGGCCAGGCTAGCTCGTGGTGTTCTGTCTGACCCCCGAAGCTGCCTCTCAGCACCAATACAGACTTCGTTTGCCGGCTATGCAGGTGCGAGGGCTCCCGTGGGCTCTGGAGGCAGTGTCCTGGGGCCTCCAGGTTGTGTGCTGGGCTGGTCACAATGGTCATTTCCAGAGGAGACACTCATGACAACATTGATGACTGGTGGGGCAGACCGGGAGCTTAAAGCCCCATGTAAGACACCGCCATTGCATCAGCTGGGACACTGGGCCAGTGCATTAGCCGGATGCAATTTCTCAATGTGAAATAGGCAGTACCTGCCCCAGTGGTGACATACACGTAAGTCTTAGCGTGCCACATACTCCGGCTTTGAAAGCAGGGGGACTGACTGAGTTGATGCTATAAAGATTTATCTGACATCATCCCTCAGGGGCCGCTAGGTGGTGCCCTAACCCCATGGTAGAGACCAGCGTGAGCCTGGGCTCCCTTCTATCCCTCAGGGAGGACCAAGGAGCAGAGGTTTCTTCGCTCACCAAATGCCAGCTTGCTTTCCGCTGCCGCTGCCCACGGGTCAGGGTAAGAGAGGGTGGGGTGGGAATCTTGCTCCTCCCTGGCACTTTGAGGTCTTCCCTCCCCCAGCCTCACCACTCACTAGCTTTCAGCCTGTTTCGTCATCTAGAAAATAGTAACAACATTACCTCCCTCAGAGGACAGGTGTGAAGGGAGGCAAATGGATATACAACACTGCCCGCCCTCGAAGAGCTTGTCTGGTGAGGAGATGAGATAGGAATAGGAACATGTTTACAAACGACACAGCACAAGAGAAAACACGCAATCATAGTGACTCACGGAGTCCAGCCCTGAAGGGATGGGGCTGGCAGGAGGTGGTCCCGCTGCAGGGATAGGTGTGAAAGGCACGCGCAGGAAGAATGGTAGGACTTGGGCTGCCAGGTGGCTAAGGTCGTGGGGGGAGCAGGAGAGGGAGGCAGTTAAGATGATGCTTACCAAGCCCCACGTGCAAGGCGGGGACTGGGACATGAGCAGGGCACCGGCTCATGCCAGCAGGTAAGGGTGGCACGGAGGAGAGGCCAGCGTGGGAACTCAGGGCCCGGCCTCACAAACGACCACTTGGGCTGGAGGTGGGTGTTTGGGGAAACACCTGGGACCTGACCTTCCGCAGTCTCCCGGGTCCCAGCCCCGCCTCCAGCTCTGGGCGCTGGCTGTTCCCAGAGGCCTGGTCCCCGCCTTCTCCCTGGGCCTCAGCATTCACCGGGGGCTAATGCAGGAGCGTTACATTAATTAGTTATTCATTTAATTTAACTTCACATTTGGTCTCAATTAAGCTTAAAGTGTTCTTCCTTATAGATGTTACAATAGCACTTGTAATTAAAAAGCAATAACTCTTCGCATTTCTCCTTTAGCGATCCACTGGGAGGCTGGGCTAGCAGGGGGCAGGGGGAGGGAGGCGGCGGTGGAAAGGAAAGGAAGACGCTCTGGGTAGATGCGAGCTCGCGGAGGCTGCCACTGAAACGGAACTTGCGGGAAGGAAATTCTTCACGTGCCCAGAGTGTGGGAGTGGGAACCGCCAAACTGGGGAGCGATACTGGAGAGAAAGGGGTGCACTTTGTATAACGAGGAGGATGGGGCCACGTATTGGTGGGAGGCAGAGCGGTGCCCCTCCCCCAAGCGGTCTTACCCTAACTCCCAGAACCAGTGAACCCATTGTCTTAGGTGGCAGATGTGAGGTGGGGAGGCCACCCTGTGTTATCAGGGCGGGCCCAAGGTAATCCCACGGCTCCTTAGAAACCAAAGAGGGAAGCCAAAACCGGTTTGGCTCAGTGGATAGAGCGTCGGCCTGCGGACTGAAAGATCCCAGGTTCGATTCCTGTCAAGGGCATGTAACTTGGTTGTGGGCACATCCCCAGTAGGAGGTATGCAAGAGGCAGCTGATCGATGTTTCTCTCTCATCGATGTTTCTGACCATCTATCCCTCTTCCTTCCTCTCTGTAAAAAATCAATAAAATATATTAAAAAAAAAAAAAAAGAAAGAAACCAAAGAGGGAAGCAAGCGTCCTGTGTCAGATAAGAAGATGCTGGCTTTGAAGAAACAGGAAGGGTGCATCCCCCAAGGAATGGGAATGTGGGCAGCCTCTGGAAGCTAGAAAAGGCAAGGAAGCGGGATTCACCTCTAGGGCCTCCAAAATCTTTATTTTAGCCTCGTGGAACCCAGATTTCTGGCCTCCAGAGCTGTAAGATAATAAATCTGTATTGTTCTGAACCACAAAGGTTGTTGAAATCGGTTCCAGCAGCAATAGGAAACTATTATGTGTTCTTCGTGTAAAACGAAGGCAATATCAATTTGAAGACAGGAAAACTGAAGAAGTCCCCAAAGATTAAAAACAGTGGAGGGGTGTCCAGGCAGTATTTAGGTACCACATACGTGATACTTGTCACTCCTCCGAGTTCTCTGAAGGCAGGAACTGGGCTATGTGCATTGCACATCCTTAGAATACCCAACAGGATGATGAAAACCAGGAAAAGGAACTTTATCCTTCTGTCCATGGTGTTGGGCACTGGTTTTGATCCCTGCTGTCATTTCTTAGGTCCCAGGAAACTGAGACAAGGGTGCGTGTTGGGGTGGGATTTGGAAACATTTTTTCTTCCCTTGAGCTACCATGATCTGCTTGAGACAGAGATGAAGAAACAAGCACATTCGTGGCTTGTGGCTTTGATTCTCCCATTGGCATCTCTGAAAACGAACAAGTATCATTTTGCAGGTGGACCGCCTAAGACAGTGGTCGGCAAACTCATTAGTCAACAGAGCCAAATATCAATAGAACAACGATTGAAATTTCTTTTGAGAGCCAAATTTTTTAAACTTAAACTTCTTCTAACGCCACTTCTTCAAAATAGACTCACCCAGGCTGTGGTAGTTTGTGGAAGAGCCACACTCAAGGGGCCAAAGAGCCGCATGTGGCTCGCGAGCCACAATTTGCCGACCCCTGGCCTAAGAGAGAGGTTGCTGTGCAAGTCCTTCTGACAACTCAGTCTAGGAGCTGTCCGCTATTTAATGTATCGCTAAGCAAGAAGGAAGTCAAGGACTAACAGAGCAAAGACCCGCCCCAAACCCATGTGATCAGTGAACTTGTCTCTGAGGCCCCACGTGGTGTTTAGCTGCTTTGCCTGGATTCCTAGCCAATCTCTAAGGTTCTAGATTTTTCATTAGACTCGGTGGCTTCTCCTCGGTATTTCTGTCAATGGAATTTGCATCTCCTGACCTTAGCTCCTCCTTTCTCTTTATTTTCATTTTATGGAGTAAGTAGTCTGTAGACATTAAGAGCTTGGCTGGAGTCAAACTGCCTGCCTCCTATTGAACCCCTTGCTAAGTGGCCTCAAGCAAAGCACCTCCCCACCCTGGGCCTGCTCCCCATCTGTGAAATGGGGACATTAAGAGTGCCTACGTCATGGGGTTGCTATGATGGTTACAGAATACTTACAAAGCACTTAGAGAAATGCCTAGCACATGTTTGCTAAGCATAATACAAACTGTAACTTCCGCATATGAAAAATGGAATATTCCCAAATATTGGTATGGAAATAGAGATCAGGGATTGAACTCCATGAACTATAAACCTCTTCCAATCCTGGGTTTTATGCCCGTGAGAGGATAATCAGCTTTTTTTTTTTTCGAAATTCACTCCCATGTGGTTCTGGTTCCCACATCTGGAAACTTGCTCCTCCATAAGTAACAACAGCCACATACTTAAAGATTTAGGCCAAGAAGTTATGATTAAATGCTTAGGAATTCTTTAATGAAACTTTTATCATTTGTTGGATATGGATTAGGGAAACGGTGGGTACACGTAGCTAAGAAACAGTATTAACCAATGGAAAAATAAGGCGTTTTGAAACCCAAAAGTGATCTTCAAACTAACCGAGAAATGAGGTATGGGGGATCCTGGCATCAAGTTTGAGCCTCTCTAGCCGTAACTCTCTGCCTATCTCTCACGTCAAATGGCAGCAGGTTTCTTTACACATTGAATTAAAGTCAAAGTAAAACAAAAACACTTCAACTGTGGCAGCAATGACATAGTTTATTTAAAAAAAGTTTGTCTTAGAGAACACAACGAGAAATGGAGGACTTTATGTTAGAATAAAAATATTTAAAAGTGCCCTGGCTGGGTTGGCTCAATGGATAGAGCGTCAGCCTGCGGACTGAAGGGTCCTGGGTTCAATTCCGGCCAAGGGCACATGCCTGGGTTGTGGGCTCGGTCCCCAGTGGGGGGGGGGGTGCGTGCAGGAGGCAACCAATCAATTATTCTCTCTCAGCATTGATGTTTCTATCTCTCTCTCCCTCTCCCTTCCTCTCTGAAATCAATAAAATATGTTAAAAAATATTTAAAAGTAATTTGGGTGCCTTCCTCCCGGGACAGAGTTAGGAAGACTGTCTAGATGCCTCAGAGCCCAGTTCTCAGATTAGCTCACTCTACCAGGACCGATGCTATATACCCAACAGCAATGCGAAGTGTTGAATGCAGGGCAGTTGGAGTGTGCGCAGCAGGAGTGGATAGCTGTGCAGACCCTAGTAACTGAACATTGGTACAACAATTTTGATGACTTTTTAAATTAAATATCTGATATCGTGCATCAGTAGAGAATGTTAGCTTGACTTTCATTTTTGTGAGAAATTTAAGGAACTTGTCAAGAAATTACCTAGGGCTTTTTACTGGCTTGAGATTTCTAAAACACAACACACACAGCGCCACCTAGCGGAGAGGACCAATGTCTGCACTGTGGGGGAAAGGGGATGTTCTGCTAACTTAGCTTCTGTCTGGACACAATTTTAAAAGGCTATGAAATATAGCCTGTTCTCTTATACAGAAGCCCTGATTTGCTCTCCTTCTCCACCTTACAAACAGTAGGGATCACCGCAGTCTCTTTGCCACGGGATCCGTCTGGGTAGGGAATGGTATAGCAACACCTGCTCCATGGCCATTGATCAAAACATGGTGACCAGGGACACTAAGATAACTTCTGCTTTATCTAAGGAATGACCTCCAGGGAGGCCATATGCTCAGGCGGTGCCATATCAGACATTGCCGGTAGGGGTGCCCATGTAGAACGCTCCATGAAATTCATTTTGTGCCTTCCCAGCCTTTTACTTCTTATCCCAACCCAGTGTACTTTTGGGAGGTGGTTGAATACGGGTGCTTTCAGTATGAAGGTGGAAAGTAGTCTGTCATTCATTTCACTATAGCCGGTAGCTACGGACAGGATCTATAGAAGGCAGGCTGAGCTAAAGAAAATATACTTGGTTCCGAGTATGATTTTTTGCCCTTCACACACAGCCTGCCATTTACATCTGTGAAAATAACAACTGGATGGGAAGGAATTCCATTTCCAACCTTAACACATTTTCCTCCACATAATTAGTCACCCAAAACTTTGTAACCATTTATCCATTGATCTAAAGGTTGGACAACTTTGCTGGGGAATAAGAAAGATGGAAACCTACAAGTTTTCCCAGACTTGCTTTTTCAACAAGTCTCTCGGGAGAAGGTGCCAAGTGGCAGCCTGTGCTGTTGGGAGTCACTGGGCTGGCTCAGCAACTCCGCACGGACTCGCCAGAAACTGCGGGGCTTCAGTGGAATGTCCGAAGGAGCCACCCTGCCCCACTTCCCTCAACATTTCCACATCCACATCCTCCTTTTCCCTTCAATCTGCTGGGGGGAGGGGGGAGGAGATGTTTGTTTCTTTTTTTCTTTTCTTACCTAAGGACTCTAGGCCAGAAGGAAACGATTTCCTTTGAAACTGTCTTTGGCCAAGTTATATCTGCAGTTTTTCCAGACTGAATACGATAGAGACCGGTCAAGGGCAGGGATGCTGCGCCTGGTCCTCACCAGCCCATGACCCCCAAAGTCACCAGTTCTCTCCACTCTTAGTTTAGAGCTGAACGCCGCTGGGTGGCAGGGCTGGGTGACAACAGGATCCAGGAGGGAAGGCAGAGGAGTGGCCCTGACTGCCTCCTCTCAGTCCAAGCCCACAGAGCTCAGCTGTTTTCAGTCCAACATGGGCCTGGAGAGGGGGATGGGGGAGAGCACACCTGTGTGCACGCTGGGCACTGTGTGAAGTTGGGCACGTTCCTTAACCTCTTTACGCCTTTATTTTTGCTACTTTAAATTGGGGGCGATAATAGATTGCTGTAAAAATTAAGTAAATTCAGTTTCAAAGGAACTGGTGTACTGCTGGCGTATAGCATGTACCCAGTCAACATTCTCTTCCCAATTTGTTTTTTGATTCTTAACTTTAAGCCGAGAGATTCTTCTTCAAATGGCTCTAGGGGAGGGGTGGGCAAACTTTTTGACTTGAGGGCCACAATGGGTTCTTAAACTGGACCGGAGGGCTGGAACAAAAGCATGGATGGAGTGTTTGTGTGAACTAATATAAATTCAAAGTAAACATCATTACATAAAAGGGTACGGTCTTTTTTTTTTATTTCAATAGTTTTATTCATTTCAAACATTTTAACAAGAAGAATGTAAACACTAATTATTATAATTTGAAACTTCAAAAAATGGAGGAATCATAGCACAATAACATACCTTATATTGAAGATGGCAAAGGCAAAATAAAATTGCCTAACAAAGGAAAGGTACAAAAGCCTTTCAAATTAAACTTAAATAAAATAATTTAAAACGAAAACAAATAGAAAAGAACAAAATGTGTAAACAGTAAATTAAACATTTTCTTTAGTGCAACTTCCAAATTATGCCCGGGACGTAGATGTAGATGGCAATGTAGACTGGGTTGAAAGGTTTTTGGTCTTTAAAACATCAACTTCAGTGGGAACAGTGTTGTTGGTCTCCTTTTTAGCTAATGCTCTGATACTGTGCTCTCCAGGGGCGTGTCTCCCTACATCACCACGATAATGTGTCTACGCATTCCCCGGGTGATGTCGGGGGACGCGTCCGCGGGCATTACAAGGAGCCTCTGGAAGACTGAGAGGTTGTTCCTTCTACTGAATGGGCAGATATAAATCCGCCCACTCAGAAGAAGGAGCTGCGGCCGTGTTTCCCGATGTTGCCATGTTAACACTGCTGCTGGTGAAGGAGCGGAGGGGAGAGAGCAAGAGAACCCTCCGCTCTTTCGGCTCCGCGGGCCGGATAGAACAGCCGAACGGGCCGGATCCGGCCCGCGGGCCGTAGTTTGCCCACAACTGCTCTAGAGAGTCAGGATGAGACTCAAAGTGGAGCCAGCCAGGGTCCCTCTATTTAGTGACAAATTCCACTTGGCCTAGGAACTGAGACAGGTATGAAGTTATATCTGATCCTGGGAACACATTCCTCACCAGCTTCGGAGAAAGGGCTACGAAGATGAAACAAATGACAATAACCCCAAATGGACTCACTGGTGATTAAATAAGGCACACAAAGGCCACCAAGTCCTAGAAGAAAGAGGATCCAGAGATACACAGCAGCACGACAAATACTCAACACTTCCACACCCTTTCACTAATCCCCCATGTAAACCCGAAATGCACAAATACTAGATGCCGGGAGCTGTGGTGAGCTTGCAGCGAGAGCCAGTCCTGGGTTGGTGTGTGGGCTCTCCTAGAGCGGAGGGAAGTGGCACCATTGCCTGGGAGTTCTGTGGCCAATAACAACACCTGAGTAGTTTGCCAACTCATCACAGTACACTCACCTTTTGAACGTTGGGTGCCTTTCCTTCCCACATGGCCCCAACCTTACAACTAAGGATTGTATGCGTTATCAAAAGGACCAGATTCTCTCATTTATTGGACAGCAGGAGCCAAGTGCGCCTTTTCCTGAAATCCCCTTACTGACGTCCTGGTTGAAATCTCCTCTAAGCGGATCAGTTACTATTTCCCTTAGAGAACAGATGGGAAACCTGGGTACAGGTGTTAAGAAGAGTGCAATATCCCTCTCAAGCTGGTCAGAATCTACCTCCAAAGAGACAATTTAAAAAAATATACATTTTTTTTTATTGATTTCAGAGAGGAAGGGAGAGGGAGAGAGAGATAGAAACATTAATGAGAGAGAATCACTGATTGGTCACCTCCCGCACGCCGGGAATCAAACCGTGACCTTTCTGCTCATAGGTCGATGCTCAACCAGCAGCCCCGTGTCTGGAAGCCAGGACTCAAGGGATCTGTCTTAGCAATGAATGGATTTCCCCCGATCTTCAGGCACGAAGGCTGTCAAAACAAGGCTCTCCAACTAGTGCCCTTCCTCTCACGAGTAACCTCCAAGTGAGGGAGAGGACGGGTCTTAGTTTTCGTGAGCAGCGCTCAGTAGGACCTCAGTGGTTTGGCATAGATTGGCTCCAGGATGTGGTGAGTTAGAACCAAGAAGAGAGCTCCGAGGAAGACAGCAGTGAGGCAAGCCAGCAGGATGTAGCGACCAATGAAGAAGGCATCCACAATCTGGAGAAAGAAACATCACAAATGAAGTTACTATCACTTCAGCACCAGCTGTGCGCGTCTGAAATTGTTGATGAATGGGCCCAGAGCCTGTTCGTATTTGTGCCTTCCAGTAACATCCTGCCCTGGGTCTCCTCTGTAAATGGTCAAGAAAGAACATTTTCTTAACGACCTGAGCCGGAGGTGCAAGATAAAGAAAGAATGAATGAGGCACAGGAAACAAATGGCTTGATTTAGGAGATTTGTAAACACCGTGAAGACCCTGGACAAGTTCTTTATGTTCTGGAATCATATGTTATGTTATCTGAAAGCATTTCTGAGATGCTTGCTTGGTCTTAGAAAGGCTCATTTTGTTAACTTTTTATTAGAGAGAATTTTAAACATGCATATAAATGTGATAGCATAATAAATCCCATGTACCCCAAATCCTAACCCCAAAAATAACCCATTGCCAATTGTGGAGGGTTCATTTTCAAAATGAAAAGGTGGCTCTTTAAAACTTTCATCTGAAGCGTTCTGAACTCTAACATTCATACCCAGCATTCCAAGGGTTAGGGAGAATGGCCATTTACCTGGGATACTAAAGCACTAAGACGATAGGTGGATCATGTCCCCCAATCAAACAGTTGGCTGCTTGGCAACCAGTCATACTTGAGGCCCCAAAGCTGTTAGTCTTTGGTGATAAAAGCCTATAGTTAGTGTTAGGTACCCACTGGTCTGCTGTCTGCTGCCAGCACTCTACTCTCTCCAGATCCAAATGGTGGGGTTTAAGTTTGGGCAGGAAAAAAGAAATTTAATCTATAGACGTAATGGAACAGCTACACAAACCAAGAGACTGGGTAACTTCACAGATTCCAGAAGCTTTGAGAAGCCAGTACCTCGTAGAGAATCCCAAATATTTAAAAGGTGACTGAGGTGCACAGAACAACAGTGCAAGAATGTCCACATATTATTTTCAAAAATTGGGGATGTGTTAGATTACATGGCAAAGCAGAATTAAGGTTGTAAGTGGAACCAAGCTTGCTGATGAGCTCACCTCAAAACAGAGAGGCTAGTCTGGCTGACAGGCGGGCCCAGTGTAATCAGAGGGTCCTCAAAAGTACAGGAGGGAAGCCAAGTCAGAGAGGTGTTACCTTCCTGACTCTGAAGAGGGAGCGAAAGACCCCCAGTCAAGGGTAACCCCCCGAAGATGGAAAGGGCAAAAGCACAGTCTTTCCTAGAACCTCTAGCCAGGGATTCAGCCCTTTCAACCCCTTGGCATTACCCCAGTGCGACGGATTTTGAACTTCTAGCTCACTTTTAAGATAACACATTTGTGTTGAAAGCCACTGAGTTTGTGGTCATTTGTTACAGCAGCCGCCGGACAGTGACAGTACAGGGGCCACCCACCAAGCACCTGTCAAGTCCAAATACTGCTATGATCGCTGAGACCCAAAGACAACACGAAGAAAGGGCTGCTCCAGAGACACCCCCACAGCCAATGCAGACAAAGGTCAGTTTGATCAAACAGCTTTAACACAACTTTGACCTTGGCTCCAGTATGAACAAGTCTCCTGCGGGCTACATGTTTGCTCGTTCGACACGTTTCACTTTTTAATTAGCCAATTAGCAGGCCCTGGGTGGAGAAGGCCCAGGTCATGTATTATTGATAGGTATTGAGCCAGGCTGCTGCCGGACCGGTTCTCAGAGCCCGAAAATGAGAACTCCAGTCCGCTGGCCATGCTGATGAACATCTTCTGCTCCAATCCCGTACTCCTCTCCCGGGTCTGCAGGTCACATGAGAGGACAGAGGGACTGACTGTGAACAGTGTTTGCTCTGTGCCCTTCTCCCAACCTTGGTATCTGCAGCCCCTTTAAGTCAGGCAAGCCGAGGTGGGAGCTATCCCAGCTCACACACGGTACTCACACCAGTAGAGTGGTTTTAAACGCTGACCCAAAGAACCTAGCACGGATGGAAATAATTCCTTAAATTATGTGGTATTATTTCCTGTGAGTTTTCGGAACAATTCTCCCCCCCTTTTTCCATGATTAGCCCTAGAGTTAGAAATATGTGCCCATTTTGGTTCAGAATTATGTAATTTTGTGTACTGTTGTAAAGTGTCAAAAAAGTTTATGAACTCTCTGTGATGGCCCCTAATAGTCTTGAGTCCCCAACAATGAAAGTTTTGAAGACAGAGCTCAGTTTCAATCCTTGCTCTGACTCCTTCTACATATGTCTGACCTTGGGCAAGTACTTTTACCTCTTACAGCCTCAGTGTCCTTATCTATAAAGTGTGGATAACAACAGTACCTACTTCACGCTACTTCGGGTCATCTAGAGGTTTAAATGAGACCATGCAGCAGGACCTTGCACACAGTAATCCCTTAAAAATGTTAGCTATTGTTACCATTCCTGCCTGAGAAGTTACAGTGGAGGTGGAAAGAAGCTGATAGAAGGAATAATGGGACATAAGAAGTCAATACCATTAAGATGGTAGGGGTCTGAGAGCAGCTGGGCACGAAGAAGCCAGGACCCCAACCAGGAATGAACCAGAAGGAGGAGTGTCCAGGGACGGGCTATGAGGAAGATGGCAGAAATCCACTCGGAGAGGTGGTGCGGGCAGGCGCGGTTCCAGCAATGAGGACCAAAGGAACGCCCAGAAGACTGAGTGGTGAACTCATCTATTGGAACAGCTTCCTCACTACTCTTCTCTATGAAAAGTATATTTTCACGTCAGAAATGGGAAATTCAAACACAAGGAGGCAGAAAAGCATGCCGCTCAGCACCTTGGGCCCTGCAGAAGGTTAGGCCCAGGATCTGAGTTTCTGAGCCCAGGCCACC
The DNA here is from genome assembly GCF_963455305.1 of Plecotus auritus. Lineage (NCBI taxonomy): Eukaryota > Metazoa > Chordata > Mammalia > Chiroptera > Vespertilionidae > Plecotus > Plecotus auritus. The sequence continues at coordinate 16,398,126 of NC_137779.1, forward strand.
TGAAAGGGACACTGTGACGTCAGGAGCAGGTCTACTATTCCTGTTCTTAATTCACTTTTCCTCTCCCTGCCCCACAGTAGGAGGTGCGCATTCATCTTGATGGGGACTCAGAATACGATTCTATTCCTGGGTGAAGGGGCGGGGATCTAAACCTCCCCCGAGCTTTCCTCATCCCCGCTTTAACTTTACAAATCTTCTAACACAGCTCAGCCCACCTGACATCAGGGAACACCACAGGGCAGGAGTGAGGTCCAGGCTAAGAGGAACAAGAGTTACAACTGGGGAGGCAAAATAAAAGCAATAGTTTTACCTTCACCTCGACCTCTGGGGCTGGGGTTTCACTGGCTCGGGGGAAGAGCAACAGGACTGCCGTGACGAGCAGAGCACCGAGGAATACCAAAACCACGGAGAACCTGGGGTCAAAGGGCAAGTGTTAGAGCACTGCTTACAGTTTCCTCGCTGCTGGTCAGGCCCGGTGGGCTCTTCCCCGGGGCCAGTCTTCTATGTTTCAGCCCATTAACAAAGCCCAGGGACTGGCTGTCCACGCAGCCTGTAAATTTAGAAATGTTTTCATCCCAAAGCCCTCTTCCTTGACAGTACCAGCGGGATGCATCCTGTTCATGCCCAGTCATCCCAAGCTTCTAAGAATGGGAATTGGGAATTTTCCTTTTTGCCTCTGTGGAGTCATGATCACAAAAAACCAAAGCGGCCCCTCCCTCACCCCTACTTCCGTGTTTGTTTTTAGACCAGAACACTTGAGTAAAGTATGTGACTCGCTGCTTTACACGGACACTGGCCAGAGAGCACAAAGCTATAGTGTTGTTGTGTCAGCTAATGGCCTCTGTCCTGAGGCTGGTGCTCCATGGAGAACCAGTCGTTATCAGGGCCCCGGGGCCCAGGTCTAGAGCTTAGGGACTGGACCAAGCATCGGCCACAGGCTGAACAATGAAGAAACTCACACATGCACAACCCCAACACTTGGTGCCTATGGTACAAGGTTAAAATGTGCCAATAATTACCGAAAGGGTCTTCTGAATTCTAAATGTGTTATGAGCACCAGCGATTTTGCTAATTGTTTTACCGTGGATTCCCAGGGGGAGAGAGCGCCTTACCTGGTTGCACCGGAGGCTCTGGACAACACCACACACAGCAGCAGCGCCAGCACCCAGACCAGAGCTAAGACGAACACGCCAGTGCCCACGCCGAGCACAGTGCCGGCCACCTGTGGGGAGAGGAAGCCTGAGCCCTGCACTCACCCCACCCAGCCCTGGGCCAGCGCGGGACCAGGTGTCCTCTCAGCCCCCAGCCTGCCCACCTTCTGCGCACTCCTGGGGTACATGAAAGCACTCAGCCAAATACAGAAAGTCCAAACTCATAATATAAAAATATGTCTATATGCATATGTACATATGTATAAGTAGGAGTAAGTCCAACAAAAGATGTATAGGATTTTTATAACAAAACTTACAAAATTTTATTCAAAGATTTTTTTTTTTAAAGACCTGAATAGAAAAATAAAACAGACCCAAATAGAGACATAACCCATGTTCCTATTTGGGATGGTTCAACTTTAATAGATCTTAATTTTCCTTAATCTATCAATTCAATGCCATTCCCACCAAAAAATCTCAAAATAATATTTTTTTTGTGTGTGTGGAACTTGAAAACCGATCCTCAATTCATATGGAAGAGCAAAAGCCCAAGAATAGCAAAAACAATTTTAAGAACTAGGATGGAAACTCGCCTTTCTTGTTACCAACTGCCACAAGACACATTATAAAACCAAGGTAATTAAAACAGTGTGATGGTGGCGTAAAGACACATGGACCCGCAGAATAAGATAGAGAACCCAGAGCCAGATCCAGGCATTTATGAGAGCTTTGTTCAGGACAGAGCTGGCTTTATGATTCAGTGGATTTCATAGATGGTGTTGGGACAAATGATTATCCAATCAGAAAATAATAAAATTAGATCTCTACTTTAAATCATACACAGAAACCAATTTTAAATGGAAAGTAATTCATTATAAAACAGCATATGTTTAAATATACAAATGTTCGGGCTGACTACCCTAGAATACATAATGAAGTACAGCAGTCAGATGCTTGCACCTAAACTTAGAATCACCATGAACGGAAAAGTACAAAATGCAGGCTGATGCAGGTGCGTTGGATGGCAGCTCAAATACCACGAGCTGGGCTGCCTTCAGTTATGTGAATTTTCTAGAGTGATGAACAACTCTTGTTAAAGTTCCAAACCACAAATAAGTATAATTTCCCCTTGATTTACATTAGGGTTGCATTCCTGGAAATTTTAACTATGTTCAACTCTGCCAAAAAATACATTATGTTTGTACAAAAAATAAAGTTAGATTTAGGCTCAGATTATAAATGAGTATCCTGTGGTACACTCCGGAGTTGTACAGGATGCAGGACAGTTTTTCACAGTAAGGGCTGTTTGTGCATCGCAGAATATCGAACAGCTCGGGCCCTGCTCTGTAAACCCCCAAAGTCACAATAATACGCAAATAGGCCCCCATACATTCCAAAATGACCAAGGAGAAGTACCACCCCTTTGGAGAATCACTGTTCTGGAAAAACTCATGCACAAAGAGACATGTGCAAGGATGTTAGTTTATAGTACCAAAACATCTGGAAAAACCTAAATGTCCATCAATAAGAGAATGGATGCAATATTACATACTCATACCGAACATGAAATGAATAAACTTGATCTATCTGTATTGAGATAAATACACTGAGTGGCCAGACTATTATGATCTCTGAACGCATAATAATCTGGCCACTCTGTGTGTGTGTGTGTGTGTGTGTGTGTATGAGGCCCGGTGCATGAATTCGTGCATGGGTGGGGTCCGGCCAGCCTGGCCAGGGGGAGGGGACATGGGCAGTTGGCCTGCCTGCCTGCTGGTCGAACTCCTGGTCGAGGGGACAATTTGCATATTAGCCTTTTATTATATAGGACAGGGGTCCTCAAACTACGGCCCGCGGGCCACATGCGGCCCGCTGAGGACATTTATCCGGCCCGCCGGGTGCCGCTGCCTGTCCTGCTTAGCAGCCAATTTGTCCCGGGCCCGCAGTGCGCATAGGAATTTGTTCATAGTTTTTTTTTTTAAGCTATAGTCCGGCCCTCCAACGGTCTGAGGGACAGTGAACTGGCCCCCTGTTTAAAAAGTTTGAGGACCTCTGATAGGATATACACTGAATGGCCAGATTATTATGCGTTCAGACATCATAATAATCTGGCCACTCAGTGTATATCTCAGAAATAATGTTGAGTGACAAAAAGCAAGCTGCAAAATGAAGCCCATACTATAATAATACATGTATTTTTAAAATGTACAAAAAACTCAATAGCAATATTTTATGATATACTATATACTATGAAAGTATAAAAATATGGGCACAGATAATGCATAACAATTTCAGAAGAGTGTTTGCCTCTGGGGAGGGAGGGAAGAAGGGGGATGGGCCAGGAAATAGATCAAAAGGGATCTGAACTAAATCTGTGATGTTTTATTTCTTTAAAATATAAAACTTAAGCCGATGTGCCAAAATGTCAATGTTTATTTATCTAGTTGGTAGGGCATAGGTATTTGTTATACTACCCAGTGTAATACTATTTTGGATAATTTTCAAAAAATTTTTAATTTTTAAAAAGTTAACTGGAGGCAGGGTGCATATGAATTGAGATCAGAGAACAGAGATTGGTGACCAGTTGGGATACTATTGCAGTTCTCTAGTTAAGAGATGTTGAGGGCCAGAACTCTGTCTTTTAGCTGTGGAGATGGAAAGGAGTCTAGGAAGAAGGCATCAGAAACGAGGCAGGGTTTTTTTTTGTTTGTTTTTTTTTGTGTTTTTTTTTTGCTCAGCAAAAGAAAACATCAACAAAATGAAAAGACAACCCACTGAATGGGAAAAGATATTTGCCAATGACACATCTGATAAGGGGCTGATATCCAAAATTTATAAAGAACTCATGCAACTCAACAAATAACAAACAAATAATCCAAATTAAAATGGGCAAAGGACCTGAATAGATAATTCTCCAGAGATGATATACAGGTGACATATAGACATATGAAAAGATGCTCAATATCACTAATCATCAGAGAAATGCAAATTAAAACCACAATGAGATACCGCCTCACAACTGTAAGAATGGCTATCATCACTAAAACAACGAGCACCAAGTGGTAGCAAAGATGTGGAGAAAAGGGAACCCTCGTGCACTGTTGGTGGGAATGCGGATTGGTGCAGCCACTATGGAAAACAGTATGAGCCCTAGCCAGTTTGGCTCAGTGGATAGGGCAATGGCCTGCGGACCAAAGGGTCCTGGGTTTGAATCCGGTCAAGGTCACGTACCTTGGTTGCAGGTTCCTCCCCAGCCCAGGCCGTGGTCAGGGCTCGTGCAAGAGGCAACCAATCGATGTGTTTTTCTCACCTGGATGTTTCTCTCTGTCTTTCCCTCTCTCTAAAAATCATTGGAAAAAATATCCTCCGGTGAGGATTAAAAAAAAAAAAAAAAAAAAAGAAAACAGTATGGAGGTTTCTCAAAAAAGTAAAAATGGAACTGCCTTATGACCCAATGATTCCACTTCTGGGTATATATTGGAAGAAACCTGAAACACTGATTTGAAAATATATACAACCCTATGATCATTGCAGCATTATTTACTATAGTTAAGCTATGGAAACAGCCCAAGTGCCCATCAGCAGATGAATGGATAAAAAAGTGGTGGTGCATATGTACAATGGAACACTACTCAGCTATAAAAAGGAAGAAAATCGTACCTTTTGCAACAACATGGATGAACCTGGTGAGTATTATGCTAAGTCAGTTAGAGAAAGACAAATACCATATGACTTCATTTATATGTGGAATCTAAGGAACAAAACAAACAAACAAAATAGAAACAGACTCACAGATACAAAGAACAGACTGATGGTTGCCAGAGGGGAGAGGAATTGGGTTACTGGCTGAAAAATGTGAAGGGATTGAGAAGTACAGATTGGTACTCACAAAAGAGTCATGGGGATGTAAAGTACAGCATAGGGAATCCAGTCAATAATATTGTCATAACGATGTATGGTGCCAACCAGGTACTGAAAATATCAGGGGGGAACAATTTGTAAAGTAGTGTATATGACTATCTAACACTATGCTGTACACCTGAAATTAATACAACAATGTTGAATGTAAATTCTAATTGAAAAAAATTTTTAATTAAGAAAAAATAAACGATGCAGGTTTCCTGCTTGGTTGGCTGAGTTCTTGATACTACCCTTAACAAGATACTAGTTAAGTTTAATTGCTGCTGTTTTGGATATTACACCCAAAAACCTGTAAGAATTGGACCAACTCGATCACCTAGAGATTCTAGGTCCTAGAATACAGGGCAAATGGGAATGGAAGCTGATCATTAGAAATACTGCCCATCAATCTCCACAAAATCTTAAAAGTTCAGGAGATACTGGGTTCAGTATATGGTCTGGCTTTCAAGTAATGAGATAAATATCCCCAAACTCTTATAAGAATGAAGTTCAACACTTTATACCCAAGCCGTACATTTTCTCACTGAGAGTGAAAAGCAAGGGCTGGATATAGCACAGAGTGCTATCGTGGGGAAGGAGTGAACATTCAGTCACTTTATCTCATTAATTCAGTGTGTTTTAAGGTGAATAATATATTATTTCCCACACTGGAATAGATACATTATTGAGTAAACTTTGATTAAAATAGTAAAAACAATAGTGTTTCACTTAATGTCCAGGGCTTTTTCAAACCTTCTTTGAGAACTGATGGTCTAGCCAACCTGGGTTCCAGAGGAAGTCCACTTACTGAACGTCTGTGGCATTTAAAGCAGGTAGATTGGAGATGGAATAAAATAACCTGTGTAGCCCTGGCCCGTTTGGTTCCATCGGTTGGGGCGTCCTCCCACACGCGGCAAGGTCAGCGCCCCACCTACCGCCCCGCCTCTTCCAGCCTCCTCTGGCCCAGCCTCCTCGGCCCAGCTCGCTAGTCTCCAGCCTCAGCCTTTCTCACCTCCGCCATCCTCTCCGCTGCAGGCGGCCCCACTCCTTACCTCCTCCCTCCCTCGGCTTCCCACACCTCGCAGTCCCACTGGTTTCAGCTTTGGTCTGCTCATAACGAATCACAAATGGCCTTTCATCCAGGCTGAACCAGATTCGCTAATCAGCGCCCGTCTTTCAACGCCCAGCTTCCCCTCATTTGCCTACGCTCGCCGTGGCTCAAGGCAGCGTGGTGGGTGGGCACGTCGCACCCCGTTACTCCCTCCGATTGGTTGGAGACAGGTCGGTCCTGGGACCCTCCTTAAGCTCGATTGGTTAGAAGCAGTCCAGGCTCCGCGCACGCCCCACCACGCATTGTCAATCACACCATCCCCTAGGTAACCTGCGGGCTCATTGGCCAGTCGCGCCTGAGGGCGGGTTGTAGGTCGGAGTAGAGCTTCTTTCCCGCCACCCCTCGCTGTTGCTATGGAGACTTCACAGTCTTGCGGAGATGTGCAGGGTCCCGGCAACCCTTCCTTCATGTCGAAGTGCGGAGATAGGTACAGCAGTCTGGACATTAGTGCCTGTTTCGGGGTCTGAGGAGCACCTCAGTTCCTGAGCCAGTGGCGCCGGTGGGCAAAGCAGACGTGGCCTCAAAGGGGGCGGGCAGGCCCAATTATTCAGGGTCCTTAACAATCCTCCCGGAGAGAACCGAGTATGACGCAGTAGTTGTGATAACATCATGTTTTCACTTATTCTTACCTCGCCTTATTTTATGTGGCCTTATTCTACCGTTATTCTCATGAAGTAGACTGTGGCAAGGCTCATTCTCCTCACAGGACAGAACTGGGAAGGGCGGCCATGGTCAGTCAAGTGAATCTTCTGTAGCCACACCTCCAGGCATCTGTAACTGGAGCTGATACACGCTTTGAGCAAGCTGCGCTTAATCTAACTGCGAACTAAAACTTGCCATGATTTTGTCTCGAGGCTGTAACCTGTTAGACCAAAAGATCCGTAAACCAGGCTAACCAAAGGAAGTAGGACAGAGGATGCAAGCTCCATTGCTGAACCAGGAAGGGAAAACAAAAAGCAAAACGGTACCAAATTTGAGAGCTCTAGTATTTGAACCCTTGACCGTACACAACATTCTGAGATAGCATGAAGCAAACGATTCAATCCTGGAACACCCCATCTTTTATTTAGGGAATCCAATGCTGAATCACAGCTTTGTGAGTGAAATTGAAGAAGATGGTTGAAAGCCACTGAATGTACGTCTCAAAGTTATTCTACTTTCTTTTTTAAAAATATCTTTATCGTTGCAAGTATTACGTATGTCCCTTCCCACCCCCCCACCCCCCCACCCCCCCATTGACCTCTTCTTGCCTGCCCGCAACCCCCACCCCAGGCCTTCACAATAGTCTGTGTCCATGGGTTATGCATATTGATTGATCTCTTTCCACCCATCCACCCTCCCCTGCCTTCCCTCTGAGTATTCTACTTCCAAAGTTTCATTTACAATGATATGTACAACCAATGATTTCTTATGTGTTTAACAACTTGACCTTACATGGACCAATGAGGAGCTCTGTAGTTAAGAAAGCCATTATTTTGATTAATTCATTTGATTGGAATTGAGTACTAAGCACTGGTAGGAACTGTGAGGATACAAAAGAAATACCCTGTGACTCCTGCCTTAATAGCTTGTGGTTTGCTAATGAAACAATTGGAAAATGCTTTAAAGCAAGATATAACAATGGGCCAAACTTACAGTTAATTGCTCCGAGTAATAATAAGACTTCATATTTACAGAGCATTTAGTAGTTTTCAGAGCACTTCTTCATTTGTATTATTTGGGTGAAATATTGTTTTTGGTCAGGGTTAATGTGGCTCTTCATGGTATAGGTCAGTGGTCGGCAAACTACGGCTTGCGAGCCACATGCGGCTCTTTGGCCACTTGAGTGTGGCTCTTCCACAAAATACCACGGCCTGGGCGAGTCGATTTTGAAGAAGTGGTGTTAGAAGAAGTTTACGTTTAAAAAATTTGGCTCTCAAAAGAAATTTCAATCGTACTGTTGATATTTGGCTCTGTTGACTAATGAGTTTGCCGACCACTGGTATAGGTAGCACTAATGCTGTGCCCTGGCATTTGGGTAGGAATGGGAAAGGTGGAACAGAGATGGAAGGGAATCCAGGGAGAGAAAATAGTTTGAGCAAGAGACTGAGACAAGAATGAGCACTGAGTATTTGGGAAATAATGTGGAAACTGGTCTAAGCCAGAGTGGAGACAGATAATGGAAAATAACATTGTGTAGACCAACTGTCAGGACTAGTTCTGAGCCCTTAATGTTTTTGGGAAAAGTGTTCAACATTAGAGTTTGGGATAGTTAATCATTTCTAATGACCAAACTGACTTATGTTTAATTATAAATTAAGAATAGGGCATGAGCCCAGCCGGTGTGGCTCAATGGTTGAGCATCGACCTATGAACCAGGTGGTCACGATTTGATTCCCCGTCAGGGCATATGCTCAGGTTTCGGGCTCAGTCCTGGCGTGGGACATGCAGGAGGCAGCCAATAAATGATTCTTTCTCATCATCGATGTTTCTATCTTTCTCTCCCTCTCAGAAATCAATAAAAAATAAAATAATAAAAAAAAGGATAGGGCATGAGTGAGGAGCACTCGACTTCTTACAACTTCCTGACTGGATATAACATTTTGGGTTTTCTCTCCTATAAGAAGGTATCCTCCCCTCAAACCCCACCTTTAACTCACTCTTTAACTGGGAAGAGGTGTTAGTTTTCTGATTAGATAATGCTATCCTACACTCTCACTTAAATTGGAAGAAGTGCTGTCACCACATACCACTCCATCTTTTGCCATCTCTTAATCAAAGTTCACTCTAAAGAAAATTTATTATTTGACTATCCAGTCTTTCTCTTTTAGAAAATTGTCTCCTGTACGCCGTGTTACACGGTGCCTCTCCACATTGCTCCACATCCCTGCCATATATGTATCACTCAATTGTACCACCTGTTCAGTGCACATAGGTGCCATATAGGTGTACATTTGTTTAATTACAGTTTTCTCTTTATTTAATTTTATTTTAAATAAAATCCAAGCAACAATAACTATAAACACCGCTATCTAATTTTCTCTCTCTCAAATGTGCAAAGTCATTGTTGTGCTATTTGGTAGAGAGGTAGGGTAACAAAAAAGAGGTTATTAGGGTAATTGAGTACAAGAAATGATTGCAGAGAAGAGAAAGTTTTCTTGTTCATTTTATGGTTGTCAAAACTTTTTTCTGACAGGGAGTCCCGAATTTTTGGTATACATTTTCTTATGTGATTATTTTCGCATTTCTGCAGGTACATTCTGAAAATGTGCCTAAAACTTAGTAATTGTTGGTATTTAGCTGAGACTCAAAAGCTGCCATTATTCTGCTAAATTGGGAAACTGAGTAAACAGAAATCCTCCCTCCCGCCCCCAGTTATATTGTCAGTAGTTACTGATTTTCCAGGTCACCCAGAATTACCACCATGATTTTCTAGATTATAATATTCACCTCATGCTATAGAACAGGGGTCAGAAAACTATGGTGTGTGGGCCCAATCTGGCCTGCTACCTATTTTATGTATGCCCTGCAAGCCAAGAATGATTTTTACATATTTAAATGGTTGGGGAAAAAGAAAAGTATGAAATTACATGAAATTCAAATCTTGGTGTCCATAAGTCAAGTTTTTTCTGAAGTACCAGCTTGCTTATTCATTAGCATATTGTCTATGGCTGCTTTCACTTTACAACAGCAGGATGGAGCAGGTAGTAAAGAGACTGTATGGCACATATGACTACAATACTTACTATTGGGTCTTTAAGAAAAAGCTCTGCCAAAACTGGTTTGGTTCAGTGGATAGAGCGTCAGCCTGCGGACTGAAGGGTCCCAGGTTCGATTCCGGTCAAGGGCATGTACCTTGGTTGCGGGCACATCCCCAGTAGGAGGTGTGCAGGAGGCAGCTGATCGATGTTTCTCTCTCATCGATGTTTCTAACTCTCTATCCCTCTTCCTTCCTCTCTGTAAAAAATCAATAAAATATATTAAAAAAAATTAAAAATAAAAGAAAAAGCTCTGATCCTTACTATCTATCTTAGAGTTTGCTAGTGAATCAGACTCCATGGAATGTTGGAACTGAAACAGACTTTGGAAATCATACAGTGTTAATTTTTTAAAAATCTCACATCGATAGAGACAATATCAGTGTGATTGATAAAAATCTCACGTTCTTGCCTAAAATCACATAGTAGTAGTAGACCCCTAGTTCCATTGGCTCAAGGTTTCTTTCATATATGTTGTGTCTTCCTTGCGGTGAGAAAGGTCTGGAAGCAAAGAGAATCATTAAACATTGTCTTGATTTTGATCTCATGTCTCATCCAGATGAATACACTACATGGTAACCAATTGATGGATACTTGGACTTGCATGATTTCAGCCAATATGAGTTGTCTTCTATTTTTCGTTTTTCTCATTTCTCAAAAGTTGTATGGCCATCATGAAAAACTTTTACTTTTACTCATTTTCTCTCTTTTACCAAATCTGTCTGCTCAGCAAAGGAATTCAGAGGTGGCTGATTTTCTGTTCCAGTTTAAGGTTCTTAAGGGAAGTGAGGATGGTTAGAAAGGCATAGAATGCAGATTTCTCTCTGGAGTCCAGGGATGGGCCAATGTGTGGAGTGGGGAGAGGGAGTGTCCACAAACCCACTGGTAAGTTTAGTGTATATACCCATATTGTGGGCTTTTCTGGGGAGGGTATCCATAGCTTTCCTAAGGTTTTTAAGAGGCCATGACCTCAAGAAGATTTGGAACGATAGATATATAAAAGATGTGTTTTGGGGAGACTACTGCTCAGAGGTGTGGTGCGGGAGACTCATCTGGGTTCTTCGGTAAGAACTCGGCTGATATGAAGGAAGAGCTCTTCACCCACTCACATCAGCCCACCCAAGTTTTTTTTGTTTTTGTTTTTGTTTTTTACCTTCTCTGCCACTCATAAAGGTGATAAAAATTCATCAGATTCACAAAGCGGTTGAAGTCAGATGGTGATGAAATCCCAGCATAATTCTCACCAGAGAGCGTTCTGATTAATAGAAACTGCAGAGGAACTAATTTTATGAAAATAGCAATTGTTTTAGCTGGAGCAAGCTGGGAGAGTGGGTGCTGATGCAAACAGCTCCATTGTGCGGTGCTGACAGCTCCAATCTGGCCGTTTATTTATTAAACGTCTTTCCGCTGTAAATTATTAAGCCTGGATTCTGGGAGATGAGTGAGCAGACAGAATAAGACAATAGAATGGAAAGCAAACCTGGACAGCTCCCTTCAGCATTATTGCAGCATTGTGCCTTGTGAAAGCCTCTGCCTCCGTGGTTTAGAGAAGTAGGATGAATTCTCTCTTTGGTGGGGCTCAGAAATGGACAAGACAAGTAACATGCTTTTATTTCTAAATTATTTGCCAGTTCTTACAAATCAAAGTGTCCTTCAGGGAAAATTTCACCAGTTGGCTCAACAAGTAGGAGCCAGGTATTTTTGTCTATTCTCTGAAAAGGCTGTTTTGCCCAAACAAGGAAGAACTTGGTCTACCTTAACATTAGCAAGTACCAAATGAAATGTTTTAGGGTGCTCAGTCACCAGAAAATTGGGTTCATTTGGCCTATTAGATAGCTAGAAAGGTCTTTCATGCTGGGAGGGAGTTCTAAGATCTGTTTCTTAAACTGAAGAATAGAAAAGGCCTGGTGGACAGACAGGGAGTGGAATTCTGATTATGCGCATTATCATTTGAAACACTGGAGTCCTGGTAAATGGGGAGGGAAGGGGATAGTTGGTTTGTGTGAATCTCAGGTTCAATGTTTAACCCTCTTTTCTGAACAGCATAATAGAAGACAGGGGGCTTCATTTTTTGCCAAGCACCACCTCCTTATTTGCTCGGGGCTGGTATGATGTACCATTTATGGAAGCTTGAGAATAGGTCATGCATTCATCATTTGTTTATTCGTTTGACAAATATTTGTACTGAGTATTCCTGTGTGCCTGGAAAGTGGGGATAAAGAATGAACAAAACAGTCCTGCTCTCATGGAACTTACATTCCAGTGAAAGGAGCCAGAAAGTCAACAAATAAATGATCTGCTGGTAAAAAAAAAAAAAAAAAAAAAAATCTGCTGGTTTCAAGTGCTATGAAGAAGAAACGTGGGGTTCTGGAATAAATATGGATGAAGTGGCATGTAGGGCAGGGTATTATTTTATACAAGTGAGGAAGGAGGATCTCTCTGAATAGGCAAAATCTTAGCAGTGACCTGAGAATCTTAGCAGTGGAAGTAAGAGAGTGAAGAGCCGAGGGCCAAGTGAGCATGAAGGCCCTGAGGGATATAGGTGAATTCCAAGAACAGCTGGAGTGGGGAGGGGGGCCTGCAGGGACCTTGTAGGGCTGTAGCTTTCTTCTGAGTGACATGGAAGCCACTTGAGGAGTTTTGCATAGAGGAGTGACATTATCTGACTTGCCTGCCAAAAAGCAAAAGCAGAAGGAGTGTGCCAGATACCAGTTAATGCAGTCTGAGGTCAGAATGGGGCTTGATTCTTGTAACAGTGACTAGCTTTGGTGATTGCTTCCCAATATGTGAAGTGGAAGGCTCATTTCTCTGCATCTGTGGGGTGAGTAAGCGTTCTCTGTTCTTTGTAAACAGCGTCCCTCCTGGAGGGTGCCACGGGTGGTGACACAGTGGACTTTAGGTCCCTTTGTTCGCCTACAGTTAGAAGGAGGATATGAGGCATCAAACAGCACAGAATCTGTTAGCACTGGCCCTGCCCAGCGCTGGGTTTGCAGCTGGCCAATACGAAGCTCTTGCAGGAGAAGGCTTCTGCGAGTTCCGATTTCCTCTCCTCTGTGGAGCAGGAGAGGACTGCAGCCCTAGAGGCAGGCACCAGGCAGCTGCTGGGAGGATATATATGGCAAACTCAGCTGGAGTCTATGCAGGAACATTTGGTAGATGGGGGAGGAAACTCATGATGTTTTATGGGGAGTGAGAGAGTATTAGGAGAACCATGGGGCTTCGGGATTAGCAGATGTCTGGAGGCATCACTACAGCCTATGACAGGCCTGAGCCCCATGCTTTCTTATAAGATGTCAAGTTCACTGTGTCCAAGAAGCAGCTGAAAAATGCTTCCATTCATTCATCTGGGGTCCCACCAATGAGCACTTTCTCTCGGAGTATTTCAGAGCAGAGTCAAGCGGAGGCTTGGGTAGTGTAGTTTTGATCATTGAGCCCTGAGTGGAAGGAGATGGCCAGACCCATACTTAAGGATTTTAAAAGATGGATACAACTCTGATTTGAGCTCCCAGCTGCTGAGATGGAAAGGTTCTTTTTAGAGATTGGTGTTGCCTGAAAGCCCACTGTGTCACCACCCTTGGCACTCTCCAGGAGAGGATGCTGTTTACAAAGAACAGAGAACCCTCACCCACCCCACAGATGTGGAGAAATGAGCCTTCCACTCCACATTGGTTCTGGGCTTGAAAAACCAAATCCTCAGGAAAGAGATCTCAGAGCTAAATCAGGGCTAGGAATATACTTCTCTCAGCAGTGCACAAATACCTGGGGATGGCCCAACTTGAGAGTACAGCTCACAAATATTCCATGTTTGATCAGTGAAGACCACTGTCCACAGGGAGGGGAAGTAGCCTTGAAGATTTCAGTTCCTGGAATTTCTGCCTCTGAACCGGTTTTGCTTACCTTAAGGGCACCCTCCAAACTATCCCGAATAGAAAGTGCTAATGAATGAGTTTGCTATACCAAGTCAGAGTCCCTGAGGGTAGTAGATGTGACGTTAGTTAGTTAATCTAATACATAAATGATAATAAATAGAATTGCTTCTTTGATTGCTTTGCCAGCATATTCCCCTGGTTGAGACAGTTAGGGGAGTCAGGAAGGACATAAGTAGGGGACAAGAAGGAGAAAGGAGGGAGTGATGAAGGACAGGTGGCTGGAGGAATGACAACAATGAAGCCAGATTCCGTAAAGAGAAAGGAAGCACAGTGTGGCATTGCTCCAGTGGGTGGTCCGCAGTTGAGAAGGATGGCCATTCCCGAATGAGTCATTTCCCCAAAGCCTCTGTTTCTGGAGATGAATGCACCCTGAGTAAACTAGATCTGCCTGGCCCCTTGATCATGCTTTGACCTAAGGAAAAAGGGCCTGAGGCAGTTCACTTCAAACACTAAATATCTACCATTCATTGAGCAGTGTTCTAGAAACGCAGGAGCTACAGTCCCTTTTCTTCCAATTGTCCACACTGTACTGTTTGCGACAAATAAGAATAACACCCTATGTGATAGAGGCCACATGAGAGGTAAGTCTGGGGGGCTTCCTAATCACAGGAGAGGAAATAGAGGGGTCAGGGAAGGTTTCCAAGGTGACACTTGAATAGGGTCTTTATGAGTGACTAGAAATTAGCCATAGAGAGTAAGGGGAAGGGGATTCCAGGCTCAAGGAACAGCACATGCAGGCTTCTAGGGCTAGGAGAGAGAAGAGAATAGGTGATAGGCGAGGAGTTCAGAATGTCTGGTGCGGGCTGGGGCTGAAAGCGTGAGAAGGGGGAAGGGCAGCAGAAGAAGCCAGGGGGCATTGGGATAGTGTCATGAGACTGGCATCATGTGAGAAGGACGTGAGACAGTATCTTTCAGATTCTGATGATCCACTGAAAGATTTAACAAGGGAAGGTATTTATAACTTGTATATATAAAAATAATCTATTCCATAAATCTCTTATATTTATCTGGCTATCTGGCCTTTGCATAAATTATGTTCAAGGTTGGGATGTTCTCAACCGCCCAAAGCTGCCCACTTCATTGTTGGGTGACTGTAAATTTTACAAAATCTTTCTTATATTGAGCCAAACTCTGCCTTCTCATCATTCCTACTCGCTGTGTCTGGCTTTGCCATTTGTAGCAACACAGGAAAGACCACTTTAAAAATATTTGAAGATACCAATGCAACCTCCCATCAGTTTTCAGTTTCCCACGTTAGCATCCAGAGTTTCACTCATTCTTTGTTTACTTCATTGTTTCTAGGCTCCTTACCACCCCTGTCACAGCTGTCTGCATTGTGGTCTATTAAAGCATCTTTCAGAATCTGGCACTAGAATTGTTCATAATACTTCAAATAGCTCAAAAGACACAGAGTACAGTGATGCCATTACTGCTTATTTGAGCTGGACACTCTATGACCATCAGGAACTCTAGTCTTCTTAGTTTGTTACTGGTCACATCCCACTGTTTGCTTTTAAAGCTTTTGATGAACTGAAGCTTCTAACTCTTCTG
Organism: Plecotus auritus; assembly: GCF_963455305.1. Taxonomy (NCBI): domain Eukaryota; kingdom Metazoa; phylum Chordata; class Mammalia; order Chiroptera; family Vespertilionidae; genus Plecotus; species Plecotus auritus. The sequence continues at coordinate 16,413,505 of NC_137779.1, forward strand.
CACACTAATTATTGCCAAGCAAAATCTCCACTATACTCTGTATGTACAGTTTATTTTTGAAGTTTAAATATAGGACTTCATCTTATTTAAACTTTACCTTGTTAGTTTTCCAGACTACTAGATTTTAGCCTATTAGATTTATTTTTAAAGTCTTGATTCTCTTTTCTATGACATGAGTGGCTCTCCTTGCACGTCTGACAAACATTTGTTGTATGTTTTAATCCAAGTCACTAATAAAAATGTTTCCTAGGACAGAACTCAGTAACACTGGAAGTCTCCTTCCAGTCTGGGTGTGTGTTCACACAGCTTGAGTTCCACCTAATTACCCATTTCACGTTATTCATGATGGTAACTTTGAAGATACATTGTACTTGGCATTTCTTCCCATCCAAATCAATAAATGTTTGTTGTTGACCTCCTATCTTCTAGGTTCTGTGTTAGGTGCTGAGGACATGAAAATAATCAAGATAGCCCTAGCTGGTTTGGCTCAGTGGATAGAGCATCAGCCTGCGGACCAAAGGGTCCCAGGTTCTATTCCGGTCAAGGGCACATGCCCCGAGGTTGCGGGCTCAGTCCCCAATAGGGGGCATGCAGGAGGTAGCCAATCAATGATTCTCTCTCATCAATGATGTTTCTATTTCTCCCTTCCTCTCTAAAATCAATGAAAATATATTTTAAAAAAGAAATAAAGAAAATAATCAAGATATCATTCTTGTCTTAAAGAGCTTTTAATTTAGTGGAGGTGACAGGCCTACATACACCAGCTACAAATCAGTATGTGTATAATTAAATATGTGTTACCTCTGATCTGTATTAGAGTTATATATACCTTTTTCAATATAAAACATAATAGGTAATAGATAGTATGCATTATATCATACTGTGCATTTAACAGTATAAACAAAGTATACAATAACACAGAGCAAGAGGAGATTACTTCTTCATGTGGAAAGGAGAAAGGAGGGCTTCACAAAAGAAGGAACATCTTAACGGGCCTTGAAAGATATCTAGGATTTGGGCAAGATGAGTGGAGAATGGAGGTGGGAAGATATTCCAGAGTGAGGAAATGTGACAAGCCAGCCACGGGGTAGTGAATGTCTTCAGAAGGTTCAGGGACAGCAAATATTCTCTTGTGGGTAGAGTGCCAGGTTCAGGGAAATGAATGGCAAGAAATAAAACAGGGTGCAGAGGGTCTCCAGTGCCATGGTGAGGAGTTAAGGCTTTATCCTGTAGGTGAAGAGTTTAGTCAAGTCAGAAGTCATGAAGCAAGATAATAAGTAACATGGTCTGACATATCAGCTACATAACTCTATTTGACAAGGAAATGAGTTCAGCTTGGCAGGCTTACTCTTAGTGAACCCATGTTGGTTCTAGTATTAACTGACCATTAAGCATCTGTTTAATGAGCACCTCAATCCATTTGTGTATGTGTATTTGTGCGTTTTGTACCTTCTTCAGCTTCTATGTAGATCCTGGCTGTTGCTTTGGCCTTTTAGACTCTTGCCTTTTTTTGTCCTTATGCATTTGTTCTGCATTCTGTTGGTCTATTTGTTCACCCACAGCATGCTCTGACCTTTACTATTTAATGTGTCCTCTGTCTCTGGTATCTAAGCCATAGCAGTTCCTACCCTCAGAGATAGCCTGGCCTCCACTATGGATTGCTCACCGGCTTTCACATTCCCCCCATCTGCCATGATCTCTGCATTTTCTGTTCAGCCTGTTCTAACCTGGTTTCATCCTTTGTACTACTATTTTTGCCTCAGTTCTTCTATTCTAGCTCCTTGACCTGCAAGTTGTACCTGTTTATTCACTTCTCCTTTCTAGGAGCTGAATGGTATAGTAGGAAAGATAGGACCAATACACAAACTATGTTATAATTGATTGACAAATTGGATGTACTGACTAAAGAGTAATGTGAATTTAGAGTAAAGATTGAATGGAGAAAGTCAAGAACCTTAGGAGAAACAGCCCTTTCTAGTCAACTCTATTTTTAAAGGGCTTGGATTTTTAGACAAACATTTCTTTAGAAGCAGGAGGGGAAATATAGGGCGGAACTTCCTCTGGACTTCCCTATGATTGGCTCCAAAGCTGTCTGTCTTAGTAGATCTCCCTTGCCTGTGTCGTCTAGGGGCTGTTGCCACCAGAGAGGCCTTACCCGCCTCAAGGAGAGAGCAATTTAACGCCATTTCCAACTTAAGCACCATATCTACAGGGCGTGAAATTAGTTCTAGCAAGCAGCAAATTTGCTGCTAATAAAAATATTTAGCGATTCACTTGTCTTTAAATCAGCAGCAGAATATTCTTTTACTTGCATCGATGCTTGTTTCTTCCAATTCTAATATTTGCTAATCAAACTAGCATTGTTTAGCTAACGCTGTGAAACAGCAAGTTCTCCAGCTCTGCATAAATGTGGGTTTCCTGAGGAGTAACTTTCATCTCATTCTTTTGGTCAAAAATAGGCCTAGATGCTCTTTGGCTCACAGAGATGGAACACTCCCTGCTTTGGTGGTCTTGGAAATACGTTTTCATTCTCTTCCATCTGCCAGTGTTATCTCCTGAGTCATTGCACGTGGGAATCTGGGGCGCTCGGAGAGAACACGATTTCTATCTCCTGTTCATACACAGCTCCGCTCTGTCTCAGTGCCAAACTCATTTTAATTTCTCTTCTGTCTCTTTTAGCCTCTGTCTACTCAGAGGGAGGGTAACCTACATACTGAAGAGATATTCTGGGCATTAAAGCTTCTTTTTCATTTATTCAACAAATGTTTATTGGGCACCCACTGCATGCATTCTTTGCTGTAAGGTCCTGTTTGGATTAGAAGGTTCCAAGAGGCCTCGTGGGATAGCTAGGTGAGAGGCTGACCTGGCAGATGACACCTCTTCTCTGGGTCACTGGAAGGGTGGGCTCCATGCACACCTACATCGTTTGCTTTTCCTTAGGGCACTCATAGAAGGAACGAGAGCAGCAGGCATTCTCTTTCTCATCACTCAATTGGTCTAAGTGTCTAGACAGATCACTTGTTTCAAAGTCCAAATAATTTAAAGAAAGAGTGCAGTGGCACCCTGGAGACTCTGTCTTCCACCCAAGAGGAGCTTAGCTGTATCATTTTTCTTCACCTCCTGATAGAAATGGGTTTTGAGCATCCTGGCAGGAAATCAAGATGCAAGCAGCTTCAGATATGCACAACGATATCCTTTTCAGAAATCAGCCAACGCGAGATGCTGAGGAAAGCAGGCCTCTTGGTTAAGAGAGGGATCTCTTAACAGGGAGTTAGAATCAAAGACAAACTAGACCACCTAAAACTAACTTCACTACTGGAGATACTGGAGGGGGTAGATTAGAGCAGCGGTCGCCAACCTTTCGGACCTCATGGATCACCAGTGGTCCGCGGACCACTGGTTGGTGACCGCTGGATTAGAGAAAGAAAATGACAACAGGAAATGACACTTGACAGATCAGCAGGAGGCTTAGGAAAGGGCAAGCCCTCTAGGTGTAGCAGTAGGAGGGACAGGGGTTTGGGGAATCAGAGCATCTGGGCTCTACTCTGGGCTTTTCTCCCAGGTACATGACTCTGATGAAGCCCCTTGTCCTCCTTGACGTCAGTTTGCTCATCTGTCAGAACAGATGAATTTTACTTCCTACCCCAGATCCTCTAACTACAGCCTGAGAAGGCTGGGATGGTGACTCTTTTCAAAGGGACTCACCAGAGGGGTACTATGATGAAAATCTGGATTTCTCCTGGAATGGACAACACAATAGCATATACATTTAAGTTACATAAAAGCAGGGTTTTTCTAACGGGAAGGGAGGGATAGGAGACCAAATGAACTGGAACCACTTGCCCTGAATGAGATGCGTAACCCCCCATCATGCTCTAGTCTCAGAGTTTCAAGTTTTTGTTATGCAGTGTGGGTCAACTGAAGTTCCTAGTGCTTTAAGCCTTGATGATTTTATCTTAGCTATAGAGCAGTGGGAATCATCAGATATGAATTGTTGGGAAAATATGAAAGTGATCTGAAGAATATGCTCTATCAATTAAGTACTTAAGCAAGAACCAAAATCAAGATCAGGGCTGGAAACCCTAAAGCAGCAGTTGCCAACCGGTGGTCTGTGGACCACTGGTGGTCCATGAGGTTCGAAAGGTTGGCGACCGCTGCCTTAAAGAACTTAGTAATTAAAACAGAAATAAAAACATTCTCTTGTCCTGGTCCTGTCTTCCTCATCTGTCAGCATGTAACCAAGAAAGACTTTCTGGGAGATAGTATACAAGGAAAGCATGTGGCTTGACGGATGCCGATTGAATGTTGACAAGGGCAGCTGGGATGTTGTATAGTATTAGGCCACTGGGGGAGCAGGGGACATAAGAGCCAGATAAAGGAGCTATGAGAAGAACTGGAAAGAAAGGAGGGAGCTGGCAGATGGGAGCCCTGGTGTCTTCTGTGAGCCCCTTGATCTCCTTGATATAGGCTGGGAAGAGGAATGATGGGGTCAGTGGAGGGGTGCAGTCTTTCTCTGCCAGGAAACTTGGTCCTCTGGCCCCTCCCAGCTGCTTCCCCACTCAGTGTCCTTCAGGTGAGCTATTTGCTTCTCCATGTCCCAATGCAGCAGCCTTACCTCCACCTGGTACAGCCCTCTTATTGTCATGTGCCAGAACTGGGTCAAAAGTCGAACAGGTTCTGAGGATGGTTTAATGATGCTTTAAAGTGTCTGGTTCCCATCTGTTTCTTGAGCATTTTTCATAACAGCATCCATCATAGGTCAGCCGTTTGGTTTCCCTGAGTTCGCCTGAATTATGCACATACAAGGTGGAACCTTAGCCATGCCTCTGCAATGTCCCGATGAACACGACCCTAGGAGGTTGGTAATTCCAAACCTAGGCTGAGCAGAGCATACGATTAGGGATCATTAGTCAAAAAGGCCTCCGCAGGTAGAATGAATAATGCTCAGAGGCATTAAATCATTCTGTCATCTCAGAAAAAGGGGCATGGTTACAGGTTGGTTCAGAAAACATACTGGTCATTTGCAGAATTTCTAAGGGGTAAGATTGCTGATCTCATTAAAAGTAGTTATCTCAGGTCCTGGCCAGGTAGCTCAGTTGGTTAGAGTGTCATCCCACTATGCCCAGGTAGAGGGTTCAATCTCTGGTCAAAGCAACCAATGAATGCATAAATAAGGGGAACAATAAATCGATCTCGATCTCTCTCTCTTGCAAATCAAGAAGTTAAAATTTAAAAAGTAGTTATCTCAGAGGTCATATATTAGATATTTGATTTCTCTCCAAGGAAAACTTAACCACTTTCCTAGCCCTTAGCATCAAGGATTTGTGTTGTTGAAATCAATACTGGATTCTTTATATTAAGGGGAGGAGCTATGTATAGTGCAGAACTGTTCAAATAAATGCCTTTGCAAGGACATCCCATTCCAGAATTGGAAGGTCATTTGAAGAGTGGCAAAATGAGAAATGGAAGCAATCGTAGAGGTTACCAAAGGTAGCATGGCATCTGCTGAGAATACAGGCACTCATCTCAAACTGCCTGGCTTTAACTTCTTTCTCTGTCCTGAACTAGCTGTGTGACTGAGCAAGTTAGTTTACCTCTCTGTGTTTTTGTTTCCTCGTCTGGAAAACCAGAGATAAGTTACCGACCTAATAGATTTGTTTAAGGAAATAGATGTTAGATATTTACGCCCTTCAAAATGAGACATTCTATTTGTATGAGCCCTCTCTGCTTAATGTAACAATGAAACTTAAAAAAACAACATACCAATTGGATTTACTACAATTTGTGCTATTTAAGCTTGGGTAGGCCTGTGCAGCTGCTGAGCACTCTCCTACCCATCCTTTGCTGACTTTTTTAGTGAAATTTCCTCAATGTTGTTCTAAAGCATGGTTTCTTAGCCTCGTCAGAATGAACATTTTGGATAGAATAGTTCTTTGTTGTGGGGAGCTGTCCTGTAGATTATAGAGAGGTTAGCAGCATCCCTGACCTCCACAAGATGCCACTAGAGGCCCATAGCACCTTCTTCCCCTTCTCCAGACGTTGCCAAAGGTCTCCTGGGGGCAGAGCAGTGGGCAAAATGGCCCTGGTGGAGAACCACTGCTCTAAAGCTTTTCTGTCTTTTTAAAATTTATTTTTAATTTTTATTGATTTCAGAGAGGAAGGGAGAGGGAGAGAGAGATAGAAACATCATTATTGAGAGAGAAGCATTGATCAGCTGCCTTCAGCACCCCCACATTGTGGACCAAGCCCACAACCTGGGCATGTGCCCTGACCAGGAATCGAACTGTGACCTTCTGGTTCATAGGTCGAAGCTCAACCACTGAGCCATGCCAGCTGGGCAAGCTTTTCTGTCTTCCTCACACGCAGGACCCCACCTTTAGACACACATTTTCAGTTGATGGTTATGCCTCCCATTTTCTTTAGAAAGAGATCATCTGATTTAGGTATTTTGAATACCCCTTTCTTCTCATGCAATTTCATTTGGATAGTCCCCAATTCTTTCTCTTCCCCTTTAGCCTGGAATTGTCCTCTTTTTCAAAACTGATCATTGCATCATTCTTTTATGAAAGTCCCCCACAGGTGCTCCACCCTCACCACCGTCAGCCACCATTCCTCTCTGCTCCTTCAGTCTTTGTCTTTGTTGAGACCTCACTTTTGTCTAAACACAGTCTCCACTATTTTTTAAACACCTTAAGTACTTAGTTATTCTCACTAAACTACTAACCCTTCCCCCCCTTCATTTAATTTCATGTTTCTCTGAAAAAGAACTAACAACAACTAAAGTTTGTGGAGTGCTTACTATATGCTAGGCACTGGGGATAGACTTGACTGCCTTAGCCCCACATACTTATTAATTAATTAATTAAATTTTAATTTATCTTTATTGTTTAAAGTATTACAAATGTTCCCCTCTTCCCCCATTGACCCCCTCTACCCTGAACCCATCCACCTTATTCTCCCCATTGACCCCCCCCTCCACTCCACATCATTTTTAACCCTGCTTTCCCCTCCACTCCAGGGCACTTATTTTCTCAGTGACTACCTAAATACCAAATCCAATGGCCTTTTTTTTTTGCTCTTCAATTCTTTACTTCCTCTAAAGCTCTTAACACTGTTGACCGTCCCTTGGTTGAAACTGTTTCCTCCCTGGGATTTGTAATTTCTCAGCTTTGATTTGATTAGTTAAAGGTTGAGTAATTAATTGAAGTGATTTTTAAGACCCTGTTGGTGACAGAATCTTACACATTTAAGATCTTCTGAGCTTGTCTGCCAGAGATCTGTAATCAGAATACAGTACTTGGACTTTAGAAGCCAAGGGGGGTGGGGCCAAAGGGACCCCATACACAAAGTGATCTTTATCTTCTTACTAGCAGCTCACTTTCTCAAACTTTATTTTCCCCAAGCACCACCATATTCTAACCCAGGCTTAAAACCGTGGGATAGTTTTGTTCGTTTTCTGTTTGTTTTATGCTTCACTGCCTCTTGCTCTCCACATTTAATTGGTCCCCAGGTCTTGCTTCTGTGACATCACTCCAATCAATCCATCTTCTTATTTTCAACCCCACCAGCCACTCTTCTAGCTCAGGGTTTCATTACCTTTTCAAAATTACTCTTATAATATTTAGTCTGTATTTTTTAAACAGCGTTATGCTTCTACTGTTTGATTAAACCCCACCTCAACTTTGACATCATTATTGATTTCTTCCTCTGGAAGATGATAGTTTAATGTCTGAGCCTCCTAATTTAGTGAGTATATATAATTTTGGTTGAACTGCTATTCAGTACTTATAGTATTATGACTATGGAAATATTGTCTGTAGGTAAGCCATGTTATATTCTATAATTACATTTCTTATGTGTTTTATTTCTTTAGTTAATATTGATCATCTAAAATTTTGCTTAGTTTTATATGTACCTGTCACCAACTCTGACCCCAATTTTTTAAAAAATGAAAACATTCACATTTTATTTGGGTCATTTTTCCTGTCACATACTGAGAAATCACATAAGCTTTCAAATATATTAGTATAACCTTTCCCATACACAGATATAGTCTCTCCCACACACATATGTCCAGATAGATGGTTGTCCTTATACCCAACAAGAACACTAATCTCACATACATTCTTAGAGAAAGGGTGACGACAATTTAAGGATAATAATACCATCCAGTCACAATAAGGCAAGGAATGAAATCTCACCTCGTAAGACTTCAAAGAGAAAAGAAGTTGGGCCCAGCTGGCATGGCTCAGAGGTTGAGCATTGACCTATGCACCAGGAGGACATGGTTCAATTCCTGGTCAGGGCACATGCCCCAGTTGCAGGCTCGATGCTTGGTGGTATGCAGGAGGCAGCCAATCAGTAATTCTCTCTCATCATTGATGTTTCTCTCTCTCTCTTCCTCTTCCTTTCTCTCTGAAATCAATAAAAATATTTTTTTTAAAGAGAAAAGAAATTGGCGATTAACACTGAGCTCTTGGTTAGCATTCTCATTGATGCAAATCCCCAAGGGATTTATTTTTAAATTGATTTTATTGGGGTGACATTGATTAATAAATTTTTATTGGGGTGACATTGATTAGTAAATTATGTAGGTTTCAGGTGTACAATTCTATAATACATCATCTGTATATTGTATTGTGTGTTCACCACTCCAAGTCAAATCTCCTTCCATCACCATTTACCCCCTTATATCCTCTACTACTTCCCCTCACCCCCCCTTTCCCACTGGTAATCACCGTACTGTTGTTTATCTATGTGTTTTGTTTGTTTATATGTTTTTTGGTGTGTGCTTAATCCCTTCACCTTTTCTACCCAGCCCCCTGACCCCCTGCCCTCAGACAGCTGTCAATCTGTTCTCTGTATCTATGAGTCTGTTTCTATTTCGTTTGTTAGTTTATTTTGTTCATTAGATTCCACATATGAATGAAATCATATGTTACTTGTCTTTCTCTGACTTTTCAGGTAATCTGAAATTTCAGATAATTTCAGGCTTATTTCACTTAGCATAATGCTTTCCAGGTCCATTCATGCTGCCCCAAAAAGTAAAATTTCCTTCTTTTTTATACAGCCCAGTAGTAAAATTTCCTTCTTTTTTATACATTCCATTGTGTAAATGTACCACAGATTTTTTATCCATTCGTCTTACTGATGAACACTTGGGCTGCTTCCAAATCTTGGCTATCTAGAGAAACATGCAAATTAACCATCACTCCGCTATACCCATAAGCCACACCCACCAGCCAATCAGGAGTGAGTATGCAAATTAACCCAACCAACATGGTGGCCGGCCACGGAGTGAGCAGGAGGCTTGGGTTTCCCCGGCGATGGAGGAAGCCAAGCTTTATGCCGGCTCTGGCCGGCCCTGGCCTCCGCTCAAGGCTACAAAGTTTCAATTATAGAAGATAAATAAATCCCAGATCCCAGGGCCTCCCCTTGGGTCGCCGGGGGAGCATGGCCAGCCTGCAAACCACCACAGGCCCCTCGCCCAGGCCACCCCACACCCCAAGGGAACCCCCACCCTGATCCGGGACGCCCTTCAGGGCAAACCAGCCGGCCCCCACCTGTGCACCAGGCCTCTATCCTATCTAATAAAATAGTAATATGCAAATTGACCGTCACTCCAACACACAAGATGGCTGCCCCCATGTGGTCAAAGATGGCTGTCCCCATGTGGACACAAGATGGCCGCCACAAGATGGCCAGCAGCGGAGTGCAGTTGGGAGGAACCAGGCCTGCAAGGGAGGGCAATTGTGGGCGATCAGGCCAGCAGGGGAGGGCAGTTGGGAGGGACCAGGCCTGCAAGGGAGGGCAATTGGGGGCTATCAAGCCACAGGGGAGGGCAGTTAGGGGTGACCAGGCCGGCAGAGGAGGGAACTTGGGGGGCGACCAGGTCTGCAAGGAAGGGCAGTTGTGGGGGACCCAGGCCTGCAGGGGAGAGCAGTTGGGGGGACCAGGCCTGCAGGGGAGGGCCGTTAGGGGTGACCAGGCCTGCAGGGGAGGGCAGTTAGGGGTGACCAGGCCTGCAGGGGAGGGCAGTTAGGGGTGACCAGGCTGTCAGGGGAGTGGTTAGGGGGTGATCAGGCTGGCAGGCAGAAGTGGTTAGGGGCAATCAGGAAGGCAGGCAGGCGAGCAGTTGCGAGCCAGTAGTCCTGGATTGTGAGAGGGATCCCAGATTGGAGAGGGTGCAGGCTGGACTGAGGGACACCCCCCCCCCCCCAGCCGTGCATGAATTTCGTGCACTGGGCCTCTAGTTGTAAGTAATGCTGCAATGGCCCTAGCCAGTTTGGCTCAGTGGATAGAACGTCGGCCTGCAGACTGAAGAGCCCCAGGTTTCATTCCAGTCAAGGGCACATGCCTGGGTTGTGGGCTCGATCCCCATTAGGGGGCATGCAGGAGGCAGCCAATCAATGATTCTCTCTCATCATTGATGTTTCTATCTCTCTCATCTTTTCCCTTCCTCTCTGAAATCAATAAAAATATATATTAAAAAATAATATGCTGCAATGAACATAGGGGTGCATATGTTCTTTCAAATCAGTGTTTTTTTTTTGTTGTTTTTTTTTTTGTTTTTCAGATAAGTGCCCAGGAGTGGAATTGGTGGGTCTTAAGGCAGTTCTAGTTTTAATTTTTTGAGGTAACTACATACTGTTTTCCATAGTGGTTGCATCAGTCTGCATTCCCACTAACAGTGGCTGAGGGCTCTCTTTTCTCTATATCTTCGCCAATACTTGTTTTTTGTTGGTTCATTGATGGTAGCCATTCTGACAGGTGTGAGTTGATATCTCATAGGTTTTAATCTGCATTTCTCTGATGATTAGTGACGTTGAGCATCTTTTCATATGTCAGTTGGCCATCTGTACGTCCTCTTTCTTTTCTCTCTGGAATTCCTACTGGTTGGATTTTGAAACCTCCAGATTGATGCTCAAATATTCTTATCCCATTTCTTCTCTTTTCCATTTTGTTTTCTTTTTTTGTTTGTTCTATTTTCTGTGAGAGCCCCTCAACTCTTTCCAAGCTTTTCTATTTAACATTTTATTTTTGGATATTTTAATATTAAAAAGCACTTTCTAGTTCTCTGGATTTTTTTTTATAGTATCTTTTTTTTTAGAAAATTGAGTAACATGTTAGTTTTTGATTCTCTTAAGTTTTAGTTACTATATTTCCAAAGTTTTCTTTCTTTCTGTATCTATTTCCTCACAATTCCTTTATTTTGACCTCTAGGTTTTTCATGCTAAAGATTTACCTCAAGTTTTTAGTGATTATTGAAAATTTGCTCTAAAGTAGTATTTGAAAATGAAGTCCTAAAGATAGAGATTCTTTTTGTGTGTATGTGTATGCAGGGGTGGGCAAAATAGGTTTACAGTTCTGAGTATGCAAAACACAAGAGTTTATTCTTGTGTTATATTTATTAATTATATTGTTTTATTAATTTGTATTACAACTGTAAACCTACTTCTGCCCAACCCCTGTATATGAGTGTGTGTGTGTGTGTGTGTGTGTGTGTGTGCGCGCGCGCGCGTATTTGGTCTTGGTGACTAGTGGGTCTTATGGCAGAATGATTGGGCAGGAATCTGGCCATTTAGTTGGGGAATCCTAAACATAAGTATTGGTTAGCCTTTTCTCTTAAGCTGGTAAGTTTCCCAAGAAAGGAATTCTCTAGTCTTCTGCCTGAAGAGGTGAGTATAAGCTTGGCTGCTGGCACTTTGGGAGCCTGGCCAGGGAAGGGAACCATGTGATCTCACCATTCAGCATGTAATCTTTCCCTATCCCTCCTGGTTTAAGAATGGCGCCTCACCTCCACCTTTAGCAGTAACTCTTGTCCCTGCATGTGAACGCCACCCAGTTCACTCTCTCCAGGGAGGTACTGTCATCTTCTGGGCTTGGAGAGGGGCATTTTGATCAGTTACCTTGCTGCCTAATTACAGCCTCACCCCGGTCTGTGGCCTTCAGAGGCACCTGGCGTTTCCAATCCCAAATCAGATTTGCTGATATCTCCTGTCTGCTGTTGTCTTCCATAGTCTTTGTCTTTGTGGGTTTCAGTCCTTACTGTTCTTTTATTGTCATTTTAGCTTGGCTCCACGAGGGAGCACAGATAGACAAGCCTGTCTAACCCACCATGTTTAACCGGAGTCCTAATTGCTTTTGACTGAGCTCTTCCATCAGCCGCATGCTCATCTGTTTTAAGGCTGTTTCTACTTCAACCAATCTATGCATTTCCACCAGATTAATCTTTGTAAAGTATAGCTCTAATCGTATAACTCCTCAGTTAAAAAACTCTTGACTGATTTGCCATTTTACTGTAGAATCTTAACGTTAGAAAAGACTTGACAGGTTCTTGGGACCAGCTCCCTGCCTGATGCACAATTCTCCGCCTGCAGTGATTGGTCAGTGGGCCTCTAACTGAGCATCTCCAGGGAAGAGGAGCTTACTCCTCACCAGGTCGTGCTTTCTATCATTACATAGGCCTGTTTGTCAGAAAGGCCTTTCTATGTGTAACTGAAGTACCACTCCTGAAACTTCCAGTTATTAACCCAAATTCTGACCTATGAATCCTCAAATTAAGAGCCTAATCTCTCCTCCACATGATAGCACTTTATATAATTGAATTATTGCTACCAGGTGCCCTCTTAGATCTTCTCTTCTTCCAGTAAAAATCCCTAGTTCCTTCAACCATTTCTTTTAAGACATCGCCTATTGAATAATGTCTGAAATTCCAAACTCCTATATTTAGGGCCATCTATGACATGTCTCTAACTTCCTCTTACGATGCCATCTCTCATCTACTTTTGTCACACATTCTAGGCACACAACTTGCCTTTTCTCTTCTCACATCCTGTTCTTTACTAGTGATACCATTCTTCTCTTTCTGTTAAAATCATTTGCATCCAAAGATTAGTGCTGATACACACCAATCTGTTAAAATAGTTAGTTTTGGGGGATGGAGTGGGATGGGCAAAGAGGGAATATTGATTTCTTATTCCATAGTTTTTTAAAAAGCAGTAGAGTTGTTGATCATCTTTTTAAAAAATGTTATTCAATGTATTTTTCAAATACTTTAAAATTAATTTAAAAATTATAAACAACAAAGTCTATCCATCAGTTGCAATCCATCTCAAAATTTGTATGGCACAGGAAACCTTTGATTCTTCCTTCTAATTTGAGCTTCCCTTCTCTGAACACGCATATCATTTGGGGGTAGCTTTCTTATTACCATTACCATGTTACACTTTATATCATAGATATTTGTGTGCAAGTCTTACCTTTTTACCAGGCTGCGAGCTCCTAGCATTCCATCTTACTCATTTTGGAAAAGCCCTGCCTTTCAAACATACTTACATGTTACATGGCAGGAGCTCAATGCATTTTATTGCAGGGGTGGGTTGGTGAATTCACATTATAACTCACTTATGGCACTTCATACATGGTCCTCTATATTTCTTTGAATGGGCACTTCAGCCTCTGGGCAGCCACTGAGTCAGCCTCTTCCCAAGGCGTATGTCAGCACTACTGCATCAGCTTTTTCTCTCCTTAGCCTCATCTGCGTCAGTGTCTGGGTGTGAAGCTAACCCAGAGACCCATGTAGACCCTGAAAAGGACCAAAGATTCTAAAGATGGGGGTGGAGGGGCTGGTTGGTATGACTCAGTTGGTTGGAGCGTTTGATTCTCCATCCAGACACATATGCAGGTTGCAGGTTTGATCCCCAGTTGGGGTGTGGGAGGCAACTGATCAATGTTTCTCTCACTGAAATCTATAAAACAATTTAAAAAAAAGATGGAGGAGGGTGTATGGAGAGGAAATGGGCTGGGTCAGGGCCCAGGGAAGTGAATAAATTTCTGTTTCAGAAAAATATCAAGCAGGAGAGTTGAGGAGGGGAGAAGCTCCTGGAAGGGGAGTAGAAGGCAGAGCAAGATGCCCAAGTCATCTGGCATCTGGTTCAGAGGCAGACAAAGCTGCTCCCCCAGATGTAAGCAACCCCCACCCCACAAGTGCCATAAAGACTTCTTGCTCCATCTGGTGCTGGAGTGAATGGAAGAATAGGATCTATATCTCTGTCGAATCTCGGGCTGTTCTATGCCTGAGGTAGAAACACACTTTCTGTCTTTGTCTCTCCCCCCACCCCCGGTCTCTCTTTCACACACACACACACACACACACACACACACACACACACACACACACTCCTTTACTTGCACCTCCCTTTGCTGGGTGGGATGTAACTACCTCTCACAGTTCCTTGCAGCAAGGATAGACATGGACCAGAGAGGGTACCGGCTTCCTGATTCCTGAGGATGCCCCTGGTTACAAAGGTGAAGAAACATAAGTCCTTGCCCTTTTACCTTCCTTGCTTTTTCTGAGTGCATTCTTTTCTCACCACTGGCCCACAAGCAGAAGATTAACTCCAGAAAAAAAGTGAACAATAGAGGGAACAACTTGCATAGTGCCCACAGGCAGATGTTTTCCTTTTTGTGGTTTTACATTTTGGACTTTGGGTGCACATAACTGAGGTGATCATGCTCCTCATTTCATTGTGTGCTTTCATCACTGGTCCAGTGAGACTGCTCATTGATTTACCGAATTACTTTCCCCTCTGTTTCCTTTCCCACACTAGAGGCTTTCACCTGGTTATTTAATGTGCTCCTTGAGAGAGCTCTCTGGAAACAAGTTTGGGATTGGGGGGCTGCATGCAGGTTTATTCAGGATGCTCTTTCGAGATGCATGTGGAAGGGAGTGAGGACCACAGGATGGGACTGACGGTGAAGCTGATCCCCACTGTGGTTGCAACAGAGGACGCAGCTGAGCCCACAGAAGCTCTGGACCTTGCATGACCCTTTAGGGTTCTCCCAAATTGAAGCAAGGGGCACCAAGCCTTTTGTATGTTCTAACCCAGTGGTCAGCAAACTGCGGCTCACGAGCCACATGCTGCTCTTTGGCCCTTGAGTGTGGCTCTTCCACAAAATACCATGGCCTGGGTGAGTCTATTTTGAAGAAGTGGCATTAGAAGAAGTTTTAAGTTTGAAAAATTTGGCTCTCAAAAGAAATTTCTATCGTTGTACTATTGATATTTGGCTCTGTTGACTAATGAGTTTGCCGACCACTGTTCTAACCAGCCAGCTAATGACCACTCCCCTTGAAGGGGCACAACCTTAGGTAGGGCATTCCTCTGAGATGCAGCCTTGAGCCTCAGCCCTAATATCCCTGCACCTAGGGGTGGATGCACTGGCCCTAACAAAGGGAATGGGGGGAACGCCCCTGTACCCACTACAATGTGTATCCTTTCAATCCACTTTCTGCCAGTTTATTCATCTGCATATATGAAACATGTGCTATTGCTTTGTGTCTTTTACAAATTTACATAAATGATATTGTGCTATAAGTGTATCCTCCTTCTACCTCCATCCCAACTCCGTTTTGGAGCTCTACCTACTTACGTTGTTTTAAGTGGATTTATTTCATTCCTTCTTACCACTGCAAGAAATTTTGTCATTTGTAGTTACCACAATTTACCCTTCCGTTCCCTTGCTGATGGACATCAAGGCACTTTGTTACTGCCATCAGCAAGGTGGTGGACATTGTGCGCTTCCATGTGAGAGTTTCTGCAGGGCTTGTGTACCCAGAGTGGCAGAGCTGGGCCATACTCTATGCATTCTTCCTTCCAATAAGCCTACCAAATGCTCTCTCAAATAGCTGTACCACATCAATCAGCTTTCCTGTTTCTCCACATCTTTGCCAGCACTTGGTATTATCAGAATTTTTCATTTTTGCTAATTTATTGGATGTAAAGTGGTATCTTATTTTCCTTTTGTGTTTTTCATATTATTTGTGAAATTAAACATCCCTTCAAAGACTTGTTAGCCTTTAGGATTTCCCCTTCTATGAACTACTTATTTATATACTTTGCTTATTTTTCTATTGCTTTCTCTTTTTTTTCTTACTAATTTGTTGGGATTCCCTGAATCAGGCCCCAGAGTGTCTGACTTTCTAGGCCAAAGTTCTCTACTTTACCATGGTTACTCATACTAGATTAACATACAGTTCCTTTTTCCAAGAGGAAAACTATTCTCTCAGACATCTAATATGGACATAAATTTTTATATCACAACAAAAGGTGCAAACAAAAAATAGATATGACTTCCCAAATGTTTATAGCTTTTAAACAACTAAGAATTAATTAAATGTTAACAAATTTCTTTAAAAAATTAACAGTATTAGTCCAATTAAACCATAATATCATTTTCCCTAAACTAAATCCCTGATGTGGTAGGGCATGGAAACCTGATGCTCAGCCATAGGTTTTGTTTTTTAAAAATATATGTTTTTATCAATTTTTAGAGAGAGGAAGGGAGAGAGAGAGATAGAAACATCGATGCGAGAAACATCATTGATTGGCTGCTTCTTGCATGTGCCCTACTGGGGATGGAGCCCATGGAGCTCACAACCCGGGGTATATGCCCTGACCAGGAATTGAACTGGTGACCTCTTGGTTCATGGGTCAGTGCTCAATCACTGAGCCACACCAGCTGGATAGCCATGGATTTTTTTTTTTTAACATAGTTTGCCTGGTGCTGTGGGTCCCACCATTCTGCTGGATTCAAATTTCTGAATTGTTTGCTGACAGCCCCCTGGTGCCATTTGGCTGTTATTTGCCACAAAGGTATCACTTAATGGGTCTGCCTCTGTCTTTTGTACTTTCAAAGCTCATTTCTTCAGGAGGCAAGGAGACTAGTCATTCTTATCAAACCCAGCTCCAGCGTGGACTGGGGTGAAATGCTCTCTGCATGATGTAATCACATGGGCAGAATTAATCATTTCTAGATTTGGGGTCTTTTAAAAAAATGGCCAGATTTTCCTCTTTGGGGAGGAGGTATGAAGAAGAAAAGAAATACTGAAGAATTTAACTGTGTGCTGTGAAGGCCTCATCCCTGACAAGTAGTTAATCTCTTTGTTGACACTGAGAGGAGAAGACACAGCAGGAGGAAATTAGAAAAGCACTCAGCACCAGTTGCTGCCTTGGTGAGTCTCATCCAATTATCCAACAGGACACTGCTGGGCGTGCGTCTTTATTGTTGTTGTTTGAATTTCCTTCCATTCTCTGTGGTTTGTGGTACCATTGGAAAACTTCTTTGGATTAAAAAACCCCTCCTCTGAATAGATTCCTTTTCATTTGGCCCATTGATGTTTTTGTTTTTTATTTTACTTCTGTGTTCATGACACTTGGAAATCAATGGAGGATTATTATTGATTTATGTATTTCTTTATTTACTTTCTTCCTGGAATGTAGCATCGGAGATTCTACATGTAGATTCTGTAAAGAACTTTAAAGAGTATCAATTGTAGTAGGAGAAAGAGAATAGTGTAGACTTGTGTAAACCTTTGAGAAAAGTGTTAGCTACACTCTTTTTTTGCCGACAGTGTCTCTTTCTCAATATGAAGAAATGGGGTAAAATATTCTCCCAGTGAGGAAATTCTGTCAGTTTAGATCTAGTTAGCCTCTGCAGTTCCAAAAAGAGATGTTTTCTTCCTGAGGACTCACTGTATACTACTTAGATTCTAGTTCCATCTTAAAGTCACTGGTAGAGATAAGAGACTTGGGCATATTCTCTATATAGGCCAAGGCTTTTGAAAATGGCCCTGCCTTTCACGGCTCTATCCCTAGATGGAACATACTGGTGTAGCCCCCTATGGATAAGGCTCTCTGGCATGTGGGTCCCTAAAAGTCCCCTGTCCTCATCCAACTCATGACACAACCTCATGGCCACCACTCCAACCCCTCGGGCCCCCAGGAGGGGTGCCAGATAAAATATAAGACAACCAGTCAAGTAAGAATTTCAGATCAACCGCGAATGATTTTAGTATGAGTTTGTACCAGACATAACAGGAGATACACTTACGGCTCTGTGTCCACTCTCCTTTGCCACACACCCAGCATTGGATTGTCCCTCCTCTTGCCCCCTTTCCCTTTGAGCTTCTAACCTTTAGCAGTCTTGGATTTCTTACTTTTTTTAGTCTCCTCACCTCCAACTGTGAAGCCAGGCTCTCCTCTGCTCAGGGCAGCTGCTGGCATTTGCAAGCCAAGACAAGAGTGCCAGTGGAGGTCTCGGCCAAGCACCTCCTCCTGATTCCTGTTGGTAGTAACGTTCTGCACGGCAAGGAACCTTGTGTCCCTTGGCCCCCGTCCCAAGATCTGTCCACACCCTCTGTGCAGGGGCATACCCGCCACACATTTCTCTCCCCGTGCCCCCCTCAAAACAGCCATCCCTTGGCTGGCCTGGTACCTGGAATGTGACCTAGACAGGGGAGCAAGGCTCCTTTCCTTGCCCCTAAGGAGGTGTGGACCTGGAGGAGAGCCAGTGTGGGCTCTTCTGAAGTTCAGGGGTCAGGCAGGGACCTGGTGGTGGGTCTAAGGTGGTGCTGCCCACCGTCATCCTGGAGAGCTTGTATGGTCATCGTCTTGGCCTTGTGGCCTGTATTTGCCAGATTTCTTCATCCTCCCTCAGGGGGCTCTATGAGGACCAGGTATCTGAGTGGCTGTCCTTGTTTCTGCGTTCACCCCTTCCCCTTCTTCCTCAGCCTCAGACACAGTCCCCCCTCCTCTCACTGCTGCAGGATTTACGAGTTCCTTTTCCTCGCACACGCATGGGCGCGGTCACCACATTTAATTCAACAAAATCTTGACAATGAACAGTTTTGATTTAGTATTACTGGGGCTGGGAGGAACAGGTAGGATGGAAAAGTGAGGGGTGGAGGCTGTTGTTTTGGAGAGAATTCAACCAGTTGTTTTCACCCCCTTCTCCTCCACCCCTGCTTTGGGCTGAATTCAGTGTTATTTCAAACGGGTTGTGTGCATAGACACACCCAGCTTCCATAATCCCCCCTCTCCCCTAATAGATAAAGTGCTGCCAGAGCTTCCAGCTTCTTCCTCCGTGACGACCAAGCCCCCATTTCCATTTAATCCCGGCTTCTCCCCACCCCGACCCCTACCCTCCGCTGTGGGAAGCCCGGTTGTTTCCTTTCTCTGTCCTCTTGGCTCCTCTCTCACTCTTTCTCCCTCTCTGGGGATCCTCTCAACGTGCAGGGAGCAAACATCACAGTTTTGTTGGCTCCTTCCTTTCTCCTTATCTGCCCTCTGCCTTCTCTTTGCTCCTTTGCTTTGGCAACTCTCAGCTTTCTATTGTCTTAGCTCTTCAAACACATTCCTTTCACTGCCCCCTCAACTCCCGATCCTACTCCAGCCTCTGCCTACAGGATGCAGAAATGCAAAGAAGGGAGGCAGAGAGGGCCCTTCCTTTTCCTCTGTCCCCTGCTGTGCCAGGCGCTGGGATTTCCATTGGGAAAGAGGAATCTGAGGGCCCATCTCAGCCAGGATGGTCCAGGCCCTCAGAGTTTTGCAGAACAGTGCCTGCTACTGGAACCTTCCCAGGTGCCCCAGCCAGTCCTCCTCGGCTCACAGACAGGTTTTGCATACAGGTGAGCAGAAGGACCAAGTTAGAAAGCTGGACCCTACACCTTGCCTGGAGTGTGGTCCCAACTCATTCCATGGGTCTCACTGACAGGCTTTCAAATGGTCTCCATAGCTTTCCCCATCCCAAGGCCTTCCTACTGTAATCAGTGGTCGTTTTGCAGTGTAGAAGGGCACCCGTCCATTCCATAATTGTTATGGTCCAGTTCTTTACAGTGCACGAGCATTCTTACCCTAGTTATCTCACTTGGTCCTCAGGATAATCATGTGATTTTGATTTTGCAGATAGGGAAACTGAGGTTCAGAGAAATTAAACACATTATCCAGTATTTGAACAAAGAAGTAACTGGTGGAGCTGGGATAAGAATCCAGCTTGTCATACTCCTAGTTCATCACACCTTCTCTTTAGAGCTCTGTGCAAGGGCATGGGGAAGGGGAGAAGGCTAGGGCACAAGGCAAGGTGTTAATAGGAGGGGTGAGTTACAATTTCCCCCCTTCTGCCACATCCCCTCATGCCCAATTTACATTGTTACACAATGCTAATTTGTTCCGTTCTTGTTCGTGTCTCTTTATAGATGTTTTAGTTATGTCTGCCCCATATGTGCGTCTGATTTTTTTCTTGGATTCTGAGCTTCTTGTGGGCACTTTCTACTGCATGACTCCCGCGGGTCAGGACGGGCTTCTGCACATGGTCCCCAGTGTGTCTGACTTAGGGGCGTGGGAAAACAATGCTGGCACTGCCTACCCTGCAGCAGGTAGCAACCCAACCCATTCTCTTGCTTTCCCATCATCTGCTGCAGCCAGGCTTCCCAGCCTCCTTGTTAGCCTCTGTGAGAAATCAAAGTCGCAATAATCAAATCAAGCCTTGTAAATTCCCCAGAAGCAGCTCCAGAG
The DNA here is from genome assembly GCF_963455305.1 of Plecotus auritus. NCBI lineage: Eukaryota > Metazoa > Chordata > Mammalia > Chiroptera > Vespertilionidae > Plecotus > Plecotus auritus. The sequence continues at coordinate 16,433,859 of NC_137779.1, forward strand.
CACCAAGGAGCCAGCCAACCCCAGACCCAAATCCATGTCAAATTTCATAGATATAATTTAAGCAGGGATCAAAACCCACACTAACCTAGTAACTAAGGCTGCTCAAAATGCAGAGTTTATAGTCCATCTGCCTCTCTGCTTCAGGGAGTCTGTATTAAATTTATTGCAAAGTAAAACAAATAAAGCCAGGCAAAGGCAGTATGGAAATCTGCATACTTGTCAGAGAATTAGCAGCCCTCGCCGGTTAGGAAGGCTGCTTCTCAATTTGCATCTCTAAGGAGTTGTGACTGTGCTGGGGGCTGGGAGGTTTGGGGCTGGGAGGTTCAGGGCAGGATGGAGACTCTCAGCAGGCCTGCCCCCTGCTGGCAGATTGTTGAACTGCAGTCCTTGGACCTTTGCAGCAGAGGCAGGGTGCTCCCTAGGGGCCCCAGAGAAGAGAATCTGCAGCTGGAATAAATGTTGGGAAGGTGTGGCCGTGGAAGGGTAGGTAGTATCGAGAGGAGAAGGAAGGACGCTGTGATGAAGAGAACCTAAGACTTGGGGGGTAGGGAAGCAGGGAAGTAGGGAGGGCTTGAGGGAGATGGAGGTGGAGATTTAGAGCTGCCTCCGGTTATACAAACCATGGACTGTGATGACTTTCATGACTCCCCTCCACCTTTGCCTTCTCCCTTGCCCTCCACAACCCACAAGTCACAAAGCCCAGGAAATGGTGGATGTGCAGGCATTCTTGCCGGTACTGTTGGCTGTTGACTGTCTGCTCCACACGGTGTGTGACCCCAGTAAAACTGTGCCTTTTTTTAAAGGCTGGGCCACACTCTGTGTCCAGGAATTTGGGGATCTATAACATACTTCCCAGGGAAGCTCCAAGAAGCCCAGCCACTCTTCAGGATATTCCCATTATTCTTCACGATGGACTCAAATGGCATATATATATCTATAGCAATAAAAGCATAATATGCAAACCAATGGAATGGCCAAACAGCAGAACGACTGTCTGGATGACCTTCCAGATGACCTTCCAGACAAAGCCGCGGCTGCGAGGGCCTACTCTTGCACAAATTTCGTGCATCGGGCCTCTAGTGTATATATATTAGTATATCTATATTAGTATATTCATACTGTAATAACTCACTGTATCTATAAATCAACCCCATCCCCTAGAACAGCCGTGGGCAAACTACGGCCCGCGGGCCAGATCCGGCTGTTCTATCCGGTTCTCTTGCTCTCCCCTCCGCTCCTTTACTTTGAATTTATATTAGTTCACACAAACACTCCATCTATGCTTTTGTTCCGGCCCTCCGGTCCAGTTTAAGAACCCATTGTGGCCCTCGAGTCAAAAAGTTTGCCCACCCCTGCCCTAGAATGTAAAGTCCTTGAGCTTCTTAGATGAGGGCAAGGGCAGGTGAGAGTCATGGTCCTTCTCAGTATTTACCTGCTCCTCCTTTCCTGCTTCTCTCAGCCCGTTGCCTGAGACAGAGTAGGCTCTGAATAAGGATGCGTTAAATGAATAAATGAATAAGGTGGCATAGGATGGTGACGGTTTGTTGTATGGTTTATTCAGAGACCTGGGTGTCACTCCTGACTTCCTGTTTCTCTCCGTCTCCCTCTCCCTTATTCTTCAACTGCTCCATGGTATTCTATCTAGTCTACTTCCTCAATGAATCTCAAAGCTTTCTGCTGCTTCTCTATTCTCTCAACAGGTTAAAAGCATAGACTCTAAGGTCAGAATGACCCCCCCCCGCCTCCAAACTTAACTAGCCATGGGAACCTAAATGAGCCCCAGTGTCTCTATCTTTGCTTGTTTTTTCTTTTATTCTTTCCAAGGACAACATAGCACAGAGTGAGAGTACAGAGACCCAAGCTAGACTGCCCTGGATTTAATCCTGACTTTGCCATTTAGCTGAGTGGCCCTGGGTGACTGGCTTAATCTCTCTGTGCTCAGATTCCTCATCGATAAACTGGAGTTAATAGAATCTGTTTCTTGGGGGTGTTGTGAGGATTAAAAGAGCTAATATGCATAAAGCATTTAAAGCAGTGCCTGGCACACGGTTGCCATTATCTAGCTCAATAAACACTACAGTGATTAACTAAAAGCAAAGAGGTTTTGCAGAACTGAAGGTGAGTGTCTGAAGTGGACACTCTGAAAGGCCAGGCGGTCATGTATAAATGACAAAGCAAAGCGTTTCCACAAGGAAACATGCAGATGTGCCGAGAAAGAGTTCCCTGGCGGCGGTGGCCAGGAGGCTACTACTCCTCGGTGCGTGCAGAACCCAAGTTGGCATTTTCCCGGCAGAACCAGAAACACCAATAGTGTGAGTCCAGGTTTCAAAAGGTACAGCAGCTTCTTGGTCTTTGAGATCTTTGGGGACAAGTTGGCCTCTGAAAGCTCCTCCAGCTGGTCCCTCCTCAGCCTCCTGGTTGACGCTCTTCCTTGGACCCTCCAGGCTCCATCTACAGGGAAGGTGCCCAGCTCCTCCGACAGAGCTTGCTCCTCTTCCCTCTGGGTCTTCACACAGGTATCCTGTCCCAGGCACTCTTCCTCACGCTTCCCCTGCGGACCCTCTGGGAACCTTCCTTCCCTCTTCCCCTAGGTTGGGTGAGGTGCTCCTGCTCTGAGCTCCTAGCACCACTCTGTCCCTCTTTCCTTGTATCAGTCTGCTCGGGCTGCCATAACAAAATACACCACACTGGGGGCTTAAAGCAGTTTACTTTCTCACCGTTCTGGAAGATGCAAGTCCAAGATCAAGGTGCCAGCAGGGCTGGTTTCTGGTGAGGATTGCCTTCTGGCTCTGTCCTCACGTGGCCTTTCTGTGCTTGTGTGGCGAGAGAACATGCTGATGTCTCTCCCTCTTCTAAAGGACACCAGTCCCATCACATCAGGGCTGCGCTCTCGTCCCTCAGCTCAGATCTCAGCCTGTCTCCCTAGGATCCTCTGTAATTCCACTATGCCTGCTCATGGCGCAGGCTCAGTCAATGTGGAATGAATGAGTTTTCAATTACTAGTGATGCTAGCAGCAGCTTTAGAAACATAGGAACATTCAGTGTGATCTAGTTTAGGTGCCTGGCAGGTGGATCCTTGCTGGTTGGTGACAGAAGGACCACTGATGTCAGGTTTGCCATGTTTCCTTCTTCTCGGTCCAGCGCTCTTTTCACCTGGAGAGAGTTGTCAGATCGCCGCATAAAACTGGTGGTTCTTTTTCAGTCCTCGCCTGAATTTCCTTACAAAGAAAAGGTCTTTGGTCTTTCATTGACAAGCAGCAATCTCCCTCACTTTGTGTCTTCTGCTACAAGGCAGGTTTCCTTGTCCTCCAGAGCTGCTGAGGCACTTGAAATGTCCCTCTGCCCCCCTCTATCTGCCCCTCTGCCCCCTTCTGTCTGTCCCTCTGCCCCCCTCTGTCTGCCCCTCTGCCCCTTCTGTCTGTCCCTCTGCCCCCCTCCTTCTGGGTCAGGCAGCAGAACCTGGTCTGGGTGGCGGGGCTCCCTCACCACAGGCTCTGACTCTGAGACCACAGCTCAGGTCTGCGGTCCTTGGACTCCTGCTTCTCTGCTAATGGGTTTTGTTAACTGTCATTTGCTTATGCAAATCTACCTCGTTCAGCATTAAAATGAACCCAATTATAAAGTAAAATTTCATGATTAAACCCCTTAATGAGGGACATTAAGCGACCAGAAAGGACCGATTCGTAAAAATTTCAGCCATAATTACAAACTATTTCTGAAATGTGACTAAGTTCTAGGTTTTGCTTTAAACAAACATATACTTGCACATTTTTATATACGTGCTGCACAGACACATGCACATACTCTCACACCTGGTTTCCATCTTCTCACTGTGGGACTTGTTCTTGCTCCGTCTCTGGGTCTAAATTTTCCCCAAATAGAGGAAATTCCACCAGCCATCAGATCATGTCTGCAAAGTTCTTGGAAACCTTCCAAAAGAAATGGCCACTGGGCGGAGGAACCTGGGCGGGTAGGAAAACAGAAGAAGGTGTAATGGTTTTAATAAAGTCTCTTTGCCATCTTGGTGATTGATTGATATATTTTGGCATTTGCTTCCCAGCTCGGCTGTAATCAATAGCAGTTACTGACTGAGGAGCAGGAAAGGGTGGGGCTGTGGGATGGGGCCTTATTGATTGGTCTTACAGGAAAGAGCCCGGTGACTGCAGGGCTGTGGCCACCAGAACCCAGAGCTCTCTGTCCCAGAGGTTGCCCTTCTTGACACCCACCCAGGCAAAGGGGTGGACGTGGATGAGGAGAGATGGCACCCACCTAAAAAATTACCCTCTGGTGCTTGAAGGGGGCCAGTCCCACGCACTTCCCTCATCACTTCCACAATTAGAGGGTGGGGACCCCAGTCTCCTGGGCTGGTGCAGGGACAGGATGAAAAGGATCTTTAAGGGCAATGGGGTGATGGTATGTTTATGGTTCCAGGCTACATCTATATCCAGGAATGAAGCCAACTTGCTTGGCAGCCTATTGCAAGGTCTGGCAGTATAATGGAGAGGTGACTTTAGCACAGACTCTGGAGCCAGATGCCTGGGTTCAAAGCCCAGCGCTGCCATTCAGTGTGTGACATTGGACAGGTCAGTTAACCCTGCTGTGCCCTGTTCCCCATCAGTAAAATGGAGATGATAACAGTACCTATTGCCTAGGCTTGCTGCGATAGCTTTGAGAGTTAATCTGTGTAAAAAACTTGGAACTGTTCTGGCATATAGTAAATGCTATCTGCATGTTGTTATTATTACCTGATGGTGGTGGATTCCTGGCCTGGCATCCATGATTTATGGGTGGAAACATAGGGTACAGTTTCTCTAATCAAAACGGTCATCACAGTGTCTGCCTTCTGCTGTTGAGCACAGGGCTCAGGACCCAGCATCTGTTAAATAATTCTCATAGTACATCAGCCCATTAGCTACAGGATTCCTCAACCCTTTTTAGATTAACTTTTTTCTAAAAGCTTTGAAAAAGCAAAACCCAGGTTTAGATGTGCGAGACAGTTTCAACTGATGTGACAGTTTCTGTGTGTGAACGTGAACTCAGTGTTGATACTTCAGCTGTGTAACCACCACTCTGCAGTGTCATGGAAAGGAGCCTTTGTGTAATGGACATCTCCTGTCTTCAACAGTGCACTCAAAACAGAAAATGATTTGTTTAAAGAAGAAAACAAACACTTGCCATTAAACATTTTTGTTGAAAACTTATTTACTTTTGAAGTATAATTTTTTTTCCGTCATGGGTGCATTTTTTGTTTTTAGAAATTCATTCGAGCATGTGAAGTGAATTGGGGCTCATTTTCTTTCCGGCTATGGAACTGGATGTAGTTGGAGATTGGCAAGCAGGTGGTAAGGAGCCCAGGTTGGCGGGGGAGGGGGGTTCCAGACTCCTGAAAGGCTAGAACTAGAAGGGACCCTAGAGGTCCTCTGGTTCATCTCGATGTTAAAGGTGAGCCCAGAGAGGGGGGATGACTTTCAGAATCTGAACTAGAACCCAGGTCTCCTGATTTCAAGCCCAGTGCTGGTCCACATACAATGAGCTTGTTGCCGGTGCCCTCCCAGCTCTTCATCAGGCCCTTTCCCCTTTTCAGATCTCCCTCTGTTCTCAGGTTTGTATATGAGGCTAAGTTATTATTTGACAACTCAGTTTAAGTCACACAGATGCCCTGAGTACCTTCTTGGTGGTAAACATGGCATTGGGGTTTAGGTTACAAAAATAAGATGTGGACCCCACCAAGGGGATTGTAGTAGGTGGTATTGTGCCCAATGACTTGCTTCCTTTGCCTGTGAAACGATTATGCTTATCTGTGCCATTGACATCAGACTTGATCATGTGACTTGCTTTGGTCAATAAAATTTGAGCAGAAGTGATATGTCACTTCGGAGCAGAGGCTTTCGGGGACATTTTGTGGCCCCACCCACATTTTCTCTTTTCATTTGCCAGGAGAGTGGCATGTCCAGAGGATTGTGCCTCTAGCTGGGTCCCACTCGAAGAGAGGACACTGAGGTGAACCAGGGCCCCAACCGGTGCGTAGCATGATGAGAGAGAAATCTTGTGAGTGAGCGACTGAGATCTCTGGCTATTTATCCTGTAGGTTACTTCCCTAAGCTGATGGCTGTAGGAAGGACACAGGGTAGTTGGAGAGATGGGTTATTTCCAGCTGAAATATAGAGTGATGGATGCTTTGCTAGATGTATACACAGAAGATTCAGAAGTAGGCCAAAAGAGGGAAAAAGGACTCTGAGGAAGAGGCATCAGGAAAATCTTCCTAGAAGAGGCAATAGCTTAGAAGAGCTTTATTATTTTTTTAAAATATATTTTATTGATTTTTTACAGAGAGGAAGGGAGAGGGAGAGCGAGTTAGAAACATCGATGAAAGAGAAACATCCATCAGCTGCCTCCTGCACACCCCCTACTGGGGATGTGCCCACAACCAAGGTACATGCCCTTGACCGGAATCGAACCTGGGACCTTTCAGTCCGCAGGCCGACGTTCTTTCCACTGAGCCAAACCGATTAGGGCTAGAAGAGTTTTAAACATGTTTTTATGGATTTTTAGAGAGAGAAGAAGAGAGAGGGAGAGAGAGATAGAAACATTGATCAGCTGCTACTGGGAACCCACAACTGGGCATGTGCCCTGACCAGGAATCAAACTGGCGACCTCTTGGTGCATGGGTCAAGGGTTGACACTCAACCACGGAGCCACAGTGGCTGGGCATTAGAAGAGTTGTAAAGGTTGGAGGGAAGTTCAGCATGTTAGGGGAGGTTTGTTTATTGAGGTATTCTAGTCAGGGATACCAGCAAGCACAGACACGACATATCAAGATATGTTTGAGAATTGCCTGTCACATCCACAGGTGTAGTCCAGGATCAGGTTTCTCAGTCTTTGAAAGTTTTTGACTTCCCAGCCACTCTGTCAGATCCCCAAGGGGTATGTATGTGTAGACACAAAATAAATGCATGGTCCCAAATCATCATCTGATCCCATATCCTGAGGAGCTAAGCTGGGCTGTGTGTGAGCCACAGGGACCCTTTTTTAAGAGTTTAATTTTTATTTTAATCAAAGAATATATAAACACTAGAGGCCCAGTACACGAAAATTTGTGCATTTGGCGGGGGGGGGGGGTGTTCCCACAGCCCGGCCTGTGCCCTCTCACAGTCTGGGACCTTTTGGGGGATGTCCACCCTGCCATCTTAGCGGGCCTAAGCCACAGTCGGACATCCTTAGTGCTGCCGAGGAGGCAGGAAAGGCTCGCTTACAGCCATCAGCCCAGCTTGTGGCTGAGTGGAGCTCCCCCTGTACGAGCGCACTGACCACCAGAGGGCAGCTCCTGCGTTGAGTGTCTGCCTCCTGGTGGTCAGTGCGCATCATAGCCACCGGTTATTCCACCATTAGGGTCAATTTGCATATTATCCTTTTATTATATAGGATAGTTTGGAAATCAACAGTTGCCTTGCCCCTTCACACTCCCAAGTCCTGTTCTCCAAGGCAGTCACCCTCAACTCTTATAGTTCATTTCTCTTTTGTGTATATTGCCATGTTTTTAAATAATATGCTTACACTATTTCTTGATTAACTAATTTAAATTATATACTGACTTTCTACCATGGTAGATGAGAACTTAGTTCTCCCATACCATTCTCCCCAAAATCCAACCCTGCACTTTCTCTTTTTGTATCTCTCCAACATAAATTTTCTTTTTTTCTTAAATTGATATTTGGGTTTATATACTAATGACTATGCAAATATTATTAGTTCCCAAGTCAAATAGTGCACTGTGCTCATGTCTTCTCTTTTGTACAATCTTTTATTTATCCTGAAGTTAACATTTGCCTCCTTTTTTATTGACCTGGTATCAATAAGAATGTACTTATAATTAATTCTTAAAAAATGATTCAGCAACTTTACTCCATACTTGTCAATGCGGGGCTCCATACATTTAAGCCCATCTGTTCTGTTTCTTTCCCCTACAGTTATCCCTCCAAGAACCTTCTGTTTTTCTGCTCTAACCTGGCACTGGAATACTGAATAGCTGTCATCCTGAGGCTTCCCTTTACCATCATTTTGAATATTTCCTTTACTGACCACCTATGTTGTGTGCCCTATTTCCTGAATTCCCTATCTTCGTTATTGAACTATCACCTAACTTTACTAAACCCCAGCCTCCAATACCTTCTTAAGAATGAGTGCTTTGAGAAGTAATTTTCTTGGGTCATTGACTATCTGAAAATATATACTGTTCTGATATGTGACTGATACTTCATTTGGGTATGAAATTGTAGATTTAAAAATACTTTCTTTAAGAATTTAGAAGATATTTCTCTGCTATTTTTTAATACCTGATGTTGGTTTTGAAGAAGTTTGATATTGTTCTTATTTTTGTTTCTTTTACCTGTTTTCTTTCGCTTTCAAAGATTTTGGAAACTTTTATTTATCCTTCATGATTTAAAGTGTCATAATGATAATGATGGGCATTGGTATATATCTTATTTGATTGTTTGTACTGGGCTAATCAGGAGACTAATGTCCTTTTTCTCCCTCTCCTATTTATTTATTTTTCCTTTTGCTTCACCCATTGGAAAATTTCCTTAGCTTTATTTCTAACCTTTATGAATTTTTGAAAAAATTTAATTATATTTTTAATTTAAAAGAGGACTTTTATTTAATTTTTTCATTTTCCATTGTAATCTCTTCTTTTTTTTAAAATGAATGTAACCTTTCCTTTTATTTTTTTGAATTAGTGTTATTGCTCTTTTTGAACTTTTTCCTGGCAAAATTTCTATCCACTCATATCTCCTTCTTTTTCCTGATTATTTGCCCCCTTTTCATGTTTGAGTCTTTCTTTAAATATCTGATGATTCTTGAATGTTTATTCATATTTAAGAAAGATACTAACAGCATATTTTGGAAACTTATTTGCAAGTGGCAGAGTTTGTTGACTGGTGGACTTCACTGGGGTGATCAGGTGGAACGTGGATCTTTTTATTGAGAGAGCTTTAGCTACCACTAACTGGAGTTCTCTCTGGGGCTGTTCAGTTCTTTAAAGAAGACTCTTCCAATTTGCTGGTTGGTAGTGCGGGGGAGTTGCTAGCAAGGCCAGAGAAAGGACTAAAGGGTTCCACAGGTCAGCATGCAGATCTCTCTTTGATTCTCTTCACCCTCCACCATACTTAGTGTTCTCCAGTCCAATATTATTCTTATTCAGTTTCTCCAAAGAAAATAATCTCTTGCTTCCTACAGGATAGAGGGGCGTGGCTAACTGGCTGTGTGGCGTGGGTGGGAATCCTTCTACAAATAGACTTCCCACCAATGCCCCTGGTTAGCCAGTGCTGGGTGCCTCCGAGGGCTGACCTCCCCAGGGCTCTGTAGAGTGTCAACCCTCATACAGGCCCTTGGCTTGTGACTTCTCTCTGTTGAGCCATTTACCATTCTCCTCTCTTCATTCTGATAAAAAAAAATTGTGAAACTCTGTAATCACTGTTTTTCCCTTCTCCCATTCTTCCTCCCCCAAATATATTTTTATTGATTTCAGAGAGGAAGGGAGAGGGAGAGAGATAGAAACATCAACTATGAGAGAGAATCATTGATTCTCTGCACATCCCACACTGGGGATCAAACTGCAATGTCTTTGGTTAATACCTTTGTGATTTCCAGAGGTTGGGCTGCTGAACCACAGGCCTTCCCAGTGTGATAGCCACTCATGTGAGAAGGTGGATGGGCAATTGGATGTCATTCTGGGTCTCACAGTTCCTCAGCTTCCCCTGTAAGCTCCTCTTCTTCATTGTCCCTTAAATACTGGTGTTCCTCAAGCTTCTGCCCCCTGAGGACTCTTGTCCCTTTAGTGTAAGATGGAAACCAAGGGCAGGTCCAAGTACGCTCATGGCCTTTCTTTGTGCTCATTTGCTGGCTTTGGTCCCTGGACTAGAGAGGAGGAAGCAGAGGAGAACAAGAAGGCATGGCCACCCTTCACCGGCTGCTCAGTGGCCCTGGGCCGCATTTCCTTCGGTCCCACCGTGGTGCTTGTCTGGCCTGAAAATGCTTTTCCTTGACCCTGAATAGGAGGGGCTCCCAGACTGGCCCAATTACACCAGCCTCATGGGAGGGCAGAAATGTAGAGAGCGCCTGTTTCCTGGTCCAGTTCTGTCTCTCTAGGTGTTGGATTTCTATTTGTGAGCAAAGCAGGCTGGATCCTACCTGGACCTTATAATCTAGTCCTGGGAAGATAACAACAGGAAAAACAAAATGAAACACTCCACTCCCCATAGAGCCTGCTTTGTTTCTCCACCGTCCATGTGCTTCTTAACCAACTACTAAGCTCCAGTGTCTTAGGAATGAAATGGGAGGGGCGGGCAGCAGGGAGCTGTTGCATAGGTGGTCAGCACACACGATGCCATTTCATGCCTCCAGGTTACCTTGCATGTCATTTCCATCTACATCGACTTCCATCCCTTGTCATTTTAGCAAATTTCACTTATTCTTTAAAACTGGTCAGTAGCCCTTTCTCTGCAGTCTCCCCTGACCTACCCACCCCGCTATATAATCCACAACATTTGGGGTAGGCGCTGCTTCAGGTGCTGAAGGCATGATACAGGAGACCTGTGCAGGATGTGGGACACATGGAAATTGGTTGAATTCCCCCCCCACCAACACACACACACACACACACACACTTAGTTTTGGTCTTGGGCAACTGGATTAACGTCTTTGAGCCTCTATCTTCTCATCTGTGAGGAGAGGATAATGAAATCTCCCATGAAGCGCATAGCAGAGATGAGGGCTGCAAGGTGCTGAAGGTGCTGAGCTGGAGCAGAGAGCTGAAAGGCTGGCCCGGTCCTTTCTCCTTTGAAGGAGCTTCCAGGCTGAAGAGGGGAGAGTGACAGCCACCTGGGTACATCTGGCCATTTGTCGTGAGTGCTGAGATAGGGTAATGAGCTACATGTCACTGATGCATGAATCGGCCTCCCTGTCTCTCCACCAGACTGCGAGCTGCTTGAGGGCAGGACCAACGTTTCTGTCCTGTAGTTGCTGTGCCCGTACCACCATGCACAGTGCCTGGCTCAAGTAGCTGCTCAATACACATCTGAGTAAATAAAGTGGGTGTGACTCCCGCCTCTCCCTGACCATTATTGGAAGGTTAGAGCCCTGCTCAGCATTGCCTCCCCCAGCCCCACAGTTGTTCCTATCTCAGTGGAGGGAAAATGTGAGAATCTTCTCTCCTCACTAGAGGTGAATTTTTTGAAATATTATCAAAGTTTGGGACCTGAGAATCACCCATTGCTCTTGGATGATGGGGACACAAGGACATGAGGGATGTCTTGTCCAGTGTCTGTGGGAATGGCCTCTCTTGTCCCCGCCCTCTGTGCACCAGACATCTAGACCTTACCAGCCTAGCCTCCTTTCCAAACCAGTCTGTCTCCAGAGAAGCAGAGGTTTTCTCTCTCTGGCCCTGACTTGAAATGAAACGACTTAGCCCTCAGACAGTTTTATGGTCCCTCGCCTTCCATTCCTCTTGCTGAGTTATCATGCTGGGGAGAGCCCAGCCCAGGCTCTGATTTATACAGCTCTCCAGGCCCCTGTTGGATCCGGAGTCTGGAACAATAAGACAGGGCTATCCATCACCCTCTGCTCAGATCTCCCTGGACTCATTGGCAAGGAGGGAGGGGTGGGTGGCAGAGAAGGCAGCCTCGGGGGTCCTGCCCAGAGAGCATTTGTCACATTGATCGAATGCACAGGCGGGAGTGGGGTGGGGAAGTGGAGGCTTTTTATCTCACCCCAAGTCTCCCCTGTGACAGCAGGGACACAGAAGAGCAGGGACAGAAAGGGTTTTAGAGCTCAGAAGGCTGATCCTAGCCAAGGATGCCCCTTACGTGCTCCCAATCAGAATGCAGCAACCACTGGTCCAACTGTGTTTGATCTCTCCAGGTCATCCATCCTGTTTGTGCATCATCACTCCTTAGTACCCAGCCTGGCACATAGTAGGCATGTGACAAAGATCGATGTTTGTTGACTGACTAAGCCTACCTTTCCTCCATACCCCAGATCTCAGGGTCAAGGGTCATTCAGAGAACTCCTTATACATGTATGCATGCTGCCTCTCTGCTTGTGGGCATGTGTGTCCTACATGTTAACTTGCGATGAATGCTCATGTGTGCCTGCATGCTGCACACATGTCCACTGGAGTCCATTTCCTGAGAGTCTGGGTTCTTAGAGTGGGTGACCCAAGGGAAACCCTGACTTTAGCTTCTGTAAGGCATTTGATCATTACCCCTGGGGCTAGGAGAGGTGGCGCAGTGCCAGGAGGGAAGGGGTGGGCAGGCTCCCTCTAAATGGCTCTCTGTACTTACTGACTCCAGGTCGGCCAAAGCAGAAAGGGGGCCAGGAAGTGGTCATCATCTATAAACAACAAGCAGTGGTCCCCGCTCCCAGGAACTCCCTTCAGGGGGCACTTCCAATGAAACCAATTGTGCTGGGGACAGGCCCTAAGGTCTGAGAACAGCGACTCTCCGCTACCTGTGCAGAGGGAAGGCTGCTGCTTTGTGCATGCCACTCTGGCAGCCAGCTAAGGCCCAGGGGACAGCATTTTGGCTGTCAGGAAATGAGAGGCTTTGTTCAAAGCCAGGAAGAGAAAATCAATGCCCAAATCTGGGAGCTGAAGAAAAAGGAATTCAAGGGCTGCTGCACGGCTGTGGCTTTGTTGTGTCTTTCTGCTCTCGTGCTGCAGAAGCGATAACATGCAATGGCCTAAGCGTGGTAGCTCCCAGCTCCTGGGAAGTTGGCTGACCTGAGGAGAAGCCAGGGGTGGCTAATGAGTCATTAGCAGTCTTTATCAAATTAGGATTATAATCCATCTCAACATGCAGAGGGAAATGCTTCAAATTTTCTACTTTCTTAATTGCAACTCAAAGATTTGGCAGGAAATGATCATGAGAGATAACGTCTGGAAATTGATGGATTGCACAGATGTGTGTCTAAGCTTCCAAAACTCTAATAGCTGGAGAATTCATACACACACACACACACACACACACACACACACACACACACGTGTATATGCTCACACATATTGTTCGTACAAACACCCCACCTTACATATCAATTCAGGATACTACCCAGATACATGCACCACACACACACACACACACACACACACACACACAGTTAGGTCTGTGCATAGTAAATGAAACCATTGACTTAAGCAATTCAGATAGGCTGAGGTTGCTACCAAATGCTGAGACACTGGGAAGGACAGGGTAAGACATGAAAGAAACACTTAGCCCTTTGCCTATAAGAAGTTCAAAATGTGCTCAGGGAGCGAACGCATTCATACCTGAAATAGAAGAGCATGTACAGAGCCGCATTCCAGTGCATATACTACAGTGGAGACGTGAGCGTGCACATTTCAGAAGGATGCAGGACATGGGTGTCCTGAATTAAGGAGACTTTCTGGAGAGGAAGAGTTTTCACCGGAGTGTGAATATTCCTCTGTGCACTGTGACGGCAGCCAGTGGGGATGATGGCAAGAGAAGACGTGCTGCGTCTGTCTGTTGAGAAACCTGCACAGAGCATCGACACTGTTCTGTGTTCGTAGAACTTCCGGGGAGGGTGGGACTGCTTTGGTGAGAGAATCCAGGCCGACTACTATTTGCCGTATTAAAACAGAAGAGATTTGAAGCTCACCTCATCCTTGTCCCTTCTCGACCTCAGCTTCTCTACCTGTAGAATGGGAGTGGGATCTGCAGGCTGAGTTAGACTTTTCTAGACCTCTCGTGGTCCCTGTAAACCTGTAAGATCTCTGTGATTCAGGAATTGTAATTTATTCATCCTTAGAGCCTAAGGGCCTAGCATGTGCCTGCCAGCCTAGATGCTGAATGGGAAACAACACTGGGACATTTTTAGAGGCTATTGGTGTACCAGTGAATGGATGAGGGAGGGAGGGAGGGAGTGTTTGTACTTTACGGAGAAGCTATGCAGAAAGTGGTTTAGAGTGTGGGTTCTGGAGGCAGAGCGCCTAAGTCTACACCTGGCAACAAGTTACTCCCTTATCTGAGCCTCACTGGGGATGCATGTTGAACACTTAGCAAATAATCAATACATATTAGCAATTATTGTTGTTGACCCTCTGTTTTGTTCTTCCTTGCAAAGCCAACCATGCTGGACAAGTTGGGTATCTTGCTCCCTTACTTGGTCACTCTTCCTCTCCCTCCCCTAAACGTGATAGGACAGGACCCACTTCTCCTTCCCCAGAGTTGTTGCTTGGTTCTCCAAGCCCTGCTCTGGCTGCTGTAGGTCCCAGCCACCAGAATGAAGCCCTCAGCTCAGGAGGGCTCATGCAGCATCAAAGGCAACTAATGTGGATAGGGCTCCTCCCTGCAGACAGGGAGGAGATGGTCCAAGGGAGGAGCAGAAGGATGCAGGGCAGTTCTGCGAGAGATGGTGATGCTGAGGGCTGCGAGAGAATGTGAATAGGGCCAAGGGAGAGCACAGTGACAGCAGGGGTGACAATGGTGATGGTGATGAGGGGTTTGAAAGGAGATGGAGGACTAGGGGTTCAGGGATGGATGCTCTAGTAGAGGTCGGAGAAGAGGTCTTTGTGTTGGGGAGAGTAGAAGTTTCAAAACCTCATGTAACCCAGAGGGTGGAGGAGGAGAATTGAGCAACCCTGCGCTCTGAGGGAGGGGCACTGAGTGTACTACTGGCCTCCTCACCACCCCTCAGCTGGTCCTGGTGGTGGAGGTGCCAAGCAGAGTAGACTGAGGAGCTGGGGAGCCAGAGTGACACAGGATAAACGATAAAGGTTTCAGCATGCACGCAGAGTTTATACTAGGGCAAAAACAGAGCCCAGAAGAGGAGTTTTGATCAAAATCGAATGCAAGATGCATAGTAAGTTTAAATTTTCTAGTAGCCGCATTAGAAGGTAAAAGAAACAGTGAAAAAAAATGTAGTAGCCAATTTTTATCTAATTCAGTGTAAGCAGAATATTATCATTTCAATATCTAATATACAGAGGTAGGCAAAAGTAGGTTTATAGTTGCATTGTGATGTTCTTTTGAGTTAACGAAGCTATTGTACAACCTGTATATCTTTTTCCATACGAAAAACTGTAAACCTATGTTTGCCCACCCCCGTATATAAAATAATTATTAATGAAAAATTTGGTATTCTTTTTTAAATACGAAGTCTTCCAAATCCATTGTGGACATTACACTTGCAACACATCTCAGTTTGGTCCAGCTGCGTTTCAAGTTCTCAGGGGCTCCCTGTGCCTAGAGGCTGCTGTGTTGGACAGCACCGGTTTCTACCTTCCTTTCTTTAAATTGCGTGGCCAAACTCTTGGGATGCCATTTCCCAAGGTGGCACTTTTTGGAAACGATCGTAGCATTTTATAGTCTAAATTCTCTGTCTCTCAGTATCCCTCTTTCTCAGCTCTTTCAAACTGGCTGTGATGCTGCCACCCCTTGCCAGGGCCTGGGAAGAACTGCAGACTCAACCAAAGTTCTTCTCCTTTATTTTCTGCAGCTCACGGGCCTCTCATCTGGAGCCAGGACAGGGCAGCTCTCTCTCTCTCTCGAGAGCCTGTGTGTGTGTGTGTGTGTGTGTGTGTGTGTGTGTATTGCATACATGCATGTGTGTTGCATGCCTATCTGCGTGTGCGTGTGTGTGTGTAATGGGGGGGTTGAAAGAAGTAAGGCATGGTGGGGGGACAGTGATTGAAGAAACTTTCCATATGTACATCAGTACCATAAGAAAGACAGGCTTTTTTAATGGTTTTGGAGACTGTATTCCTCCTATATTAGAGAAGCTAGTTAGAGATACCGTATGACTCAATTGTTCGACTGTCATGTGCCCAGAGGACAGGTTGCATCCACCATGCTTCAGAGGGTGGGAGTGGAATAGGGGAGCAGAGAGGTTGTCTCAGGATAAAAAATGAATCAGAGGTGGACAAGGGCCTGGATACCCGACTCCAGCTCAGAGCAGAATCCTGGAGCCCCAGCTTTTGGAGGATTTACAGTGTGCAGTCCCTCACCCTGTCTGCCAGGGGTGTGCCCTTATGAATTTAATCAGAAACAGAGTCTTCTTCACATGTCCCTGGCTTCCCCAGCACCACAGCCCCACCTGGTTCCAGGGTCAGGAAGGAGGCCTGAGGTAGAGGGTTGCATTCCCACCCCCTTTCTCCATTCTGTGCTCCCATGCTCTGTGCTTCCAGGCTGCAGAGCCTGTCACAGCATCCTCAGTAAGCACCGTCTCCTCACCTCAGGCCAATTAAATAAGTACCATAATAAAGGCGCAGACAAGTGCTGTGGAAGCCTCAGGTAAGGGCTGTTAAATCCAATGGCTCCATTTATTAGCGAGCCTCCCGGGTGCCAGGGACTGTGCTGAGATCTGTGCCTTCGTCATTGGATCTAATCCCCACAGGCTTATGAGCTAGAAACTATTATCATCCTCATTTCACAAGGGCAGAAACTGAGACTTGGAGAGCTCGGTATCTTTCTGTGACAGGGTAAAAATTTGAGCCAGATCCATGTGACTCCAAAGCTGGGGAAGCCAAGGAAGTCTTGAAAAGAACTGATTTTTGAGCTAAGTCTTAAAAGCAGACAGAATTGGAGAAGGTAGGGAAAGGGGACTGAGAAGTCCAGGCTGAAGGAATGGCACCAGCAAGTGCAGGAGGGTTGAGCTACATGGGGTAACAGGCATACTGAGCTCTGGGGGTGGCCAGAATGGAAGTGCCCAGACCGCTCTATTGTGGCGGCTTTGAAAAAATAAATAAAATTTAATTTTTAGAGCAGTTTTTGGTTCACAGAAAATTGAGCAGAAAGTGTGGAGATTCCCATATTGCTCTTGCCTCCCCACTCCACTGCCTCCTCCACTATCAACATCCCCACCAGAGTGATATATTTGTTATAATTGGTGAATCTACATTGACACATCACCCTTAGTCCATAGTTTACATTAGGGCTCACTCTTGGTGTTGTACATTCTGTGGGTTTGGACAAATGTATAATGGTGTGGATCTATCATTATAGAATCATGTGGAATATTTTCACTGCCCTAAAATCCTCTGTGCTTTGATTATTCATTTCTCCCTCCACTCTCTACCTCCTGACAACATCTTTCACCTCCATAGTTTTGCCTTTTCTATAATGTCATATAGTTGGAATCATGCAATATGTAGACTTTTCATTGGCTTCTTTTACTTAGTAATATGCATCTAAGGTTCCTCCATGTGCTCCATGGCTCGATAGCTCATTTCTTTTTTTTTTAATATATATTTTATTGATTTTTTACAGAGAGGAAGAGAGAGGGATAGAGAGAGGGATAGAGAATTAGAAACATCGATGAGAGAGAAACATCGATCAGCTGCCTCCTGCACACCTCCTACTGGGGATATGCCCGGAACAAAGGTACATGTCCTTGACCGGAATCGAACCCGGGACCCTTCAGTCCGCAGGCTGACACTCTCTCCACTGAGCCCAACCGGTCAGGGCTCGATAGCTCATTTCTTTTTAGTGCTGGATAATATTTCATTATCTGGATGAACCATAGTTTAATTATCTGTTCACCCACTGAAGGATATTTTGGTTGCTTCCAAATATTGGCAGTTATAAACAGAGCTGCATCTGTGTGCAGGTTTTTGTGGGGACACAACTTTTCAACTCATTTGGGCAAATACCAAGGAGTGCAATTGCTGGATCATATGGTTAGAGTTTGTTTGGTTTTATAAGAAACCAAAGTGGCTGTGCTGTCTTCCAAAGTGGTTGCACCACGTTGCGTTCCCACCAACAGTGAATGAGAGTTCCTGTTGCTCCACATCTTCACCAGCATTTGGTTTTGTCAGGGTTTTAGATTTCAGTCATTCTAACAAGTATGACATGGTATCTCATTTTAATGTACATTTCCCTAGTGACATTTGATATGGAGCATCTTTTCATATACTATTTGCCATCTTCTTTGGTGAAGTGTCTATTCAGCTCTCTGCTCATTTTTTTTAATTGGATTGTTCATTTTCTTATTGTCAAGTTTTAAGAGTCCTTTGTATATTTTGCAAATATTTTTCCCCAGTCTGTGGATTATCTTCTCATTCCCTTCACAGCTTTTAAAATACTGATATCCCAGGCCCTTCTCCAGAGCCGCTTTCTCTAGGGGTGGAACCAGAAACCCTGAACTATAAAGATTCTCATGCAGGAAGTCCAAGGGCCAGGCATGGGAGCCTCTGGAAGGTAGAACTGTGGAGGTATCAGCAGGAATACAGATTAGCCTGAAAGGTAGTTTAGGGCCAGGTGAGGAGGTGGTGGTATTGAATGCCGTGCTAAGGAAGGTGACATTCAAGGCCCTCCTTTTTATTATAAGGTTCAATAAACATCTTAGGCTAGATCTTATAGACAGTGGAAAGGCACTGAGGATTCTTAGGGGGAAACCAAGGCATAATTCAACCTTTGTTTGAGGAAGAACATTCTGGTGATAGTGTATAAAAAGTATTGAGGATATTGGAGACATTAGACCAGTTAAGAAATCATCAAAATATTCCTGCTGACTGGTGGTAAGTCCTTCAACAAGGACTGGGCAGTGGTGGAGAAATCAGTTCCATTCAGTTCAAGTATTTTTTTAAATATGTTTTCTGGACTGAGCACAGTGCCAGGTTTTAAGGATCCTGGGCTGAAATAAAATATTGTCCCTCATCCTCAAGGAACTCACAGTATATCAAGATTTATAGCCGAGACCGGTTTGGCTCAGTGGATAGAGCGTCGGCCTGCGGACTGAAGGGTCCCGGGTTCGATTCCGGTCAAGGGCATGTACCTGGGTTGCGGGCACATCCCCAGTGGGAGGTGTGCAGGAGGCAGCTGATCGATGTTTCTCTCTCATCGATGTTTCTAGCTTTCTATCCCTCTCCCTTCCTCTCTGTAAAATATCAATAAAAAAAAAAAGATTTATAAAAAATAATTAAGTTGAGAAAAAGGGAACTGGTAATTAATTAGATAGTATCCTCTGCAAACTCACATGTTGAATTTGACTGTGACTATTTGGGTATAGGGACGTCAGGGGGTAAAGTTAAATAAAGTCATAAGGGTAGGGCCTTAATTCAACAGATTGGTACCTTTATAAGAAAAGGAAGAGACACCAGAGGAAAGTGTCTGGTTCACAGAAGAGAAAGGCCACATGAGGACACAGCAAGAAGGTGCCATCTGTAAGCCAGGAAGAGAGGTCTCACTAGAAATCAATTTTGCTAGCACCTTGATCTTGGACTTCCAGGCTCCAGAACTGCGAGAAAATAAATGTCTGTTGTTTAGGCCACCTAGTCTGTGATATTTTGTTATGGCAGCTGGAGCAGACTAATACAAGTCTTAAATTTTTATTTGTGGGGTGACATGGACAGTATTAGCCAGGCCATTGTTTGTCTATGTCTCGAGCTCAGAGGAGACAACTTGGGCTGGTGTGGGCTGCTCACACTAAAGACAAATCAAGTGCAGATAAAGTGAGAAGGCAGCCCAGAACTAAGCCTTAGAAATGCCAACATTTAAGAATGATGGCTAGGATTGGTAGGAACTGCTGCTTGGTTTTAATGTTGATGTGTTGGTGACTTATGTGACATGTGGCCCTTCTCCATCCTCTTCTTCATTCTCAGAAGTATGATGGGGAAGAGATTATAGGGTATCTGAAGTGAATTCTAGACCTGCTGACAGAGCCATTTAGGTATGGAACTGATGGTGTTTGACATATTGTGAATTCATTTGTTCATTGATTATTTGCTAGCTTGCTTCAACTGTTGGATTCTTGCATTATTATTATTGAAGGTTTTATGTATTAGTGCTTTGTCTTCTTCTATTAGAATGAAAACTCCTTGTGGTCAGGAGCTGAGTTTGAACACCTTTGCTTCTGCTCTTTATCCCTAGCACGAGCATACAGTATTTTAGATGATCATTTTTTTAAGCTTTTGCAAGTTACAAAATAGTCAAAACAAGATACACTTTAAGAAATTACTAAAGCACTAAAAGGGTGCTATAGTAGAAATCACAGTGTTTTAAAGACTCCAAAAATTAACAGCTCATGGCAGTGGATCTCCTGATTTAAGAAAGATTTGGACACCAAACTAGATTTCAGAAAATGAGGGGTGTGAACAGTGGGGATCAGTGATGCATGGCTGTTGCCTGCAATACTATTTATGGCTCCCTGACACCTCTCTGATGGGGTTAAGTATTTACATTCAGCCTTGATTCTCCCCTCTGACTCTGCAGGCTACAGCCACCCTCTGGGAGCCCTGGGAAAGAGAGAAAACCCTCTCTGTAGGGGTCCCAGGCAGGGGCAAATGGATCTCCCCTCCCCCTCTTGCCTCTGAAGAGGGCTTGCCTCTGAAGAGGGCTTGCCTCTGGGAGTTTATGGCAGCCTGACCTCCAGCCTTTGGTTTGGAGAATCTGGCTGCTTCTGAACTACATAAAAAGGGCAAGTGCATTCATTATTATTATATTATTATACAATGTATAATATATAATAGCGATTATGCTGTCAGGAGCCAGAGTCTCTGACCACAGATCAGAGGCTGGGGTGACATAAATCCACCTAGTGAAGTCTTTGGAGATTCTATGTGAAGGTGAGAGGATCCAACTTCGTCTATAATGGAAAGTCTTAGCGAAGAGTTTCTTCTACAAGCACCTTTGGAGTTTAAATTTGGGGGGGACTGGGAGGATCTGGACAAACAGTATTTAGTATCTGGGATGTGATGCAAAAAAGGTCACAATTGCCTCCTGTGAGCCATAAAATGCTAATGGCTCAACTCTGCTGGTGATGGGGGCAGATGAGGAGTCACCCAGCGGCCTGGGAAGAGGGAAGGGGCAGCCTTCAACTTCTGGGGTCAGATTCTTCACTGAAAATCTGGCCAGCTTGGGTTTCACTTTCTGCTTCCCTGCTTCCATCGGTGTCTTTGTCTAGGCTTTATCCAGGCCCCCTGCCTGGTCTGAGGTCAGAGGATCAATGGCTGCCTGACTGTGGCTGGAATGGCTCCTCTAAGGGGCGGGAGCCCAGAGCACATTTCAAGGAGGCAGAAAGGGTCTTCTAGTCCCTTTATGCGGGGGGCTACATGCTGAGTTGTGAAGCAAGCAAGCCAGCATCTGTAGGTGCTGGGTGCCTGCACCAACACTTAGTAGGACTATAATCTTTTGGAATGAAAGAAGACACGTGCTTGCACTGGTTTTCCTCTTGGAAGGCACTTATATTGATGTCCTCCCCAGAGTAGATGAAGCCACCCCAGCAGGCCCAGGCTTAAACAGCCCAGCTGGTCTCCCTTTATATTACGCCAGCCCAACCCCCAGAACCTGGGACTTTTTAGGATGAAAACAGCGGTGCTCCGAACAGGCTTGTTTGGTATTTGCAAAGAGGTGATTTACTGATAAAGCCTCTGTTCCCTTTTAGCTCTTCCTCTGCCCCACCCCATCACACAGTTTCCCCCTCTGGGAACCAAACGTCCCGGGAAGGCCGCAGCAAAAAAAAAAGGTCTTAAGAATAGGAATAACTCGCCGGAGTTTCATCTGAACACCTTTTCTGGGGCTAGGGTAACGAAAATTATTCAAATGCAGTCATAAAAATGAGGACAGCCTGGCAGGGATAGGGTGGGGTGGGGTGGGGGTGGGTGGGCGGAGTGAAGGTAGAGGTAAGGATTTCTTGCCAGTTTTGAGTTTTGTAATTTCTGAGTTTTCTTGGGGTCCGCCTCTCTGTCCGCTCAGTACAGGATGTCTTAGAACTCTTCCTGAGGAGGACTTGGCATGGGGACAGGGGCAGTGTTCCCGAGGTTCTGGGGGGTCCTCTGAGTTCCCACGTCCGAGGCAGCCCCACAGCCTGAGGCTTTCTTTCCGGCGCTGTGTTGCGCCTGAGCGCCTGCCCGCAGGAGCAGGCCCGCGCCGGGCGTCTCGGAAAAGCCTCCAGCAGAGGGAGACACTCCGGCGGCTCCTCTGCCTGGAAAGCGCCAGCCCAAGCGGGTGAGGGTGTGGGGGTGGGGAGAGGGGGAGTGGGGAAAGGAGAGGTGGGGGGGGGGGGGGCGGGGGCGGGTCCCTGAGCGCTGACGTCCTGAGCAGTGCTGGGAAGTATAGGCTGTGTTGTCACGCCGGTGTCAGTCTGATGAAGATTGGCATCAGGTAAGCTGTCATTCATTTCCATGTCAGAGCAGCTTCTGCAGGCGGCGCGGCTGCGGGCGGCTGCCTCGGAGCGCGCGTGTTTTATTCCGGTCCCCAAGCCGGAGTATTATTCATTGCGACAGGGCGAGGAGGAGAGCGAGCGAGCGAGCGAGGGAGGCAGCGGGTGGAGAGAGGGAGGCGGCAGGGAGGAGGGAGCAGGGAGCGGGGAGGGAGCGCGCAGAGAGAAGCTGGGGAAGCGCCGGCGAACGCGGAGCGGGCGAGGCTGGGGAGGAGGCGGTCCAGCGTCCGGCCGCCCAGCGCGCAGCCCCGCGGTGGCCGCTGCCTACCCTTTGAGGGCAGGGGCCGGGCGAGCATTGTCCGCGTGGGAGGAGGACCGCCGGGGCCTCGGGCCCCGTAGCGGCGGGCGGGGAGCTGTGCGGGGACTGAGAGTAGGGAGAGCGCGCTGGCCAGAGCCGGGTGCGGGCCGGTCGGGGCCAGGCGCTCCTCCGGCGAGGCCGGCTCCAGGTTCGCTTTCTCCCGGCTCCGGGCGCCCTTTGGGCCGGCGCTGCTGGCGCCACCAACCTGGGGCTGCCTTTGAGCGGCTTGAAGCGGGAGCAGCCTCGGACTCGGGCCGGGCGACTGAAGTCAGAGCCACCGCCTGACTCTTGTGGCCTGGGCGAGTGGGCTTTGCAGGCGAATCCGAGGGACTTCGGACACGAGTCTGGAAACTGGGGTCCCCGGGGCCAGTTAGGGAACCCGGCCCTGCAAGGAGCGATAATTTGTAGGGTTACGGGCTTTGGACGGATTGTTGGGAGACCTTGGTGAGGTGGTTGAGACGTGGGGCCCACTGCGAGGTTGGGAGTTAGAGTCCTGGATCGAGTCCTCCAGGCGTGAGTTCGTAAAAGAGGGGGTGGAAAGCAGAGGGAGATGGGGCAGGGTCGGGAGTGTGCCGCGCAAAGTTTGCGTCTCTTTCGGGTTAGGTGTGCGGGCTTTCCCAGCTCCCGAACCCGAGGAAGAAACGAGAGAATCGGGCTTCCTTTTCGGGGTCTCAGAGGAGCCTGCGCGGCAGGGAGACCCGGGCTCGGGGTGGGAGTGCGGCAGGGCTGGGAGTGGTGGTGCATCAGCCCTGAATCAGGGCAGGGGTTCGGGCCAGGCTGGAGTTTGGGTTTATAGGGTCCAGGCTCACTTTAGAAGCGTGAACGGGCCGCTGAGTACCTTAAGGGTGGAATCTACACCCCAGCCAGAGCTGGGGGCTGGAGTTGGGGGCCTGGAGTTACATCTGAGGCTGGAGTAGGAGAAACGGGTGGTTTTGTTTGTTTTTTTGTTTTTAGGATTTAGGCACGGGATCACGAATTTTTATCGGGGTTGAGGATATTGAAATTTGGGGGTGGTCGTACGCGCTGGTCTTCACTCTCCGTGGGTGGAAAAGCATTAATGTAGGCGATGAAAGTAGTTGATCCTAGTCATGGCAGGCGATCCCCGAATTTCTGCTGCTTCTCCCGGAAAGAGGATCTGGAAGAGAGGATTCGAGGCGCACAGGACCGGGTCTTAGGAGAAAGATTCCGGGAAGCGGACATATCCACGGGACGTTCTGGGTGAATCGACAGGGCAACCTCGCAGGGCTCGAGGTGGATTCTAGGACTGTGGCGGCGCCTCGGGCTCCTGGAGTCACTCCGGGTCTGCGGGCGGAACACGGCCGGGAGGGTTCAGGTTGCCCGCAGGGGCCGAGGCCTGCCCCGGGGGGCTAATAGCGAGGTGCCGCATCGCAACGGGTTGTCTGGGCTGCGGACCGAGGGCAGGGAGGACTCAACTCCGGCGCCCTGATTTGAGTCGCGGGCTCTGGACCCGCAGGCGCTGCCTGCGCTTCTCGCGGCCCGGCCCGGAAGCCCACGCGCGGGGCCGCGGAGGCGATGTTATGCCTGGGAAAGGGGGAAGGGAGTTCGGGGTCCCCTACCCTCACCCTCTTGTCCCCGGACTTCTCCAGGGTGTTAACTTCTCGGATAGCAAATGCTGTCCAACTGGTGGAAGACAAAAGCTTCGCATTGTAGACAGATTTAGGTGACCCCCCCTCCCCCAAACTGAGAAAATGATGGTGTTCAAACACAAAAAGATAAATTACGCGAAGCCTAACCCCAAGACCTCCCGCTTATTCTACCATTCTGGCCTTCGCGAGGCCTGTGGCCTTGGGGGAAGGGAGGGGTCTCCTGTTTTGGACTCTGGATCCCTCACTGAAGCTGCACTGGGACCTAGGCTCTGGCCTAGCTCTCGGGAGAGAGAAGTCCTGACTCGGGAGGGAGACTATCCCTCTGGCCAACTAGGGAAGCAGTGTGTAGGGCGGTGCATAGGAGGGAGGGTTGAAATTTCCTCCTCGCAATCTTGAGCTCAACCTCCCAGCCCTCGTACCCCTCTCTGGGGCTGCCAGATTGCGCTTCTGGGGCGCAGGAGACCCGCGACCCACGAGTGGCCGTGGCCGCCTGGGCGCTGTGAGCGAAGCTCCGCGCTGTTGTTCTGCGGGCTTGGAATTCTTGCACTCTCTCCCGCCGAGAGACTGCGTGCAGGAGGGAGCCGTGACCCCACGGAGACTCCGGGTCTCCGCCTCTCCTTTGTGAGCTCCGAAGGCATGAAAGGCGAGAGAGAGAAAGAGAAGCTGCTCAGAATAAGGGGCAGGGGGTGACTGGAGAGAGATGGGCCGGCCACGGCTCACAGTAAAATGCCTCGTGCAAATTGCACTGAAGTGTACCGGACTCGAGACTGGCTGTTTTATGATCCTTTCTGGGAGTTTACTGCTCTCTGCTTTTAAGTCTATAGATTGCTTTAAGTTAATGAAAGTGCTGCTTTCAAAAGGAGCTTTTATTGTGGGGCCATGATGAGTCCAGTCCCTCCCCTTTACTCTTCCAAAATGGGCCTGTTTAGAAAGAGAGAGACTCCTTGGAGTTCCCACAGGGACAGAGCTGGGGCAGGAGGCCATGTGACAATGAGGATGAATAAAAACCAATGTCCAAGTAATTCAGGAAGATGAGTTTCCTTCTTTTCCAGTCCAGTGTCCTCTATACATTCCTATCTTGCCTTTCGGACTTTCACTGAGTCAGACTTCAAATGTTGCTTGGTCCCTCCCCCATAAACCCCTTCTCAACATTGCTTTATTTATACCTGACCCAATTCAGTTAAACTCAAACTGGATTTCAGAATTTCAAGTGGCTGCCAAATCAAACTGCAACTAAAATATTGGGGACTGGGGGAGAGGCTCTGTCTTGCCTTTAGTGAGTAAGATGCGCTAAAATGTCAGGAAGAAGTCTGGAAACCTTGAGAAGAAACGTGCAAAGCTATTTTTTCAGCACTTTTCTCTTTTCCAATCTATTTGGCACAGAAGGTGAGATGACAAGGTTTTTGACTAGGTCCTAACACAGAAACTGCAGTGGGGCTGGGCTGTGGCTTTGACCGCATGTCATAACCATTTAAACTGTGGTTAGTTGTTCAAAGCTTCTCCAAGCTGGGTTTCATTAACTCTACACCAGTTGCCTGGAAGTTCAGTAGCAATAAATTGTATAAACACATTTGAAGTAAGTTAGTGATGAAATAAGGAGAATTACTGTCTTGTGAGTGGAGAATCCTGAATTCATGGAGTTCTAGCTTAACTGGAAACATACCTCCTCTCCCTTGGCCTTGATGTTTATGGGTGTACCAGAGTGTGTGTTAAATTTCTTTCTGCCATGTCCATCTTCAACGTGGGGCTGTAACTCATTAAAGACCAAGGCATGCCTAGAAAGCAAAAAGGCTGAGTTTTAAAGCAGCTTCTATTAGCCTGGTTCAGAAACCAAACCAAACCCATCAACCTGACTTCCTTACTCTGGGTGAATGCAACACGCACCATGAACAGCAGCAGAGCAGGCCAAATTAGATTTTTAAATGTTAGCGGCTTAATAATACTGTGTTGTTAGCAATTGAATTTGTTTTTATTAAAGAAACAACCTATAAAATTTATAGGCTTCCAACATGTTGCAAGATTTCCATGCTATTTATTTAGCACCCCCCCATTCTATCTCCAATTTCAGACTTTTGTTCCCGATTTATTTAATGTGGAGCACATTTTCTAAATTAGTTTGAGGAAGGTGAGAAATGCTGTTCTAAGTTTTCCCTTTCCTATACTGTGTAGCACAAGGCCTGCGATGCTGAGATATATATAAACGTGTGATGCAATTGCTAGAGGTGACGGCATGGGAACCAGAGTGTCTGATCAAACAAAATGCAGATCGGAGTATGGAGAGGGAGAAAATGAATCATCGAGAGCCACCGTTAGCCTTGATTATAGCCAGCACACCACACTTTGCATAAAACACTTCACATGAGATTCATGACTTACTGAAGATTGAATTCTATGGAGAAGCAGAATTTAGAGGGAGGAGCCGCACTGGTTGGGTTCTGGCCAGGCTGCTTGGCCAGCTTGTTGCAATGGGGATCTGCTAATTTAATTAGACCTAATACCTGGTGGGAATGGAGGAAGGAGATAATCAAGGTTGGCAGGTCAGCATGCTGAGCTAGTGTTTAGGCTGAAATTTGGGGGCCGGGCAGCTTTATCCCCTGTTACTGTCTGGCTGCAGGACTCCAGTGGGTCATTTAACTTCTGGATCTTGGTTTCTCCATCTGTAAGATGAGTGTATCACACACACTGCTCCCGAGGCTCCTGAGTGAATCCTGCAGGGATCGTACTGGGTGCACTCAAATAACAAAGGGAATGAGAGGGAAGGCTTCTGAGCAGCAGTCACAGTCCTCAGTGTGTTTTCTTTCCCTCTTTGGCTCCACAGCCTTTCCTCATAACTCTCAGGAGTTCCAAGACTTGGGTGAAAGGGTTGACCTTGTGCCTTTCCTTACATCCTAGAATTTGGAAACCCTGCTGTGATTCCAAAAACCACCTGCACTTCATCAGGAGGGACAATTAAGTTGCTGCATTGGGGGAACTGGAATGCTTGTTCCCCATGGTGCTACCTGGAATGGCTTTCACGCATCAGATGAACACAGAATCTGACCTATTAGAAATCCAGCCCCTTCTCTATGTCACGGGGAAGAAGAGGCCTTAACACCAACTGGTGTGTGACATCTGGTCAGGCGAGGGGGGATGGGCGCTGGTCCAGAGCTAGCCGCTGCCTGACCCTTGCTTAGCAGTCTCCACGCTGGCAGATCAAAGCAGATCCTGGGCCAGAAAGCCCACGAAGTTACAGCCGGCCCTTCTACAAAAGTGCATGTCCTTGGACACTCTTTCTACTCCTGTGCCTGGTTTTTCAAAGCCAGCCTTGATTCTGGAGACGTGGCTCCAGTGGAAGGCTTGCCTTTAATTCTCTGTCTGTGGGGACTTCTTGGGGTAATTTTTTTCTTCACACAGCCTCCTCCTACAGTCACGGGCAACATCTTAGTCTCCATTCTGATTGGAGGTGAAAGCCCGGTTTAGGGTAGAAGGAACCACAGTTTGTTAAGAGAAACCATGAGAGTGGGAAGGCCCAGTCCTACCAATCCTGCAGGAGTAAGGGAGAACCAAGCCCCAGACTCTTGAGAAGAACTTGCTGCGTGAACTCGCTGCACGCTGCACGCTGCGAACGCGGTGTCTTCAGGGGGATCTGCTGTTTGGCTTGGAAGCCTCACCGCAGGCCCTGCCTGCCTGGGTTTCTAATTACACGAAGGACGTTTCTGCTAAGACCTATCTCACTAAAAACACATCCCTGTGTGTAATAAGAAACCTTAAACCAGGCAGGATATTTTAAAACTGAAGCAATGAAGATTAGATTAAGTCTCCACCAAACAACTTCGTTCTCGTATTATTTTTGGCTGGAATGTGGAAAAAAGCAGCTGGCCCTGGGGCCCCGAGCAGACTGCGAGGGTTCCGATGGAGCTGGGCTGGGTGGCGTAATTGTTAGTTTCTCTGCTTAATAGGAATGTGGCCAACTTCAGTGCTGCTCACTCAAGGCAGTGGGGGTCTGAGGGGGCCCCAGGGTTGGGGAGGGACCAAAGAGTGGCCCAGGTCACAGGGCACTGAGGACACTTCTAAACTCCCACCCTGTTAGGATCTAGTCTTTCAGGTTCAGCTTACGCTTCCACTCTAAATCCCATCTTGTGCCTAGTAAACCCATCCATGCTTCAGGAGGCCTTTGGAGGAACTTTAATATTGGGTACCTTTCTAGGTGGAGAGGAGGGACAAATAGTTGTTCAAGATTCCTGGAAGTGGAGCCCAGGAACCTGGCATCACAAGCTTGTCCTGTCTTGCTGGGGACAGGCAGTGTGGCGTTCCTTCATCCAGCCAGGATTCAGTGTCTCCTGTGTGCCTGGCACAGTGCTAGGCATCGAGGACACAGCTGCAACAACAAACGGAACAGGCACATGTAACCATTGAGTCCCTGTCCTCAAAGAGCTTGCTGCTCTGGAGACAGAGGATGTGCTTAGCATCAGACACAACTGCCCTGAGAGCTTGGTTCTGCTAGTTACTCATCAGATGACTTTAGACAAGTTGCTTAACATCTTTGATCCAACTCCCTCCTCCCCCTGGTAAAGTGGGGAAAAAATGTATAAAGCTCAAAGGATTGTGGGGTGAGCGTTTGTAAAGTCCCCAGCACAGTGTCTGGCACATAGAAGAGACTCGATCACTGTTGGACAACGCCCTCCCTGTTATGTTGGACTGAAGATCCAGTGGCTGGACTACCCAGCTTACCACTCTCCTTCCATTGTGCTTTCCTGGGACATGGCCTGGCCCTTTTGCAGGTCACTGGCACCATCAGCAAGTGTGGAACAAACAGCTGGTGACATGGTGGCCTGGTGCTGCCCAGTGCGTGCAGACTCCGGCTGGGCTATGGTAGAAATAGACCTGTCCTCAGTGTTGTTTGAGGGTGGACAAACACATAAGAGATGACATGCAGACACACTGAGGTGACATGAAAAAAGGCACAGGTTGCCGTTAACCAGAGGAGGGACAGGTGGGATGGGATGCTACTGAGTGACCAGTGTGTAGGTAATCAGGGAGACTTCAAGGGGAGGTGAGCTCTCAGCCGTGCTCACAGGGATGGCTGAGGCAGCCCGAAGCAGAGTAAAGACCAGCCCCCTCTGAGCATGCCAGGGGGCCAACTGGGCCACCACTGCCTCAGTAGTACCACCTGGGCCTCCCTGTTGGGGACTGGCCTCTGTCATACCGAGAGATCCCTGAGAGGTTTTTATGCTTACTTCTCAGTGGGTAGAACCTAGGCTAATGACAGTGCATGAAGCAAACGGATCCACCCCTGACTACAGCACACTATCCCTGCTTTCCCTCAGCTAAGAGAGCAGATAGGCCCACACCCAGCCCTCTCAGGGACCATGAAGCTGACCAATGTCACCGTGGTTGGGATGGTGGAGAGTACAGGGATTTGGACTGGGCATCAGAGGATGGTGGACCCGGGCTGTGACTGATCTCTGGATGTCAGTTTCCTCACCTATCCAATGAGGAGCTTGAAGTTGCTCTCAGGAGCCCCTTTGGCTTCTGTGTTTCCTCCTAATTGTACTGCTTTATTTCTGGGCAGTCATTGACCCCTCCTTCCCCCAGCAGCACCCCCAGGCAGGCATCGTGAACACACACAGCTGCAGAGGCACCATGCGAGGGTGTGGCCCCTGGGTCGCCCTTGTGTGTAGGGTCTCAAGACAGTAGAGCAGGTTGGCTTTGGCTTTGACTTGACTTCCTGGAGCGAATGGATGTGTCCTAGCAATAGGGGTGGCTCCATGGCAGCAGCATTTTTAGTCTGAAGACTCATGGCCTCTTCTACAAAGCGATGTTGGCTTCCTTTGTTAGATGGTGTGGTATTGGGAGAAGGAACACAGGCTTGGGTGTCAGATTCTCCATCCTGACCCTGGTCCTACTACTGCTAAGCTGTGTGTCCTTCGGCACATTTAACCTCTCTGAGCCTCAGTTTACTTAGCTAGATAGCCAGGATGATAATGACATAGAGCCTATAGGAGTCCTGAAGAAACTATCTAAAAGTGTGGCATGTGGTAAGCTCATGGTGGATGTTAGTTTTCTTCCCTAATCACATTCTCATGTGCTCTCTCGTCTGATCTTGTCAACTTTGTGAAGCAGGTGAAATGGATATTGTCATATCATTTTACAAATGAGAGGAGCGAGAGTGGTGGGTCTCAGAAGGGGATGCGAAGTGTCTGCCTGTTCATGGGGAAGCGTGTTAATTAAAGTAGCCCAGGTCTACCTGTCACAACTATGGTCTTTTCTTTAGCCTTTGGAGACAAAGGAAGTGCCTTGCTGATCTCTGAGAGCTGCTGTGCCCTGAGCCCCACTATTCGTCTCCCCAGAATCTCTTTAAAGGAACCAGATGAACTCATCTCCCCATCACCCATATCTTTGTCTGGCAGACTCTGTGGAAAGTTATCAGCTGTTATAGAAACGAAAACCTAGAGGATCTATTTTTTTTTTACTTTCACAAAGCCTTCAGTTACCGGTCGGGTGGGCTGGCCAGCGCAGAGGTGGCGTGGCGGCAGACTTGGGCAGGGAGATTGGTAAAGGCAGTGGTGACAGAGCTGCAGTGCAACCCGAGTGGTAAGGAGCCTGGGGTAAGGAGAAGGTCCCCAGGGGTTGGCACCCATGGTCCTCTTGCTTCCAGTCCTGGCAGACAGCCCGTTGGTAGGAGCCTGCTGACTGATGAGAATGGGGACTCTGCACAGTCTCCCTAATTCCAGAGTGGCACAATGGGTCTGGGGTAGAGTAAGGGCAGCGAGCCCCACCCTAGAGCTTCCTTTAACTGTCCTCCCTCAGGCAGTTCATTGTGCTGGTCTAGCCCAAGGCCTGTGCTGAGCTATGGAGTCCAGGGCTGCTCCTGCCCTTCTCAGGGAGGCGGTGCCCCCTATGGATTGTGGGTTCTAGTTCCAGGTCAGAAGCAAGAAGGCCCAGAGATTCTGGGTGTGTGCCCAGGGCCCATGGGCATAAGTGCTTGATCGCACTCCTGAGCCCTCCCCGGTGATGCATCTACCCGTCCATAGCGTGGCCTGAGCCCCCTCTTCATGAATGCCCAGTTGTGGGCTGCGCGGGGCTAGGGCCTTGTCTTCTGGGAACTGCGCTATCTCATCAGGAGCCCAAACAGATAACGTCCAAGGGAAAAGCTGCATGACTCGGACACTCTTGTAACTTCTTTGGATTGTAGCATCGTCACTTTATAGAGCAGGAGGTTAGACGAGATGTCCTCAAGGTCCCCCCAGGTCTACTAGGCTAAAGTGTGTGGTCCAGGCCCCCGAGCACCACAAATCTGGAGACGGTGGGGGAGACCAAGGGACACTTAGCCCAGTGGTAGGGCCTGCCTCACTCTGATTAGGTGAGAGGGGCCCTTCTGAGTCTTTCAGGCCTGAGGACATGGGGACAGAAATCGAATAGGAGAGCCTAGTAGCGTGGGCGTTCAATACCATGCTCTCCTGTGGCCTGTGTAGAAGTGGTGGTCTTGCCCTACTGCCTTGATGGGAGCCCCTTGCCCATGGTGCCTCTCTCAGCTCTGGGAGGGCTAGACTCACCTAGCACAGCAGTCCCTGGGGCATTCCTCACTGGTGTGCTCTGGAGGAAAGGCAAGGAGCTCTATGGATTCCCTCCCTCCACCTTCCCTGGAGGCCATTCTCAGGGAAAGTGATTTGCTCCTTGCGTGGGCATAGCTCTCCTCAGGGGCACCGCATCCTTTGGAGCCGCTGAGTGGCCATGAGATGAGACTGCTACCTCCCACTGACTTCCACATTGTCAGGAAAGCCCCTTTCCAAGCTGGACATCTGGATATCAGGTCTCCTGAATACTTCCCAGCCTTTCCATCGGATTTGGAGGCGGGGAGGAGAACTTCAGTCCTCTGGGGAGTGCCCTTAGCTGGGAAGTGGGGCAGGGGAGAAAGGAACCGCCTGGCATTCCTTTTGCACAGAGCCATGGGGCTTGACCCCACGTGACCACGTAGAGCAGGACTCTTCCTGGGAAGAGGAACAGCTGCCACAGGCTCACTCATAGATCAAGGGAGAAGGATTTGCTGAGCTCTATGGTGTTTGGGTAGCTGAGCAAGGCCACAGATTAGAAGCTCCTTCGCTGTGTGCTGGAACCTATGCCGAACAAGCCAAAGGCTTGAGTTTGAGACTTGACTCAGCCGTATGCTCACTGGATGACCTTAATAGCTGGCCCCACTTCCCTCATCAGTAAATGATGGTAATAGTGCCATCGGGGCTGTGGGAGTTAATGTATGTGGATGTGTCATGCGCATTATACACACACAAATGAAGCGCCTTCACCGTGTCTGGCATGTAATGTGTGGGGAGAAAATTGGTTGGCTCAGACTCTATGATTCTTATTAGATTAAAGTGGAGCATACACCCAGACATACAGCCCTCATACTCACTGAGTGATGAATGAAAACCTGACCTGCGTGACTGCCCCGTGGCTGGGGTAGGAACCACACCCTCTGGGTTTTCTCCACATTCTGGCAGAGTCCACAAACCGAATCGCATGCCTACCATGTGCCAATGGTTGTTCTCACTTACGTTTTTCATCTAATCCAGTGCAGGCGCCACCTGGGGCCTGGTGTGTGTGGCGGCCAGGTCCCATCAGCCTGAACCAGGCCTTGGGTTCTTCCCCACCGGTAACGTTTATTCGATTTGTTTTTATTGAGCACCTTCTATGTGTCCGACCCTGCAGAAGTACTGGGCTACGACTGTGCGCTGGACAGCCGGGCTTCCTGCCAGTTCACGGATTGTGGGGGAGGCAGGATTCAAGTGCATAAGTAATTAGTGAAACCAGGACAGAGCCATGGAGGAGTCCAGGAAGTCAGGGGAGCGTGACTGGGGAGTGTCACCTCCTCAGAGGTCTGGGAGGGCATCCTGGACTTTTGGTCCTTAGACGAGGTCCCTCCCAGGGAGAGAGTTGACCAATCTCTCCATCCTTTTCCATCCCAGACAAGTACAGAACAGGCAAGAAGACGACAGTGCGAGCCAGAAAAATCCTGCCGGGGTTTCTGCTCTCACCTGTGTTTCTTGTCCAGGGTGCCTCACAGATCATAGCTGACGCTGTTCCCATGCACACCCTGCTCCCCCATCCCCATCATACTCCTTGAGGGCATAGCTTCCAGGAGGGGCCTTTAGAAAGAGCAGGCACCCCTTCTCCATTCTTCCTGCAGCCCCAGCTAAGGCCCTGGTCATATCTGGGAGGACTTGGTGACCTTCACATCCTACCCGAGTCTGATTCCGGGTTGCCCTCACGGGCAGCAGCATGAACTAGGGAGGAAAGGCTCACCCTTCTTTCTCAGTACTAGCCATGCCATTCTTCAGAAACACTGGGCGCCGTTTGTGCATGTTTTGTAGTTTGGTGCTTTGGAGGGGGCAGTGTGGAGAGGCGGGAGGGAGTGGCCAGAGAGTCTGACGGACTTAAATCACTGAGGCTGTTAATCCAAAGTTCATGGGTATGAAAAGAAAGGTGCGCTCAAGGGAATGGCCGCGGGTGCAGAACGGGACCTTGCTGAGGTTCAGGCACCGCGGGGCTGGCAAAGGGGTATCTACCTGGATCGGACAGGTAGGGGTGAAAGTGCAGCCTCAGCCGCCTGCTGGGTGTGCAATTTCTCAACCTCTTTGAGTCTTAGTCTCTTCCCTTTTGTGAACTGGAACTAGCAATGGCTCTTGCAAGAGGGTTCAATGAGATCACATAGCAAAGAGCCTGGCCTAGTCTCTGGCCTCTGGAAGGTACTCAGTGTATGTGAGCCCCTTTCCTGTCATTTCCTTCTCGCTCCCCACAGTGCTGGATGGAGACCAAAGTCCCCCTTCAGGAGGCGGGAAGATTCCGAGCCTCTCTGGGGGCACAGCTGCAATGGCTGTCTGAGACCACTGCAGGCTGGGAATAATGTCAGAGCCAGGCCGTTTCCGAGACAGTGGGGAGGCCAGTGCTGGGGGTCTCCTGGAAGAGCCAGCCAGCACAGGCGACCTCAAGAAGGGGTGGGAGACAGAGTCTCTGAAACAGGGAGCTGGGGAGAAGAGGAGGGAAGGAGGAAGGGAGAAAGGATGGAAGTGGGGAGGGATAAAGGGAAGGAGGGAGGGAGGGAGGAAATGAACATCTATGTGTTTGACATTGAGCTAGTACTTTAGCACCCATTATTTGACTTTATACGTTTAAAAGCATAGAATCTTAGAGTCATGAAATCTCAGAACTAGATAGGATATGTATCACAACCTCTGTATTATATATATTAAAAAAATTGAAGCTCAGAGAGGGGCAGAAACTTGCTTAAGGTCACGCAGGAAATGAGTGCAGAGCTGGAATGGAAACTGCCTGGCCAAGCCGTTGGGGCAGAGTAGAAAGAGCATAGACCTTGAATCAGAAAGACTAAGTCTGACCACAGATACATTTATAGGAACTTTCTTTTGAGCCTGTTCTCTTAGCTATAAGATGGAATAGTCATTCTCTGTTCTAGTGGCTGCCATGACAATGAAATGAGATAATTTGTGTAAAGGCCCTGGTGTGGCATCAGGTCCTTTCCCCTTCCAGCCCTGCCCCCGCTTAGCTCAAGGCTCTCGTCACACCCCACCCACAGAGCCCGCCAAAGAGCCCTGAGCTGGCCCACCTTGTGCCCCCAGAAGGCCTGGGGCACGCATTCATTCTTTCACTGACTCAGTTGGCCTTCAAGTCTTAATGGGTAGCTGAGTGTGTGCCAGGCCTTGTCCTGTTCCCGGGATAGGGATAGAAAGGTGAGCAAAACCAGATGTAACCTCTATCCTGAAAGATTTCACAGTTGGATGGAGCAGAGAGGCATTATTTTTTAAAAAGTCATACAAAGAAATATGAGCATACAGAGTGTTGACGGGAAGCACCTGAAGCTATGAGAGCATTAGCAGGAAGATTTTATTTTGGGAAAGCAGGGAAGTCTCTGAGAAAGTGATGTTTGCGCTGAGGCCTACAGGGAGAGTAGGACATAAGTGAGGAGAGCCAGAAGGGAAGGGTGTTCCAGCAGCGGGTGAGAGGGGGGGCAAGGGGCGTGGAACAGTAGGTGTGAAGGCCCTGGGAGAGAGGAAGGGGTTGATAGATGGCAAGGGGGCTGGGGCAGAGTGACGGGGCAGTGTGATCACAGAGCGGCAGCTTGAAAGAGCTTGGACACTGTACCTTCGGGAGAGGTGGGAGAGCCTGTGTGAGATTCTGAAACGGAGACCAGGCTAACGTCTAGCTAGAGGCCTGATATCGCCAAGCTTCAGTCTTCTGTCCCAGATGAAGGTGATAATAAAAATCATAACTAGATTGCGGGGCCATGGTGGAGAGAGGAAAGTAAACTGAACTAATGGAAAAGGCACTTTGCCTTCATCCTAGAAGTGAATAGTGTCGAATTCTTCAATGTGAAAGCGTTAATGATTTGAATTTATAAGGGAATAAAAATCCTTACATGGCTGAATCTGCACCTCCTAGTTCAACTCCTGTCACCATCTTCCCTCCCTGTGCTAACTGGAACACCTCATGGCTTTGTA
Organism: Plecotus auritus; assembly: GCF_963455305.1. Lineage (NCBI taxonomy): Eukaryota > Metazoa > Chordata > Mammalia > Chiroptera > Vespertilionidae > Plecotus > Plecotus auritus. Next base: position 16,469,423 of record NC_137779.1, read on the forward strand.
CTTGCTGTCCCCTCTGTCTGGAGCACTTTCCCCAGGTACCTGCCTGGCCAGCTCCCTTCGTTTTTCTAGATATCCTCTCTGATGTCACCCTCGCAGTGAGGGAAGGCCCTATCAGAAATGAAATCCCCTTTCTTCCATCCTTGGCTCTCCCTGGTCCCCTTTATTTTTCTCCAATTATGATCAGATGTTGTCTTTTTCTTTTTTTTTCTGGTACTGTAATCCAACACAGTGCTTGCACAAAGTAAGAGTCCAGCTAATGTTTGTGGAGAGCTGCTTGTGAAATGATTTGGTAGGGTCATTCAGAGATGTGTTTTTTTTGATCCTCTGAAGCTGACTCATTGAATGTTGGAAATTGGAAGGAACCAACTGGTCTTCGAATAACCTTCTCATTTAACATCTGGGTAAACAGAGGCCCAGAGAGGTCAAGGGGCTTTGGAAGATCACGTAGCACAGAGCCAGGATGAGAACTGAGGCCTCTGGGGTTCACTACAGAACTCTGGCTACAAAGTTTTTTTGGGGGGTTGCTTTGTGGGCTCCAACTTCCTGGGAGTTGGGGAGTGGAGATGACAGTAGGGTGGGGGGATGGCCTCAGGGCTCTGGCTTCCTTGAATTCTGCTCGTGGGGCCACATGGCTTGAGGAGCTGTAATTTCATTCCAAGATCTCTGTTACTGCTCAGCTCCTGTGAGACGTTTTGGGGCCGTCTTTCGGGATGTTGGTAAAGGTGGCAGGTGCTCACCAACAGGCAGACATGCATGTCTCCCAGCACTCAGAAGTGAAGTGAATGAGCTGTCAGTCTCTGTCAAGGTCAGCCCACAGGAAATGACTGTGAAGCTCATACTTGGTGTCTAATGTGGGGACTAATGCAAAGAAGTGTCAGTTTCTGGTCTTGCTACTGCAGCCTCCTCCTGGGTCACTTCTCCCCAATGGAGGGTGAGCTGTGCTCATGGGACATTGACTCTTTTTTTAATTAATTTTTTTACATGAACTTCTTAATGTTCAAATGAAACTAAGAAGATAAAATCATTTCAAAGACACTCTAATTCACAAAACGAGGCCATTTTCTTCAGATCAACTATTTCCCTAGATTAGCCACACTACAATTGACCTTAATGAGCTGGGGCATCAGCAGATTTCATTCACTCAATGAATGGAGTGTTCATTAAGTGTGGGCAGGGAATGGTTTCATCCAGAGCAGAGAGCATGAATGGGCTATTACACTGAGCTGAATGTGTCTGTTTCCTGTGGGGCTTTCCTCTGTTGCCTGTGGATCCTCCATTTGCTCAAATATGTTTTAATGTATTTAGCACCCACTGTGTGCTGGCCACCATGGAGGGAGACAAAAGAGGCTAAGATTTGGCCTCTACGTGAAGGAGCTTACAGTTGGAGTGAAAGTTAAATGATTTTCGAGGAGTTACATAACAATAAGTGAGAGAGGTTTGTCATAAGAGATGTTAGAGGACACAGAGGATTCATTACCAGATGAGAGGCACTAATGAGAGTGAGGCTCTCAGCGGAAGGAGAGATCGAGGGGGCTGGAGGGATCAGGAGAGACTTAATGGAAGGAGTGGGTGGTATGCCAAACCTTTGACAACATGACCTTACAGCAGGCTTGGAATGTGGGTATGACCAGCCCCATTTTTACATAAGGCAAAGGCCCAGGCCACGCAGTTGGTGAGTCTGGATCAGAACTCAGACCCACCTGCATTTGAACTTTTTCTGTTAGAAATCCTGTCTTGCATGAGCCACGCCATGTTGGATAGGATTGAATAGGCAGAGAGAGGGGAACCTTAAACAAGGGCATGTGTGTAGAAAGATGATGAGCAAAGACCCTACTTGGTGGTAGGCCTTCAAGCCAAGCAGGCTGGAAGGGGGAAAGCCAGCCTGGCCCAGGCGAGAGGAACCCGCAGTTCTGAGCTCCTTGTGGGGTAGGGACCTGAGCCTCTGGAACTTTGCATGTGTTGATGTGTTCCCTGTTCTCCCCTTAGACCTCTCCTCTCCACACTCAGGAATCAGAACTCAGCTTTTTCTGGCCTTGAGTTGGATGCTGGCTCAGCTGGATTCTTCCAAGAAGACCTAATAATCCCTAGCATGATAATAGTAACAACATATATTATGTTAATAATAACACACCTGTATCATGCTCTTCTATCCCCATAGTCCTTTCACTTGAAACCTGAAACAAACCATGAAAAAGACATCCTGATGGATGAGCACAGTCCAGGGATCCAGACCACTTCTACTCAGATCTCAGAGGACAGGCCAAGTACAAGTTCCCCAGGCAGGTTGCTCACTGTTTTCCATCGTGTGTGCAGTGCCTGGCACATAATAGGTACTCAGTAAGCATTAGTCGAGTGAATGCATTTTGGAGGAGTCCCACTCCATTTGTGGGTACCAATGAAGAAAGCAAGTAGCATCCCTGGTCCTTTCTTCCTGGAGTTGGCTCAGTGTCCTCTGTGCCCAGTGGCCCCGAGACTTAGTTGAGTAGAGGCTGTTGCAAAGCCCATGTGCATTTATAGCTATTGAGTTCAGGTTGAAAGAAACCTATTGTTTTTTCTTTAATTAGGCTATTTGGTTCAATTTAGCTTTACATGGGAAATTAAATAATCGCACCCTATCTTTCTACTGTCCTTTTATAGTGTGCTAAAATATATACAATAAAATGTGCCATTGTAACCATCTTTAAGTGTACAATTCAGTGGCATTAATTACATTCACAATGTTGTGCAAACAGCACCGTATCTATTTCCAATACTTTTTTTTAATACCCTAATGGAAACTGTTCTCATTAAGCAATAACTCCCAATTCTGCCCTCACTTCAGCTCCTAGTAACCTCTAATCTATTTTCTGTGTCTATGAATTTGCCTCTTCTATATATTTCATAAAAGTGGAATTGTAATGTACTTGCCTTTTTGTGTCTGGCTCTTTCACTCAGCATGTTTTCAAGGTTCATCTATGTTGTAGCATATCTAAGAATTTCATTCATTTGTATGGCTGAATAATATTCTATTGTATGTAAATACCACATTTTGTTTATCCATTCATCTGTTGATGGACACTTGGGTTGCTTCTGCTTTTGAGCAATTATGAATAATGCTGCAGTGAACATTGGTGTACAAATATCTCTTTGAGTCCCATTTTTCAGTTTGTTTGGGTATATTCCTAGGAGCAGAATTGCTGAGTCATATGTAATTCTATGTTTACATTTTTGAGAAACTGCCAAAGTGTTTTCCATCATGGCTGTACCATTTTACATTCATATCAGCAAAGCACAAAGGTTCCAATTTCTCCATCTCTTTGTCAACACTTGTTATTTTCTGTTTTTCTTTTTAAATTATAGTCATTCTTGTAAGTGTGGAGTAGTATCTCATTGTGGTTTTGATTTGCATTTCCCTAATGACTAATAATGTTGAACATCTTTTCATGTGCTTATTGGCCTTTTATATTTTCTATGGATACCTATCTATTCAAGTGCTTTGCCCATTTTAACATTGAGTCATTTGTCTTTTTGTTATTGAGCTGTAGGAGTTCTGCATATATTCTGGATATTAAACTCTTATCAGATACATGATATACAAATACTTTCTACCATTCTGTAGATTGTCTTTTCACTTTCTTGATAATGTCTTTTGATGAACAAAAGTTTTTAATTTTAATGAAGTTCAATTTATGTAGTTTTCTTTTATGCTTATAGTTTTGGTAACATTGATCATTGCCAAATCCAAGGTCATGAAGATTTATCCCTATGTATTTTTTTTAAGTTTTATTGTTTTAGTTCTTATACATATATTGTTAATCCATTTTGAATTAATTTTTGTATGTGATCTGAGGTAGGGGTCTAGCTTCTTGCTTTTGCACATGGAAATCTAATTGTCCGGAACCATTTGATAGGGTTGCCTTGAATCTGTAGATTGTTTTAAGTGGTATTGACATCTTAAGTCTTCCTATTCATGAACATGGAATGTGTTTCCATTTACTTAGGTCTTCTTCACTTTTTTTCAGCAATGTTTTTTAATTCTTAGTACACAAGTCTTTCACCTTCTTGGTTACACATATTCCTAGATATTTTATTCTTTTAGATGCTATTGTAAATGGAATTGCTTTTTAAGTCTCATTTTCAGATTGTGCATTGCTAGTGTGTAGAAACACAACTGATTTTTCCATATGATCTTGTACCCTACAACTTTGCGGAAATTGTTTATTAGTTCTATTTGTTTTCTTGTCTATTCTTAGGGATTTTCTATATATAGCATCATGTCATCTACAAATAGAAATTGGAATACTTTTTCCTTTCCAATTTGAATGTCTTTTATTTCTTTTTCTTGCCTAATTTCGCTGGCTAGAGCTTCTAGTAAATGTTGAATAACAGTGGTGAAAGTGGGCATCTTGTCTTATTCCTGGTCTTAGGGAGAAAGTTTTTAGTTTTTTAACATTGAGTATGATGTTAACTTTCTATTGCCCTTTTGATGATGGGCCACTCCTATGGTCTTGGGTCAGGTGGGGATGGGGGCAACCATCTGCTTTATTACTCAACAAGAATAATGAAGGAGAGTGCTTAGTTTTTTTTGGGTTAATATAACAATTTATTATAGACTACATAACCTATAAACAACATACATTTATTTCTCACAATTCTGGAGGCAGGGAAGTCCAAGATCAAGGCACTGTGAGATTCAGTGTGTCTGTTGAGGGACCATTTATTGCTTTGTAGACAGTTGATTTCTTGCTGTAACCTCACTCTCTGGGACCTCTCTTATAAGGGCACTAATCCTATTCATAAGGGCTCCACCGTCATGACCTAATTATCCCCCAAAGGCCCTATTCCAAAGACCATCACATTGGGGATTAGGATTTCAACATATGGCTTTTGGGGACACACAAAGTTTATAGCAGAGAATCATATTTGGAGCCTTGTGTAGAGAAAATATCCACTAATTAGAAAATATCAATTTCATGGCAGCACTAATCACACTGTTAAAATGTCAGTTGAACCAAAACGCAAACATTTGTTAAGTTCCTACTATGTTGGAGGCACTTTTATTGCCTCATTTGATCCTACAACAGCCCTTGGAGACAGGCTTTTATTATCACCACTCCCATTTAGAGGTGAGGAAATGAAGCCGAGTGTGTGAGGCGGTGTGTGCAGCTGGTAGGTATTCAAAGGAAGTGAGGTGTATGTGGTGTTTCCTGATCTGTAAGTTGAGTTCTTGTTTTCTGACCAGTAAGTGTCAAGGCGGGGGAGTGAGAAATGCTTTTCTTTGTGGGGTGCATCAGCACCTCACTGGGGGTTGATGGGATGGAAAGGCTTTCTCAAGGCACTGCCACCCTGGAGACTGTCCTGATAGATCACTCACTTGGGGGTGTCCCACCCCCAGGAAGACTCATTGCTGCAAGGATCCATCATGACTGACAAGAACTTGCTGCAACCTGCAGGTGTGTTCAGCGGAGAAAAGGATGAGGGCCACTGCAAACCACAGCATCGTCTTTCCTTCATGATGCTGGTGGTGCCAAATCAGTGAGGAGACTTGCAGAGTGGATCCATCAGAAGGTTCCAAGTGGGAGCTTTTTCTGAGGATTGGGACCAAATTCTCTGCAGCTCAAGGAGAAGTGCTGAGCCAGGCAGCTACTGCCTGACCCCAAATCCCTGTCTTGTTAACTCTGTAGTAATCAACACTCTCAGCGAGGTTCGTTTTATCAAGTAACTGCAGCCACAGGTTCCTGGATAATTCATAGCCAATGTTTCGTTTCTGCCTCAAATTTCTGGGTCACTGGAGCTCTGTCGGATCCTATTCTGGACCAGGTTATGCGACACGACCGGCTAGCCTCTATGTTTGCTACAAAAGTGTGGGTGTGAGCCCGGAATAGAGTCCTGTCTGGAGGGAGCGGCACGGCAGCCTGTAGGAAAGTCCTCAGATTTCTGAGTGCTGATCCTGGGTGCTAATCTTCAGCTTGGATGAGACACAGCAGAAGTTACGTTGATCAGAGACTCTTGCACAGAAAAGTCCCAGTCAGTTCACGGCAAGCGAGGGCTGCACTTTGCTCTCCTGATTTCTTAGATTGAAGTTCCTCTTTCTTTTGGCTTCGTTTTCTGCATTTTAGCCAGGAAGAGGGGCAAGGGTAAATTTAGATTCCTGCTCCTTCTGTCCTGCTCGGAGCAGGATTTGCCGAGTCCCCTGTCAGTGCTGGCCACGTCGATGCCCCGTTTAGGTTTCTAGTGCATGTTAGAATCACCAGTTCATGAAGACTTCCCTGGGTGACAGATGGCCATGGGGACAAACTCACCAAGAGGCACGTCTGCCGAAGTTCACAAAGCCAGGGGCAGAGGGGTACCCCTGCCTCTTATTCCCCCACATTTAACAGGTCTTCATTGTCCCAAGTCAGTTGGCAAATGTCTGTGTAGTAATTCAGATATTGAGTTCTGTCTTCAAAGAATTCAAAATCTGCTTCGAACTCTGTTCTTCCCTTATTTCTTTGCTGCTCTGTGCCACTCGCTGCCCCCATTCTCCAACCTGCTCCTGTTAACTCTTGTATTTCCCTGTCTTGCAGGCTTAAACCCTCAAAGCCCACCTCTCCTTACCCTCTCCTCCACTCTCTGGACTGGAGAGACCCATACACCCCAGTTTGCCCCAGACAGTCCTGTTTGTCTTGTCCCAATGTAATTGTAATGACTCCCTTTTCACTCTTAAAAGTGTCCAGGTTAGGGAAATAAATAAATGATCAGTCAATCTATAACCTTTCAGAGGCCAAGTCTGTGCTCCCATCCTTCTCTGTGCCTGGCATGTCACTACATTCTCACTACCACCCCCACAGGTCAGACACTGTCACCTCCTGCCTGGACTACGACAATTGCCTTCTCTCTGGTTTCCTTACTTCCTGTGCCTCTCACTCCCAATCCAGTCTGCAAACCATTGCCTGATTAATTCTCTCAAAATATGGTGCTCTGAAGCTGGCCGGGTGGTTCAGTAGGTTAGAGTGTGCTCCCCATATGCCAAGGTTGTGGGTTCAATCCCCAGTGAGGGCACATAAAAGAAGCAACCAATGGCCCTAGCTGGTTTGGCTCAGTGGATAGAGCATTGACCCGCGGACTGAAGGGTCCTGGGTTCAATTTCAGTCAAGGACATGTACCTTGGTTGAAGGCTTGATCCCTGGTTCCAGTCAGGGCACATGCGGGAGGCAACCACACATCAATGTTTTGCTCTTTCTCTCTCTCCCTTCCACTCTGTAAAAATCAATGGGAAAAGATCATTGGGTGAGGATCAACAACAACAATAAAAATAAGGAACCAATAAATGCATAAATAAGTGGAACAACAAGTCTATGTTTCTCTCTCTTTCTCAAAAAAATTAAAACAAAAACACAGTACAAAACAGGGGTCTGTGTGCTCACTTCAGTGGTTTCTTGCTTCTTCCAGGATGCAGTTTAAACATCTTGGTCTGGCACTTTAAGCCTTTGCAGCCCAACCTCTGCTCTGCTTTGGTCTACAGTCCTCTCTGAGTTTCTTGGCATGAAGCTCATGTCCACTTTCATTGGGTGGCACCCTGTTCCCTGCCCCTGCCCTTTGATGACCACCATTGCTCTTAAAGGTCCACTTCCCTGGACTCACACCCCAGCCATTCCTGCAGATGCAGATCTCATTGTGTGTCCTTCAGGTCAGTTCCCACCTCCTAAGCACAGCGTCCTCCATCAGCCCATCCCTTAGCACTCTCCCCTCCTCTGACTCCTCGGCCTAGACTCTAGAGCAATTATTGGCTGCACAATTCATTTGGCATCTAATCATGTACTGCCTCATGACTTTTTATATATTGCTATCTTGGACTAGAGCTGAAGGTATTTGCTGAAATGCCACGTTTTCTTATGCTATGCCTTACTCCCCCATGAAATTACAGGTTCCCCAAGGACAGGGACCATGTCTTATCCTTATGGCACCAAATACCTAGTAGATGTATAATAAATACTGACCCGAATACCTCACTATCTATTCACTTAGGAACCCCAGAACTGGGAGGACTCTTACAATAATATATTTCATACTTTTATTTTGTAGCTGAACCAAAACATAAAGACAAGAGAAATCAGAGACTTACTTGCTCAAGGGGACCTAGAGAATGCAAATGGCAGATCTTGTCATTGGAAGTCCAGGGCACTTTCCCCATCACCAGGCCACCCTCGCATTTTGATTTTATTTTTGTGAGTGGATTGCAGCCATTTTCAAGGTTGAGTAGGGGTTTAGATAGCAGAGGGGAAGAAGGCCAGCGAACCAGGAGCAGCATGGTCTCAGCAAAGCCTCGGGGATGAAGACTTGCTTGGTGTAATTTTGGGGGGGACAGCAATTAGACCAAGATAGTTCCTATGTAAGAGTTGTGGGGGGAAGGATGGATCAGGGAGGACCTTCAGTCACATGATTTTGGGTCGTAAGATGCCTGTCACATCTAAGCCACCTGCCAGCGCCTTAGAGGAATGTTTCGTCTCTCCACCCGCTGTTCAGAGTATTGTGTGTGTGTGTGTGTGTGTGGAGAGGGAGGGGGGTAGGGGACAGCTCAGGGGGCTTGAGGAGTACATGGGAAGTCCTGCTTGGAGGCAGCTGGGTCACATTTGTTTGGGCTGTAAAGAAATGTGACTTCGGTGGTATTGAAAGTGCCACCGGTAATGCTGTTATATATAGCTTTCAACTTTAATAAGGTGTTGCAAAAGCTATGAAAATACATATAACTAAAACCACATTTCACTGGAAGCTTGATCTCGAATCCCTTTCTACTGCTCCTGTGTGGTGCTCCGTGCTGTCAATAGAGCTATTAACACACAATGGAAAGTGGGTAATTGTGCATTATATGGCTTTTGTTTTCCGTTATGAAATACTGACATCCGAAAGCGAGCAGGATTGCCGGGTGGAGGCCACGGTGGAAGAGGCGGGAGAGGGAGGTTTGGGCCTGAGGACAGAGGGTGGGAGGCAGGAATCCTGCTGCTTCTCTCCCAGCCGGTCCCTTGAGTCTTGGTTTTTCTGGCCACAGACCTGGGGGAAATTCACCCCTCCCATGGCCTGAAGAGACTGAGTTGATAAGCAGGGTTAGCAGAGGACTCTCGAGCCCTGGCATGATATGCAAGGTGAAGGCAGGGGCTGCGGCTATAGAACGTGTCTGAAGGCAGCGTGGGGAGATGAAGGCAAATTCAAATGAAGTCAGGAAACGGGCGCTGGGGTTGTTTCCCGGGGAAGCTAGGCCAGTGTCCATGCCCGCACGCTGCTGGCGAGGATGCTTAAGTGATGTCCTGATGCCAGGAGCCTAGCAGGAGCTGGGCCTGGAGAAGGTGGAGCCTTCCAAAGGTGCCCTCTGCCCCGGGAACCCCTGTCCACACGCACCAACAGCCACAAAATAATCACAGCTGGTCTTTATTGGGTGCTAGGGGCAGCGGCTCACATGCCTTTCCTTAGTTCTCACAACAGCCCTACTGCATGGATGGAATTGAGGCCAAGCTGGAGAGCTCTGCCATGCTGCCCCATCTCCAACCCTCCCTGGTTCCTAGGCACCCCGGGGAGGGCGGGCACCTGGGAGGAAGGCAGAGGAAGCCCCGGCTTTCTTGTTTGTTTGGGGGCATCAGCTGTGGCCAGCAGGGACCGTAGCTGTGGGGCTGGCAGTGGCCTGTGGGTTGTTTCTTCAAGGGGACGATTGCCCCGATGCCCTCTGATGGCTGCCCCTGGTCCACACAGGTGATTCCCGTGCTGCGGCCAGAGTTACCTGCAGGGAACTCTGGGCTGTGCGGCATTGCAGGGTCCTCTGGGTTTGAGGGACGGCCTGTCTCTCCAGATAGATTACATTTGGTTTGCTCAGAAGGCATTTATGGCTTTATAAAGCTCTTAAATTGGCTCTTTTCCCCCCTTCAAAACATTTCTCCAAGCTTACAAGGCCAGTTTTAGAATAGCAATTACCAGCTCCAATATCCCCCAGCAAACTCACGCTGTGCTGTTGTGTATAAACTGCCTGGGACATTTGTAATGCTGCCACACGGCATCTCTGCGCGGCGGAAAGCCCCTGTCTGCGCCGAGGCCCTTTCTCAGCTCTAATTTATGGGCCACATAAAACTCTGTGAAGTTGCCCTGCATCTTTCTGAGGCAAAGTTGAGGTTTTTTACTGTTTCAAGCTGCTAATTTTTACCATTTAGAGCCAGCCTTCTGCCCGTGCCAGTGTGCATGTGTGCATACAAGTTGGCCACTTTAATTTATGTGCCTCTCTTTCTCTGTAATGCTCATAACTCACAAATGTGTGCATAATGTACAGCCTGCTCTTCCTTATTACAAGAGGCTTGGTTGCTTTGTCCTGTGCCTGCAATAACCCGGACCCCTCCTTACCCCACCCGGAGCAAGCTCTGGTACAGAGACAAGCACTGGCCTGGGAGCAGGAATTCACCCAGTGAGCCTGGCCCCGTGCTCTTTCCTGTGGGGTACACAGAGTGGGGAGTTCAGAGCAGGGGACTGGGATTTAGGGTCGAAATGAAGTTCCAGATGTGCTGTGCTAGGGAAGCCTGTGACCTTTCTAAGCCTCAGTTTCCTCATTTGCAGGATGGGGGGAGGATCAGAAATTTCTCACTGGGGTGTTGTGAGCATGGAGTGTGCTAATGACTCCGCAGGCCCCTCATAAGCCGAGGCAATATCCGAGGGCTGGATGCTGGCTATTCTAAGCTCTAAACTGCTGCCTGGGCCGAGGAGGGAGCACAGAGCAGTGTGATGCCTCAGGGCTTCCCAGAGCTAATGCAGAGGCCTTTGGATCAGCCTCCAGGCTGCAGGAGGCCTGAGCAGACAGCTCTGCACGCTCAGCTCCCCATTTCCCACCAGGGTCTCTGGTCCTTTGATTAGAGCCACTGGGCACCCGACCTTCCTCAGGAGCAATAACCCTCTCCTGGTCTTTGCGATGTTTCTCATCTGGAAACAACACAGGCGGGATTTCCCAGCGTCTCCTGGGAAGACTGGTGTTCAGTAGTTGTGGGCATCTAGAGGTGGGGAGGTTTGTGGTCTCCACAGGAGGGTCCTCACTGCACAGCAGAGGAACTGGGACTCTTGCCTCCCATTCTCCCCTCCCGCAAGGTTGGGATTATACTGGCTGACAAAGAGGGATGTTCAGCCCTTCCTTGGGGTTTGGTGGGTCCCCCAATCAGAGGACCCCCAATCCTACTCTTCCATTAGTGTCCCTTGAGGCCTCTTTCCTACTTCTAACTGCTGCTGCTGGCGAGATCCCACTTGGGTATTTTGCCACTAATGCAAACTCCACGAATTTAAAACAGGCTAATTCAACACCTACTTAGTGAAGGGAAAGATGCTGTTGGCTATTGAATATCTACTATATGCCAGGCAGAGGAATCCCAACCTGGGGGGAGGGTAGAATGGGGGGCAAGAGGCCGAGTTCCCCGCTGGAAGAAAAAGATCCAGGCGAAGGCTCTAGGGCAAGAGTAGGGGTGAGCTGGAGTCACCAGGGGAGTGCACACATCACCAGGGGCCTTGGGCAGCTGTAAAGTTGGGGTCAGTGGAGGAGGGGGGGAGCTGGGCTGTCAGGTAGCAGCTGTCTTTGCACAGAGCTGGTGGGACCCCTGGAAAGAGATCTGGTGGTCGCTCCTGCTCCCTGCTGCCCTGTGCACAGATGCCTCTGTGGGCTGCACCACAGACAGCCACGCTGGCAGATTGGAGGCCCTGGGGAACCTGGCCGTTACCTGCCTACAAACTGCATTGGCCTTGCAGGACCCATGGAGCAACCTCCGGGGAAGCAGTGGTTCTTCGTTTAGGTCTCAGAGGCGGGCCTTGTGCTGGAGAGGTGCTTGGGGAAACTGAGCTCCCGTCTGTGTCTCGGGCCAAGGCCTGGATGTCCAACTTCCCGGTCTCACTGGGCTCTCAAGTCTACCGGCCAGTGAGATGATGAGTGGAGAGAGGAGCTGAGTGGAGAGAGGAGCTGTGTGAGGGCCAGGATTGGAGTCCTCATTGGACATTAGATGTCCCACCATGGCTGCTATGGCAGAGTTAAAAGAATTTGGGCTCTGGAATCCTATTTGCTCCCAGCAGCTTTTTTGATAGGCAGGGCAAATTGGTGGAGGTGGAGCTGGGGACACTAACACTCCCCATCACCACCAGCCTTTCAGCCTTGGATCCCTCTTTGTTTGGCAGCACCTGAGGGGTAAGAAGGGTGGGGCTGTGGGATCGAAGCCTTTTCTCCCTTTACAACCTGCTTTTGGGTTCTTCAGTACACTTATTCCTGTCTGTAGCAGCCTGGTGCTTTGAATGGCGAGGTGAATTTTACTTGAGTACAGGTGGATTTGGGAGATAGTCTTTTCACTGTGGAGCAATTCCCCAAGGCGGGCTCATTTTTATCTTCCTTTGAGTCCCAGATGACCTTCAGTCCTAACCCTGTAGATCGGCCCATGGGCTCCTTCCTCACTGCCACCAACTCCTCCCTCCTCTTTTGTTCTTTTCTGTTTCTTTGCAGAACCTCTTCCCTCTTTCTCCTCCTCCCTCTGCTTTCCTTTCTTTCTCCTTTTCTGTTGTGCTTGTCAGAGTCCCCGTCCTTGGCCTGGAGGCCCTCTGCCCACCCCAGGTGGCATCTGATTGCGCTCTGCTCAGCTGACCAGCCCGGCTCCTCTGGCCTTCATAACTCTTCTTGCTACTCTTACAGACTAGACAAGACAGGAGTAACATCCACCCAAAAAGGGAACCCGGGGCTGCGAACCAGACTGCCTGAGGTACAGCTCAATCCCAGCACTGAGAGCCGGGGTGGGTGGCTTGACTCCTCCGTGCTCAATCTTCCTATCAGCAAAGCAGGACACTGAGGTTTTTAGGGCTGCATATGAGGAGTGCACTTCGTATCGCCATTCAGTGCACGTCAGATCCTGGATGCTGGCCTCCCATCTCCCACATGGTAACTGAGGCAGGGCCAGAGGGCCCTAATGCCAAGGTATTTTGTCCTTCATTGTCACAGTCTTTAGTCACCAGAGGAAATAAAATGAAGGGATGAGCAGAAGGGTTGGAGGCAGGGGAGGGAACAGAAAGGACAAGACCACTTGGTCTCTTCCCTCAACGTAGCCTCCCCACCTGCCCCATCTCACTAAGAGCAGCAACATTCAACAAGGTGCTTTAGCTGAAAACCAGAGATCATCCTTGACTTTGAACTTTCCCTCATATCCACATAGCCCAGTCCCATGTCCTGTCAATTTGAAATGTTACGTAAGGTGAGTCTTAGCCCAGAACACGTCTCTCCATTCCCCATGCCTTGCCCTTGGTCCACACCTGTCACCACTTGCCTGGTCCACTGCAGCACGTGCTGCTGGTTTTTGCTTAACCCCTTGTCCTCAGCTCTTCTCTCCATGGAAGCCACAGTCATATTTCATACCTTGAGGATCTTCAGGTGAGGCCATCAGTTTGCCATCACATATTTATTGGTGCGCTTTGGAGTTTAGTATCTGACTTGCTTGTTAGACATGCTCCAGGAGGTCAGGGTCATGGTCAGTGTCTGGGCTGGTCGTCGTTGCATCCTTAGTGCCTTGGATGAGTACCTGTTGAGCAAGTGAATGAATGGGTGCCCAGGTGGGCACTTGTTTTCCTGCTCCATCTCCTAAAGGGATGCACACCACATGGTCAAGAAGTCTCTCTTTTGTTCACAGATGTCTCCCTAGAGCAGTGGTCGGCAAACTGCGGCTCGCAAGCCACATGTAACTCTTTGGCCCCTTGAGTGTGGCTCTTCCACAAAATACCACGGCCTGGGCGAGTCTATTTCGAAGAAGTGGCGTTAGAAGAAGTTTAAGTTTAAAAAATTTGGCTCTCAAAAGAAATTTCAGTCGTTGTACTGTTGACATTTGGCTCTGTTGACTAATGAGTTTGCCGACCACTGCCCTAGATGTAGAACACTGGCTCATGCAGGCGCTTAGCAAAGCTGCACTGAGCAGATTAGAGTCGCTAAGGTAAAGGGCGTGCCTGGGCTCACTTATTCAGACCACTGGCCTAGACTTAGCTAGGGGTCACCTTCTCTGTGACATCCTCTCTTCTTGTCTCTTCACTGGCCTCCCAGGCCTTGGTTTCCGTGGAAGCTTTCTGAGCTGAGAACTTAGGTTGGGGTTAAGTCAAGATTGCTGCTTGATCATTGTCCTTGCTACCCCCAAGAAGAAGTGGGTCCTCTTTGCCATGTCCTTGTTAGGTCTGGGAGATGGTGGGTGGGCTGCGGGCACATCTTTTGGTCCCATGAACTCTTGGGAATGTCTTTGGAGCTCCACCCAGTGCAGCCCAAATCATTCTCAGACAGTCTTTCTTTCTTGGTGGTAAAAAAGTACCCCCCCACACCCACACAGTTCTGGGGACTCCCAGAAAATAGGAAAAGTGTCCCTAAGGCTTGTCCACAGAAGAGAGAGCAAAGCCTCAGAGGGAAGGAGGTCGTGTGAGGGACTCGGGTCAGGACAGCTTGAGAAGGTGAGGGTGCCATGTGACATGCCATCTCTGTCCCTCTGGGAGCTACAGTTCCCACCTGTGAGGAGGCTGTGGCATCTGTGTGGCTGCCACGTTGAAGCCCATCTGAGAGACTCACTGGGACAGGAGTACCAGGTGTACTGGTTAATAATGTGGATTTTTTTCAATAGATGGAGTTACACATATGTTGATATATATGCAATGTGATATGTATGCTAGTTTGTTGTATTGACAGCAAGTTTCAAAACTTCATATGTCAAAATTTCTGAAGGTGATAACATCATAGATATTTTTACGCTTAAAAATGTCGAATTTTATGCCAAAAAGAGAGCATTTGCGGGAAGTTTTAATTCATTACTTTATTTTGAAGAAAAAGTTATCGTATACTTCAGGAAGCTTATGGTGAACATGCTCCATCTCAAATTACTTGTGAATGCTGGTTTAAAAGCTTTAAAAGTGATTATTTCAATGTGAAAGACAAAGAACGCCCAGGTCAAGTGAAAAAGTTTGAAGACCAACAATTACAAGCATTATTGGATGAAGATGCATGTCAAACTCAGAAACAACTTGCAGAAAGATTAAACGTTGCTCAGCAAACAATTTCTGATCACTTACAAGCAATAGGAAAGATCTTGAAGGAAAATGGGTGCCACATCAACTGAACGAAAGACAAATGGAAAACCAAAAAGTCATCAGTAAAATGTTGCTTCAACGGCACAAAAGGCAAGTCTTTTTTTGCATCGAATTGTGACTGGCGATGAAAAGTGGATTTATTTTGAGAATCCCAAACACACAAAATCATGGGATGATCCAGGTCAACCATCAACATCGACTGCAAGGCCAAATTGCTTCGGAAAGAAGACAATGCTCTGCATTTGGTGGGATCAGGAAGGTGTGGTGTATTATGAGCTTCTAAAACCAGGTGAAATCGTTAATACTGATGGCTACCGACAACAAATAATCAATTTAAACCACGCTTTGATGGTGAAACAACCAGAATGTGCCAGAAGACATAGCAAAGTAATTTTGCTTCATGATGATGCACCATCACACACTTCAAAACCAGTTAAAGACACGTTAAAAGATCTTGCCTGGGAAGTATTAACCCACCCGCTGTATTCACCAGACCTTGCTCCTTCAGATTACTACTTGTTCCAATTGATGGCACACGCACTTTCTGAGCAGCACTTCAAAACATATGCAGAAGTAGAAAATTGGGTCTCTGAATGGTCTGCCTCAAAACAAGAAAAGTTCTGTTAGGATGGTATCTGCAAATTACCTGAAAGTGGGGGGAAATGTGTAGCTAGGGATGGACATTACTTTGAATAAAGCACTTTTGATGTTTCTCTTGAAATTACCGTGTTTTCTTCGATTACAAAAGCCGCATTATTAACCGGTACACCTGGTATGACAGGTGGGGATGGCGACTCTTCATCTTACCCTCTAGGAAAGTCCTGATTGAGCCACATTCCTCTCCCCCTGGTTAGGGGCCCAGCTCACACTCCTCCAGCTCACTGCCTTGGAGGTTTTCTTCCAGAGCCTTCTCTTGGGTCCTCCTGCTCCCTTATAATTTCTCTCCCGCCTGGTAGGCTGTAGGTGTTTCTCCCAGGGACAGGCTGTCTCGGCTTGGCTCGGGGTGGGGAATTGTGTGTTTGTGGGGCAGTGGGCTCAGCCGGGAGGCTGGGGGTCTCAAGCCGCCTTGTGGCTGCTCTGCGGGGTCTGGCGGAACCCCAGCCTCTGGCTGTGACATACAGCCCCCTTCATGAAACCAGACAGAATTAAGCCTTTTGTTTCCTGTTTGCTAGGCCGGCTTAAAGAAAACACAGAGGGTCCGTGCGGCTGGGGCTCCCAACAAGACGGCCTTTGTATTCATTTAATTAATCAGTTAGCTGAGGGGAAGGAGAAGAGGGAAGTTCATGTTATAAATACATGTTTTTCTTTGGCTTTTTCCCCCAAAAGACAGGGCCTGAATGGCATCCCTGGGAGAGCCCCCCATCTCACCCTAGACATGCTGGGGGCCAGGGGCCTGCCAGGCTGCAGCTGAACCCCCCCCAACCTTCCCCCTCCCCCCAGCTCAAGAGTGTGGGCCTTGCTTTCTCTGGGGAAATGTTAGATGCTGACAGGAGGTGGGGCAGTGGTGGGGGCAGAGGGGGGGTCACAGGCTCTGGACCCCATTCCCCCTCCTTGCATCGCCCTTCAAACCCCGCGCCCTCCATGGACGAGGTAACTGCACTGCTACGTGGAGAAATGTCTGTTCCATTCGCGGCCAGTGGCTCTGCAGGTGCATTTGGGGGCAAGTCCTCAGTTAAGTGCCAGGTGGTCTTCATGCTCCCTGCTTACCCCCCACTCCACAGGGAGGGGCCCACTGGTACCCAAGTGCTCAGCGGACAAAGCTCTCAGCCATGCATTCCTGGGAACAGCAGAGCCCCTCCGTGCCCCCCAACCCTCCCCTTCAGTTGCACCTTCTGAAGCACAGGGGCAAAGGAAGTATGGCTCTCGGGGCTTAGGGGAGGGGCTGTAGTTGGGGGGCTTGAGTCTCCCTGGACAGATACCCTCCACCCACTGCCATCTCTGCAGAGCCAGCTGTTGTAAAGCTTCCTTTGAAGATACTACTTAAACTTTATTTTCTTTTTGGAGATGGGCAAATTCACTCACTGTTCTCTCACTGACTCTCCTCTGCCAGCTGCCAGGTGTTTTTAGTCTAAAAAAACCTTTCATGAAGAGGTAACATTTGCAACCCCTTAATATACGGCCCTTGCCATGGAGTTTCACTGTGTGAATTTCCCCGATGGCTCTTCATCTCAAGTCCCAACTGAGACACTCTGGTATGTGGTGCCTACGATGCCAGGCCTCCTGCACACTGTCCAGAAAATCTGCAGAGCTAGCCCACAGGTAGAGAGAGGGTCCAGGGCTTGGGCCTCGTGCCTGTATCTAAATATTTAACTTGTCTCACAGGGCATCAGGCCAGTACTCAGCTGGGTGCTGCCATTGCAGGTGGTGCAAGGCCCCTGCTTCCTACCCACCTCCAGCTTCAGTGGGGGCCCTTCAATGAGGGACATGGCAGAGGCTGGAAAGCAGAGCATGTAAAATGTTCCATGGGACCTGGCTGGTGTGGTTCAGTGGTTGACCATTGACTTGTGAACCTGGAGGACATGGTTCGATTCAAGGTCAGGGCACATGCCTGGGTTGTGGGCTCGATCCTTGGTGGGGGGTGTGCAGGAGGCAGCCAATTAATGGTTCTCTTTCATTAGTGACTAGAGGCCTGGTGCATGAATTCATGCACTGGGGAGTCCCTCAGCCCACCCTGTGCCCTCTCGCAGTCCAGGACCCCTCAGCGGACATCCCTCTCACAGTCTGGGACCTCTCGCTCCTTACCACCCGCCTGCTTGCTGCTCCTTACTGCTCAGCTCGCTGCTCCTTAGCGCTGCTGTGGAGGTGGGAGAGGCTCCCGCCACCGCTGCTGTGCTCACCAGCTGTGAGCCCAGTTCTGGTTGAGCTGCACTCCCCTTGTGGGAGCGCATTGACCACCAGGGGGCAGCTCCTGCGTTGAGCTTTTGCTCCCTGGTGGTCAGTGCGCATCATAGCAACTGGTCATTCTGGTTGTTCCGCCATAATGGTCGCTTAGGCTTTTATTATAGAGATGTTTCTATCTCTCTCTCCCTCTCCCTTCCTCTCTGAAATCCATAAAAGCATATTTTTAAAAAAATGTTCCATGGGGACAGGACTGCAGGGCCTCAGTTTTCTGTCACCCCCACCCCTTCCTTCGCTGGAGACCTTCTTCCTCTCAGCCACTGAGAGAGCTACAGTTTCAGGCCACAAACCCAAATACCCTCACTCTGGAGTTTTGGGAGCACAGTCAAGGCTGAGACCTGGATGGGTTGAACTTTTTCTTAGCTCACCATCAAAATACCAGGAGTCTTATGTGACCCGGGTCAGCGAACTATTCGGTGTAACTTATCGTGCAGCTGACGAGCCTGTGCCTTGTGTGTGCCTGTCTTCTGAAGCAATGAATAAACTCAGGACTCTGGAACTCATGTCCTCTCTGGATAATATGTCAGGCCCTGCTTCCCAGCGTCATTTCCCCAGACCAGTGCTTCACCTTCACCGTCTGCAGGAAAAGAACCACCTTCTTGAGTTCCTCTGCCCAGAGTGGGCCATAGGCCATAGTTTTAGGGAAAAAGTCCTTGCTGCCCTTTGCTTGGGGCTCCTGGAGAGGTCAGACCCTCCGGAGTAAATCTCATTTTCAACATTGTTTACTAGGTGTTACTGGTTAACAATGGCAGATTTTGTAATCAAGGAAAACACGATAATTTCAAGAGAAACATCAAAAGTGCTTTATTCAAAGTAATGTCCATCATTGGTTACACATTTCCCCATCTTTCAGGTAATTTGTGGATACCGTCCCAATAGAACTTTTCTTGTTTTGAGGCAAACCATTCAGAGACCCAATTTTCCACTTCTTCATATTTTTTTAAAATTTCTTTATTGATTAAGATATTACATATGTGTCCTCATCCCTACATTAACCCCCAACCCCCTACCCCACTCATGGCCTCACCCCCCTGGTGTTCGTGTCCATTGGTTAGGCTTATATTCATGCATACAAGTCCTTTGGTTGATCTCTCCTCCCTTCCCCCACCCTCCCCTACCTTCCCCCTGAGGTTTGGCAGTCTGATGGATGCTTCTCTGCCTCTGGATCTGTTCCTGTTCATCAGTTTATGTTGCTCATTATACCACAAATGAGTGAGATCATGTGGTATTTATCTTTCTCTGCCTGGCTTATTTGACTTAGCATAATGCTCTCCATCTCCATCCATGCTGTTGCAAATGGTAAGAACTCCTTTTTTACCGCAGCATAGTATTCCATTGTGTAGATGTACCACAGTTTTTTAATCCACTCATCTGCTGATGGGCACTTAGGCTGTTTCCAAATCTTAGCAATGGTGAATTGTGCTGCTATGAACATAGGGGTGCATATATCCTTTCTGATTCGTGTTTCTAATTTCTTGGGATATATTCCTGGAAGTGGGATCACTGGGTCAAATGGGAGCTCCAGTTTTAGTTTTTTGAGGAAACTCCATACTGTTCTCCACAGTGGCTGCACCAGTCTGCATTCCCACCAGCAGTGCACGAGGGTTCCTTTTTCTCCACATCCTCGCCAACACTTGTCGTTTGTTGATTTGTTGATGATAGCCATTCTGACAGGTGTGAGATGGTACCACATTGTTGTTTTGATTTGCATCTCTCTGATGATTAGTGACTTTGAGCAGGTTTTCATATGTCTCTTGGCCTTCCTTCTGTCTTCTTTCGAAAAGTGTCTATTTAGATCAGTTGCCCATTTTTTGATTGGGTTATCTTCTTTTTGTTAAGCTGCATGAGTTCCCTGTAAATGTTGGAGATTAAACCCTTATCGTTGATATCATTGGCAAATATGTTCAGCCATGCAGTGGGCTTTCTTGTTGTTTTGTTGATGGTCTCCTTTGCTGTGCAAAAGCTTTTATTTTGATGTAGTCCCATTTGTTTATTTTTCTCTTTAGTTTCCATTGCCCTAGGAGCAGTATCAGTAAAGAAATTGCTTCGGCATATGTCAGAGATTTTTCTGCCTGTGGATTCCTCTAGTATTTTTATGGTTTCTCGTCGTATGTTTAAGTCCGTGATCCATTTTGAGTTTATTTTTGTGTATGGTGTAAGTTGGTGGTCTAGTTTCACTTTTTTGCATGTATCTGTCCAATTTTCCCACACCATTTATTGAAGAGACTGTCTTGATTCCATTGTATGTTCATGCCTCCTTTGTCAAATATTAATTGGGCATAGTGGTTTGGGTCGCTTTCTGGGTTCTCTATTCTATTCCATTGATCTATATGTCTGTTCTTGTGCCAGTACCAGGCTGTTTTAAGAACAGTGGCTTTGTAATACAGCTTGATATCTGGTATTGAGATCCCACCTACTTCGTTCTTCTTTCTCAGGATTGCTGCGGCTATTCGGGGTCTTTTTTTATTCCAGATGAATTTTTGGAAAGTTTGTTGTAGGTCTGTGAAATATGCCGTTGGTATTTTAATGGGGATTGCATTGAATCTGTAGATTGCTTTGGGTAATATGGACATTTTGATGATGTTGATTCTACCAATCCATCAACACGGTATGTTCTTCCATCTGTTTATGTCCAGCTCTATCTCTTTTTTCAGTGTCCTGTAGTTTTTTGCATATAGGTCTTTTACCTCCTTAGTTAAGTTTATTCCTAGGTATCTTAATTTTTTTGGTGCGATGGTAAATGGGATCGCTTTTTTAGTCTCTCTTTCTGTAAGTTCACTATTGGTGTAAAGAAATGCCATAGATTTATTGGCATTAATTTTGTATCCTGCTACATTGCCAAATACATTTATTAAGTATAATAATTTTTTGATGGAGTTTTTAGGGTTTTCTATGTACAATATCATGTCATCTGCAAATAAGGACAGTTTTACTTCTTCTTTTCCAATTTGGATGCCTTTTATTTCTTCTTGTCTGATCGCAATGGCTAGTACTTCCAGTACTATGTTGAACAGGAGTGGTGAGAGTGGGCATTCCTGTCTTGTTCCTGTTCTTAGGGGAAATGGTTTTAGTTTTTGTCCATTGAGTATGATGTAGGCTGTGGGTTTTTCATATATGGCTTTTATTATGTTGAGGTATGATCCTTCTATTCCCACCTTGTTGAGAGTTTTTATCAAGAAGGGGTGTTGGGTTTTGTCAAATGCTTTTTCTGTGTCAATTGATATGATTATGTGATTTTTATCTCAATTTGTTTATGTGATGTATCATGTTTATTGATTTGTGGATATTGTACCATCCTTGCATTTCTGGGATAAATCCTACTTGGTCATGGTGTATGATCTTTCTGATGTAGTGCTGGAACCGATTTGCTAGAATTTTGTTGTGGATTTTGGCATCTATGTTCATGAGGGATATTGGCCTGTAATTCTCTTTCATTGTGTTGTCTTTATCTGGTTTTGGTATTAGGGTGATGCTGGCTTCATAGAAGGAGCTTGGAAGTGTTCCTTCCTCTTGAATTTTTTGGAATAGTCTGAGGAGGATAGGTTTTAGTTCCTCCTTGAATGTTTGGTAAAACTCCCCTGTGAAGCTGTATGGCCCCGGGCTTTTGTTTGCTGGGAGGTTTTTGATGACTGCTTCAATTTCTTCCATAGTTACTGGCATGTTGAGCTGTTTAGATTCTTCCTGATTGAGTTTTGGAAGGTTATATTTTTCTAGGAATATGTCCATTTCCTCCAGGTTGTCCATTTTGTTGGAGTAGAGTTGTTCATAGTATTTTTTAACAATCCTTTGTATTTCGGTGCGGTCTGTTGTTATTTCACCTCTTTCATTTCAGTATTGCAGTTCCTTGTGTTCCACTGCTCCTCAGTATTATAAGCCAGTCCTGATAAGCAGGTGGTATGTCTTACTTTCTTGTATTCCTTTATTTGTGATTACAGAAGAGTCAATTTGTGATTCAGCCCGTGGGTGGCAGTGTTTCTGGGTTGACCTCCGGGTCTATAGGTCCTCTCTAGCCTGTGCTTAGATCCTGCTTTCCCTGTGGCACTTGATACCGGTTTGTGGGAGTGGGCTGCCCCAGAGCTGGTTCTCTGACGGTCACTCCCTGCTCTGATCCCCAGGTTCCAGAAAAACAACTTTCCCCTGCAGTCTCCTAGGGTGTCCCCAACTGGGTGATCCTATGTATTGGGCTCAGTAATCAGAAGCAAGGATTCAAAGAGGAGAAAGCACAAGTGTGTGAACTCCAGGTCTGCGCGCAAGCCCCTTTTCCCCCTTGTGTCCAAGCAGCCGGCACACTCCCAAAATTTGTAGGCTGTCCTTCTGCATCAGATCAAAATGGGTTGATTTTTAGAGATTCCCTGTGTTAGCAGCTCTGAGGACCCCTTTCCACATTCACGGATCACGCCAGCCCCAACAGCCACAGATTTTTCTAGGTGCAGACTTCCCCCGGTCCTTCAGCTTCTGCATTGCGTGTGTTTCTCTGTCCTGCTGGGACCAGAGACCTCACCTTATCCCAGGTGAAATCTGACCTTTCTGTGGTGGAGTGTAGAGCTCCTCTGAATCCGCGCGTTTGTGCCAGTTGGGGATTGGTGCTCTGGGGTTCGCAGCTGTTCGGTGGGTGCTGCAGTTGTAGATTTTCAGGCTTCAGATAACATCCACTTTCCCCTTCAAGATGGCGTGGTCTCCGCGTCTGAGCCAGTGGCTCTGGGAGGGAACCCAGCAGCAGTGAGAGCTGCCCGGTCAGGGGACCCCCATTCAGCAGTCCCCCACCTTCTCCTGGAGTATAGCGGTCCCTTAACTCTCCAGCAGACACTCCCCGTGCGACCCTCAGCTGTTCTTTCTATCTGCTCCGGGACAAGGCTTGGGACACATCTGTCTATTCCACTGCCATTTTTCCACACCATCTCACCTGGTTTTAGAAGCTCATAATACACCACACCTCCCTGATCCCACCAAACGCAGAGCATTATCTTCTTTCCGAAGCAATTTGGCCTTGCAGTCGATGTTGATGGTTGACCTGGATCATCCCATGATTTTGTGTGTTTGGGATTCTCAAAATAAATCCACTTTTCATCGCCAGTCACAATTCGATGCAAAAAAGACTTTCTTTTGTGCCGTTGAAGCAACATTTTACTGATGACTTTTCGGTTTTCCATTTGTCTTTCGTTCAGTTGATGTGGCACCTATTTTCCTTCCTTTAAAATGTTTCCCATTGCTTGTAAATGATCAGAAATTATTTTCTGAGCAATGTTTAATCTTTCTGCAAGTTGTTTTTGAGTTTGACATGCATCTTCATTCAATAATGCTTATAATTGTTGGTCTTCAAACTTTTTCGCTTGACCTGGGCGTTTTTTTGTCTTTCACATTGAAATCATCACTTTTAAAGCATTTAAACCAGTGTTCACAAGTATCTTGAGATGGAGCATGTTCACCTTAAGCTTCCCGAAGTATACGATAACTTTTTCTTCAAAATAAAGTAATGAATTAAAACTTCCCGCAACTGCTCCTTTTTTTGGCACAAAATTCAACATTTTTAAGCATACAAATATCTATGATGTTAACACCTTCAGAAACTTTGACATATGAAATTTTGAAACTTGCTGTCAATACAACAAAATAGCATATCAAATTGCATATATATCAACATATGTGTAACTCCATCTATTGAAAAAAAAATCGCATTATTAACGGGTACACCTAGTAGTCATAGAGACGGTGGAGCTGGAAAGAATTCCATGATCACCTGGCCCGAGGAGGAAGCCAGACCGACTCCCCTCCACAATAGGAAGTCTGGTTTGAGGCATGATGGTGGGTGGAGTCAGTGGGGTCTAGTTTTGGTCCCCAGGACGCAGCCAGGGTAGCTGGGACTTGGATGTCCAGGGGATGAGGGGCCACTAAAGTCATGTTTTTCAGAAGTTGACGTGTAAGTGAGTTGCCTGGTCCTCTTGTTAAAATGCAGATTTTAATCCAGTAAGTCTGAGTGGGACTCAGGTTCCCCACTGACTGGCTCCAAGATGGTGTTGATGCAGCTGGTCTGAGGCCACACTTAGTAGCAAAGGGTGTGTGGTTTATCAGTGTGGTGCTTGCAACGTACAAGGTTGCTGGCCTGTGGCTGAAGCGGGTGCTTTGTTCCAGTCGTAGGTGACTAACCCATCTTGGTTTTCATAGGAATTCCCCAGTTTAGTCAGTGAAAGTTCCCAGGATGGTTGACTGCTCAATGGCTGTTAGATCAGTTGAGGAAGAATTGATGCCACGGGCTTCCATGCCCAGCAGGCCACGTGGCAGCTTCCTGACTGAGGGCAGAGTGATGTTTTGGGCTCTTCTACTTTGTGACTCCTGTTTGTGAATCAAGAATTTTAATTCTACATTTGATTGCATCTAAAAAAAATTTTTTTTGCATAGCCAGCAGGTGATTCTTGTTGAGGGGAGGATGAGCAGAGACTGGGTTTTGTCCTTTGAGCCCCAACTATTTTGTTGTTCTGAGCAGCCCCTCCTTCAAAGCCAAGGTCTAACCCTCTTCTCTCATTGCATACCCTGCCCCAACTCATGCTCTACAGCCTGACCTTAGCTTCCGCAGATTGCATTAAACTAAATCCCCATACATTTATCAGGCACTTAGGATGTACAAGGCATTTTGGAAGACAAAAATGCAAGTGAAACCTAGCTCCTAACTTCCATCTTAAAGAAATCTATCCCCTCTAATGGGAGAGGTGATTTGTGAAAAGTAACAATACAAGAGTTAAATAATCATGAAGATTACAATGCAGACGATGTCACAGGATGTCACAGAATTAATTAATTACTGAATGAGTGGCACAGATGCTGTGTGCTGAGGGAGCTCCAGGAGGAAAGAAATGCTGTGCACTGGGCTGATCGGGAGCGACTGGGGCAGGGCCTTGGTGGGTGTGATGGAGGAAGCTAAGAAGGTGGAGCAAACACTACGGGCCACCTCCTGTGTTCCAGGCACTGTAGGTTTTCTGCAGATACAGAGGCAAAGGAGACATAACCCTGCACTTGAGGAGTCTACAATATAGGGGGAAACTCACAAAGAAAACTTCAAGGCTGGGGGCCTGTGGGAGCACCACAGAGGGACACTCAGCTCAGGCTGATGGCTGTTGGGAGATTGGAAGCAATTGTTGCTTGTGACATCTAAGCTGGCTTGAGTAGAAAGTGGTCCAAAATGTGGCCCAATGTGGGCATGAAAGACTTAAGCAAAGTGGTGCTCCTGCACAGAGGCAGGTGTGCAAGGTCCAGCATGCTGCGCATGTGCATAGAAGCAGTAGAGGATTTTGGAGTGTAAGGCGTGGTCTGCAGAATAGCCAGAGGTGAATGGAGAAGCAGGCACAGCCAGGTTAGGGAGAGCCTCGTGTGCCCTCAAAGGAGCATGTTTTCATACGGCCAAGGGGGAGCCCCTGAAGAGACAGAATGAAAATGTGGCTGAGAATAGGCTCTGGAGCCAGGTGGCCTGCTCTTGCATTTACCTATGTGCCCTTGGGTGAATGATAGTCCCTTGGGGCCTCAACTTCCTAATCCATAAAAAGGGATTAAACATAGGACCTCAGTGAACTGTTGTGAGCACTGAGTTAATCAGCATATTCTGAGTTAAAGAGCAATTCTAGAGCACAGAGAGTGCTCAATAAATTTTAGCATTGTCAGTAGTAAGGGATTTTAGGCTGGCAAGTGCCTTGGACAGATTTGAGCTTTAGGAAGGTCATGTTGGATGTGTTGTGAAGGCTGGACTACCATGGGTAAGACCAGATGCAGGGAAGCCAGTTAGAAACCTAGTGCAGTCCTCTAGGCAAGCCGTGCTGAGGGCTGAACGGAGGCGGCAAGCTGTGGATAGAGTGGAAGGGTCAGGTTGGAGAATTTAGAGAGGGTAAGGGAAAGGAAAGCTCCATGGAGAAGAGGGCATGTGACTGGGCTTGAAGGAGGACTAGGGTTTGAATAGGCAGAGGTGGAAGACAGGCATTCCGACAGATAAATGGGACAGGCAAAGGCGCCAAGTCACCCAAGTATTGGGCATAGTCAGGGAAGGAGAAATACTCGAATTTATGTGGAGTGTAGGACTGGCACAGAGGGTGATTGTAAATTGGGACTGAAAGTTAGGTTGGAGCCATGGTGCGAAGGCTTCCGTACCAGGCTTAGAAATCCACACTTTGTTCGAGAGGCCCCAGGAACCAGTGCAGGCTTTGGACATAAAGAGCAAGAGAACACTTTCCCTTATAGAAAGGTCTTGCTGACACTAATGTGTAGGTGGAACAGTGCAGAGAGCTGTGAGTTAGGAGGTGGTCCAAGAACAAAAAGTAATAAAGGAAGTAACAAGTGTGTTTGTGGGGAGAGGGGAAAGTGAATGGGGAGATGTACATGGGAGTTGGACCCATTAGGACTGAAACTGTGCCCTATAAGAATGTGTTGGCCTGGGTTAGTGAGGGGGGTGAAGTGAAAGTTGGCAGGGAGGAGGTTGGGAGAAATGAACAGAATTCCAAGATTTCTCCAACGTGGATGGACGATCAGAACGTGGTGCTGTAACGGAAACAGTGAAGACAAGCTCGCTCCACACCTAGCACAGCTGTGGCTCGTGGTCCCAAGAAGCATCTAAGGTGTGTAGGGGCTCCAGAGCATTGGGTGCTGGATAAACTGATGGTGTATTTGCTTCTCGGCCATCTACCGATCCCCACAAGCTGAGAGAATGCCTCCCTCTCATCATTTTCCTATGGAACAGACTTAATTATACCCTAACAGGAGATGAAGGAAAGATCAGCACGCAGTGGTTTATTAAGATTGATGACAAGGTCCAAACCGAGGTAACCCACCCTGCTGGCTTTATGGATGTAATCAGCATTGACAAGACCAGGGAGAATTTCCGTCTGATCTATGACACCAAGGGCTGCTTTGCTGTTCATCGGATCATGCCTGGGGAGGCCAAGTACAGGTTGTGCAAAGTGAGGAGGATCTTTGTGGGCACAAGAGGAATCCTTGATTGGATGACCCATGATTTTCGCACCATCAGCTACCCGGACACCATTCAAGTTTACTTGGAGACTGGCAAAATGGCTGATGTTATCAAGTGTGGCACCGGTAACCTTTTGTATGGTGACTGAAGGTGCTAACCTGGGAAGAACTGGCATCATCACCAACAGAGAGAGACACCCTGGAGCACTCAGCCAGCTCAAGAGCAGCATCATGGGAGTTGTGGGGTCAGCAGCCAGGTTAGGGGATGGGAGAGAAAGGGAAGTGAGGACAAGGCAGTTATGAGCACAAATCACTAAAGAGAAAGATAGGAAGGATATAATTTTAGAGGGTTAAGAAAATAATTTCAAGATGAAGTAATTCTTTATATTCATATTATAATTTATAAAATACTTCAAGTCCATTATCTTACCTAATCTTCACAATATTTAAGGAAGTCAGATGGAGGCTGTTAACCAGTGAGTCTCTGAAGGATGCAGGGCCAATCCATGTACTGATGGATGCCCACCTTCGGGCCAGTACTCTCCCTGCACTCTCATGCCTAGGGGTCTGGGGAGACGTTGTATGTTTGCAGGTCACGGTGGGTAGCCTGAGCCTAGGGGAGGCTGAAGATACATGAATACATACTCATAACTGATGGGCACATGGGCATGGAGGGTCAGAGCCCAGGTGGCATCAGCTGGGGGGGAGGGAGGGACTCTGCTTTTGAGGTGGGAGGGCAGGAGAGGGAGGCTAGAGATACAGCCTGTAGAGGGGACACAGCCAGCTGACACTGAAAACTCAAAAGACATTTACGAAGCCACACACCCACAGTGCAGGAATGACCGGGGCTGGGCTGGAGAGGACAAGCAGGCTGCAGCCCCAGAGTTTGGCTACAAGGTGAGGTCAGAGCCACCTTTATTGCGAGTGAAAGAAGGGGCAAAGAACTCTCTCCTGAGGCCCTGAGCATAGAAATCTTGAAGGTGGGGAGCGTGTCCTTTGTACCCTCACACCCCAGCCCTGTGCCTTCTTCACCCACCCTCACCTCTACTTGTCTCTGTCAGTGTTCTGGGCAGTTCTCTTGATCCAGCTCTGGCCCCAGGAGACCCGATCAGCCCCCATAAGAACCAAGTTGCTTCAGGGGAGTGTGGCCATAACTGGAGGTGAAGCAAGGTGGTAGCGGTGGTGGTGGGGACTGGGGGTAGTCCATGGATGGTCTTCCCTCTGGATGCAGGAGAATGAAGATGTGCGATAGAGGTTCTGCCAGAGCCTGGCCGGAGAACAGAGACCCCTTATAGTGGTGACCTCTCCTCCTGAGGCCATGCCTTTGATCCGGGAATCCGGGAGGGTCCATCCCGTGGGCCTGATGGTACTTCTTGGAACTTATTGGCAATCCTGAATTCCATGCCTCCATCGGTCCAACCTCACTGACTGGAACTCCAGGAATCTGCCCTCCTCACTTTCCGGAGGTCATCTAGTCCTGGTGGCTGCAGTCCTTGAAGGATGGAGCCCACGCTGTTCTTGTTCTGAGACCAAAGTCTGCATCTGGGGCGAAGGAGGTCACAGCGCCTCACAGCTTCCTGCCTCTCCCCGACGCCAGTGTGGCCTCTTAACCTGCGTGTCGCAAATCAGGCATAGGCACTGCGTTGGGGGTCACAGCCACCGTCATGGACACAGCTGGTGGGGCACGTGGGGATGGGTTCCTTCCCAGGACACCCGTGCTCTTTAGCTCAGGGTCTGGGTGTTCATGTCTCTCGCTGTGGTTGCCTCCCCCTGAGGGTGATCGACTGTCCAGTCCTGAGACTGAGGGGTTTCCTGGGACACAGGACCTCCAGTGGGAAAACCTGGAAGTCTCAGGGAAGCTGGGACAAGGTGGTCACGTGCCTCACTTCCACTTCTGAAAATGTTCAGAGGTTAGATCTTTAGATTCTACCCGCACAGCCTGCTTTTCCTCTGGGATGATGCACCATCTTGTAGGTAAAAGGATGAATTCTAAAGCGCAACACCACCGTGTAATGTAGATGCCCGGGTTGAAACCCCCTTTGTCACTCCCTGCATGTGTAAGTTTGGGTGAGTGACTTTATATTTCTGAGCCTCAGTTTCATTATCTGGGATAAGGTTGATAACACCAATCTCACAGGCCACAAGGATGAACGAGACGACATTTGTCAGTCAGGTGCATAGAATGGCCCTGGTACCTGTAGGAGATGGTACATCTCCCTGTCTCCTCCCTCTCCTTACTTGCATGAGAGTGATACCCATTGGGCAGATGGAGGATGTGAGGCTGAGGAGTAGGAATAATTCACTCTGAGTCAAAATGGCGGAATCAAAAATCAGCAACAGACTTGCAGCTCTTGTTTGCCATCTTCCTACTTGGGATTAAACAAGCTGTCTCATCTGCAGTGGCCCCTGGATGAGGGGAAGGGACCTTTTCAT
Organism: Plecotus auritus; assembly: GCF_963455305.1. Classification (NCBI taxonomy): domain Eukaryota; kingdom Metazoa; phylum Chordata; class Mammalia; order Chiroptera; family Vespertilionidae; genus Plecotus; species Plecotus auritus. Next base: position 16,498,760 of record NC_137779.1, read on the forward strand.
TTATTTGTCCACCCATCTCTCCATCCACCCACCCATCCATCCATCCAACTATGCGTACCAACCACATGCGAGGTACTGTTCTAGATGCTGGGGATCAATTGTCAACAAAGTGCATAGACTTCCTGCCTCCATGAAGCTTACATCATGGTAGGGGAGACACATGACAACACCCAGGTAGTATGATGTGAAGAAGTAGTAATCATTCTGAAGGGAAAACAAAGCAGGTTGCAGGGTAGAGAGTGGAGGGGCCATGGGCATCATTCTACTGGGGTGGCTAGGGAAGGCCTCTCGGAGGGGTGACATTTGAGCTGAGGCCTGAAAGAATGCAGCTGGGAACTTGTGGCCTGCCATCTCCTCCTCCTGGAGCTCCCAGCTCAGCCCAGCTGCCCCAGGGTGGAGTCAGCTGCGGAGGAGACAGTGAGTCCGGTGTGGCTGCACAGTAGGTGGGAGTGCAGCTGTTTTCATCAGCTGTCCTTCCACGGAGCTGACTGCATTGCTGGTCTGAGCTTTCAGGACGAGGGAGGAACCCAGGCTGGAAAATTAGTGTTGAGAGTCAGATTGCATATGAGAATAATATAAAAAGGCTGCCTTGCTCCACTTGGGGACACTCTACATTTGGGGACAAGTCACAGTGTGTTCAGTTTCCCTTATAGCTCTTTTTCTTTGGCATTGCCTTTTCCTTTAAGAAAAAAAAAAATACAGCCCTGTTTGGATTGCATGGTAAATGATTTATGAACATTATTCTTCTCCCTTAGTTCTACCTGTAGGAGCTCCAGCCCTCACAATCCTTTTCATGTTGATTAAGTACATTTGAAAGCAAAAGGAGACTCTGAAATTGCTTCACAATATAGATTAGTGGCTTCCCTGGACCCGGGAGGCATTCCTCATCTTCCCTTTGAAAGAGCTGCTTGCAGCTGGTTAAGCAGCACATCAGCCCAGAAACGGGGAGCCAGTCTGTGTGCCGAGGGGGCAGATGGAGAGTGCTCTTTCTGGAGCTGGCAGTTAGGGATTTGAGATCCTGGGGTCCCCGGATGAGGAGTGCTCCAGGAGTCATCCTTCCAGTCCAGGGGTGACTTTACCAGGCTTGGCCCTGGCTGGTCAACCCTGGTCAGGAGGATAAGAGCATGTTCTTATAGGACCTGTCCAAGCTCAGCGTTGTCAGGAAACCCCACTGAATAGGGCATGGGAGAGGCATGTCCCAGCCATCTTTGTATACCCCAGTCACATGGGAGGTGTGTGTGCAAAGGAAACATGATCCATGGAGCCAGCAGCCAGCTGACGGTCCTCTTGGCTTGTTCTATAGTTAGGGCAGGACCAGCGGCCTTCCCTAGTTCCTCCCCATCCCTGTTTGCTGCTGTGTGATGGAGATCTTGGGCACATACTCTAGGTAGGTGCCTAATTAAGGTCTAGCCTCAGAGCTCACTTTGACCTGGTCTGAGTCAACCTAGAAGGTAGACTTAAGTAGATTACGTTTCTACTGCATGTTCAGTGTCTCGAACCCCAGTCTGGCCCAGGGCCCCTTTCCACAGGTCTTCATGTCATAGATGAAGTATGTCTGTTTTCCCTGAACTCTTGGTCTGCTGCAGAAATTGTGACGTCCTCTTTCTACCCTCCTTGCTTCACAGATGTCCCTGTGAGTGGCAGTCAGCTTCCGGTCTTTCAAATTCAGGCTCTGAGGGTTTATTAGAATCCCTCGTCTTCCAAAAGTTATCCCTTCTGGGGCCTCCCTCTGTGTATGAACCCAGGTCCCTCCTCTGGCCCTTCCCAGGTGGATTTCCTTAGTCATGCCTGCTTTGCTGCTTACCTACTGGGTGGCTTTGCAAAAGTCCCTTCAGATCACTGGCTCTCCATTTCCCATTTGTTAAATGGGAATAAGACCATTTGAAGAACAAAGGAGACTCCAGTTTTGAAAAATGCTTTGTAATTGTGTTTATTATCTCCTCATGACAAACGTTAAAGTAGAAACTTAAAAAATGTAAACATTTAAAATTCTACTGTCTGGCAACATGCATTGTGGGACATGGGTGAGACGGTGAACACAGAGGGAAAGACCCCGCTCATTCATGTGGAAGCCTGAGGAGAAATACTGGTTGTGCTAACCTGGCCTCAGTCCTCCCAGTGGAAGGAGGGACTGAACTCCTGCCATTGTCTATCCCTCATACCAACCTTGAGATGTTTTGGCCTCAGCTGAGCAGCTGGTGGAAGTGAGACCCAAGGAGATAAGTGAGTTCCTCAGATCACAAAGTCAGCAAGTGATGGGGCCGAGGATCCAACCCAGTTCTGCCTGACCCTGATGTCCCTGCCTGTGATGTGATATGTCAGCACTCACCTCCTGGGCTGCCTTGAGGTCAGCTGGGCCTCCATCATTGGCCTCGACTCACTGCCACCTCCAGATCCTACCCCCCTTCAGCTGTTATTCTACCTTTAGCAGTTTACCCCCAGAGCTAAGCATTTACCCCTCTGAGTCTCCTCACTCCCCACCTCTCCCTCTCTCTCTAATGCGCACACCGGGCGGGTGCTTATGAAGCACAGATTAATGTGTCAGCCCCTTCTTCCTGGCTAAGAGAGCGCGAGTGAAATCTCTACATTGTGTGCCTGGGAGGGCAGCTGATCCTGAAAGGGTTGTCCATCTAAGCAGATTTAGTCCCCTTCTGAGTTTTGCCTGGGCTGGCCCTGCCTCTGTGCAAGTTGAATCATGCCTTGGGGTCAGCTTGGGAGATCTGCACCCTGATGTCCAAGCCCCCAGTTAACTGCAGACAGCCTCTGCCTGCGGGTACAGGTGCAGTGAGGGGTCCTCATCCCTTTGCTATCACTCAGAGACACATGTGCACAGCGCCCCTCCCCAGCTCTCTCTCTGTCCCTCTCTCCCCATCTCTCCTCTCTCCACCTTGATGTTGAAGGCTCAGTCCCACTTAAGCTTCTGTCCAGTTCCAGAGCCCCCTCTCTCTCCAGAGTGGCTCAAAGGGTCTTTTGAGCAGGAGAGCGGGGAGGTGGGAGAGTGGGAATGTGTGTGTGTGTAAGTGTGGGTGAGCAGGCATTCCTGGGCCTAGGAGGAGAGATGAAGCTGTGAGCTCCCCAGGGCTCCAAGGGTGCGTGGCTGTGTACCTGGTGACTTTTGAACCAGCTCCAACCAAGAGAAATCTGTGGTGGTAGAGCCTCAGCAAGGAAACTAGAATCTCCATGAAAACAGACTTGGGTTGGAAGCTGTCTGCTCTTGTTTGGCAGTGTTGCGCGTCCTGGAAGGGGAAGGCCGCGCCTTCCGGAGTGGTTGGGAGGCTCTCAGATGGTCCAAGTATCAGCTTGCTAGTAAGGGACTGTTTTCCCCACCAGGAGGACGGGCTGTGGGATTAGTGCAGTAGTAATTGGTTTTCTAATCAAGGCTGGATGGAAAGAAAAGCTGGGAGCCGTGGGAGAGCTCTGGACCGTGAGTCAGGGCCTTGGCAGACAGCGAGTGTGATACAGCTCCGAGACTAGCAGACCTGCCACTTCCAGGCATTGCTTATAAATGGACAGAACTTGCCCGGGGCTCTCAGCCAGGGAAGCGGGGTCTGAGCCAGGATGTAAACTCTATTTTCCACTCCCTGGTAATTCATGAAAGCCCAAGGGTAGAGGTGAAAGGGGCTTGGACCGGCCTATGAAGGTTAGACCACTCTTGGTCTCTCCCTGGCTGGGGCAGTCACACACCCGGCTCAGCTGTTTAGTGTCTGCATCTTGCTTTCCAAAGAAGCTGAAAAATGGTTAAGAAGGGCCTTTCCAGTTAGTCTTTGCTACTGAATTAAGTTTGTCAACTGTGTTGCCTCTTTCTAGATTGACGTATGGACCCCAGGTCCTCACAGGTTTTGGAATGTAGAGAACGAGGCTTTTGCCAGCTGCTGAGATGCTTTTGTGTTAAGTGAGTACAGGGATGCATTTTTCCTCCCTGGTGTATAGGGAAAGGGTAAGAATTTGTATTGGGCCCTAACCGGTTTGGCTCAGTGGATAGAGCGTTGGCCTGTGGACTCAAGGGTCCCAGGTTCGATTCCGGTCAAGGGCACATACCTTGGTTGCGGGCACATCCCCAGTGGGAGGTGTGCAAGAGGCAGCTGATCGATGTTTCTCTCCCATCGATGTTTCTAACTCTCTATCCCTCTCCCTTCCTCTCTGTAAAAAAATCAATAAAATATATTTAAAAAAAAAAAAATTTGTATTGGGTTCAGACCCCATCACGTCTTCTTCTGCCCTGCTCCAGGGAAACCCTCTATGGTGCTGCGTCTGGTGGCGGCAGGAGCCAGGGGGTAGGCAGTGAGGGGCAGAGCTGTGGGTTCGAATCCCTCTGCTCCTGATAAACTGGGTGATGGTGGGCCACTGGCTCTGACCATAGACAGCATGAGGTGAGAGAAGAGGGAGAAGGAGAAAGAAGCTCAGAGGCAGTGCTGGTGGGGCTGAGGGGCAGAGAGGTGGCTGGGAACCCAGGGTGCCACCCCTCCTGCAGTCTCCATCCCCTCTTCTTCTCCAGCTGGAGGCCAGGGCTACTGCTGTCATTGTGGCTGGGTAGGTGTGTCTCCCATCGTGCTCTGCCGTCTATAAACTGTGAGAGACATGGTTAGAATGGCCTCCCAGAGTTCTCTGTTGACCAGAGAGGCCATGATGGGCTGGATTGGGAAGTTCTGCCCAGAGCAGCCTGACTGATCAGAGGGGGCAGCTCCTCCCGCCCTCTTCCCTCTGCTAGCCCCTCGGCTCAGTCGTGGGCTAGTAACAGAGCTGCTACTGCTGGGGCTGTCGTCAAGGAGCAAGTTGATAGGAGTCTTCCCCTGCTGACCACATGCAGAGTGCACATGGGACAGGTTTGGGCTTGAAGAACATTTAAGGCATGTGCCAGTTAGAAGCTGAAAGTAGCAGCAAATCCAACCCAAAGTGTATTAAACAGTAAGGAATATATTTTCCTATACATTATGACATTCAAACCAGGACTGCTCTGGGCTGGATAAATTCAGTGGCTCAATGACATCCACAAGCCCCCGGTTCTTTGTCTGTCATCCCCCGGAGATCGGCTCTGCTTGCAGGCTAGCTTTCCTCTGGGTCATACAGTGGTGGGCATCGCACCATGTTCAGGTTTAAAATTAGAAACAGTAAAGTGAGTCAGCTGTAAAACTGGGGGGCGGTGGGGGTCGGGTGGGGGGGGTAATGGAGGCTGTGACAAATGGCCTGTTGTAATTCATATAAAAAATTTTAAAAGCACCTGTAAAACATTTTAAGTAAAGTCAAGAGATAAGTGAGAAACTGGAAAAAAAATTGCAACTCACATCGCAGGGCTATTTTCCCGAACATACAAAGAGTTCCTAAGAATCAACAACAAAATACAACCCAATAGAAAAAATGGGCAAGGAATCTGAACAGATTATTCATAGGAAATACAAACGGCTCAACATGTAAAAGGATGTTCAGTCTTACACATAATAAGAGAAATGAAAACTATCCTGAGATAGCATTAATCATTCATGTATTAAATGGGCAACATTCAAGAAGTTTGTGACACACTGTATTGACAGGGGCAATTTGGTAATATCAAAATTATAAATAATTTGCCATTTGACTCAGCAGTTTCAAAATAGGGAATTGATCTTAAGATATACTTGCACATAAGTGAAATTATATATATGCTAAGTTTATTATTTGCAACACTGTTTGTAATAGCAAGCAATTGGAAATGACCCAAATGTCCTGACAGTGGAATACTATGCATTTAAAAAGAGGAATGTGCAACTTCTCTTTGTACTGTTATGGAAAGATCTCTAAAAAATGTATTTGGAGTGTCAAAGGAAAAAAAAATCACGAAGGTTCAGAAAAGTGTGCATAGAAGATAGAAAACAAGACTCTGCATTTGTGTTTGCTTGGACAAGGGGGAGACAGGAAAGAGAGGGAGACATTTCAGTGCATACTTTTATACACCGTTTGATTTTGAACCGTGTTACATGTTACCTTTTTCAAAACCAAACCAGAAACACTGAGCAAATCCCATGAAACCTCTGGGAAGACCTGCTGACTTTCCCCTGGGCTGTGAATTGTGGAGTAGGAAAGGAGTGGATTTAAGTAGTGATCTAGAAGTGAACGCCCCCTGGTTGGGTGAGGGAGAGAGAAAAAGGGCAGAGGCAGAATCAAAGGTGGTTGGCAGACGTGGATAACTGCTCAAAGGGCATGGTCTTGACATGGAACACGGGAGAGGCATGTTGGGGGAAGAAGGAGGCCTGGAGCATCACTTCACCTTGAGAACCTGGTCTCTGCACTTCCCCAGTCACTCAGTCCTGGGACCCTACCTTGTTCTATTTCTCTATCAGTCCCCGGACTTACAGTTTGCTGGTGACAGGCCCCCCCCCCCCCCCCCCCCCCCGCCACTCCATCAGACCTGTGAGCATAGTCCCTGGGGTGTGAATCCTGAGACAGAGCTGGGTCTGCTGGTGGCTCTGGCAACAGCCTGAGCGTGGGGTCTCCCAGGGAGCAGAGTAACAGATGTCTGGAGCTCTAGGGACAGGGAGGAGGCCCAGCAAGTGGACACAGCCGCAGAAACCCCACAGTCGCCACTGGGTCAGCGTGTCCCAGAGAAAGGGTGGGTCCTTGTCTTCCATTTCTTATCTCTGTTCTAATTCTCTCTGGCTCACCATCTGCTGCCAGAGAGGACTCTGGGGCCGTGAGCCCTGTACCTGTATCTTCCCAGGACTAATGTCTGCCCAGGGGCACCATGGCACTGATGGCTGTAGGAGAGTAGATGGGGCGGGGAACCCAGAGGAGAGGCCCTCTAGGCAAAATGAATGTGTTTTATGTGACACTCATGTGAGAGATGCAGTGGAATGGGACGTGTTTGTGGTACATGTACCTTTTTCCGGCAATAGCAGTCCACCCAGCTCTGGGCCCTGCTCCTGGCGCATCGGCAGAGATAGGGCCAGGAAAAAAATGGACTTGGACTTGAGGCTAACAGCAGCTGTGCTTGTCGGAGTTGGAAGCTTTATGAATTGGTGTGTGAAACAGGGCCACACTCTCGGTTTCAATTGTAGCTGGAAAGGATTAGAAGACAATTAATAAATCATTTAGTGCCCCGAGTTTAAGTAACTTATTATTATGGGCTGCATCTCTTTATTACGCTTTACTGAGCAACATTGGCGAATTTCCTTCAAATGTCACACAATTTGTATGCCATTTGTTTCAGAAGATTTTTTAATGCACACATAAATTATTAACCTGAATTCTTTAGGACACATTGCCAGAATCCCAACCCCTCTCCCACCATCCCTATGAGTCTCTTAAAGACCCCCTGTCCCCAAAACGATGACTGTGCCAGGCCTGCTGTCCCAGGGGCTGGGGAGGGCACAAGAGCCACTGGCTGTCTCCTTGGATTGGGCACCTGGGCAGAGACCTAAAGGGGCTGTGAGGAAAACGCTCGTGTTTTGGGATGATTGGCTGGAGGCTGGAGAGGAACAGTTGACCAAAACCCTTCCTTCCAAAGATTTGGTAAAAATAGGTCAGGCTGGCAGAGTGGGCCTGCCCTTAAATAAAACCGGGTCCTGTTGGTGGGGAGCTGGGAGCATTTCAGACACCCTGGGCTCCAAGCTGTGATGTCATCGATGGGAAGCCTCATCCACAGAGGGGCGACCTCTTTCTCTACGATGAAGTGAAGAATCGTTTCCACATTTCCTGGGCCTGATGCTGTGTCGTCCTTTTGTTTGTCTTGATGGAGAGTTTAACGTTTTGGTAAGATAACATTTTAGTTGACTCCTGAATTATTACAGCCCCTCCCCACAAAGATTCTCATCTGAGTAGCCAGGGACTGGGTCAAAGGACAAACTGATTGGCTTGCCCCTCCTTCTTCAGGTGCTTTTCTAACACCTGTACAACACGCACCTACTGAGTACCTAAAGTGATAGGTGCTCCTGGCTTGTGCGCACGCAGATATGTGTGTTGTGTGTGCATGTGCACACATGTTTACACATGTCTTTGTATGTGCTGTATGTGTGTGCATGTATTGCCTTCATCTTGCTGTATGCATCATCATACTACCCCGGCCTGCATAGGAGTCAGTGCCTGGTGAGCGAATGAATGAGCCAAACTGGAAGGAACACAGGCAGCTTCTGAACAAGCTCAAGAATAGTGACAGGAAGAACCCGGCAGCCTGGAAGCATTGAGAAGGGGCTGCACTTGGTATTTTTCCAGACAGCTCAAGGGTCCTCCACGGGTACTGAAATAGTGGACATGCTTCCTGCCTTCCTAAGAGAATAGTCCAGAACCTTCCGTGATATTTTCTCCTTGGCCTACCCTCCTCAACCTCAGTGTGCCTTCTGGGGACGCCTGAGCCTCCTCATCTCGGGGTCCTGTTGGCTGGGAGCTGGGAGCATTTCAGAGACCATGGGCTCCAAGCTGTGATGTCATCGATGGGCTATTACAGAGGCCCAAGATACCAGACACTGAACCTGTTAGAAAGGTGTGCAAAATCAGAGCGAAGAAGCTGTAAGTAGGAGCAGGGGAGTTTCCCTAGGACAGTGGTCAGCAAACCGCGGCTCTCGAGCCACATGCGGCTCTTTGGCCCCTTGAGTGTGGCTCTTCCACAAAATACCACGGCCTGGGCGAGTCTATTTTGAAGAAGTGGCATTAGAAGAAGTTTAAGTTTAAAAAATTTGGCTCTCAAAAGAAATTTCAATCGTTGTACTGTTGATATTTGGCTCTGTTGACTAATGAGTTTGCCGACCACTGCCCTAGGAGAAGGCTCAGAAGCTTGAGGTCAAAGATTTTGTGACTTGTACTTTGACTGCTTAGAGATTTAAAAAATTGTTTCAGTATGTTTATATGAGGTTGGATTTATGGGGTTACTGCATAACGAAATCACATGCGGGTGAGGAAGGCATTTAGGTCACAGAAAGATGGCCTGTCTCCTTTGAGGTGGGAGTGAGGGGGTGGGTTGGTAAAGGCATTTTATCTATTAATTCCCTTTCAAGAGCATCAGTAGGGAAAGTTTCTGATTGGGTCACTGGGAGTCACAGAAGGCAGTTTCACCAGGAGGGGCCTCTGCAGAGAGGATTTGCTCTCAGTGTTGGGAAAGCCTCAGGCAGCCCTCCTTGCCAGCTCTGCCACCCCTTTGCCCTGGAGGGAGCTTGCTCTTCACTCCCAGACTGAGCTGCTTTTGTGTCTCCCAGGAGGGAAGACCTCACTGCAGCCAACAGAGGGGCCTCCGGGCCAGCCCTGCCCAAGAGGGCTTTCAGCGTCCCCACGCCCAGGGACAGTCACCTGTGCCAGCCTGTGGCACCACCAGCTCTGCTGCCGGCAGGTGCCAGGTGGAGACAGTCAGCTGCTCAGGAGAGAGACTGTTCTGGGTAGTTACAGCTAGCAAGGGATCCCGTTTTATCTACCTACCATCAGGGTAATCTGTCCTCTGCTGGAGGCACCTCGAGGAGCAGTGAGCAGGTACGGCAGATGGCAGTGCAGCCAGGTGATTCCGGGTGATGGGCTGGAGAGGGAGGAAGGGTCAGCCCTGATCCGGAGGCTGTGCACTGCTGCGAACTCAGGAACCTTCCGCCCTCCCCTGTTTATGGTGAAACTGGGCCTCCTTCACGAGAGGCAGTTTTCCTACTCGGTTTGTTCTCAGATTGGTGTTACACCCTGGAGCCAAATTAGTGGCTGAGAACAATTGGAAACAAATGCTCTTTCAGCATCCCACTGTGATCTGGATGCAGGTGGGACAGGAGGCGGCCTTCTCTACTAAGCCACCCTCCTCGGAGAGCCAGCATCCCAGCCATGGCCCAGCGGAGTCCCCACGCTCAGCCGTGCTGCACACACCTGCCTGCCCTCCGCCAACAAGCGGGAGCCCGGAGCCCTGTGAAGTTATTTATGAAACAATATTCAGGACCAGCCCCCAGGGGCAAGTTAGGAATAATGAATGGAAGTGCTAATCGGAGGAGGCCCAGGCTGCTCAACGGGCCTGGAGCCGGCCTGCTGGGGAGGGGGCTCGCTCCCTGGAGGCTTCTTCCTACAGCCACCATGGTGGGCACCCTTCTCGGCCATGTGGGTGGCTGTTGACTTGGCCTGGATGTCAGAGTGAATATTTGCACGGTCTCACCTCTGTCTGGATGTGCCTGCCTGAAGTGGGAGGCTCTCCTTTGTGATCCCTACATACCTTTGTGACACATAACCCCTCAATCCACTGGCCTGTCTCTCCTAGGCGGCTTGAGGGCAGGGAGCTGGATTCTCCAGTCCCGTAAAGGGTCTACACTCAGAACACTTCTGGTAAAGCACAAAGGCCCCGCTGGCCTGGCTTCCTACCCTGGACTTCCCTGGACATGTCTCCACCCCTCGCAACCTGTTTCTGCAAATGTGAAAGGAGGAGGTCAAAATAGATGATCTCTAAGGTTCCATACAGGTCCACCCGACCTGGTTCTGACCCACTAGCTCCCCCATCGCCCTTGGGCCGGCTCTTGTGGGTGGGCACTGCCCATCATGGCTGCGGCCTCTGCGCTGGTCGCCCGGCTTGGCCATTACGCAGGGTTTCGGTCTGGGTCCTCTGCTCTGGTGGCCATATACTATCCCCTGCCTAAGCTATTTCCCCTTGACATATCCCCGCTTCTGTCACTTTTCTGAGTCAAACATTTGAAAATTTCTTACCCAGTAAAGCCAGATGCAAGATGAGAACTCTTTGGCACAAAGCAATATATTTGCTCTGCCCTCCTGGGAGGCTGCATTTACTCTTCTTTCTGTCCCAGACCCCATTCAAGGCCCAGTGAGAGGGCCTTCCTTTCTACTAAGGTGGCCTGTGGCCATCACACCCTGCGCTACACCCTGTTCAGGGGAGCGGTGGCGTGGGGTCTCCGCCCACTTCTCTGCCCCGTGCAGACCTGCGCCTGCTTTCTGGGAAACCAGTCATACCTCCTTGCATGAGAGAAATACTTGTAACTTTTCAAAGTACATCATTATTTTACTTCATTTTAAAAGTATGTCTATGTTGCAGACAAGGCAGGATAAACATCTTGATTTATTTGAGGCCCAAATATTTATTGGCATCTAGTCCAAGATTCCTTGGCATCTTGGAACTTTCAAGCTGAATGCGAGCTTAGTGAGTATCTTCTGCGCTGATTCTTAACTTCTCGGAGGATTTGACAGCCTTGAAGTCGTGGTAAAGTTTGTAAATCTACAGAAAAGTACACACACCGATGCTGTTCTGGATAAAATCTCAAGGGGTTTGTGGACCCCTAAAACCTTAAGATTCCTCTTGCCTTAACTCAGCCACTCAGCTCAATAGATGGAGAAATGGAGGCCCAGAGAGTTAGGGGGGCAGGCGTAAGGTCAAGGACAATAAAGACCAGAACTGCTCCTAGTTCTGGTCTAAAGCCCTTCCCCACCCCCGCTTACTGCGCTCAGCACAGGAGCCTCCCAGTCTCTCCCCGTAGGACCCAGCTCATCACTCATTGCTGTGTCTCCATGCCTTTCGTTTCAGACTAGAGAGGACCCAGCTCTACTAGACAGTCACCTCTCTCCTCCCACCAGTTAAAAAAATTGTTTTTCCTTTTCTTTTCTGCCCTAAATCTTGTCTCATTTCCCAGCATCACCTTTTGAAATCACCTTGGGCCAGATGTTCCCACAGGAAAGCTGCCTCCCCTGTGAGCGGACTGGCCCAGGAGCCCAGCCCCTTTGCTCCTGGCAGCCCACCCCTCTGCATTCTCCCACTGTGGCTTTCGAGAATGGGGGTCCCTGCTGTCTCTGTCTGCCTGGGCCCATATCCTCTCCTGGGCTTTCGGCTGCTTATTTTTCTGCTCTTTAATACCCAGGCTCTTTTTTCTTTAAATATATATAAACTGGGTGAAGGTAGTAAAAGAATACACACACACACACACACACACACACACACACACGGGCAAAAATAGGTTTACAGTTGTAATATGAATAAATAATACAATATTAATAAATAATAACATAACAATAAACTGTATTTTTGTATATTCACAACTATAAACCTACTTTTGCCTCTCTCTCTCTCTATATATATATATATGTGTGTGTGTGTGTATATATATATATATATATATATATGGTGGTAAAATACATATAAAATTTACCATCTTAACTATTTTTAAATGTACAATTCAGTGGCATTAAGTACATGCATATTATTGTGCTCCCATCAACACCATCCACCTATAGAGTTCTTGGAAAACTGAAACTCTGTATCTATTAAGTCATAACTCCCCATCTCCCCTCCTCCAGCACCTGGCAACCACCATTCTACTTTCTGTCTCTATAAATCTGTGTGTGAAATCATAGAGTATTTGGCCTGTGGTGACTAGATTATTTCATTTAGGAGAATGTCCTCTAGCCTCATCCTTGTTGTGGCTTGTGTCAGAACTTCCTTCCTTTTTAAGACTAAATGATATTCCATCGTATGTACACATCACATTCTCGCCTATGCTTTCATCATGGATGGACACTTGGGTTGGCTTTTGTTGTGAACATGGGTTTGCAAATGATCTCTTCAAATCTTGCTTTTAATTCTTTTGAGTATATATGCAGAAGTGGAGGGATGGTTTTAAGGTGTCATTATTCTCTGCCCTTGCTCAAGTCTATTTTTATTTTATTCTTAAACTGACATCTTTTGAGCAACTACTGATCTCACTGGGTCTGTGGCACATGCCACAAAGGGCGCTTTGTCAGAGAAAAAGGAGCTTTGGGGACTCAGCTGTCTTCTCTCTGCAGTGCTTACTATGTGCCAGTTGAGGCAGCAGGGAGGCCTTTTTAGGGAAGATGGCTGAGGGTTTCATATAATTGAGTGCTTACTATGTGCCAGACACTGGGCTAGCTGAATACCTTCTATGTACTGCAGTAACGTATCCCATTTGACCTTCCTGGGTTGAGATACCTCCATTATAATATTTATAATGTGATATATAAATCAGATATATATGTTTATAGATTGCTTTCTCCATTAGAATGTGAGCTCCATAAAAGCAGGGACTGTTGTGTTTTCTTAGTTATTATATCTCTGATGCCAGGCACAGTGCCTGTTGCATATGCCCAAGACATTATTAAGTTATTATTAACTTAATGCTACATGGAGTAAATGGATGAACGAATGGATGGATGAATGAATGATTAAGCAAGGTACTGTGTCTACCTGCAAGAAGCTTACAGTCTGGTAGGAAGATAGACACACTAAAATTATAATGTAAGGCAAAATATAGGGGCCTTGTGGGGTGCATAACAATGTGTGAGGATGCCCAGAGTTGACCTAGGAAGTACCTTTGTGTCCTTGGCAGGTTATTCCCTCAACATTGATAAAAAGGCCCATGTCACTGAGGAGCTTTAAATCCATTTTCTCAGCAGTTCCCCCACAACATCATGCTGTGATATTATTATCACCAGTTTTCAGGGGGAGGAAACCAAGACGCAGAGAGATTCAGTAGCTTGTCCAAGGCCACACAGCTAGGACGCAAGGTGGATTTGAAGTCAGGTCTGGCTGCCTCTCAAGTCCAACCTCTTTGTCTTTCTCTTATCAATTATTTTTATTTTCTTTATTCAGTTTCTTTTCAAAAACTGCAAAAGTGGCTCACTGCAACCAGAAACAAGGCAAAGATATGCTAAAGATGGAGAGCTTTCATCCCTTGTCCCCGTTCTCCCATCGGCTCACTGTGAACACTCAGGCTGTTCCTTCCACTGCCTCTGTGCTCACACAAACACAGGCAAATGGTGAACTCATTCTTGAGTCTTCTCTGTTTTCACCAAATGGAATTCCACTGCACATGCCACTCTGCTCCTTACTTTTCTTACTTTGAGCATTATGGCCAGCTTGCGTTGCGAAAGAAACAGATCCAATTTGTTCTTACAGCATAGTCATACCCCAAGGTACTTGGCCATTCCCCACTTGGTGGGACATCCAGGCGTTTTTGCACATCTTCCTGCTGAAGATGCTGCCCCTTTGTCCTTATGCATTGCTGCTCTCCTCTATTGGATACATTCTCAAATGGGGGCTGCGCAAAGTATGTGTATTTTTAATTGTCATAGACACTATTATACTATCTTTCTCAAAACATAGTAGCAACCCAGTCATGCTTTTTTGTTATTGTTAATTCTCACCTGAGGATATTTTTCCTTTGATTTTTTTAGGGAGAGGGGAAGAGAAAGGGAAAGATATAGAGAAGCATCGATTGAGAGAAACACATCGATTGGTTGCTTCCTACACAAGTCCTAACCAGGGCCTGAGCCGGGGAGGAGCCTGCAACCAAGATATATACCCTTGACCGGAATTGAACCCGGTCTGCAGGCTGATGCTCTATCCACTGAGCCAAACTGGCTAGGGCTCCATTGACATTTTCATGTCTCCTCAAAGCCCAGTGCCTTTGGGCTCATCCCAGCCTCTTCTGACCTAGCTGGGACCCTACAGAAAGGTTGAGGGACTCCTCTTTCCTCTCTCACCCTGTGGCCACACGTGGGCCCTGGGCATTGCTCTGACCTCTCCCTCGGCCATTGACGACTGGCTGTCAGGGTACTGGGTTATGGCCCTAACTCTGATGGTCCTTGGGCAGACCACTCAACCATTCGGGTTATTGGTTTTTTCATTCACAAATGGAAGGAGGCTGGGTTAGCTAGATTAGCTGACCTTCCTGGGTTGAGATACCTCCAGAGCTGGCTCGCAGGTGGAGCACTGGGATCTGTCTGCTTTGGGGGAGGGGCACTGCAGAGAACATGAAACCCTCAGCCATCTTCCCTAAAAAGGCCTCTCTGCTGCCTCAACTGTTGGTTCTGCAAGGAAATCGTGTGAAAGGTGGGATTCTGGAGCCAGACTGAGTCAGACCCAGGTTAGACTCAGCTCAGCCGTGTACCAGCTTTGTGGCCTTGGGCAGCTTCCTTCGCCTTCTGCACCTTGATCCCCGGGTCTGTTAAGTGAGCAGAATAAAATGGCCCGATGCACCAGAGCCGTGCTGTCCAATACAGCTTTCCCCAGTGGAGGAAGTGGTCTCTATCTGAGCCCCCAGAGCGACAGCCACCAGCCACATGGGGCTGTCCAGCACTTGAAATGTGACTGGTGAGAGTAAAGGCTGAATTTTAAGTTTTATTCAACTTTAATAAGGATTTGAACTTAGAAAGCCACTTGTGGCTAGTGTGTACCTTACTGGACTGTGCAGCTATAGAGGATGAAAATGGGATACGTTACTGCAGTACATAGAAGGTGTTCAGCTAGCCCAGTGCCTGGCACATAGTAAGCACTCAACAAATGTTTGCTATTATTAGGTATTATGTGTCTTGCTTTCCAGCCCACCACCCATGGCTCTGTGACACCTCACACTGGCTGTCGCAGAGTCACTTGGGGGAGGGCGGGCGCGGGAGGTGTTGCAGCGGTGGTGCATGTCAGTAATGAGCCTTGCACTAAATGTTTCTGGTCTGCTACTTTCCCTGGAGGGTCATGTGAGCCCGAGTGGTATGTGGCCTGCTTTGCAAGTGATTAACATGGTGTAAGCAATCTACATGGAGAGAAAAACCCTCCGTTGGTATTCCATTATTCTATTAGAGTTTCAGAGCTGGGATTAAGTGGACATGATTTCTTCCTATGGGCCATTAATTTTGTTTTATTGCTGGTCTGATGGCCATTACCCTTTTTTGCCAATGCATTCCCCCATTAGGTTTGTACAATTAACAAAATATGTGCTGTTAGGGCTTTGATAGGAATAGTGGGATGGAAATAACCGGAGGGGGTGCAATACCACTGAGTTGGGGGTGGGAAGAGGCTGGACTTAGGGGTGGGGCCTCAGGAAGAAAGGGGGTGTGGCCTCTTTGTAGCCCTGCCCTGTAGCCCTGGGCATTCCTGGAGATCATCCCTGAGGCCCTGGCCTGCTCTCTCTGCCAGGAGTGGAGGAGTTGCCCGGGGGAGAGGGAAGGACACGGGTGGGCCTGCCTGGTGGCGATGGCCTTTCTCCAGATCCCCTCCTTCAGCCTCCAGCTGGGAACCGAGTGAGCTACCCTGCCTGACCCACCCATACTATCACCTTGAACCTGAAACTCCTCAGCAGGCAGCTTGCGTCAGCCTCCAGGTGTCTGGCCCTGTGACAGGAGAGACTCCGGGTGACGCTTTGCTTCTCTCTGTAGGTCACACAGGAGGGCCTGGGCCTGATTAAGGGGCAGCTGGTACTCAAGATCAATGATTGCCACATGGAAATGCAGGATTGGCCTCATCAGGTCATCCAGGTCTTTAAGAAAAGTTAGAAATCTGGATTTTTAAATGAGATTTCCCACTTTTTAGATGGTGGCAGAATTTACAAAAACACCGGACAGGGCAGAGTTCACCTGCGGGCTGCCAGCTGACCACCTCTGCCAGGCAATGAGGAGTCATTGAAGGGCATTAAGGACGAGTGGATGAGATCAAATGTGTGTTTCAGAGAGATCTCGGGTTGTTGGGAGGTGGTGGGTAGGTAAGGATGGGAAGAGGCTGGAGGCTGGACCAGTTAAGGGCCCAGGAGAAGAAAGGACGCTTGAGGCAGGTCAGTGACCTGGGATGGAAGGAGAGCAGTGACACTCCTGGTGAGAAAAAGCAAGTCTTACTCTTGATGTGTTCACACCTCAGAGGATGGCCACAGGGCCAGGCAGGCTGCCCTGTGAGCGGATCCTCTGGCCGCGGAGGGGTGGCCTCTGCAGGGGCCTTGCCGCCTGGGAGCCCACGCTGCTCTGTATGGAAGTCCTCCCGTCCTCACCGCCTTCTGTAAACAGGTTATGAGTGTCTCTCACTCCTTCTCCCAGTCAGGAAAATTATTAGGATTAGCCTGCCAGTGCCAACAGTCCTTTATAGGGTCTTCTGTACAGGTACAGCCCCAAGAACAGAGTCTTGGGTCTGGGCTGGGCCTGGAGAATATGACTTAGGCACTTTTTCCAGTATCTCTACAACTGGGTGCCCAGCGCTGCCTGTGGCCCAGGGGACTGAGGACGGGTGTGAATCAGCATCGGTTCTTCTGAGGAAGCCCATGCAATGCTGGCTGGGTTACTGTCTCAGAGCCCAGTGTTTGCTACCAGGTACTAAATTAATGACAGTCAGGACACAAGCCCACGTCTGTGATGCCCTGGTCTACTGCTCTCCACTTCAAACCATGGCTCATCTCTCTCCATCCTCCCAGCTAACCCAGGTGAGCTTCATGGTGCTTGCTCAGCTGTCCTTGAGTACGTGCTGCCTCCTATGGAGGTTTTCCTCTGTCCCTGTCCCCACCTCCTTTCCAAACAAACATGAGCATTCAATAACTCCCTCCTCATTTACCATTTAACGAATTTCCTCCTATTTATGTGACTGGTTAATCTCATTTATGGTTCCATTTTATTTCCATGGTGAGTAAAACAAGCCTTCATTTCAATTCTGGTTGCATTATTGCGTGGGTGCTTATCTGAAAGCCTTTACATGATTGCTCGCCTGCCAGGACCACAGAGCTGGCTTTGGAAAGGCCTAAAACCTCATGCACACAGATGATTCCCCAGCGTGGGTCCTGGGTCAGTGCCAGTCCAGGGAGACTTTCTGCTCATTCATGGTCATGAGGGCAAAACAAGGACAATGTGGAGAGGTTGCTTGTGCACATGTGTACATATGTATGCATCATACACATGTGCATGTATGTGTGAGAGGCAGGCACAGGCTGAAAATGCTTTCTATGATGCTCTACTCAACTCAAAGGATTGCTCTTTTTGCTTTCCTCACCTTTGGGGGGTTGAATTACTTAGTGAAATGATGGTGAAGAGACACTTAATATTTTGTCCATATGTAAGTTTGTCAGCTCTTTCAGTCTCCTGCTATTTGTGACATTGTGCTGATGGGTGAGACCTCATCCAGGAGACCACGCTCTGGAGCAGCTTCTCACCAATGCAGGATCCTCTATCCTGTGTGGAGAGCTCGCTATATCTGCGGAAGCCCAGCTCAGGTTTGGTTGATTCTGACTGCTAGAAACTTCTTTCTTATGTTGAATGGAAGACTGGCTTCCTCTAACATCCATCAGCTAGTCCTAATCCTACAGTCCAAAGGAGTGCAGTTTCTCTTGCATGGTTTCTTCAAATGTTTGGAGGACCACCATGTGGGAGAAAGGTTGCTGCTTTGCCAGGATTTCTAGGACCAAAGGCAGACAGTAGAGAGGGACAAATGAAAGGACAACTCTAGCTTCTTCCATATCTTCTACTTCACCGCTCCTAACGATGAAAATAGCAATAGCGATAGCTGACGTTCAGTGAGTGCTTATGTTGTGCAAGGAACTGCTGAGCACTTCACAGTATATGAAATCTTCAGTCCTCACAACTAATCTCAGAGGTAGAGCCCTTGTCAGCCCCATTTTACAGATGAAAAACTGAGGCACAGAGAAGTTGAGTAATTGCCCAAAGTCACACTGTAGTAAGGGCCAGAGCTGTGCAGCCTGATTCCAGAGCCTGCACTATTAACTACTGAATGTTTTACCGGTACTTTAACTACTAGATGCCTTCACCTATCTCTCTTCTACTCATCGCTCTCCAAGTTATTAAAATATGATGCCAGAATTGCACCAACAAACACAAAGTAAGGGACCATGTGCCCCTCGGTTGGACATGGTATGACTATTAATACACCTAAGATCATGATTAATGGGTTTGGCAATGGTACCACACCCTGGGCTCATCCTGAGCTTGCATTTGATTCAGCCCACTTTTTTAAAAAACCAGGTTATCTATGCTGTGTTTTTGCAATTGATTTTTGAATGTGAGAGTAGGATTTAGTGTATATATTCTTGTCAGAAATTTTCTACAATTCTGTAAAAAATAAAAATGGATTTTCATGTGGACATAATATAATTTAATGGTTTAGAGTGATGGAATTGTAGGCAGTTGTACGTTATCTTCAAAATTATTATATTTATTGCTGCCATGATGTTATTGTGCAAAAAGTAAAAACCGATAGAGGAAAGATTGACTTTTTAGTTTTGGCCCATCCTTTCAGCATGTTAAAAGCATTATAACACCCTTGAATCCATGTCTCTCGCATAGCAACCACCCCTCCCAGCTTTGCAGCATATGCACATGGCAAGTCTGCCATATCTTCTTCCAAGATGCTGGTATCTCCACAGCCAGTCCCAGGGGCAGGGATGAAGGCCCGCGCCCTGCAGTTCAGTTTGGAGACTTCCTGTACTGAGTCTAGTATGCTCAATAGCCACGTGACCATACTTTAAAGCAGTGGTTCTCAACCTTTCTAATGCCACGACCCTTTAATACAGTTCTTCATGTTGTGGTGACCCCCAACCATAAAATTATTTTCGTTGCTACTTCATAACTGTAATTTTGCTACTGTTATGAATCGTAATGTAAATATCTGTGTTTTTCGATGGTCTTAGGCTCTATAGCAGCGGTTCTCAACCTGTGGGTCACGACCCACAGGTTGAGAACCGCTAGCAGGGTCGCCTAAGACCATCGGAAAACAAAGATATTTACATTACGATTCATAACAGTAGCAAAATTACAGTTATGAAGTAGCAACGAAAATAATTTTATGGTTGGGGGTCACCACAACATGAGGAACTGTATTAAAGGGTCGTGGCATTAGAAAGGTTGAGAACCACTGCTTTAGAAGAATACAAGTTGAGCTCATTGCCAATCAGGGGCTGATTCTGAGTTGCTGGTTGTGGATTCTGGTTGGAATGAACAAAGTCCATCATTAAACATTTCTGAGAACCTGATGCATGCTGGGGATTCTGCTGGGTTCCAGGGCTATACAGACGTATAAGATGTAGCCCTCGTCCTCAGATCTGGTCTTGTCTCTGATGTCATGCAGATGGTGGTAGACAACCCCAGAGGAAGTGCCTCATTCTGGGGGACACCATCATGAACAAGGACATCTTCCTCCCATGGGCACATCACACTACCCGCCCCCCAGCCCCCTGTGCCTGAGTCTTCTACCTGAAATCCCACCTCTTCCAAGGAGCCTCTCTGTCTTAAATAGAAGGAAAATACTAAAGGTTGTGGAGATGGGGCAGGACTTCTCTTCATGTCATTTCCTTCTTGAAAAGCCTTCCGTGGTAACTTGGTGTGGTGACAGTAACTAGACCTGTGGTGATCACTGGGTAGGTATGTAGATGTCAAATCACTGTGCTGTACACCTAAAGCTAATGTAGTATTGTGTGTCAACTGTACTTTAATTAAAAATCAGAAACTTCAATGGCTCCGTGAGCTCACAGCCCAGCCTGGCCTCTCTGTCTGACACTCTAAGCCAGGGGTCCTCAAACTTTTTAAACAGGGGGCCAGTTCATTGTCCCTCAGACCGCTGGAGGGCCGGACTATAGTTTAAAAAAAAAAACTATGAACAAATTCCTATGCGCACTGCGGGCCCGGGACGAGTCGGCTGCTAAGCAGGACAGGTAGCGGCACCCGGCGGGCCGGATAAATGTCCTCGGCGGGCCGCATGTGGCCCGCGGGCCGTAGTTTGAGGACGCCTGCTAAGCTCTGGATGCTCCAGTCCAGCTGGCTCATTCAGTGTCAGTCCCTGCTCTGGACTCTCTCGGGCAAGCTGGCCTCTGCGCTGTCCCAGGGCTCTGCATGCTTCTTTCTTTCATCCTTGCTGGGATTGCTCCCCTTCCTTGGGATGCCCCCTCTCTTCCTTCCATCAGCCAACTCTCTCCTTTCCAATCCTCCAAGACCCCTGGAAACTTCCTTGAGTGCTTCATCTCTTTCCGACTTCATTTTTCTGTGGAGAGAGAATTATAGTCTCCACCACACAGCTCGGCACGGCCATATATATAGTCTTATCTGATGCTGTTTCATGTGGTTAATCTTATTCCCCCAATGATGCGGCGGCACTTTTATAACAGGACCCATGGATCTTATTCCTGCTGCACCTTGCGAGTGTAAATCACAGAGCAGACACCTGGTGATGCGTGCTGGGCTCTTCCTGTTCGTGTTCATGTTGCTTTACCTCAGAAAGAGAATAAAAAGCAGTCATGTTTTTGATCTTCCCAGACTTGCCCTATTATTTTCCACGCGCATTCTTTTCCTTGCAGCCCAACTGGACTCCGCACCTTTGTTTGAAAGTCCTCTCCTGCATCACCCTTCCCTATTCTTGCCATCAACAACACCATTAGTTTTGTTGTTTGTTTGCTTGCTTTTTGCAGCTTTCCCCACATAGACTACAAATTCCCGGGGGCTGCTCAGCTCTGTCCCCTGCCTGGGGTCTCCCATCAGACAGGAGGTGTCAGTAAATAATGATTGCCTCGGCCAGCTCAGGGCTCTCCACAGCCATGAGCCTCTCTTTCTCTGGGATTTCTATAGGGAAGGGGGTGGAACTCAAAGAAACTGAAGCCACAAGCAGGTAAGAGAGGGCGCTCCTGTGTCTTGGTCCTGGTTAGCTGTCTACAATCACCGTTTTGCACCAGGAGTGCCTTGCTCAGGAGACTTAACCACTCAGCACAGTGGGCACAGGGCTGCCAGGCTGGCTTTGCTCCTGGCAAGACCTCCTTCTGATTGTACTGTCATCCTCATCTTGGCTCTCACTCCCAGCAGAATCATACACGGTCTATAAAAATGTTTTCTTTCGTTGACAGGTGAAGTCTGGAGCAGGACTCTGAGGCTTTCTGTCCTCCATGCCACTCATCAGAAGAGGGACTGTGAACTGTAAGTAAATTTGATCGGCGTTTTCTGTGGTGACTCAATAAGGTTATGGGTTAAAGACCAGCCTTGAACCTGATCTTTAATAGCCATGCATTGTGCACAAGAAATCAACAATGGGATAGTCAGAACATAAACGGCGGTGGACCTCTCATTAGCTTAAGTCTGAATGTGACAACACAGCATTCTGTTTACTTAGACTATTGATGGTGCAGTGGATGGACATGCCGTGTTATGTGTGTCAGACGTGTCAGAGAGGGCAGCTCTTGGATTTGCAATACTGACCCAGGCTCCGGCCCCTTATTGTCTATGGAGTAAGCCTGGGGGTCAGAGATAGGAGGGCCTGGGCTGAGGTCATAGCCCTTGTTGTTACATCTGGTTATTTCTAGGGAGGGGTGAAGAAGGACAAGGAAATACCGCTGTCGCTTCCCTTCCATTACACAGTAACCTTCTACCTTATCCTTGTGCTTATTGGTCCATATTGGTTCTCCCACTTGGCAAGATTCACACACCTGTAGGACCCGGCCTCAGTCCAGCCTCCTCTGTGGAGCCTCCTTTGGTAGCTACAGCTGGACCCTTTTCTGCAATTCCGCTGCAGTCACATGCCGAGCATCCTCTGGCCCAGGCCGGGGGTCTGGGGCTCATCTGGGACTCCCACCTCTTCACGTCCTGCAGCCTTGTGCTGCGCCGAAGTTGTGAGCTGGGTCTGGGCTTCCCTGGCTCCCCAGCTTCTGCGCCCTGCTCTGGGGCTGCCGGGGCTGAAGCTGCTGCTGCGACTTTGATAGTACATTGGCTTCCAACCAGTCCATGGAATTATAAATGATTAACCGTTATCAGCACACATCTTCACCTCTGTGTAAAAATAGATTGACTGTAATGAGTATTTGAATAAATCATAAGAATGGCCGCCCTGCGATCATCTAACATCCTGCCGATGGCTGCCCGGTGAGTGAGCAGGGCGCCGGCCCTCCGCCTAATGGTCTGCGATTTAGTGCTGGTCGCCTCTGTGATTGACGGCCACGGCTCCCAGGGCACCTCCTCTCCAGCCCAGGGTCTGGAGTGGTTGGACCCCCAGGTCCAGGGGGTGGGGAAGGGCGCCTCCCTCATCCTGTTCCAGGAAAGCCTACCTAGGAGACAGGGCTGGGGTGAGGGAGCCAGAGCAGAAAGATAATGACCTCTGTGAGAATCGATGTCTCCTCGCACCGGAGGTTAGAGGGACCTCATAAGTCAAGTCAAGTACGCGAGGAGCAAGCTGAGCGTGAACCTTAATGAGAGCCAAGTATGGGGGGGTGGTGGGGGGATAGGTCTTCATGTTCTCTGCCTGTCCCTGCGGGCACCAGGCTCCCGGGCCACCCACACCCAGGGACACCTCCCTGGCAGGAATACAAGGAAAAACTGCAGGGAGCAACAAGGAAAAACTCGTTTCTTCAGGTCCCAGGACTCAGACACGGGAAGATTAAAATGATCTTTCACGTGTGGGGGGAAGAGGATGAGGAGAGGCAGGTTCAGAGGGCCTGGGACCAGCTGAGGAAGGAAAAGCCGGAAACTGTGGTGTCTCAGAGAGATGACCAGTGAAGGCTGTATTTGAGCGGGAAACAGCAAACATCCTAATTTAATCTCAGTGGTGTTCCAGTCCGTACGGCTGTGTAACAAACCACCCCCAAACTTAACAACTTAACAATGTTTATTATGCTCATATAACCCATGAGGCATGAGTTCAAATAGGACCCAGTAGGGACAGCTGGTTTCTATTCCATCAGGTCTGGGGTTCAGCTGGGGCAGATAAAAATCTGGGTGCTAGAATCATCTAAAGCAGTGGTCGGCAAACTGCGGCGCTTTGGCCCCTTGAGTGTGGCTCTTCCACAAAATACCACGTTGGGCACGTACATACAATGCGATTGAAACTTCGTGGCCCATGCGCAAAAGTCGGTTTTCGGCCTGGGCGAGTCTATTTTGAAGAAGTGGCGTTAGAACACTCAAGGGGCCAAAGAGCTGCATGTGGCTCGCGAGCCGCGGTTTGCCCA
This sequence comes from Plecotus auritus, assembly GCF_963455305.1. NCBI lineage: Eukaryota > Metazoa > Chordata > Mammalia > Chiroptera > Vespertilionidae > Plecotus > Plecotus auritus. Next base: position 16,522,372 of record NC_137779.1, read on the forward strand.
CCACTGATCTAAAGCAAGCATGTCAAACTCAAAGGCTAACACGGGCCAAATAAACGTTTAAGTTTATGTGGGCTGCAAAAAAACAAAAAAGCTCCGATTTTCATAGAAACGTAGGTTTATTTTGATAGAGACATTCTGAATACAAAGGGCTGAAATAAATGAGTCGTTGTTAACATAAAATAATAGAACATTTTAATAAAAATTAATATTTTTTCTTGAACATTAGCTTACCAGACACTGAGTAACTGCACAAATTAATAAGCATAATGCAAATAAACCTATTTTTTCTTGTTCTCTGAAAGCGAAATAGTTCCTGTTGTGCACACCAAACAAGTCAGTCCAAGACTAATGACATGGCAGTCGGCTGCTAAAATATTCGCTGCTAGTATTAGTGGAGAGAAATGGTGTGCCTGCATGTAAGGCGCGTAGGGAAATGAATGCAAAACGATTATAGTAATCAGTCATTAGTGAACGTTGTAGTTCGTTATTAATAATTATGTATAATAGGATATTGTAAAAATTAAGCTACGAAATTTTTATTAAAACGTTTCTTACATACCGTTATATTGGCTGGGCCACAAAAATATTTGTTGTGAGCTGTGAGTTTGACATGCTTGATCTAAAGGCTCATAATTGGGGGTTGAATACTAGCCATTGCCTGAGACAGTAGCCGGACCACCATCAGGCTCATGTGTTTCTCTATGTAGCCTGGGCTTCCTCACAGTCTGGTGGCTGGATGGCAAGAGGGAGCCTCCCGAGAGAGTGAGAGCCAGGAGGAAGCTCTGTTGCCTTTGTGACCTACCCTCCGGAGGCAGGCAGTGTCACCTGCACCACAGTTTCTTCCCCGAGGCAGTTAGAGGCCATGAGGTTTAAGGACAGGACCATGGAACTCCGCCACCACGTCTCGCAGGGAGTCCAGCAGCGCATTGAAGAAGAGATGGGTGGGGAGGGGATGTGTGTTGTTGCAGCCGCCTTTGGGGAACACAGTCCACCACAACTTGTGTTTGTCGAGTCTGGCTCTATGTGGCCTCCTCTACTTTCAAGGACAGGCTAAAGAAACCCTTGCCTTAGATAATGAAACTGTCTCTTAACTCATAGACTTCAGGGTTTAAAGCCGCCTCTCCCCTCCCCAGACCCTGCTAGGCCTCCTCCCGAGGTGGGACTTCCTGAGGACATGAGGTGTCAGGAGGCCCTGCAGTTGGGGGAAGCCTCCACCTTGTAGTCCAGCTCTGCAAGAGTGGATCTGGTTGCAACCCACAGTTTGACGTGCCAGGTCTGGAGAGGGACCTAGACCTGTGACCAAGGGCTCCACAAGCCTTGAGCCCTTCATTCCCATCCAGGGCTCCCCACACCCCCAGCCTCATGGCCTTCCAAGCTGGGGTACATTCTAGCCAAAGATCAGGACTTAAGAGGCTGCCAGGGTGGTGCTGGGGACAGGGGGTTGGGGGGTAGGGTATGGGCAACCCTTCCTTCCTGCCCCAGCTCTGTTCTCTGTCTCCCTCCTTCCCTCCCACACACAATGTAATCCTTCAGCGGTGGGGAGTGGTCCTGAAGGACCTGGCTCCTTTCCATTGTCATTTTCCCAACACAGATGCAGCTAAATTTGGAAAATTATAGTGCCCTGGATGCCTGGTTGTGACTTAAGGGGATAGAAACAAATCTCAAGCAACTAAAGAGTGGACACCGAGCCAGTCCATTTCCCCAAAGGACCACGATCTGAGAGTGTCTAATGCAGAAAGGGAGGGACAGAGAAGAGAGGGGAAGGGAGGCTTGGTTTTGCTGGAAAGGTGCTGGCGTTTGGAGGGAGTCTTGGTGTCTTCCACAAGTCAGCTTGATAGTAATGTTAATAACCAACATTTATTGAGCACTTACTACATGCAGACACTAAGCTAGGCGCTTGACTGAATTTTCACATTGAACCCTTACTCTACTTTATGAGATACTGTTATTATCTTCATATTATGGAAAAGGTGGGGGCTCAGAGAACACCAGAAATATCCTGGTAAGCGACAGAGAAAGTTAGCGACAGAGTTGAAATCAAATTAGGAAACCACTTCATTGTGTGGCTCCAAGAACCTGGGTTTACTCTCCTATAAAATGGGGATGTCTGATTATGTCATAACCAGTGTCACCCCCAGTTCTGAGATTCTAAATATGCAGAAAAGATTCTGGGAACTTACTTAGGTATGTAAAGTGGGGCCTACTCTCTTGAACTGGATCTGTGGGAAGCATGTAAGGATTTTCTGTTCTCTCCTTCCCTCTTCTGGGAAACTCAGGTGAGGATACTAATGTTTCATTTGGGCACCTGAAGGAAGGAAACAAGTAAACACATAAAGATCATTTGCATCTTCAAGGCTCCAACTTGGGGGGAGGGGGCAGGTACGTTGAGTTTGAAGTCCAAAGCTGGGTTTGAAGCCCACCTGTGACTTATGATCCCGGGCACATCTCTTTGGTCTTCGATTCCTCATCTCTAGACTGAGAATGGGATTGTACACGCTTCCTGGGACTCTGTGGGACTAAATGAAATGACAGCCCTCGAGCCACTCCTGCACCCCATAGCTACCAGCATGGTTCAGTCACTCACCCACCCAGTGAACAAATAAAAGGTGGAGCTCGATGGTTGTTCCTCTCCATTTCTTCTGCCATAGATGGTCAAGAACCTTTCCTTTAACTGTACCCTCCGTAAAAGTTCACTCATAAACTATTGATATTTTAATAATACACATTAGCATCTTGCCCTTTGACGAATGAATATTGAATGAGCAATAAAGAGGCAAGAGTAGCCAGGTATAGTGCCGTGGGGAAGCTGGAATCATGAGTAGTTGTCAGGGGGAATGTCCCGTTCCAGGGCCCTGTGGCTCACCTCTCCCGCAGTTGCCCCAGGAAACAGCTCTTATAGGAACTCAGATTCCAGCCGAGCCCAGTCAGAGCAGGATTCGTCCTCCGTTTTCTCTCACTTGGCTGGAGGGAACTTGGGAGAAGGGAGAACAGGCCATTAAAGAGCTGCTAAAGGCAGGGACAGTTCACTCCTCCATGAAGTCCTTGGCTCTCCCCTCTACCTTTGCTACAGGTGCAGGCTTCTTCCTCATATTCTCTCTCCTGCTCCATAAATCAAAAGTCTGCAGACAGATTGTGTGCCCATAAGAAATCAGACAACAAGCTTACGAATAACTCACACTAGGCCCGCCCCCTCTCTCCTTTCTCACCAGGTCTTAATGGGCGCCTGTGCTTGGAGTGTGTGTTAAGGTTTATAAGACATCATTTCCTACCTTTCACAGCTCCTGCTCCCAGCCCTACTGCGGTGGCCTCCAGTTTGCCAGGGCCTCCATCTGGGCTGGGGTCCTCTAGTGTGCAGGGAACAGTGACAGGGGCTCTTCGTCGGTCCGGCTTAATTGGTGTGATTTAATGGTGTTGCTGGCAGATTCAGATTTATGCGACTTTCTGAGCTGCAAATCTGCTTTCTAAATGTAGTATTTTTGTGGAGTGGTAAAAAATAATGGCTGTTCTGTGATTCCTGCCTCCTGAGCTAGGAGATTGCAATTTACATTATGCAAATAGACATTATGCAATCAAGGCACTTTAGCAGGAATCTGGTGGCAGGGAGGCTGCTGATGAGATGCTGAGGACTGCAGACCCGACTGAAGGGGTTCTGGAAGGGGAGACAAACTGGGGAGGGGGCGGGTGGGAGGAGGCAGAGAAGGTTCCTCTGGCTCAAGGAAGCAAAGTGGAGCCTGCCGGGGAGATGGGCGCATCCAGGGAGCTGCCAATGCGACTCTCAATTAATGGCTTTGTTTAATCATACCTCCTGTCCAGAGGACTATTGTCTTACGGATAATTTCGTTTGCCTAACGAGATTTTGCTAATTAAATCTCCTTTCAGTTGGTGTGACTGTGCCTGCAGGAGAGGGGGCTATCTGGAGTCTTCTCCATAAACCTTTCTGGAGGGGTCCTGGGAAGGAGGCCTGGGAGATAGGGGAGGGAAGAGGAAGATGGAGGGAGAAACTCCTTGCTCTGATCAGGAGGACCAGAGAGGCGGGGAGCAGGGTTTGGAAACTGCAAGGTGGCTGCCACCACCCTCCTTGCCTTTCTTTCCTGCTTCCTGGACATCCAAACAGTCATAAATTCAGACAGCCTGAGGAATTCCCCCCATTTTTCTTTCTCTGTGGCTCCATTATCCCTTCTCAAGTTCTTCCCGAATCCCAGGAGGTGCTGAGGATTTCCAAGCATTGCTCCCAGTGACCCCAGCTATGTGTGGTGGGTGGAGGGGACCAGTGGTGATGCTGGAGATGGTGGGGATGTGGGAACCCCTCTCCTTGCATTTGCTGTTAGCTGGCCATTTCTCCAGTGATATTTGCATGAATCACAGAGAGAACATCTCCTCACATTCATTTATCATCAGCCAAGGATAGCCTCCTATGTTTGGAGGAGCCCAGCACTGTGCCTACAAGAGCTGGGGCCTAATGAGTGCTGTTGTATCTGACTGTGCCTGGCCTGTGCTCCATCATCCCCAGTGGTTCTTCACCATCCACAGCTTCCTGGGCCTGGGTGACTTGGGGCTTTGCAGCTCCACTCTTGTCTACTTGTCCAGTTTCATCTCCTACACCCTTGTTGCTCCCTCTTTCCTATTAGTTACAGACACTCAGACACACGGGCACTCTTCTACCCCTGACCCCCAAATACGCCGGTGCCCAAATGCTCTGCGTAGCTTCACACCTCAGTGCTTTTGCGCTGCTGTTTCCTCTGCCTGGAATCTCCTCTGCCTGGATAACCGCTCCACTTGTAATATCCAGCTCACGTACCTCCCGTGATCCTCCTTACAAAGCATCCCTCTTCCTGAAATGTGGCTGCACTCCTTTGTCCCATGTGTCATCATAGGACCCAGTTGTGGTTGTTTGTCTATCCAAGTTAAGGACTGAACCTTATTCTTCTCCTAATCCCAGTGCCTAGAATCCTGCTTGGCTATGACAGGCACCCTACAAGGTTGGTTGAATGAAGTGATGGATGAATAGACCAAGGAGAAGAGGATGGATGATAGGCTCTCTCTAGTGGGACCCAAACCCCAGGAGGGATGGTGGTTGGAGATCAGGAGCTGTGTGGAGTTGATGGACAGTCTTTTACCTTTACTGTTGCCTTTACTTGTGGGGTGGGAAGGCCCTGAATCCTTCTGTGTGCCAGGCCCTGTACCAGGTGAAAGTGTCTCCTGTCCCACATTCTCACATGGATCCTAAGGAGGGTGTTGTGTTTGCAGAGGGAACTGGGGCTCCTTTGTCCTTGTCAGAGGGCAGGGCAGTGTCCTGTAACTGGGCCCACTGCGGGGCCCCCAGGATCTACCCATAGCAGGTGAAACCTCCTATGCTTGCCCATCTCCGCCCGCACCCATTTACCCATTCCTCCATTCATCCACTCACCCATTCATCTATCTATCCATCCATCCACCCTTCCTTACCTAAGCCCCACCAGAAGTGTGTCATACACTTGCTGCCTGTGAGGCCGGATCTCACACGTGTGCTGGAGTCCCTGTGTCTGGGTTTGTGTGCTGGGGAATGGGGCAGAGCTCAGGCCCCACAGAGTGACGTGTGGTGGCCAGTTCTGGACTCTTACCCAGGTAGTGGTGCAGACAACAGGAGTGGAGGAGTATGTGTTCCATGCTGGGGGCATGGGGACAGCCCGGGAGAACAACTCAGACCTCCGTGTATAATAAGGGTGTGTATGCAATGTGTCTCTATCATATGTGCATGTGCAGGCTGCGGGGTGTGTGTGTGTGTGTGTGTGTGTGTGTGTGTGTGTGTGTGTGTATGAGAGAGAGAGAGAGAGAGAGAGAGAGAGAGAGAGAGAGAGAGAGACTGAGGCAGTGTTTGAAGAGAGTAGCTTTGTGGTTTTGTTGGGTCCTGAGTTTTGGTGCTTTGCTTTTTGCCCTGGCATTTTCCCTTTGGTCCATGTGCATCTGTCAGTGGCTGCCCCTTCATCTTAACATCCCCACCATGCCATGCTCTGAGTGTGAAGTATTTCTTAATACATAGTAGGTGCTCACAAATACTCCGTGATGCACGAAATGATTGATTGAATGAATGGAGTGAGTGGACAAGCATAACTTTGGGGCCACACTTGAGTTTGAGTGCTAGTGCTGTAATTTTCCTTTGGGAACTTGAATACTAATACCACCTATTCTAGCTTTCTCAGAGGGCTGTTGGTGGAAGATTATAGGAGATATGTGAGAGTTTTTTATAAACTATAAAGCACCACACAAGTATGAGAGGTTATTATTATAATGATCATTACACTTGAAGTGATCATTGTGTTTGAAAATTAGGGATTCTGTTTTTAGGAATATAAAATCATCAGGCCTGATTTGAACTCTGAGGCTTACAGAGCAATCATTATAGAAGCTGATTCCAGATCTGCCCAACTATGGAAACTTTGGGGCCGCGGTGGGTGGGAAGGCTGGTGGAAGTAGGCCCACCTTCATGCGGCCACCTGTCCCCATGTGGCCCAGGTGGATGGTCTCTCCTGAGGTTCTGCAATTGCCTAGACTTCTGTGCCTCATCATCTCTGCTGAAATCCTTTCCCCCATTCCTCTCTCTGCCAAGTTGGTGCACTGTCCCCTTCCAGGTTACCATGCATGCCTCCCTGAGGGCACTTATCACAGAACTGCTCATGCCTGCCTCCCTCCCTCGCCACAGCACACCTCAGGCAGGTACTGAGGATGAATGGGTGGATGGGGAACTGCCAAGGGAAGGGTGGAAGTTTTCTAGATGCCCAGGATTGAGCTTTGAGGCACCCTAAGCTGTAGGGGAAGGTGAGGAAGAAGAAGCTTCAGGGAACTTAGCACTGCCAATGCCCCCAAACTTCTGAGAGATATTTCTCACCTTCCCGCATGCCCAGAAGGTCAAATCAGCTGATCTTCCCGGGGTCACTGGGCCTGGGACTCCAATCCCATGTGGGTGGGCAACTGGCCGTCAGCCAGATGGCAGTGAGGCCTGCAGGTTGGAGCTGAGGACAGGGAGACTCTGCCTGTTGCTGACCCCCACAGGTGAGCAGTTACCCACCTGGGGAAGCAGGTGCTGCTTCCTTCCCTCCCAGCCCCTCCAGATTCTCTCTTTGAGCGGGCCCAGCTGGTGGGGAATCTGCTGGAAGCCCTCACAGGGACCAGCTCCCTTGCCTCAGCCCTGGGTTTGGAGGCATCTTGTCCCCACCCTGTTCATGGCGTCCCCCAACCCCCTCCGCTCCCCGCTACTCTCCCGGAGCCCCAGGCAGCCACAGCAGTGCCAGAGGCTGGCAGGCTTTTCATTACTGAATGCACTGAACCTGTTTGTGAGTGTTTTGCAAAGTGTTTAATCCAAGGTGTTCCCTCAATTAAATTAGTGCAAACATCTGTGTCCCACATCCACCTCCATTTGCATTCTGTGCCATTTATTACAGCGGGAAATGGGAGCCACCTTAGGAATACTTAGGACCGAATTAGGCTAGGGGGGTGGGGCACCTGGGGGGTGCCTGAGAGGTTGGTCTACAAGACGGATCCCTCTCCGGGCTGGCACTTGTGGTGCAGCCACTCTCTGGCGCAGGAGACCATGAGAGGGACTGTGTCCGGGCTCAAGACCACCCGGTCTTGTCAGAGAGGGCGGGTGAGTTTAATACCCCTGACTCGCACCTGGGCCCCAGTACCTGCAGAGGCAGGAGGATTTCACTGCTGTTGTTTTCATAACTTTAAACCCAATTTTTAAAAAAGTGTCACACTCACGTGACCCACCTGGATCTCTCCCTGGGGGAGCCCTTTCCTGGTGGAGGCTGGGCTTTGTCATCATGAACCTGCTCAGCCATGGTGACGGCTGGGCATGGGCAGCAGCTCTCTTCCTCTTCCCTGTGAGCCCCACGGCTGGCAGGGCACTAACCTAGGGGACCAAAGAGGAGAACCAGTGTCAGCGGTGTGACAGCCACAGCACTCAGCGCTCCTCATGCATTAGCAGCCTCCCACCAACCCCCGGAGACAGGTCCTCTCCCAGCACAGCTCAGGGAGCCAGACTCAATCTGAAGGTTACGCAACGCACTCCTGGTTCCACAGCCAGGAAGAGGAGCAGTGGGATTTGAACTCAGGTCCACACGGCTTCCACTGCGCTTGGACTTCTTTCTCAGATGAAGCAGTTGGTATTGGTGTTGAATCGGGGACATTGCCACTAGGATGGCGAAGCCTGCGGTCCCCAGGGTCTAGGATAGGGTGTCAGCTTGCAGGTGACTCACTGGAGGGAAGGGATTCCTGGCTTTTGTGGGTGGAGCAGGGAGGCAAAGGGGAAGTGAGTGAGGAAGAGGCTCATGGGATGCTCAAGGACCTTAGATCACAGAATTCCTCAGCACTGAGCGGGGAAACTGAGGTTCAATGAGGCATCAGCTTGCCTGGGGTCACCGAGGGGTTAGTGGTAGAGGCTAGACTGGACCCCAGGGCTCTCAACTCCTGGGAGGAAAGCAATGTCAGGGCTAGGGAGGGCTCAGGGGTTTTGTGGGGTGGGTGCTGGCTTTCTAGATGCAAAATGTATCAAGGCTGGAGCAAAGAGCAGGGTGAGGAGGGATGGGAGGCTGCTGTGGGCTCGTCTACTGAGGGTCTTTCTGAGATGCCCTTACGAGAGAGCCTTCCAGGGAGGACTGCTGGCATTTCCAGCCTGGGCCCTGGGCAGGTCCTCACCAACTCTAGGTTTCTCTAGGGATGTTGGGGGTGGGGGGAGGTGGCAGTGGAACATGAGGCGATGGGAGGGGATTCTGAATCTGGGGCTGTACACCACCTGCTGGTGTCCATCTCTGCCTTGCCCTCCCATCTGCCCGGTGGAAGCATCAGGAGAAGGGAGTGCAGTGATTTGAGCACCAATCCTGCTCTCCCACGTCCTCCCCTAATGAGAGAGGACCATGTCTTAGCCTTGGTTTCATTGGTTAAAGAGTAGGAGCAGTCTCATCTTACAGGAGGTTGGGAAAATTGAAGGAATAATGGGCATGCTTGACGCTGCTTTAGGAGTCAGAACACTGTTGCTAGTTTTCCTTTCTGTCCACAGATCTGCCTACCTCCCCTTGAGACCCAGTGCCTGCTTCTGGATATCGAGGGGCAGGTGGTCTCCCGACAAGATGATGGGCAGCACCCCCATCTCAGCTCTTCCTCCTCCCTCTTCTCTTCCTTCCCTCTCTCATCAGATTTAATAACTGCATCTCCACATGTGGCCCTGCCTGGGGCTTTGTAAGAATGAATTGCTTATCCCAGCTCTTACTTCCGAGAATCAACACGTTAATAAGCACTGACTGTGTGTAGTACCCAGCTCTAGGCACAGCGGGGTGAGCTGAGAGTGACCTCCGGGCTTCTTGTCTCCTCCCAGGGATCCGAGGGTTCCTGCTTTCTTTGGATTTGCTGGGTCCTAGGACGCTCTGTCTTTACTAGCAGGATTTGGGGTTCTGTACCTTTGTGCCTCTCTGCTTCTCCGTGTGAGGTTCTCTTTGCCTAGAATGCCCTTCATCCCCCTTGTTTACCTGGTTAGAGCTCATTTCTGGGTGATGTGTAGTCTGTGACCACATCGCAGCTAGGGGGTTATTTTTCTTGAGCTCCTGGTGCACCTTGGTCATCTTACTGTGACTGTTTATCACGCTGTAATGTCTTTACTAGAGATGCGTCGCCCAAGTAAAAGAGTCCAGGTAAAGAGTTCAGAGTGTAGCTTCCTATACCCAGCATGGGCCCCGGGGTTACCTGCTCTGCCTTGCCTGGAGGCCAGATCATTTTCGGTCCATCCCTAGCAGAACAGAAGGCCTGTTACTAGAATGCCTTCCTTTCCTGTTAGTCATTGGCATGTAATAAATGCTTGTCTTCAGTGAAAAAGAAGGACCTCTTACCCTCCGAGGCAGCATGGAGGGACCTGGAAAGTATTATGCTAAGCGAAATAAGCCACTCAGAGAAAGACAAGTATCACATGATCTCACTCATATGTGGAATCTAATAAACAAAATAAATTGATGAACAAAATAGATCCAGAGACATAAAAATATAGAAGAGACTGGGGAATCTCAGAGGGAAGGTTGGGGAGGATGGGCAGGTAGGAAGTGATCAACCAAAGAACGTGCATGCGTGTGTGTGTGTGTGTGTGTGTGTGTGTGTGTATCCCCCATGGACACAAACAATAGGCTCTAGTTTCCGGGGTGTTCATTCCCAGAGCATGTCCCTGCCTCTTTTATTTGCAATTCTAGTAAGTATTTTCTCCCTCCCACTGGCCTTGGGATGGGATCTCCAGATGGAGCCAAGGACAGTCAGAGAAGAATGACCCCCTTAATTCACTGTGCCTGTGTCTTTGCCACAGACATTTCCTCTTCCTGAAAAGTCTTTCTTCTCCCTCTGCACAGCCAAGCCCTGCCCATCCTCCCTGATCCCATGCCACCTCTTCCACAAATCCAAGATCCCTCTGCAAAAGCAGTTTCTCCTCCCAGAGCATCTGGCCTGAATCTCCAACACTGGCCAGCGTCCACCTACATCCCAAGTGTATCTGCGTCAGTCCTCTTCCATGCAACTGGTCAGTGCAGGGCCCGTGGCTGATGGTTCTGTCACCCTCACTGCACCTGGATGGCACCTGGTGGAATTTATAGTACATGCGTTCTGAATGAATGAATGGGACTACTACTGGCTTCTCTCAGAGGGAGGTATCTGGGTTCTTCTCCCATCCTCTGCTTGGACTTCTCTGTCCCAGTGCTCTGATGGACCTGGAGGCACATTTGTCACCAGTCACTGGAAACTGGGTGCTGTGGCCAACAGAAGAAAAACAGGTGTTAAATTCTGTTTCGTATAACTGAGCAGACTGGAATTACTTCTGTGGGGCAGGCCTGTCAAGTCTCAGGAAACCGATACTCTACATGCAAAGTCTCCAAAACAGAGTAAGCAAGATGGGCCATTGGAATAAGAGAAGAAAACATTACAACTTCATATATTTGTATTTTTTATCTCATTCTTGTTAGATTTCTACTGTTGACTGTGTTCCGTAAGAACCAGCATGCATTGGTAGAACAATATGTCTAATATATACACACACACATGCATGTTTCATATGTATATATTGAAGGTGTATTAAAATTTTTTCTGTTAGGGTTGTAAACTCAACTGAGGACCAAGGAGTTGGGCCACTGCCCACTGTTTAGGAGGTGAGACAACAGTTATTTGTTAGTGTCTCCAGACAAACATCCCACCCCCTAGTGTGGCCTCACCTCCTGCCCAAAGCTTTACACCCTGAATCTGGCTACGCAGCAAATTCTTTAGGGAAAGGAACTTGGGATCCTATGCCCCTGTGAGTGTCCAGGTGTGGCACACTGTAGGCACTCAGTAAATCGAGTGTGACTTGGATTATATTTATTTGAATTGATTGAGACTATCTGAGAATCTTTTAAAGCTTTAAAATTTGACTTTGACTTAACTCCCAATTGTCTACTCCAGACAGTACACAATGTATTTACTAGAGACCCATTATGCAACAAAAAAATATGTCTGCTGTGTACCACGTTGTGAGCTAGGTATGGGTGACAAATCCGAGGTCCCCAACCTCAAATTACTTACATTCCTTTCCCTCAAAAGCAACTAAACAAAAGCCAACCAAACGAGAAATCTTCTTAACGTAAGTCAGCACTCCCTGTTCACTGGGGTAATTTTGAAACAACCAGGCCTGGTCCCATTTCCTCTGCACTTGCTCCGGCTAGTGCTCCCAGCCTCTGAGGGAGACAGACCCACCAACACAGTCATGTTCCAGGAGCTGTGCTAGACCCTGGCGGGCGTGGCCAGCCCAGAACAAGCAGCGTGTGGTTAGCATCCCTGGGGCATTGCAGTGGGTCACGAGTGATTCGTATATAAATGATGCTTAGGCTGAGTCTCTCAGCTTAACTTGTAGACCCTGTGTTGAAATTTCAGAACCGCAGAGGGGCCTATCAGATAAGGAGTGAACCTGAGAGGGAGGCAGCCTCCACAGAAGACAGATAGACCGCTCATAGGTCTTACAGCTCGCCTCCCTCATCTTACAGTGAGAGAGCACAGCCCAGAAAGCTGAGGCTTCTCGCCCGTGGCTGCAGGACTAGAGAAAGAGGTGGCAGAATCAGGGCGCAGCTGGGCTCTGTCCTGGCCTCCCTGGGCCTCCTCTCAGCACACGGAGGACCTCCGGCTACGCCAGGCTGGCCTGCCTTTTCACACCCCCGGGTTCTGTGGCCAGGAACAGCGCATTCAGAGCCTTCACCGAGCTGTGGGCTGTGGGCACCCCCCGCCACCCTCCAGCAGCTTCTGGAGGGGCCAGCGGCCTGCGGCCCGGGCATCATGGTCCCTGCATGCGACTTCTTCTCTCTTCCTGTACAAGTTGAGCACTTGCCACCCTGCTGTCTGTTTTTCCTTGCTAAGGTTCAGTTCTAATTATGTTGATTTTCTTCATCCCACCCCCTCCTGGAAGCTTATTAGGTTGAATATTTTTATTTATTATCATTTCGCCCAACTCCTGCCAGCATTTCCAATTACTCTCCCCGCTTCCTTGTAATTGTCTTTCTGTAATGGCTCTGAAACAATTGCGCTAAATGAGGTGTCTCCTGGAAGATGAGAGTCTCACTTCATTAAAGGCTAATGTATTCTCAGCTCCAGCTCTGTGGGGCTGGCTTGGAAGGAAGACATTTAAACAGCTTCTTTTATTTTATAGGGAGAACTTTTCAGCGACGAAGATGTCTGTGGGGTAGATGCGGATGTGTGTGTGTTTCCTGATTTTAATTTAAAGAAAGTTTATAAAATAGTATAAGCCTCCTATTGATGAACCTCAGTCTCAGGGAGCTGAGATTTCTGAGCATGGGGCATCGGACAGAAAGGACCCGTTTATTCAGATGTCCTCCTGGCCTTTCTGCCAGGCTCCTCCCTCCCCGTCTTGCTCGCCTGCTGATCAGCCCCAGACCTTTCACCCTCCATCCTGTGTTTCTGTCGCCTGCATAATGGGCTCTGTTACCACTGTGGTGATGACCTCCTGTTATGGGTTATTATTTTCCATTTATATATCCTAAGTCATTCATTCACTTGCTCCTTATCCATTCATTTGTTCATTTGTTATTCACTCAACACATGTTTATTGCTGGCTTTGTTCAGGCATCATTCAGGATGCAGATGTGCCCTTTTGGAGTGTAGAGAACAGTGAAGAATAGAGACAGGTGATAGGAAAGCAGGCACTTCTAGTGCAAGAGGCTAAGTGTTGGGATCAGGCAAGGGCAGAACATTCCGAGAGCACTGGGCAGGGCACTTAATAAAATCGTGGAGTCACAGGAGGCTCCTTGTGGGAGGAGGGGTCTGAGTTGATACTTGAGGCGTTAGCCAAGTGTCAAGGGAGTGGGTGAAAATACTCCGGGCAGAGAAACTTAAGCACGTAGAGAGGGCTTTGCAGGAGAGGTGCAATGCAGGACTTGCCTTCCAACGGGACCACCGTGTGGACAGAGGCCGCAGTGAGGCGGCAGCTGGAGGTCATGGAGGGATGGGAGGGACATAGATGACTTCTAAGCAGGAGTTGATTTGGCCAGATCTGTGTTTTGGAAAGACTGTTCTTGCTTCAGTACATAGAATGGATGGAGGAAGGGGGAAAAAAGGCAAGGAGGCCTTTAGGAAGCTGTTGCAGGAAGTGGCAGCCGAGAAAGAGAACACTGTGTACACCTGGGAGGCATTGCAGGGGGAGAAATGACAGGGTTGGAGTGGGAGTGATGGTGAGGGAGACGGCCATCGGGGATGAGAGCTACTTCTCTGGCTTGGGCAGTGGGTGAATGTTTGTGCTGGGGTTCCCAACACCAGGACGAGGCTGGTACCCCATGAGAGGTCCTTAGCTCCCCCAGGATATGGGACTCCCAGGCTCAAGTCCCAGCAGATGCTGGGTAACATTTCCCAAGGACAGCTGTGGAACCCCAGCACCTTCCCAGAGGGGCCTGTGGGTTGTCTAAAGGCATCAGCTCGCTCTTGTAAGGGGTGCTCAACAAAAAAATGTTAACTTCACAGCTTAAAGTCTTTATAAAAACAGGGTTTGAGCCATTGCTAGCTAAAAAGGACTGGTCATGGGACAGGAAGTCTAAACCAGCAGCAGCATGGGTAGGTGGGAAAGCCAGCCTGTCCTTGTGGAGTTTGCAAGTGTTTGTATGCATTAAGGAAGGGAAGAGGGAAGAAAGATGCAAGCCATCTGAAAGAATTTACATCAGCCCTAGCCGGTTTAGCTCTATGGTGAGAGTACCTGCCCAAGGACTGAAGGGTCCCGGGTTTGATTCTGGTCAAGGGCACATACCTCGGTTGCAGGCTCAATCCCTGACCCCAGCTGGGGCGTGTATGGGAGGCAACCAAGCGATGTGTCTCTCTTGCATCGATGTTTCCCTCTCTCAGTCTGTCCCCCTGCCTTCCACTCTCTCTAAAATCAATGGCAAAATATCCCCTGGTGAGGATCAACAACAACAAAATTTACATCAGCTATCGGCACAGGGGTGGGAGAAGTGGGCAGCTCTGGGAGAGGCTCCAGTCTGCAAGGAGGAATGCCCGCTCCTGTGGAGAGGCTGTGGGCAGCAGTCCGGAAGCCCACGCGTAACAGAGGCTCCTGGAATTCAGTGGTGCCTGGCCGAGGGAATCTGCAGAAATAGCCACCCGGAAACCAACCCGAACTTCCAACAGAGCCATAGGAACCTGAGCAGTGTTGTCAGAGCTGGTCCACAGCTACCGACAGGCTAGCTGCTCTGTCTCTTCCTCTCGCTTCGCGGCTGCTATAATCTTAATTTAGAACATCTCAGGGCCTTCTCGGTAGGGCCATGCAGTTGCATCTGTAGAGCTCATTAGCATACCTGTGTGCTCTAGCTCTGAGCTGAGCCGCTCACTGGTTGGCTCTGACTTCTGACCCAGGCAACCTAACCGATACCAAGTATTGCCCAAGCAGCTCCCACGGTGAAGGCTGCCTCTTCTAAAGGGTGTTTTATTTGATAGTTGAGGAAGAGTAGGAAGGCCGTGTCTGATCTGTTTGGGTTGGAAGTGAAGCATTTGGAGCTTACACCACGTGGATGAATTAAGTACGTCCAGCATGTTTTTGTGCTTCTGAGGCATTTTCCAATTTTGTTGCTGGAAGCTGGCCAGCAACAGTGGTGGTTATAGTAATAAAAGTAATAATAATGATTTCTATATTTTTCAAGGCCTACTATGCCCCAGGCACTCCTTTAAACACTTGCATGTAGTATCTCATTTAGTCCTCACAATAATCCTATCATGCAGATATTATTTTTGACTCTATTTTACCAAGGAGGGAACAGCAGAACAGAGAGGTTACGGAAGTAAACAGACTACCAGGGGTCCCCAGCCAGCAGCTTCCTACTTAGAGTCACGAAAAGAGGGAGTCCAGCTGGACCATAGCCAGTTTGGGAGTGGCTGAGGCCAAAGAAAAGGGGCTTGGTTCAGACCTACACATGCTGTTTTCCTTATGGCTCCTCACACCTCCTGTCTTGTATTACTTTTTCAGTTTATACATCCTAACTCATTCATTCATTCATTTGTTCATGTCCTTCAAGGCCCTGTGTGAATGCCACTGATTCCCTGGCAGAACCAGGTCCTACTTCCCAACTGGTTCCCAGAATACATTCATCTCTCAATAGTGATTTCTTTGCGAGTCTGTTACCTCAGCTCCAGGAAGGGACCTTGGCTTACTCCTCTTTATATCTTTGGTGCCCAGCGCAGAGCCTTGCACACAGTAGGTTTTCTATGAATAAATACTTGCTATTAGGGATGCCAGTATGTTCAGGTTAGGGGGCGAGCTGGATGTCCGAGTAAAGGAGATCTCTACCCTGTCCGTTACCGAAGGAGCAAGCTGCCCAGACATGCTGTACACCGGGCTCAGCTCCCCAGGGCGACTGCCTGGAATAGGGGGCCACTGCCAGGACAGAAATCTCCCCCGCATGCTGGGAAGGGTGGGGCTGAGGTGAGCTCTCCCCAGGGCTGGGACTGGAGGAAGCAGCGTCTAGCTGGATGTTTATTCTGATGAGGTGCTTATGTAACACCAGGCTCCCTGGCTCCCAGGGGCTGGAAAGAGCACACAAGGAAACAAACAAGCAGAGACGCAGCCGTTGTACTTCAGACGACTGAGTGAGG
The DNA here is from genome assembly GCF_963455305.1 of Plecotus auritus. Lineage (NCBI taxonomy): Eukaryota > Metazoa > Chordata > Mammalia > Chiroptera > Vespertilionidae > Plecotus > Plecotus auritus. The sequence goes on from NC_137779.1 coordinate 16,538,485, forward strand.
AGGTAGGTGTGTGCATCGACATCCTCCTCAGAGATTTAGCACCAGGGCAATGGCCACGCAGTGTTTTACAAAGACTAAAACGTGTCTTTAAATATTTAAGTGCAAAAAGTCACTCTGATTGACATTCCTCCAAGGCTGCCATGGATGCTAAGAGATTCTGCCCTCAAGAAGGGCAGGGCCATGCCTCCAGCAGCTCTCTCCTTACCAAGGCCCTGGTCACTGCCTGCGGCAGTGAGGGGAGAAATGGGGGAAAGATGTACTAGCTCCGAGAGCCGGGTCCTGATCACGAAACAGCAGCATGACTTACATCTGTAAGTTGAAGAGGACCATCAGCTCTCCCTGTCCCGTGCCTGGCTGGTTGGAGTTCCTGTGGCTGAGGTCATGCAGGAGATGGGACCACTTTGTGATGGGGCCTCTCGTCCAAGCTGGGTGATACAGAGTCCTCTATCTGCTCAGGTGTTCCTGCCTCACTTTCCATATTACTGAGAACAGGATCCAGGTGAATTCTATGTCTAAGGTCCTCGGGGGCTCCTGGACTCACAGACAAGGCCTCCTGAGCCCAAGAGGAATGGGAAACTGGCCTGTGCCGCATGACAATGGGAAATGTAGGCTGAGAATCCTGGAGCTGAGCTAGACAGACCATCACTTCCTCCATTTAACATTTACTAAGGCTCTACCCTGTGCTGGGATGGTGCTAGATATTGAGGATGTGAACGTGGGTACCAGTCCCTGTCCTTTCAGAGACTACAATTAGTGCCCACTCTTCTCCACTTTATAGACGAGAGAGAGAATAAGGCCCAGGAGAGGAAGTGACTATCACGTGGTCACATGGCCAGTTAGTGGAGTTGGCAGGATAAAAAACCCACCTTGTGAAGATGAAATGAGCTAATACATGCCAAGGGCTCAGGGCTGGGCCTGGTACCTACCTAGTGAGAATGTGATACATGTTTCTTTTAGGTTTCCAGCCACTAGAAATGGCTCTTTGTCCCACAAACTCCTTCTTGGCCCTGAGCTCCTGCCTCACTCACATCTTGAGGCCAGTTTTTCAAATGAGACTGAGCCACCCCCAAGGTGAAAATGACAGGAGGAGGATGGGAATGGCAGTGGTCCTGAGGCCCTGGGCCCTGGGCATTTTATTCCTCCATTCCACCAGTGCTTGTGGGGAGCTTTCCCTGTGCCAGGCACTCAGGTGACATTGGTGATGGGAACCAGGGTTCCATCAGGGACCATCCACTCAAGGGCTCACCTGGTTGCCAGAGACAGGGTCACCCAAGTCCACAGGAAGTCTTTGATTCCTGAACAAAAGAACCAATAAGCAGGTGCCAAGCCTGCTGAGGGGGCTGAGGTAAAGGAAGAGACGTCTTGTCTGCACTTCAAGACCCAACTTACCAAAGTCAGGAGCTCTCCTAGGAGATTGGACAGCAGAGGTGAGGAGGTGAAGATCTGAGCAAGCCTGCCAGAGGGACTTTGGGGTCCACAGTGCTGGCTTCTACGTTTCCTGTATATGCCTGTCACCACCAGAGGTCATCTTGCCTATCCCCCCGCCTCCAGGTGGGACTGCACCTAACCAACCAACCAAATGATGAAATTTTCCCCGTTCCTGAAAATAGCCATTCTCAAGAATAAAGGGGGCTCCCGAGAGGAAGGAATTGGAGAAGTGGCAGGGGTGCCACGTTCTGGGACGAGTCCAGAAGAGAGGAAGCAGCCATGGGATCTTAGAGCTGGGTTTCTAGATATGGATGTCCCAAATTATCTCTTCAGACGTCATCAGAAACATCCTTAACAGAGACATTTCACTGAGAATCAAGGGTCATCCTTCCTCTGGTCTCTTCCCCCACTGCCCAGAACCCTGGCTGACACCTCAGGGGCAAACCCAGAAACAACACAGACATTCCCGACCAGGTGGCACTCACTGTGTTGGAGAGGGGGGCCGGGGGGGGGGACAGGGAGCAGGCCAGATTCTACCTAGCAGGTACCCAGTACTCACTAAGCCAATCCCGGGGCTGAGAGATGGGGCTCCCCAAAGAGGCCTATCCACCTAGCTCTGAGGACAGGTTGTCAGCGGAGCCTCCCCTACCAGTGTCCTGATCCTCATGCCCAATCCTCAGAGCTTCCTTTTGTCCACCTGCCTCTGCCTTGGTAGCCCCAGGAGGAGGATTTCTTGCCAGGTAGTTGTCCACTTTCTGGTTTCTCAGCAGATCAGTGCCACTGCTTCTCTTGGCTCAGCTGCTGGAGTGGTTGCACAGTTCTTAGTCATGATCTTCCTCCAGGAGCAGGGGACACAGAGAGCGGTTGTGCTTCTGCCCGGCTGCTGCCAACACCAAAGCCATCCGTGTGGCTTTGGTAGAATGTTAAGGATTGCGAGATAATTAAGTTGCATTTCTGTGCATTGTTTACTGTTGCTCTCAACCGATCTCTACCCCATAGGGGCCAATCTGTGCAGGGTTTTCTGTTGTTTTTTTTTCTCTTTCTTTTGCAGGCTGTTTGTACCTCATTCTTCATTATGCTTCAGTTACAATTTTAATTTTACTATTATTAAATCTTCCCCAAAGCTGTATTATTCTGCGCCTCTGAGCTCGAATTCCTGATTTGGGGACTGTTTGCATCTGGGCCTGTTCACAAATGATTGTTCTTGTTTACAAAAGAACATACATTAAAACTGCACTGGAGGAATCCTGGCTCCCTCACCTCCTCCCGCCCTGCTCACCTGGCTGCAGGAGCCAGAAGAGTGGGTCTGGCAGTTCGTGAGATTTTGCCTTTGAGAGAGCATCTTCATGGCCTCTGATGGCCAACGGAGGGCATAGAAAGGTGCGTGCGTGGGGCAGGCGGGCAGTGAGCTGGCCTGCAGGATAGCAACGGTAAAGGGCTCCATATATATTCCAACAAGACAGTGTGTGTAATGGTTAGGACATGGCCATTGGAATCATATCTGGGTTAGAAACCCAACTTCTCTTACTAGGCATGTGACATTGAGCTGTTAGGTAACATCTCTCGGCCTCAGTTTCCTTGTTTGAAATTGAGGAAGAAGATAATAGTGCCCCCCAGATAAGAATAAAAATTGATAATGTTTGCCTGGCTGGTGTTGCTCAGTGGTTGATCATCTACCTATGAACCAAGGGGTCGCGGTTCAATTCCCAGTAGGGACACATGCCCGGGTTGCGGGCTCGATTCCCAGTGTGAGGCGTACAGAGGGCAGCCGACCAATGATTCTGTCTCATCATTGGTGTTTCTCTCTCTCTCTTCCTCTCTGAAATTAAAAAAAAAAAAATTGATAATGTTTTAGAACAGTGCCTCCAGATGTAAGGACTTAGTAAAGGGTAGGTGAAGTTACCTTACCATCATGATGGGTATTTTCTCATTCTGTCTCCTGTCCATTTTGCTTCCTCCATCGCCCATCTCAAGCTTACTTGCCCAGGCCGGCCTCAGTCTCTGCCATCACTAAGCGAGTCGAGTGAAATAGGAACCACTTGTCGTGTGCTCCTAATGACGGGGGAATGGTGGGAATCAGCTACTTGCTTTCCTAAGAAGGAAAGAATGGCAGATTCCCAGGGGCCTGAGCTAGCAGGGTGAATGGGACCTTGCCCAGCTGAAGGTGGTTGGCCTGGGGCTTTGAGAGCCCAGAGCCAGCTGCCAGCTGCCAGCGCCCACGGCCCAAGCCGCTGGCTGGCCCCAGCAGAACCAATGCAGCCAGCCCCTCACGCTTTCTCCTCTTGCCATTGAGAGAGCATCTTCATGGCCAACTTCCTCCTGAAGTTTCCTCAGCTTCTTTCTTCCTCTGTCACTGTCCCCCCCATGCTGCCGTACACACACTAAAACCATAACTTTTTCCCCCCTTTCCCATTATCTCTAACCCATATACTCTGGGAAGTTTAATTTGTTCTCGGTAGTAATCACCATTAACTAGAAATTGTCTTTCTCTGTGTAAACACGTCATTAGTGAAGCTGGTTTTCTGCAGGGTCCAGATTTCATTTTTATTAAAATGAAACACTTTCAGGCGCCTCACTGTGTCCAAGGAGAGAGAGTATAATTTTAACCCATTGGGTTGGCCACAGATAATTGGGCTGACATTTGATTGGACGATTAGGAAAATATCTTCTTTGCATGCTGTATAATTTGCATTTTCCCCCACTTATATGAAGCTAAGTCATGCTTTCGTACACGGGCAGTTTTAATGAGCATTATAAATCCTAATGAATATATTTTCATGTTCATTTTATTGGCTTGTTTTTATTACTGGAGGTCTGAAAAACAGGGCCAGTGAGAGAGCTGCAGAGGAGGTGGCAGGGGAGAGAAGCCTGTGGCAGCCCAAGCCCCTCTCTGCCCCCCGAGGCTGCCAGCGGGTGGAGGACCCCCTGATTTGGGAGGGCTAGCGGGGAGGGGTCATCCTGCTCCCCTTTAACACACACCAGAAGTTGCTTGGGAGCCCAGAGGACGCAGAGAATGTGTCTCTTGCCCTAGGCTTCAGCTTCTGCTGCAGCTGGGCCCGTGGCAGCCTCAGCCGCTGCAGCAGAGCTGTAAACGCCACCGCGAAGCCTGATTCATCCTGTGCTGGATGGAAGGGCAGAGAAGTACTACAGTCTCTGCCACATGCCAGGGACTCCATGCAGATTGGTCAGACAGAATTGGGGTGGATTCTCCTTCACCAGGAATTGCCCTGCTCAGCACTGGTTCTCAAACATGACCCCGAAAGGCAGATCAGTGTGCAGAGCATGGTTTTCTCCTGGATGACTCAGAAGGTTCGTCACTATCTTAGGGTCTCAGCACATCATCACGAGATCAGTTTCAGAAATCTGCTTCCCTCTCCATTCACTCATTCATTCATTGATGCCTTTTGGGTGTCTACTATGGTCTAGACCCTGAGCCAGGACATATAAAAAGGGGTCCCTAAAATCTCTATCAGCTTCAACATTTTAAAAATTCTGTAATAAATGACCAATAAAGTAACCTTCCTGTTCCACTTGCGGTCTGGTTCTAAATCACTCGGTGAGCATCAGGAGTTTGGTCTGTTTCTGTGGGCTCCGGCATCGCACAGACAGACCCCTGTCCTGCTCTGCACACTGAGCCTGCCCCACAGGAAACTATAGGTGCTGCTCGAAACCATGCCCTTCGCTCCAGCCAACGGGCCTCTCTTCCTCTCAGGACCCTGGGCAGGGCCCACCTTGCCCTGCCGCGGGGCACTGACCAGCAGCTCAGCCGTGGATTCTGCTGCGGGAGCCTGGATGGGGCCTGGCTGGTCTCCCCACCGCCCTCCTGCTCCTCAACACCCAGCCACTCTCTGCTGATTGTTCCAACCCACTGATTCTCCCACCCACTCTCCCTTTTCAATTTTTCTCTTTTTAATCAGAAAGGGGTTTGCTGCATACAGAGGTTGGGAGTTTTGAGGATGTTTTAGAAATTAATTCAACATAAAACTAGTTCAGTTTCCTTTGCCACTGTCTCTTCAAAATGGCACTGGGGTGACTGTCCCCTCAGAAACTGATGACTCATGTAGACTTTGGTGACATCCTCTATCGCCACGCCATGTACACAGACACAAGTCTTGCCCTGGCCTCCGGGGCAACTTTATGTTTTCCTACTGTGCAAGAGATGTTTACCGAACAACTACTACGTACTCAGTCCTGTGAGAAGCAGGAAACTGATAGGGAGGACTTGTGCAGTAGTGGAAAGGTACAGACCTACGACCTATACCCGAGGCCTTGGTTGAATTCTAGCTTTGCTGCCTCCAACTGCATGACCTCAGGCAGCATCTCGCTGCCTTGGGCCTCTCTCTCATCTGTAACATCCCCACCGTACTGCAGGGCGTGGGAGGGATTTAAGTGAGAGAGTGATGGTCGGTGCTGCTCATCATTCAGGTGGAATGTGACCAAGTTCGAAAGTGAGTCTGACCCTGAGTCCTGGGTCATGGCCCACTTTTCATCTTGGGCTGGCTGGGAAGATCCGTGCTATCAGGATGGGATATTTACAGTATGTACCTGTCTTTTCCAAAGAGGAGAGAGGGAGGGAGGCTCTGGCTGGAGTTTCACCATTTGGATGGTTTTGTAGAACTAGTTTCGCCTTCACCATCACAGTTTGCTCAAAGACCCATTTCCACCAAGTGAGTGCCTGCACTTGGCCTTGGGAAGTGGGTAGGGACTCTCCTGCGGGCATCTCTTTGCCCAGAGAACACAGAGCCTGGCTCCCATTGCATCTGCACGCAGGTGCTCCGCTGCTGAGCACCGATTTGTCTCTGCTTCACATGGTGGGTCAGTCTCATCTTCCATTAAGACTGCAAACGGCTTCTGGTCAGGGGTCCTTGCCCAAGACTTCTTCCCCCCAATGCCCCCGCCCCCCCAGCCCCCTACAGCCACACCCACAGCACTAGGAGCAGAGTTGAATGCTCATTAAATGCCTTGTGATGATCTCGCTGGCCAGGGGCAGGAGCTCCAGGCTCCTTTCAGCCAGCACATCTCACCCCCAAGTCAAGGCTAAGCCTCCGTGACTGACCAGCTGGTCTTGCTCAGAGAGCAGCCAGGCAGCGAGGAGCCGGACATCAGCTCCGATGCTATTCTTGTTGGATCTGCAAACATAATAGAAATCACTCAACTAAGATACGAGATTTTTGTTACAAAGGTGGTTAGAGCCAAAGCAAGCTGCTGGCCCATTGCAGAGCCAGGCCTTTGATTGTGGAGTGTAACGATGTTGGCAGATTCCTGAGCTGTTCTCGGAGTCCTGTCTGGAGCGAAGCCTTCATAAAGAGAACAGCTTCCCACAGCTCAGAAGGGCCAGAAGGTGCAGCCCACCCTCAGTGCCTACAACAACTACTTTAGAGTGGCTGGAGGGGAGGTGTCTTACAAAAGGTGTTCATTCATGAGGAGCATGAGACAGGTCCTGGAGGAAAGAAGGAAGTCACCTGCTTACAAGGCCCTGGTGACTGGGGCCCAGTTCTGGATGAGGCAGGGGAGTTGGAGGAGGCAGTGGACTGCAACTCTGCTAGCAGGAGCAAGCCCAGGTAGCCTTCAGGGGTAAGGATGAAGGACAGAACAGACCCGGTGGAACAGACTGTGCAGGGGTGTGAGGGAAGTGTGTGTTCAGGCTGCCCTGCTGGATGGGCTGGATGGCTGATAGGCCACCGTGCCCAGGGGCCAGGGCGTGCCTCTCACCTCTCCTGCTGAGGGTGTTTATTTAGCGCTGGGCACAGACTAGCCCGGACTGTCTTGCTGCTTCACACAACGAGTGGAGGCAGGGGTGTGTTTGCTTTAGGCCACTTGGGAAGCTCAAGGCATTATGGGATGGCAGGAGATGCCTCCCCAAACACAAACTGATGTTAATACCCACTCCACCTTTGCTCCCCCTTCCTCTCCTTTGTTAAGCCATCAGGTCTCAGGCCTCAGGCTCGCTTTGGGAAGGAAGGCTGAGAACCCAGCTGGAGCCTAGCCTCTCTCCAAGGCATGGGCATCTCCCTTCCTCTCTTCTTTCCTCCTCCAACCTCCCTCTCTCCCTCTCCCACCCATCCCCCACTGCTCCTCAGCTCACTCCTCTTTTCTTCTTTGCTTATCCTCTTTCTATTTCTGTGATCAATTTTTTGATGCTCTTTTTGTTCAGTCAGTGGCACCCCTCGCCCCCATGGCTGCATCAGGGAGAGATGCTGGGATAAATGCTACCTGTCTGTGTGGAGCCAGCGCTCCACAGTGAGTACCCAGCTGCTGCAGGGAGGGCCAAAGGCCAAGCTCTGCCAGGCCCGTTTATATGGCTGGGCCTCACTTTCCCCAGAAATGCAATTGGGAGGATGTGGCACTATTCTTTAAGGATGTACTGTGCTCCTAGGGTCCTCCCCACCCACCCCGTCCAGCCAGGGCAGGCTCAGCACTGCCTTCCTGGCTGTGGAAGAGGGAGGCTGCACAGGATGGGGGGTGGGAGCAAGTGGAGGGGAGCTAAACCGGACTAGTTTGGGCAAACAGCAGGGACTGCTGGCAGCGGCTCCAGCCCCCACTTACGCTGTAACAGCTGCAGTCCAGCTGCTGGCATCCCTGCTGGGGGAGCGTGCTAAACCTCTCTGGGGTCAGCACTGTGGTATGTCGGTTTCCATAGCAACCAGCCAACGGGCCACTTTCTCAGAACAATTCCCCTACTCAGCCTGGTTCTGGACTTAGCTCAGCCCAAGGGCATGTGGCTGAGGAGCAAAGCAGGAGGGGGAGGCTGCCAGAGGGCCAGGCTGGGCCCCACAGAAAGTGGCCATCTCGAGCCTTGTCTCAGCACAAAGGGCGTAGACCAGAGGACAAGACATGCCGCTCTTCCTGTCCGCTCTCCCTTGCCCCCTCTTGCCCCCACCCCCACCCCGCCCGCCCACAGACCGCCCAGGCTGCAGGGTTGGAAGAAGTATCAGGTCTTTGTCTGGATCTGGACAACAGCTGCCTTGACTGGGCTCAGAACTGGGAGGAGGAAGTCCTGGGATGACATATAGTGGGGAGAGGGGGCTTTCACTGCATTCACTCTGCACCCTTCCACCCAGCTCTCCTGGCGCATCAGAGTCCTGTCCACCCCACCCCCAGCGACCTCAGGGGAAGACAAGGTCATAACCAGTCCTCTCCCGTTCTTAGAGGGTGGGGAAGGTCACCTCTCTCAAGGCCCTTAGGAATCAGCTCCCCGAAATGAGCAGGTTGGTGCCACACCTGATTTTCTGAGAAGGGAGAATCACTAGAGAAGATACAGACTAGGATCTGGGGGCCCGATCCCTTTCCTGGGTTGGAACGGAGGCCTGAGGAAAACGCAGCGCCCCATTCCCAGCAGAGGGCTTGTTTCCCAGCCTCTCTCCTTCCTTGATTGAGCTGCTATCTGGCCCCAGAAACCATAGAGTTCATTTCCAGAAAGGAGCCATTAGCAAGTGGGGAAACAGAGGTCAGATAGTGTCTCTGAGTAGGTCTAATGACTACAGGGCTGGGCGTTGGGGCTGGGATTTGGGTCCAGACAAATGACCTGGGGGTGGTCCCTGCTAAGTCCCGGGGAAGCAGAGACTGTTCTTGGGGTGACCTGTCCAGCTGTCTCACTCCTCTACTCTATTACATGTTCCTCACTTTCAAGGAGCCTCATTCATCCTTCTCTTCCCCTCATTCATTTTCAGCCCTCACCCCCTTAAGAGGAGGGACAGATTCCTTTCTTTCATGCTCCTCAGCTTTGGCCACAGATTTCCCTAATCCCTGCACGCACGTGAGGAGTGGTACTCAGTTCCCTGGATGAGGGCATTGAGGAAGGTGGCCAGTTTTAAAATATATTTTTATTGATTCCAGAGAGAATGGGAGGGAGAGATAGAAACAACAGTGATGAGAGAGAATCATTGATCTGCTGCCTCAAGCATGCCCCACACCGTGGATCAAGCCTGCAACCGGGGCATGTGCCCTGACCAGGAATCAAACCGCAACCTCCTGGTTCATATGTCGATGCTCAACCACTGAGCCACGTTGGCTGGGCAGAAGGTGGCCAGTTTTAGAAGCTGCATGGGGTCCCCCCTCTCTGGCCCCATCTGTGAAATGGGACAGTTGCCCTGGATCAGCACTTCTCAAAGCAGGCTCCACAGCACAGTGGGCTCCATGGGGGTGGGGTGGGGGAGGTCCAATACCAGGCAAGCTTGGGAGACAGAAACACTGCACAGACACCCGCTTTCGAAGGGTTGCAGGATTCAGTACAATTTTAAACATTTTAAGAAGCCCAGCACTAAAGAAAATCCAGTTTAATCTGGGGCTTCCTAAACACATACAACGGTGGCACCTTATTTCAAATCCTAGGACCAAACCCAATCTGGCAATCTCGGACTCTGTGAGAAGTTCAAGTTCCTCGACAGTATCTGAAATGTTCACGCCAGTCCCCACACCACAGATGGCCCTTTGACAAATCCCCCTTTGTTCCTGCTCTTGGGTGCAGGCACCCCAATACGAGTCTCTGCCTTTCTGCCCTCCACCACCACCTCCGCCTGCCTTGCCACTCAGCCTCCCTCAGATCACCTCCACTGCAGATGGAGACGCTGCTGGTAGGGGTGGGAGAGGCCTTGCCCTAGACCAGGGGTAGGGAGCCTTTTTCTGCCAAGTGCCATTTAGACATTTATACCATCATTCGAGGGTCATACAAAATTATCAACTTAAAAATTAGCCTGCTATATTTGGTCGAGCATTTAATAAACTCCCCCCTAATGCCTTGGCAGGGCCAGAAATGAAGACCGGCAGGCCAGATGTTCCCCACCCCTGCCCTAGACCTTCAGGGAGCCAGGGCAGAGGGAGTGAAGCCCTCACACTCTGCCCCTGTCTCCAACTGCCCACCGCCCCAAGTTTATGGGTCCTGTTTAAAAAATGAGGCAATGCTTCTAGACCAAGTGGGGGAGAAAATTCTGGCTGCCAAGTGTCTAAAAAGAGGACTCTGGATGGGGAAGCTTAAAAAAGAAGTACCCTTCTCCTTCCCACTGTCCAAACTCTCAGAAATAGCACCTCATATTCTCCAGGGCTGAAACTTTCCAAAGGCCTTGGCTGCACATGACCTCATTGCCCATCTGGAGACAGCTGTGGTGCAGTGGAGGGTGTGCAGGCCGTAGAGCAGGACCAGGCCCATCCCAGCTCCATCCTGACAGGTCTCTGCCCACAGGTCACTGCAGCCCCCCACAGCTGTCTCATGTCTCAGACCCAGGAAGAGGTCCCTCCTCACAAGGTTCTCGTGAGAAGTGAATGAGATAAATGTCATAATGGGCAGCGTGCAAGAGGAACTCAGTGTCAGCCTAGGAGCATTAACCCCTCAGGAGGTAGGATTTTTCTCACTTGGAAAAGGAGAAATCTGAGGCTCGGCCAAGTTAAGGGACTTGTCAGTCCCCCTACCCTGATCCGTTGCTCTCCCATTTTCTCTCATTTCCAGGAATGAGGTGTGTGTATGTCTCACTGTTTGGGGGGCATTTAGCAGTTGTGATTTCCTTTACTCATGAACCTTTCAACCCCCAAACCAGTAAAATGCTTGCAGGAGAGACTCAAGACAGGTGTGCTCTTTGGAGGGGTGGAGGATGGGTGGAGGTGGGAAAGGTATTAGTTCTTTTGAAAATAGCTTTTTAAGAATAAAACTAGGCTTATGAAATAAGATGATCCCTTTTCAGTTTGCCAAGAGCTCCGCCCTTAAGGAGGGACAGTGTTTTCTCCTTACTTCCTTTTTCCTGGCTGCCCAGATCCCAGACCCTGCACCAGGTACCTCTCATCACGTGTGCAGCCACAGAGGTTCCTGCTGAGTTTCTGTCCTTGAACCCCTTTCCTTAGAGCAGCAGAGCCAATCCACACACATCACCCGGGGGCAGGAGAGGCCAGCACTTCCTTCCTATTCTCGGCCCAGGTTTTAAGTGATTTCTTTAGCACAAGGAAGTGAGGATAGAATGGGGGAAATGAGAAAAACAAGGATGCCTACAATGTGCTACTCAGTGCACTAGGATCTTAGGAGTAGACCTCTGCAGGTGAGAAGGCTGTGTGGAGCCCTTGGGAGAAAAGGGATTTTATTCCTGCAGGTGTCAGCACTGTGACTGTATCACTGTGTCTGTTACATTGGCCACAGGGTGGACCCTCATCAGTCTATTCATTTGGTTGAATTATGCTCTTTTCTGCTACGTCCATCCTCCTCCATCTTATGAAAACTTCACAGTCAGTGACATTGGGAAGGGTAGGGAGGCTTGCTGGTGAAGCTGGAATGACTGGCCCCCCACCCTTCTCTCCATGTGTGCGTGTGCACTCCTGGACCGTGCAGATCTGCCTGGCCCGGATGTGCTTGTCCCTGGGGGCCTGGCCCTAGAGGCGCTCTCTGAGCTCATCCAGTCCTGCCCTCTGCCTGGCTGGGGCCTCTCTGCCTCGAGCTCCAGAAGGAGGCTGTTTGAATTACAGGACAGAGAGGAAGAAGGAGCCGCCCAGAGGGATTCTGTTCTCCAGATGTTAAGCTGGGATGATTCCTAGCTCTGCTCATCTCATTTAAAGGGCTGGCCCTCCTCCAGCAGGTACCTGCAGTAAAAACACAAACAACCCCAATAACTCCCAGGATCCCCATTATGGGCCGAGTTCAGCTTCGTGATGCAGGGAGCCCTGTGCCTGTGTGTGCATTTGTGTATGCATGTATATCCGTGTGTGCTTTTGTATGTGCGTGTGTGCATGTGTATGTGCATGTGCATGCGTATGTGCGTGTGTGCATATGAGTGTGTGTGTTTGCTGATTTACAGGCACTTGGTGGGTTAGTAGACCCAAGAGGAGCAGTGGGCTGGGGGCAGGGAATTGTCTGTGAGCAGAGGCTGATTAGAACATGAAGCTAATCAGCACTATTTATGAAGGTGTTTCGTACAGGGATTTGTGGGAGGTGATTTGAGGGGGTGGAATGCTGAGGGGGTGGAATGCTGAGAGGGGGAAGGGAGGAAATGCCACATCGGTATCTGACAATTACAGTCCAGAGGGCCTGAGCGATGTTGGGACTTTGAGACAACCTTGCCCACAGCTCTCCTCTGAGGCTCTGAGGCTTAAGGGTCAGACAGAAAACAGGAGCGAGGACCTGGCAGACTCTCCAGGTGAGCAGCACGAAGAGGCCCCACCTCACATTGCTCTCACCTCTGAAAATATAGGCCCGCCATGCAGACTGGCCCTCAGAAATCAGGGAGCGGGTTCAAAAGCATCTCTTGGACCCAGTTTTCCCCTTTCCTCTGTGCCCAGGATTTGGGAACCGTATTCTGGAGAGGCTATGTGGTAACAGTAGGAAGAACTTTAATTTGGGATAGGGAGACCTAGGACCGGTCACCTGACCTTTCAGAACCTGAGTGTCCTGTGTGTAAAATGAAGGCTTCATGGCACTGGGGGGTCAGATGTGATGTGGGAAAGTGCTTTTTTGAAGGAGCACAGATGTATGTTGTGTTATTGTTATGAGGGGGCTTTGCTTGCCAGCTTAATGCTGGGTTGGGGCTGGGGCTGAAGCCGGGAGCTGGCATGGGTGCACCAGGCATGCCCTGGTGTCACTCTCCCAGTGGGGAGCCTCAGGAAGTTATCTCTTCCTTGCATCTGAATTAATGCTGGCTGCAGCAACATTGTCTAAAGCACATGAAGCCGACTCATTGGGCCTGAGAATGAAAGCTCCTGGAGGGCAGGGCCCGGGGAGTGTGCAATAGAAAACTCTTGTTTCAAGGAGAAATCAGCTCAGTGGGTATATTCTCCTGTCCCCACAGGTCTGGATTTGGGTATGTGCTTTAAAACTACAACTTGGTTGCATCATCTCTGAGACTTCTGTGCTGGGGGAGCTGGGAGGCCAGGAAGTGGCTTTGGTCCCATCAGTCATTCTGGCGGCAGAAGCCCAATAGTGGCTTCCTGGAGGGGAGTTGGGGAGATGCCTGGTGGGGGGTGTTCCTGTTCTCATGCCCTTTTTTACCTGGGTGCTGTTGAAGGTGGTTCCTGGAACAGTGATCAGAAAGGGCCTCATGGGAGGAGAGGATGAAAGAGCTGGGAATTCTTGTAAATTTTTAATCTGAAAAATAAAGAAAGTGTGAATTAGAATTAATGCGGGTATTAAATATTTAAACTTTCTGTACTCACTTTCATTTTTAACATATTCCTCCTTCAAACACCTCGATAATGCTTGTCGGATTTGTTCTCCAGATGTCCCTCTCTTGCCACCTCAGAGTCAGACCCCAGGTATTCATCATCCTGATGGAAACTCTCATTTTATTTCTCCTATAGGAATCGTCGGATAGCTCTCTTTATATTTATGCTTTCTCTATATGGCAGCATAAATAATTAATGCCATGTAAATACATCCTATGCAAAATATTTATTAGAAAGAATAACTCTTTAATTTGGCATGTCATTTCATTTCATTTTGTAATCCTAGCACATGGGCTACAATTAGTGCGAGGTCTGGGGAATGCAGCCCACCTGCTCACACTTGCAGAGGCACACAGGTCTCCCAGCCAGAGCCCACAGGCCCCTGGCCATGGGTTATTTGGTTGATGGAGGCATGTGGCGTCCCCTATCCAGTGAGTGAGTCTGGAAGTGAGACAGGAAAGTCATTTTCTCTTTAGCAGAAAGGGGGCGGGGTTTGTCTAGATCTCTTCAAGTGCTTTTGGTAGCATGAATTCAAAGGATGCTGGGCCCTAGTGGGTTTGGCTTAGTGGTTAGTGTTGGCCTGAGAACTGAAGGGTCGTGGGTTCGATTCCCATCAAGGGCGCATACCTTAGTTGCAGGCTCAGTCCTCAGCCCTAGTCAGGGCACATGTGGGAGGCAACCGATCAATATGTCTCTCTCACATCGATGTTTCTCTCCCTCTCTGTCTCTCCCCCTCCTTTCCACTCTCTCTAAAAATTAATGGAAAAAATATCCTCAGGTGAGGATTAACAAAAATAAAAGGATGCTGGGCCATTGAGATGCAGACCAATTTTTACATTTTGGGGAGAGGGCACAGGGGTGCTCCTTGGAGTTTGGGTGAGTTCCCACAATTTGTTGGCTGCGGAAATAGTAACAGGTAATTTCCTAAAGATTGGAGTTCATGCATGCATCCACTTAACAATATCTACTGAGGGCTTCCTATGTGCTGGGCTTTGCTGTTGGTACTGGAAATACAGGAGTAAACAGGATGGGATGACGGTGAGGACATACAACCCCTCAACAGTGCCTGTGACTCCACTCACTGCCTTCCCCCATTCAGCACTCTTCCTGGCTCCCTCAGGGGTCGGTCTGACAGAGCAGTTCCTCCCCCAGGCTATAAATGTGGCATTTGTTAGCCTTTCCACCTATTGCACATCTTTTCTTCCTGTCCCCATGCCTGCAATCCTTCCGTGTGTGTTCCCAAGCTAAAAATCTCATTCACTGTGGCTCTGACTCTCGTTAATCAGTTCATAGTGGTGGGGTAGGGGGGTGCAGCTAATGCCCTGGAATAAATGCCCTCTGTTTTGTATTAGCCATTTGCCACTCTGATTGGGAGGCCAGTGTGGCCTCCTCAGCCTGTGTGTCCACTGAGGAGAAAGTTAAAACAAGAGGCACCCAGTTCCTAGGCCACCTTCCTAGAGGAGCTCCCTCTGCATTTCATGTCTCCCAAGATAGGTTAGTGGGGGAAACATGGACAGTATCACTGCACCGGCTCTGCTGCCCCAGCCGGGCTCAGGATTGGCATCTGGCCCGGCGGCTTTCGGTGGATAATGTCTGACCTGAGGGACCCTGTGCAAGGCGTTTCCCAGGCGGCTGAGCCTTCTTCATTCTTGGGGATGAAAGAGAAGGTTCTGCAAGGATGACCTGGTGACCTGTGTCCTTCACAGGGGGCTTGGAGGAGAGGGGGTGCGTGCCGGCAGTGGCGGTGCCTCTGCCTCTCAGAGAGCGTGGGGCTGTGAGAAAGCACTCAGGTGTCTTTCTTAGAAGTCAGTCTCAATGGGACTGGTCCTGAATCCTTAGGTGAATGATCCTCGGATGCAATGCCTGACTCGGGGTGAATAATAACTGACGTTGACAAAGCCCCTCACCACTTACTGAGCACTCACACACATGTTATCTCACGTCATCCTCACAGCAACCCTGGGATGCATTCTGCTGTCCCAGTTTTACAGTTGAGATAACTAAGACACAGGAAGTTTTAAGTGACTTGCCAAGGTCACATGACTAATAGATGGGACAACCAGGACTCAGT
This sequence comes from Plecotus auritus, assembly GCF_963455305.1. Taxonomy (NCBI): domain Eukaryota; kingdom Metazoa; phylum Chordata; class Mammalia; order Chiroptera; family Vespertilionidae; genus Plecotus; species Plecotus auritus. The sequence goes on from NC_137779.1 coordinate 16,554,116, forward strand.
CAAGTTCTTCTGGTTTGTCCCATGTTCCTTCAGTGCTCCCCTCTCCTCCCCCTCCAGAATGGACAGGATTCAGGTCTGGTTCTGCCAGGACCTGAGCTGAGGACTAAAGAGGCTGCTCAGCATTGACTTGTCCAATAAATGGGCCTAGGGACAGTGCTCCAGCTTCCTCCCCGAGGAGCAGCCTTCTTCACGGGTCTCCATCACCCGCACTCACTTCAGTGCCCGGTGCTGGGTCCTGGCGGCACAGAGAGCAGCAGCGTGTTGGCGCTCTCCGGGCGCTGTTTGCAGAGGTCAGCGAATCAGCTTCTCCATCTGACTTGCTGTCCCTTGTTTCTGCGGGTGATGAAGCACCTCTGAGATGCTCTCTCTCTGGTCTGCTGCAGTGCAGGGAAGATGTCTTATAGGGGGACAAAGCCAAAGGCCCTACAGGTGCCTGGCCCATTGCTCAGGATCCTAAACCAGCTTGCTTGCTACATTAGATTTGAAAAAACACACATCCCATTTGCTTGCCCTGCTCCCCAGAAGCCCAGGGTGAGAGGCCGAGTGTCAGGTCAGGGGACAGTGGCTGTGCTCTTGGGAAGGCAGCTGAGAAGATGAACAAGTTCCCCAGGCAAGGCTCACAGGTCAGGGATGTGTTTGCCTTTACAGCCCGTGTTGCTTCTCCCACTTGAAATTCTCCTAAAAACCCAGAGGAGCTGCTGAAAATATCCCGGGTAATATGAAATGAATAATGGCTTAGCAAACAGAGCCCAGCTTCTGAGCAAACAGCCAAAAAGGCAAACAGCCCAGATGAAACCAGAAAAGAGAGAATGTAAAGGAGGGTGGGCAAATAGGAGGAAGAGGGTGGGAGTATGTGGGGCAGCTCAGAGTCCCGGCCACCAGTTTCCTTGGCACTGAGTTGCCCTGTGTCATGGAGACCCCCTTCTGCCACCCGCCTCCCCCAAGGAGTGAAGGAAAATGAGCCAAGAAAGTGTTCCTTGGCTGTGGCCCAGATGGAGAGACTTAGGTGTAAACTGCCCGGTGGTGTGGTGTCCTGTGCAGTGTTGTTCTACTGTGGAAGGGAGTTGGGGATGCGGGTAGGTGGGCAAGGTGCCTTCCTGAGGGAGGAGGCCTGAGTCCAGAATCCCAGCCATCACTGTGTGACTCTGTGGGCTCTTATGGTCTACAGTTTCCTTATTAGCAAAATGAGAAAGTAGGACTAGATGATTTCTGGGGAAGGGGATCCTTTCAGCTCCTTGAGCAGTGTTTTTGTTTGTGGGCTCTGCTGCCCCCCCCCCCCCCAAATCAACAAAACCTTGGATAAGTGCTGAACTCCTCACTGTGCTGTGTAAGCCAGAGGGTGTAGGTGTGGCTAACTCCCTTTGGGAGCTTATCCTCTAGGGCACACAGGGGCCATGGGCCATGAGCAGGAATCAGCAGAATAAGGATCTTCTTAGATACTCTGAGTAAGATCAGGGTTGGGCCAAGTGAGACGTTTCTTCTTCCTAACAGTGGTAAAGGTGGCTTTATGTTGGCTCAGGGGCCAGAGGGTGGGCTTTGTATCTATGACAGTTCTCATTTATTGAGTGAGTTAGCTATGCTAGCATTTTGCATTTATGACCTCATTTACTTTCATACTAATTCTTTGAACTGATTTTTATTGTTATCTTCAAGTTACAGTGGAGACTATGAGCTTGGGTAAAGTGCATGTCACAGAAAGCAGGTCTTGCCCGGGTCTTTATGATTCAGCAGGTCCACATTCCTGAGGAAGAGAGTGAGTGATCTCAGAAGGTGAGGGATGTTTAGCAGCAGAGAGCAGACATCCTAGCTCCCAGAGAGGGTCACAGCCCTCGCGAGAGCACAGAGAGAGTCATGCACATGCAGCTCTGCGCCTCTGCAGTGCTGGCCAGGTGTCCTGAGGCTCTACCAGTTCATGTAGGAGAGCTCTTAATGAAACCATGACATCTATTTATTTGTTACCTTTTAGTAAACTAGAGAAACAGCCGTGTGATACCAGGTAGACACCAACAATATGGGCAAGGACACGCAAACCAGGAGCATGCGGCGGGGGGGGGGGGGGGGGGGGGCGCAAAAAGAGCCTTCTGCAGAGAGGAGGGTGGCGCTTGGGCTGGGAGCTACCTTTCAGTCGCTGGGCTTCCTCACCTGACAGATGTTTTAGAATACGCAAAAATCTTGCTTTGGTGGAAGGTTAATTAGAAGTGCTAAGAGAATGCCCAACTCCAAGATGCTATGCTCTGTGTGTTTGCACTGGCTAGGAGCCAGGCATGGCTGCAGGTCCTGTCCTGGGCACAGAGGTAGATGAGACAGCAGCCGGAGCTCACACCTCATCCTTAGGTTCCTACCTCCTCTCTGCTGGGTCTCAGAGCTTCCTCTGTCCCCATGTCCAGCCACAAATTGCTTCCTTCATGTAGGCAGTTAACAACTATTAAGTGCTTACTGTGTTCAAGACCTTGTTGTGGGTGTGAGGAATCATGCTGAGCCAGGCACACTCCCTGCCATCAGGGAGTTCCTATTCTAAGTGGGGAGGGAGAAGGTGACTAAACAAGGAAGCAAGTGTGGAAATAAGAAATGGTGGGCCCCGATGATAGCTGATAAGGTAGGGTACTATGGGAGTGGGCCTTGGCTGGTGTTAGAAAGGGCTCCCTGAGGATAGGGTATTTGTATGGAAACCTGGTGGATGAGAAGGTGGCCGCCATGTATGGATAGGAGGGAAGAATGTTTGAACATCTCCAGCAAAAGGAAAAGCAAGAGCAAAGCCACATACTAGCTGTGGAAGGACCAGACTAGCTGCTTCGTGGGGTCAGGAAGACCTGATGGGAGGCTCTTGGACTTGGTCTTGGCCATGGAGCTAGAAGAGAGGTTAGTGGTTGGGTTCAGGTGGCACCTTCCCATTGACTTTGGGAGCTGAGCTGAGAGGACTACCCAATGAGCCTGATGGGATGGAAGAGAAGGAAGGAAACCAGACCGAGTCACAGATTTTCAGCAAGTGGATGGAGAGGGCACTTTTTACTTAGATGGGAAACTTGGCAGGAGGATATGTGGATTTGAGGAGGGAAATAAAAGATCTGATTTGAATATGCTAAGTCTGGGTTGCCTTAGACACCAAAATAGAGACTTTGAGTAGACAGTTGAATACAGATGTCTGAAGATCTGGGAAAAGACACAGCTGGAGGCCCTAGCTGGTTTGGCTCAGTGGCTGGAGTGTTGCCTTTGGACTGAAGGGTCCTGGGTTTGATTCCAGTAAAGGGCATGTACCTCGGTTACAGGCTCTGCCCAGTCAGGCTGTGTGAGGGAGGCAACCAATTGATGTGTCTCTCTCACGTCAACGTTTCTCTCTGTCTCTTCCTCTCCCTTCCACTCCGTCTAAAAAGCAATGGAAAAAATATTTGGGTGAGGATTAACAACAACAAAAAGATACTAAAAAACAAAACTAAATCTAAGAGATCTGAGTGTGCAGGATGATTTTTAGAGCAGCAGGACTAGGTAAGATCACACAAGGAGAGAAGAGGCAGAAAGGAAGTGCTGAAGACACCAGGATTTTAGGAGAGGCCAGCAAAGGAAATGGGAAGGAGTGTCAGGGAAGTGTGAGAAAACCAGAGGTGAAGGGTCACAGAACATGGATAAGAAAGTGTTTTGAGAAGGAACAATTGGCTAACTGTTCCAAATGATGCTGGGAGAGCAAGATGAGGATAGAGAATTGACCATTTACTTCAATGAGATATAGTCATTAGTGGTCATCATCAGTGGAGGGGTAATTGGAGTGAGCTTTATTTAGTGAGAAGAGATCCAAGGTGAGAAAGTGGAGACAGTGATTTGTAGACTCCTTTGAATAGATTTGCTGTGCAGGAGAGTTCAAAAAGAAGTAGAAAATGGAAGAAGGAGTGGGGTCAAGGGAGGAGTGGAGTCAAGAAAGCATTGATTTAAAGGAGGTATGTTTGTATGCAAATTTTGAAGTATGTTTGCATGTCATTGGAAATGACCCAGCAAACAAGGACAACATAATAATGCAAGAAGAAATAAAAAGGTTGCAAAACAGAAAAGTTACAGAAATGGCCCAGGAAAATGGGTTTCGAGCCCAATGAAGGTGTCGACCTTGGATAGGAGCCAGGACTCTTTTTCCATTGGAATTGGGGGTGGGGTAGGCAGAGTATTTTGGTTTTGGTGCAGATACAATAAAGGACTTGTTGATGGGAAGATGAAGTAGTTCTCATCTTACAGAAATCTATTTTCTCTGTGAAATATATGGCGAGGTCAGAGCTGAGAATGAGGTAGGGGAGGGAGTGTTGGAGACTTGAGGACAGAGAAGAAGGTATGGTAGTTTCCCCAGAGATTGGGAAATTGAATTTTCTAGGGAGATGTAGTAGGTTTTTCTGACAGTGTTGAGTGAGATTTGTGGTCATGTTTGTAGCAAGTCTTGTCAGAAATTTGTGTCATTTTTCTCTAGCAGTGCTCAGCTGCTCTGGTGCAGGTCCTGAATAATTGGATAGGATACCAGGGCTTGAGTTCTGCTAGACCAGTACAATGGAAGGAGAGTTGCCAAAAGGTTCAGGCTGTTGGCAAGGGAGTAGTTCAAATATTGGACTGTGAAATCAGAACTGGGCATGGAAGAGAGTGGACACCCAGGGTACAGTAGCAATGGATAGCAAAAAAGTGGGCTTTTAATGAAGGTCTTGAGAGGTTGGAGATTTGATAGAGTGGGAGTGTCAGAATAAGCTAGCTCTAAGGAGGGTGGTGCTGGTCAGAGAGTGGGACATTAGGAATCTACATTTAGTGAGCGATTCAGTTACTGGAGTAACAAAGTCTAAGGAATGGCCATGTGAGTAGAGCAAATGCTCATTGGAGCTAGGATACTCAAAGAACTAGGAGGCCAGGGCATTGGATGGATGGTGTGCATGGATGCTGAGGTCTCCAATGATGACTGCAGGAGTAGTAGAGGAGGAGTCAGACTTCCAAATGCTGGTGATCCATGACTGAGGGGAATGACCCAGAAGTTGGTAGAAAGCGAAGAGTCAGACTTCCAGGTACTGAAGTTATCCATGACTGAGGAGAGTGACCTGGAAGTTGGTAGAAAGATAGGAGTCAGACTTGCAGGTGCCAAATGTGAGGCAACTGAATTCAGGATCTGTCAGATACACACTAAGCCTATGAGCTTCATGGAAGCAGTGAGTACTGTGCTCAGTAAATGGTTCATGCATTTGGTCTGACAGGGGACTGAGGGGAATGGCCCGGAAGTTGGTAGAAAGATAGCATTATATATGAAGGGGGGGTGGTCATGAGGTCTGATGATAAGCTTGACATATAAGTGTGGGTTTTTTGAAAGAAGAAAGACACGTTAGATGGGGAGTAAGGAAGGCACTTACCCACCTCCCCTTTCTGAAGTACACTGGATGCGGAAGACAAAACCACCTCTATCAGAAAGGCTTCTAAGGAAACATACCCCCAGGAGGACACTGGGTTTCACTTAAAGCAAGAAAGTGAAGGAGATAGTCAGAGAGGACCAAGACTTCCAGAGGCACGGCCAAAGGAGGTTAGGGGAGTTAAAGAGACGTACAGTGTCTACAGTGATGCAGGATCAGGAAGATGGTTACTCGGGTGAACCGGAAGCTGAGGCGTGATGGGACCGTCCTGAAAGTCATAGCAGTCTGTGCCTGAGGACATTGGCACAGCTAGGCTGGGCTCGGGATGGGGATGTGAGGGATTCAGCCGAAGCCCTGGGTGAGGGGCTGATTCACTGGAGTTAGTACAATGTGGTGAGTGACGATCTGGGTGGCTGATCTGGACCTCCCCTGGAGGTGTGTCAACTGTTCACATATGGGAAGGGAGACTAGAATCCTGCCACGGAGAAAAAGTAGGAAAAGCATTTTAGATATCCTCAATCAACTCTTTCATTTTTCAGGTTAGGAAAGTAGGTCCAGAGAGAGTAAAGAATTGGTCCATGGCCATCAAGTTAATAAGTGGGATGAGAGCTGATTCACAGCAGAGGTGTGTGTACTCTGTGTGCTCTTGTCTAAGGCTGAGGCAGAGGGAGCAGGCGCATAAAGACCTGGTTGCAGCCAGGGAGCACTGTGTCTCCCTGTGCCTATCCCCACCTGCAGTCACCATGTTTGCTGCAAACAGGCACCTGGCTTGGAGGGACCATTGGAAAGCAGACAGCATGGACTAGGGACTCCATCCCTGTCACCCTCATGGCACCTTGGTCAAGTGTCCTAGGATTTTCATCTGTGATTGCCAGCGTGCCTGTGTGTCAAGAAGTTATTGCAGTGGCCACAACCTACTGGGGGCAAGGCTGTACCCAAACCTCTCAGGACCAGGCCGTGGAACCCCCTGGAGTGGGCTCCTGTTGGACCAAATGAATGAACCATTTACTGAGCACAGTACTCAAGCTTCCATGAAGCTCACAGTCTACTTGAGGAGACCAGACTTGCACCCAGAGACTCAGAGGCTTAGTGCGTATCTGACACGTCTCTGAATTCAGTTGCCTCACATTTGAGATGAAACGCTGGGAGAGCAGCAGAACCAGGACACACCCTGTCCTCTCAACTTGTGGCCCAAAGCCAGATCACTGATGTGGACTGCGTTTTTATTCCACTTGCACCATCTGCCCTTTGGCCCAGAGTTCGAGGAACCACCTGAAGGGCCCTGTCCATCTCATTCATGCCGAACACCTCCGAATCTGACCCCCAGCCCTAAGCCAGGGCAGGTACTGGTGGATCACGGTGGCTGGGGGTCCTTTGTCCTCAGGATAAGATGCCGGTGAGTGTGGCCCCCATGAGCTGGCTTCTACCTCTCAGGCCCTCTCTTCTTTCAGCCTGCACGAGTGTTAAATACAGCATCAAATTAAGCAAAATTAAATACATTTCCATGCAGCATTTTTCTCTTGACTGAATCAAACAATGTGGTTGCCATAGGAACAGCCTCTTCTAAAAAGGTCACCTGCAAGAAACTGTGTTTTAGGTACAACTCAAGGAGATTATGGGGGATTAACTCATTTTATACATATATATTAAATATATATATTTTTTTTATCTAAAGAGGCTGTTATGAAGGAATAATATCCAACTGAGCTGGAAGATACCCACAGAAAAAATTTTAAGTCCCTGATAAAGGTTTTTTTTTTTTTTAACCAGCATGCAGTGGGGGTGATATCTGAAATGGCGACTCTGTTTTTACTTGGCTTTAATTAAACCTCAGTCGGGGCTGAGAAATGTGGTGAAGCGAGATAATTGCACTATTCCCTGTACAGTTTTTAAACTCCGGCTTTGATATGCACCTCGTGACAGCCTGAACCTGCACCCAGACTCCTGGGGCTGCTTGAAGCTCGGCTTATAACCACCCCTCTTAACCTGCAGGCATCTGGGAGTGGCCTCCAGGATCCTGAATGGGGAATTAGGGCTGGGGGAGGGGGGCAGGCCCAGGCCATCTGCACAGAGCAACGGGAGGCCTTGTCTCCCTAAAAAGTTCCTCTCCGGCATCAGGAGTACTCCATCAGACTTTAGTGTCCACCTGTCGGGGAAGGACAGACACGAGCTGGTCTACCCCAGAGAGGGAGAAGGATGGGCTCTCTAGCCATTTCTGTGGCTCAGAGGGGAACTGGACTGTCTGGAAAAAATCCTTCCTGGGTGTGAATTAAAATGAGCTGTCTGGCGCAGGGTCCTTTGTGAGTGTCGCAGGCAATACAGGGCAATAGGTGTTTCTACTCTTGCTCTTTGTAAAGGGCCTGGTAGGGTCCTCCCAAGGATTAGGCTCCAAGTCTCACACATTCACATGCCCCCACCCCCACCCTGCGCTCCATGTGGCCACCAGCCCATCCACCAATGGCACGGGCACAGCAGGCTTGGTTCTGGTGGTCTCTGGTGCCCGGACGATGGCCATCCGCAGCAGCTGAGTGGACAGGACAATGCCTGGCCCCTTGCCTCCCACCCACTCAGTCCTGCTTGCTTGCCAAGATGGCAGAGGGTGGCTCCTTTGTTTCAGGCCAGAAGGTTGCGGTCTCCCAGCAGAGGGCTAACTGAGGCAGATGGGGAAACTGAGGAGACAGGGATCTCAGTGATGGCACTTGCTTCCTGGGAACTCACTAAACAGCTTTTCTGGACCCAGGGGCTGCCTCACACTTTAGAGATAATTCAGCACTTGCTGGTCCGGGCTGCCAATCACAACTGTCACGTTGTGTCCTCTGGAACTCAGGGCAACTGCTGGGGCCAGCGTCCCTCGAGGCCTCTGAGAATTGGTGGCCAACCCCAGCTCAGAGCTCCCTCGGGAGGAAAGGGATTGAAAGCCTGGGATATAAACATGGGATGCAGTCAAATAGGGTCCAGCGATGTGTAGACGGGCCTAGTGTATCCCAATCCCCTTTGAAATGCTCCTTCGAAGGCTTCCTGGCCGTTGGCCTGCCATCCCATAGACCTCCTTTCCCTTTCTATGTTGATCAAGCTACAGTGCCTGAGATTTTCCTGTATTTGTCCTCCAATCCTCAGAGTCCAGTTCCTCCTCTTAATTCACCCCAGTGTCAGCCACCATGGGTTCATGTAGTGAAGTCAAGAGTGAGCACTGGCCAACAGGCAGCCCTGGGCGTGGATTCTGCCGGCCACGTGTTGGATGCCTCGCTTTTTTTGGTCATCTGTCAAATGGGGAGATTAGTAGCCACTGTCTTAAGTAATAGGCCCTGCTGGGGTTGTTCTGAAGATGAGAAGAGGCAACCTGAGGGAAGTGTCTGGGTAACTTAACTGCCCCGTGGATGTTTCCTGAATGTTTCAGGAGCACGACTTCTGTGCAAAACAAACCACATTTCCTTTCCTGTGGATCCAGCTTGCCAGCTGAGGGACCGCTGCAGAGAATAAAGAAGGAGCAGCAATTTCCAACTCTAATCCCCTAATACGACCACTGGAGGTTTTCTTGACTCTTAAGAAAAGTAAACCCACAGTTATGCAGGAAGAATTTTATTTTTAGAACAACCCAGCCTCTGAACTCACATGTACCCTTAACACAAGATCCCTAGTGCCTGACCAAACTGGAGACCCAGAAAAAGATCACTGGCCTTTGAGTCACCCAGTCGCCTCATTGCCCGTTTAGGACAAGGTGGGGCTGCTGTCGTGGGCAGTGCTGTCACCGCTGCTCCTGGGAGGTTTGGCCACATCCCTGTTCCTGTCTCCTCGGGTTGCACTGCTCTGCTTGTCAACTAAGAATCTCCCAAGTACCTTCCAAGACGGATGAGGAGCAAGGGACTCTCTGCAGGGCTGTTAGTGCATAGACCATGGAGTCAGACCTAACTGGGTTTGAACCTGGCCCCTGCCCATTGTTAAGCTGTGAGACCTTGGGCAAGTTACTTCCGACCCAGAACAGCATTTCCTTATCTGTGAAACGGACTGTACTATTGTTTCTCTCACAGCACCATTGCCACATTTAGGTGAGATGATTCTTGTAAAGTGCTCACCAGCCACAGCATTATTTATCTATACAAGTGTACGGTGAGTGTGGGAACGCCCTGGAGGGCTTATTAAATCACCAAGGGCTGGCTGCCCAGAGTCTCTGATTCAGTTGGTCTGAGACGGGGGTTGGGGGGTTTGTATGCCTTGACCAGTTTCTGGATGGCGATGCTGGCCTGGGAACACACGTTGAAAAGCACTGGTCTATGCAGTCCAAAGTGAGGAAAGTATTTGACCATAACCCAATACATTTGTACCTTCTAGTTATCCAAGCTAGTTTCTGAAGGCTTCCAGAGAGTAGAGGACTGAATTGCCCTGACTGGGTCCGTCCAGTAGTGCTTTCTGCAGTGAGAGGGATGTGTTGTATCTGCTGCTTGATTTGGGAGCCACCAGCCACGTGGAGCAGTTGAACATTTGCAATGTGGCTGGTGCACCTGAGGAACTGAATTTTATGTTTAAATTTAAATAACCATGTGTGGCTGACTGATGGTAGCCATATCCAACAGTCCAGACGAGGATCTCATAGATACCACTCAGAAAAGACAGGCCTGTTAACCAGGAAGATATATGGTTAAGGAAGGACACCTCAGGAACCGACATCATTACAGCCATCTGCTCCTTCAGTGAGTGCCCGCCACCCAAGGACCTTCTCTGGAGACTTTAAGAGCCAAGTAGCGATGCTTGCCCCTTCCCTCATGTACTGAATGTCTAGGAATACTTCTCTCTGGAGGACGCAGGGACAGTGGAAATGTATGAAGTGTAGGATTTCCATGTAAAATAAATATGATGGACCTTTTGGGGACAATGGCAGAGCAGCAGTGTGCCAGGGAAGACTTGTATGTTTCAGGAATAGAGAACTATCTGGACATTTTCTGGAAAGAAGTAGGAATCAGAAGGCAGGAGGTATGATTTGTTCAGGGCTAGAAGATGGAAGAACAGAGGGTCCGTTTAAAAGGAAACATTATGTGACCCAAGGCAAGGCAGCCAGTGGCAACTTGAAAGAAGGGAACCAACTCCCCTGAGCGTGGAGAATGGGAAGGAAGAGAGATGTCTGTGGCTGGATGGAGAGAGGCTAACTCGGGGCCTTTCTATGAGTGGGACGCCAGTAAAGTGTTACTATTTAAGAGTCACCCTGATACCATGTGCCCTAAAATCTCTCCTCTCGTGCTGTGTGTGTTTTGTGTGTGTTCTGCCTGGGAAGGTGATACAGCTGGGCACTTAGAACCATTGGTTCTGAGGGTCTCAAAGGCCTGCTTCTGAACCAGCTCTGCCCCGTGAGCTGTAGGACCCCAGCACATGACGCAGCCTCTCTAAACCTTGGTCTCCATCTGTGGGTCTCTCTCATCTATGATCTATAGGGCTGTTGTGAGAATTAAACGAGATTGTGGCCTCAGGTGTTTCACATGGTGCCTGGCCCATGGCAAGTGCTTTTCAGGTGGCAACTCTTATTATGCCACACACACGCTGACTTCATTCCCTATCTCAGCATGGGCCGGCTCCCTGGGCTGTCCCATAGGGCAGTATGAGGGTCAGATTCTGGGAGCCCTTCCCTGAGTGAGCAGATAGGGGAGGGGGTGTTTCATTCTGGAACCCTTCCTTGGTGGGGGGGGGGAGGGGGGCGGGGGGCGGTGACCTCTCAGCCTATAGCCCCCAGGGCTGAAGTTTTACTCCCTAACAACAGCCACGATGGATCGTGGTGCACATTAGCACCAACACATAAGAAATAGCTTCAGCAAAGACCGACTTAAGCTGGGCCTGATTTAGTACAGGGACAATGACAGCTGCTCTGCTTGGCTGGCCTCCACCCAGCAGAAGGCTATTTTTTGCAAATAAAATGGTAACTTGCTAATCAGAAAGATAAATTAAGAAGCATTAAGATAATGATGGTCTAATCACCGTCCACACAGAGAATTGCTGGAGTGAATATCCAGGCTACTGAGTGCTTGAGCGCATTTGGTGATTATTTGTATTATGAAGGGAAGGATGGCTTCCAGGCCTGGAATCAATCTGGCTCAGGAAACCCACAGCCCAGCCTCCTCAGGGAGAGGACACTGGGGCTGTTGGAGGTCATCTGATCCTCTGTCCACCCCATCTCCAGGTCTGAGCAGCTTTCCCCAAACCATTCATCATTGCTGGCTGTTTCACTACTGGGGCCCCCTAGCTTCTGTGAGGGCGCTGCTTGATCCAGCCTTTTTTTTAAAGTATATTTTTATTGATTTCAGAGAGGGAGAGAGAGATAGAAACATCATTGATCGGCTGCCTCCTGCACGCCCCACACTGGGGATTGAGCCTACAACCAGGGCATGTGCCCTGACCTGGAATCAAATCGTGACCTCCTGGTCTATAGGTTGACATTCAACCACTGAGCCACGCCAGCCAGGCAGCTTGGTCCCGTCTTTAAGTACCCAGTGCCCTTCTTCTTGGGGAATGACTGCGTGGGGACCACTCTAGCTTGAGAGCAACATCTGGGAGTGAGCAGGCCACTCAGCGGAGAATAGAATTCCGGGTTCCTCTTGTGCTTTCTGTGGGTGTTGGCCAGAAATGCTGTCTGCGCATAGCATCCTAGAGTCTGTAGCCATCTAGCCAATGGGGACTGCTGCTCCCCTCATTCGTCAGCTGGGTCCCTGGGGCCTATAAAGCGTGATTTGCCCATTATCTCAGAGGCAGAGCCAAAGCTACCACTCAGGTGATCCTTCTGCCGTGAAAAGGGCTCTCACACTGGACCGAGAAGGAGCTTCTAGAAAATCTGCCTCAGATGCCCTGTTCTATCTCGAAGCCTCACGGGGGATAAGGGCATCAAAGGTGTTGAGAAATGAAACTGAATAAGGAAAGAAGGCCCTGTTTGTAGCCTTGACAGGCAGGCTGAGGAGTTTAGATTTGATCTCGTATTGGGCAGTAGGTCATTTGACTTGTCTTAAGCTTCAGTATAGCCTCACCTAAACCTTCATCTGTGAAATGGGGATAACAAGGGACCTAATCCTTCAGTTTACTGCAAGGCTTATATGCAAGGCTGCGCTTCTACTGCTCCGCCAACATCCTCGCCATGAGTGAATGCAGCAGCCACTGTCCTTGGCTTTCAGGCAGGGGTGCATGGAGGCCAGCTCATACCTGTTTGCAAGAGCTGATTATTACATTTTCAAGAATTTGGTTTAAAACAGCCATAATTAAAATTAAATTATGTACATTGAAATTTAGTGAGTTATATTTCAAAACAAAGGTATAGGGACTTCTTGTTTAGTGGGTGCAGAGTTTTCCTTCAGGATGATGACAAATTCTGGAAATTGCTTGCACAACGGTGTGAATGTACTTGACACCAAATTGTACACTTAAAACTGTTTTTCATTGAAGTATAACTGACATATAACGTATTACCTTCAGGTGTACATCATAATGATTTAATATTTGTGTCTGTTGCAAAATGATCATAATATGTCTAGTTAACTCCATCACCATATACCGTTACAGTTTTTTTCTAATGATGAGAATTTTTAAAATTACTCTCTTAGCAACTTTCAAATATGCAAAACAGTATTCTTAACTACAGTCACCATGCTGTACATTACATCCCTTAAAAGTCTTTAAAGTGGTAAATTCTGTTATGTATATTTCACTCAAATTTTAAAATGAAAATGAAGGGAAATAAAATGGGGTCCTAAGCATTTTACATTTTACTGTTATCTATGCCCTGGAGGTTGTTTATGAGGATTGTATCTGCACAGGGATGGGGGGTGGGGTGCGCAGGTGGCAGGAATACCCGCAATGATGTGTTGTTCTGCGTCTCTTCCTTCGTTGTAGCTTGAACTTGGCCATGGTGGGAGTATGTTAGAGAGCAGATTGTTACATATTTACCAGCACACCACTGGTTCTGTGTGAGGGTCTTGTTTGTGACGGATGGGCACAGTGAGGGTCTTGTGAGGGAATAATGAGGGACCCTAAGCTGCTGCCCAGTGTGGGGCACATAGACACGCTCAGTTACTGATGGACGTAACCAGGGCGACATGGAAAAGGAAAGGTGAGCAGAGCTGTGGACAGGGCACCCAGGTTTACAGGTGGGTTACGAATGCAAAGTTGGTGCCTAAAAGAAAGTTTAGAGCTTCACAAATTTGAATTCCTGAAAACTTGTGTATCCATTGAGTTTTTAAAAAATCAAATCATAACTTAAAGGTATTAGGAAGCTGTCCCTTTAAACTCCCATGGTAAATTATTTTTAGAGGAAAAATCCTTTGGAAACATAAATAATCCCCCCCCCCCCAATATGGAATTTTGTGTAAAAATAGATTTTTACTCAGTTCTTCAAAGAAAGTTTCACCAGACTTCATAAAAGTATGTGCCTGATGTTCTAGTGGGTACTGACCCACAGTGCCACCCGTTGCCACCCACTGAGGTTCTGGGAGCCCCTGCCCTCTACTGCCCACTGCTGGGCCCTGGGGTTGGCTGGGTCACCTGCTGGCCAGCAATGGCCAGCGCAGTGCCCTACAGCCGCCTCTCCTTCCTCCTTCCTCCTTCCCTCCTTCCCTTCTTCCCTCCTTCCCTCCATCTGGACTTGGTTCTCTCTGGGGAGGGACATCTGCAGGCGTGGCCCTCAGCCCATTCCTGTTCCAGGGGCTGTTTGGCCAGAGCCAGCAATGACTTGGCCAGAATGTGCAGGGCAGGCCAGCACATGTTGTGTGTCAGGCAGAGTACGGCCTGAGGCCAGGTTCTTCTTGTCCCTTCCCGAGAGGGGGCTGTCACTGAGCCCCTCTCAGCTCGAGGGGCCAGCAGGTCTGAGTTCCCTGCTGCTGGGACTTGCCAGCTGGGAGACCTCCTTGTCTGATCTTTCTCCCCCTCAGCATCACTATTAATAATAGTCCTGTCACCCTATGAGGTGTACGTTTTATTATCCCATTTTGTAGATGAAAATACTAAGGCACAGAGAGACTCGTTTACTTGCCAAGGGTCATGTAGCAGGTAGGTAGTGGCACTGGGATGCCACTCTAGAGCCGGCTGGTCCCAGAGCCCAGGCCAGCCCATGACACTGTGCCATGTGGGGAGCAGCCAGTGGGAGGAGAGGAAGCAGCACCTCTTTGGGAAAGATTCAGGTGGGGGTTCAGCCTAGGACTCTCCATCCAGGTTTCCCACCCACCCCCAACTCCAGCAACCTGGCTCAGCCACTCTGGGACTGGTGGGTGGGCAACTCACAGCTAAGACCCCGCCACTCCCTCCCCACATACACACACACACCCGCCCACCAGCGCTGCGGCCTGGGGATAGGATGTGTTAGCAGCCAAAGGCTCGGGTTCCTTAAGGAAACAGAGCCTGACTCCTCCAGCCCATGCTGGCAGGGAGGAAGGGGTCCTGGGGGGCCTCACAAGATGGGGTGTCCCTCCCTCCTGCTCCCTCCCAAGCCTTGGAATCTCTGGGCAGCCAGCAACATGTGGCTTTGGGCTAGTTCCCGCTGAGTGGGTGGGGAGGAGAAGGGCTGGAAATTCCTAAAGACTGTCTTCTGGGGAACGAATGCATCTTCTGCCCCCCCACCCCTCCAATCTCCCCGCAGCTGCAGAATTTATGGAAGCCCTTCACGCTCTGTGACAGACTGTTAATGAAAGCGAGGCCTGGGCTTCTGCACCGGCCTTCTTTGGTTTCTAATTTGCCTGGGATTCTACCCCCAAGAGGGGGCGAGTGACTTGGAAGCAGGAAGGCCCCACGGAGCCCTGCAGCCTGTCAGCAGGGCTTGGCTTGAAAGGCCCCCGCCGCGGGCCACCCAGGGGGCTGCTCCCAGCTTCCAGTACCTGCCGGCGACGTGAAACATGCCCTGGGATTAATGGGAACCAGATGGGCAGGACAGCCCCTCCACCTGGCCTGCAGCAGAGACATGCTCAGATTTCTGGCATTGTGGCGAAGCTTTTCTTAGGATTTCTCTAATAATTTTTTTTTGGCTCCAGGCCTCATGCCCAGACACAGAAGCCAGGAATCCTGGCACTTTCTGTCCAAATGTAAAAATGAGGAAGCTGGGAGGGACTTGGAGGTTGCCCAGGGCGGGGCTTCTCACCCCAGGCTACTCATTAGAATCACAGGGGGCTTTAAAACTCCCTGGGCTGAGTCCCACCCCAGATCACTACACAGAAATCTCTGGGGAAGTAGTCCAGGTGTTGTTTTCTTTTAAAAGCTCCCCAGATGTTCTAATGTCCTGTCCGGGCTGGTAACCACTGAACTCTTCCTCATAGAAGAGGAAAATGAGGCCCAAGCGAGGATGTGACCAGCCCAGAGTCACTCTGCTACTCTGCCTCCAACTCCCAGCCAAAAGTCTGTTCTGAAGGCGCTGAGGAGCCCTCTCTGTGTCCTCACGACCTGTAGGCCACGGAGGTTCTACTGAAGATTATAGTAGTCTTTTGTGTGTGTGTGTGCCTGTGCCCCTCCCTCCTCTGAACCATGCATAAATGTGTCTCCTCTGGACCTCACCTAGCCTTGCTACTCAGAGTACTACACTCTGAGTAGAACCATAACAGTTGTCCTGGTGTTGTGGCTGGAGGCTCCATGAAGAGGGGGTGCTCATAGAGGGTCAGAAGGAACATGACTGCAGCTGGAGCACAGAGTTAGCCCGACCAGTTCCTAATGGGACAAGAGATGAAGGTGGGACAGGAGACTAGAACCAGCCGCCGCAGTCACCAAGGTGTTTTCATCAACATGGACTCCAGTCCCTTGACCACGAAAAAATGACAACTTTCTTTAGGCATTTTCAAGATGTCTCTTTCATAGGATATTACATTTCTTTCTTGCTTTTTTTTTTAATCCTCACCTGAGGATATTTTTCCATTGATTTTTAGAAAGCATGAAAGAGAGAGGGAAAGACAGAGAGAAACATCAATGTGAGAGGGACACTTCGATTGGTTGCCTCCTGCATGAGCCCTGACCTGGGCTCTGGCCAGGGAGGATCCTGCAATCTAGGTACATGCCCTTGACCAGAATCGAACCCAGACCCTGTGGTCCGCAGGTCAAGACTCTATCCACTGAGCCAAACTGGCTAGGGCAGGATATGACATTTCTTAGCCCCTCCAGCAGCAGACCTTCGTTTTTTCCTCCAGGAGTGAGGTAGAAAAACCCTAGATCACCTTCTTGGATTCTTATTACCCAAGTTACCAAGAACAACCTTTCACAGTCCAGGAGCCCTCAGGTGATGGGGGTGGCACCTTCCCCTGATCATCCTGGTCACCTCCTGCAGAGGGAGGCCAGACTGTGGCTTAGGCTCACTCCCTGCGGGAAGCGAGCCTAAGCCGTCAGTAGGACATCACCTGAGGGCTCCTGGACTGTGAAAGGGGGCAGGCTGGGCTGAGGGGACCCTGCACCCTAGTGCACAAATTTCATGCACCGGGCCTCTAGTATATATATGTGCCTGCAGCATCAGCACCAGCAGCCTCACCTGGGTTGGAAATGCCTGAGCTCCTGACCCAGACCTACCGAATCCACATGTTAGCAGGATCCCAGGTTGTGCACTGCTAAGCATATTAAAGGTGAAGTGGCACCGACACGTGTAACACACACCCTCAATCAGATTCATTGGTGTAGATTTTGTCTCAATGATAACATTGCCTTCTTCTTAAGAAAGAGGACCATGTCTTATTTGTCTTGCACAGAATGTACAACACCATGGCACAAAGCTAGGCAAACAGTAAGTGCTTTTTACCTTTTTATTGACCTGAAACCATCTCTCTTTGTGTCCTGGGTGTGGACATTTCAGGAGAATGGACATGAGGTCAGGAAATGGTCAGTTCTCCAAGCTGAGTTCCAGTAGGGGGGGGCCCTGCTGACCAGGGGACCTCACCTCAGCTGCCAGGAGGATGACTCCTACAGTGGAAAGAGCCCCGAAACAGGGAGCAGCCCCCTAACCCCATGCCACCCTCTTCCTGCCTGGGCCACAGACACTCACGTGATCCAAGCAGATAATGCAACCCTGTCCTTCAGCATCCTTTCTCTGAAATGGGAATTACAGTATCTGCTCCACAGGCCTTCTGGGTCACTTTGGATTTGGGGCTCCTGGTAGGCAGCCAGTTAATGCTTTGAGTGAGGAGCAAATGAGATAACGACTGTGAAAGCTCTTTGATGTCTCCTGTCTCATTGCCATGGCCATTTTCTCAGTCTTCTGCCTCCTGTTTTCTGGATGAGAAAAGCGAGACTTTATTCTCAGCCCCAGGCTTGCTGTTCTGGGTCTGATCTGAATAGAAACAGTTGCGGCTGGAGGCTCCATGAAGAGGGGGTGCTCATAGAGGGTCAGAGGAACATGACCCCACCTGAAGTTAGCCCGACCAGGTCCTAATAGGAGAGGAGATGAAGGTGGGACGGGAGACTAGAACTTTAAATCACTTTTTAAAGAAAAAATTGCTGCTCACCACTAGCCTGTCACCAAGTGTTCATTAAATGTGTGCGTGCCTTCAGGGGAGGCCTGCGCTGTCTGTGTGCTTCATCCTGAACCCAATAACCGCTATATGTGTGCGCCCGCAGTGGCACAAGCCTGAGAGGGTTGGGTCTTGCCCGGCAACCAGTCTATTTCTATTCTTCTAAAAAACAAAATGGAGAGGATGCTGTGCTTTTCTCCCCGATGCCCAGCAGGAAAGAGCGAAGGATCTGAGTTCTCTCCCTAACCCCACCCCCACCCCAGCCCTGATGAAAATTTAACCAGCTGTGCAGAGTGAATGAAGCCCCAAAGGGAATTGAGGTCTTGGATGTGAGCTGGGCTGGGTCCTGGGAGCTCCAAAACCCCTCCTGTTGCTAATTCTCCAGCTCTTGATCCTCGGAGCAGCGCGGACAGCTGTGTGCAGCAACTGGTGGGGCTGAGGCCAGGGCAGGTTTGTGATGTGCTGCCAGGCCCTGTGAGCTGTGGGGGAGATGGAGGCGCCCCAATTGCACTTCTTGTTTACTTTGGTCTCCACTTACTTTTCTGTGGGCTTCTGATGACAGAGCCTGAGGAGCCCCAGCACTGAATGCAGCTGAATCTCAGCAACTAATGGTGTCTGACACACAGCAGTGACTGTAATCCTATATAATAAAGAGGTAATATGCAAATTTACCATCACACCCTCACAAGATGGCTGCCTATGACCAGGCCGGCAGGGGGGTTAGTAAGGGACAACTAATGACTGAACAAGCAGGCTGTGTGGGGCGACCAGGCTGGCGGGGGGGCATGTGGGGCAACCAGGCCGGCTGGGGGAGGCAGTTGGGGGCAACCAGGCCGGTGCGGGGGGGGCAGTTAGAGGCAACAAGGCCAGCACAGGGGGGCAGTTGGGTGTGACCAGGCTGGTGGGAGGGACAGTAAGAAGTGACCAGGCCAGCAGAGGGGGGCAGTTGGGGGCAACCAGGCTGGTGGGGGGGGCAGTTAGAGGCAACCAGGCTGGCAGAGGGGGGCAGTTGGGGGCAACCAGGCCTGTGTGGGGGGCAGTTAGAGGCAACCAGGCTGGCATGGGGGTGCAGTTGGGGGCGACCAGGCCAGCGTGGGGTGGGGGGGGCAATTGGCAATTAGGCTGGAAGGGGGGGCAGTGAGGGGTGACTAGGCTGGCGGGAGGGGGCCAGTTAGGAGCGACCAGGCCGGCAGGGAGGGGGCAGTTGGGGGCGACCTGGCTGGCAGCGTGGGGCAGTTAGGGGCAACCAGGCCAGCAGGGGGGGCAGTTAGGGGCGATCAGGCAGGCAGGCAGGTGAGTGATTAGGAGCCAATGGTCTAGGATTGTGAGAGGGATGTCTGACTGCCGGTTTAGGCTCAATCCCCGGGATCAGGCCTAAACCGGCAGTCGGACATCCCCCGAGGGGTCCCGGATTGGAGTGGGTGCAAGCTGGGCTGAGGGGACCCCCTCCCCCCATGCATGAATTCGTGCACTGGGCCTCTAGTAAATGAATAAATGAGGGGGTGAGAGAGTGAGGGCTGAAAGGAGTGATGAGCCAGGAGTCTACTACAAACGCTCATCTAGGTCCTTGAAGTACCATTAATCCATTCACTCAGTCAGTCAGTCACTAAGCATTCAGCATGATTATAGAGCACATCATTCATTCATTCATTCATTCATTCATTCATTAAACTCCAGGTACCGGGACTTGTCCTAGGGATGCACAGATAAAATGCTCATTCTCTACCCCAAGATACTCACAGTGTGGTGGGGGAAATGGGGCAGGAGCTGCAACCAAAGAGAAGTCCATGACAACAGGCTCAAGAATGAATTCCCGAGGTGCTGAAGGAGCCAGAGGAGAGCACCCAGCTCCAGCGAGGTGATGGGGGATGGGGTTCAATGGGGACCCCTGAGCTTGGCCTAGAAGGGCATATAGGAGTCAGCAGGTGGTGGTGATGGGAGAAAGCAATGTCTCCTCTGACGCCTCTCAGCTCTGGCCTCTCTCCCTCTTCCCACTCCTAGCCATGTGCTCTCCCAGGACCAAGGTGCCCAGAACCTTACCTCCTAGACCAAGAAAGCTAAACAGAATAACCAACAGCCCAGCAATTCCACTCCCAGATATAAGCCACTAAGAACTAAAAACAGAGACTTCAACAGATGATGTGCATACCTATAGTCAGGACAGTATTGTTCATAGTAGCCAAAAGGTGCAAACAACCCAGTGTCCATCAACAGATAAATGGATAAACAGAATATAATGTGCATGTACAGAGGGATGGCACTCAGCCATAAGGAGGAAGGACCTCTGGCACATGCTACCACATGGATGAACCTTGAAAACGTGTGCTAGGTGACAAAAGCCAGACACAAAGGACAAGTGTTGTATGGTTCCACTTATATGCAATACCTAGAATTGATAGATTCATAAAGACAGCAGCAGCCCTGACCAGTTTGGCTCAGTGGATAGAGCATCGGCCTGTGAACTGAAGGGTCCCAGGTTCTATTCCAGTCAAGGGCATGTACCTTGGTTGCAGGCACATCCCCAGTAGGGGGTGTGCAGGAGGCAGCTGATCGATGTTTCTCTTTCATCGATGTTTCTACCTCTCTATCCCTCTCCCTTCCTCTCTGTAAAAAAAAAAAAAAAAAAAAAAAAAAAGACAGCAGCAGATTGGAGGTTACCAGGAGCCGGGGATGGTGGGGGTTATGGATTCAAGGGGACAGAGTTTCTAATTGAGATGATGGAAAAGTTTGGAAGCAGTGGTGATGGCTACACAACAGTGTGAATTTAATGGATGCCACTGAATCATACATGTAAAAATGGTTAACATTGCCTCTTTTATGTTATATATGTGACCACAATTTTTAAAAACACACACAAATCTAGACTAGCTTTTGCAGAAGACCAACCAATCTCATAGGCCCCTCCAGCCGGCCTCCCTGGCAGCTTTCCTCCCCCCAGGATTTCTCCCAGCCTTGAGTTCTGCCAGGCGGGCGTGTTTCATTTTTGTTTTTATTTCCTGCATCTGCATCTGCTACCACCAGAATCCATTATTGCTCTCTGGGGCTCGTGCCCCTGACGGCGATTATTTGTACATGTAAATCAGTGTGCCAGGGACAAAGCTTTAATGGCAGTCTCTTTGGAGGTGGTGGCAGCAGCGGTGTGCGATGAGCCAGTGCCAGCCCTGCTGGGCTCCCTCTGGTGGGCACTCAGGGTGGGGTGGGGCGAGGGGCTGACCCCAGCTGGTTCAAGTTTCAGGAACTTTTTCTGGTAGTGATGTTGATGCTGGATTCTGGGGGCACCCCCCTCTGTGTCTATTTAAAGGCAGGGCTCATGTTTGAATCCCCAGCTCCTACAAGGCTGGGCACATGGTGGGCCCTCACTCTGGGACTGTTGGAAAGTAGCAAGTCTGGTTTTGCATGGAAGGCACCCTTCGTTCCCCTTCCTTCCTCTCTGCTCATGGCTGCCTGTCAGAACCTGCAGTCCTGGGAGCAGAGAGCTCTCTCAGACTCAAGTCCACGTTACCTTGTACCCGAGAAGTGCTTGCCTGGGAGGGAGGAAATGCCTCCATTCAAGATCCGGGAGACTTCCCAGCTCTCAATGTTCGTGTGAAGTGGGGAAAAGAGGTCCAGGGCAAACCGGGACCCCGACTGGACAGACTGTGGTGCTCTGGGCTTGTTTTGAGGGAGGGGGACTGACACTGTGGACCACCTACGCTTATGTACAGTCTGACTCCAAAGGGAAAACAAGATGCAGACAGCGATGTCACACACGCTGCCATTTATGTCAAAAACATATACTTGTATGTGCACAGAATATCCCTGGGAGGGGCTGCTTAAATTCTTTATCTTTTTGCCGATGCTTTTATTTTATTTTATATATGTTTTTATTGTTTTTAGAAAGAGAGACAAGAGAGAAACATCAATGCAAGAGAGAAACATCCATCAGCTGTCTCCCATATGCATCCCAACCAGGCATCAAACCCGCAACCTGGGCATGTGCCCTTACCAGGAATCAAACCCGCCACCTTTTGCTGCACATGATGACGCTCCAACCACCTGAGCCACACCGACCAGGGCTTGCTGATGCTTTGAGTTGCCTAATCACAAAAACAAATTTCAGGTTTTTTAAGACCCACACCATGTTGCAAGCGGGCAGGTGGCTGACTGATGGGGCGAGTGAGTGAACGCAGTGCTCCTACCCTTTGATTTCTCTTGGTTAGAGTTTCTGAGGGATATCGGAGACTGGAGAGGGGCCCTCTGTCCCTGGGGAGACCGCTCAAGTGTGAGGTGCTACTTGAATTTCTTTCTTAGGACGAGATTTTCCTTTTTCAATCATTCATTTTCTTGTTCTCCTGGACAAATACCTCTGGTTTGGAATCTGGAAGATCCTTCCTCTTACCCTTTGGGGTCTTTTGTCTTTTGCAAATTTTTTTCTTTAGACTTTGAAGAGAATCAGCCCTCATCAATGATCAGCCTCATGTGAAGTTTTTGTTGGAGTACTTACAACACACACACACACACACACACACACACACACACACACCCTGTTTCTGAGGAAATACTTCTCCCTTCTTCCTCTTACCTCTGACTCAAATGTTTCAAAATGGCTGTGAATATTAGCTTTAATCTCATTCAGACATTGATGGAAGGAGAAAAACTCCTGATGTTATAGAATATTTGAGCAATGGAAAACGCGTGCTAAGGAAGGAAGTCGTCTCCTAAGCTGCATTCTGTAGCCACTGCCATTTGTGTTGTAATAATATTTTTCTTAAATAACAAAGCTTCCTAACATGACTACCCTACTTCACTTGTAATCTCAGACAATTATTTCCATGTTAACGAAAGGAAATTAACACATTAAACAAATGAAATACAAACGATTCTTGCTTGCAGTTGTTTTGAATGCCTCTGTTAAGGAACTGGTTGTTATCATACTTCCATTTCCACAGTATTTATGGAACATCTCCTTTAGGGACACCCAGGAGGCTGAGACCGACCCTGCTCTTAGGGAGCGTGCAGTACCGTGGACGACTTTCTCCAGTTAAGTGGTTGGGGGATGAGGCCAGACAGAAGAGAAACCTGTGCAGAGATGAAAGGAGAGATCAGCACTGGGTGCAAGAGCTGGGAGAAGGGGCCAGGAGGAGAAAGAGACCTCGAATGAGCAGAAAAACATGAGCCGACCCTCCACGGTGGAAGGGTTAGTATATGTGCAGGACAGTGGTATGATGGAGAGGGCATGGGCTTTAACGTAAAAGAGGCCGGGCATCCATCCCGGTCTGCTGCTCACTAGCTCTGTGACTTTCAGGATGCCACGCTTAGTAGAAGTCCTTTTCCTCGTCTGCAAAATGAATATGGTGATGTCTGCCTGGTGAGGCTATTGTAGGGATCACATGAGATAAAGAATAGCACATACTAACCATTGCTAGCTCCCTCCACCACCTGGAGCAGATGGAGTATTGGAGTCCAGTAAGAGGTAGGAGTGAGATGTGATTGTAGGAGGAGTAGACACCAGGCTGAGGAATTGGAGCTTGGTCTCACCAGGCAAGAGGTAGGATATAAGGCCATGCTTTCATCCGATCAATCTGGCAGTGGCCTCGGGAGGACTGGCCTGACTGGAAGCTGGAAGCAGGGCCAGTGCTGCAGGGATTCAGTCACGAGGTAAAGGGAGCGTTCCCTAGACAGTAGGGATGGGGCTCGATGGCTTAGGGTCCTCCAACTTTTTAAACAGGGGGCCAGTTCACTGTCCCTCAGACCGTTGGAGGGCCGGACTATAATTTAAAAAAAAAAACTATGAGCAAATTGCTATGCGCACTGCGGGCCCGGGACGAGTCAGCTGCTAAGCAGGACAGGCAGCGGCAACTGGCGGGCTGGATAAATGTCCTTGGCAGGCCGCATGTGGCCCGCGGGCCATAGTTTGAGGACGCCTGCGTAGATAAAGGATGGGGAAGAGGAACAAGCCAAAGATGAACTTAGGGCTGAGAGCACTGACAGAAACCAGCAGGGCAGCGTGAACCCCAAGAGAGGAGGGGCACCAAGCACAGCTGGATCAGGAGGGGACAACTGGATTCTGAAGGAAAGACCCTCTTGAGATGAAAGTCCTCAGGGGGTGGTCAGCTCTAGAGGGAGATACAGATTTCAGAGTCCAACACTCAACGTGCTGTGTGTGCCACTCGGAGCCGGAGCTACCGCAGGGGCTCGGGTGTGGCCTTGGGCGGGGGCCGCCTGTGTTGGAGGAAGAGTTCCCAGTGACCTGGAGCCGGAGCCATGGGAGAGGGGGCAGCACAAGGAAGCTGTGGGGGGTTCACACGGAACAGGGCAGATCCAGTGTCAGATGTGATAATGAGTTACAGGGAAATGAGGTCTCAGACGAGGTCACTGGCTTTGGCGAGAAGGTGGCTTTTAAAGGGGGAAGTTTCAGAGCCTGGTCAACACAGTTGATCCCCTTTCTGACCAGCCATAGCCTTTCTTGTCTGTCCCATGTTGGCATTTGGTTTCTGTTTGATTTATTCTTTCATAATTGCTAACCCCTATTCTCCCCTCGTGTACAGTGTGGAATGCTCCCCCCTCGCCCCCGCCCAAATGTGCACATGTGTGTGAGAATGGTCTTTTGTTCTCTCCACCTCTACACCACCTTCTCCATCTCAGCAGAGGGCAAAGCCATGCCTGCAGGTGCTCAGGTCAAAAGCCTCGAGGTCATCCAGCCCCTCTCTTTCTCTCACACTCTACATCAGTGAATTGGGAAGCTGTCAGACCAAGCTGCCACCACCTGGTCCACGTGCGCACTGTCTTCCGCCTGGATTACTGCAACAGCTTCCTCACTGGTTGTCCTGTTCCAGTTTGCCCTCAACCCCACAGCCAGAGTCTCCATCTCACATGGTCATCGGACCACACCACACTTCTGCTCAGAAGCCTCCAACGCTGGCTCCCATTTCATTAAGAGTGAAAATGAGAAATCTTCCCCTGGCCCTACCTGATTCGGATCCTTGCCGGTCCTGCCACATCCCCCGGCTCACTCTCCTCCAGCCATGCTGACCTCCTTGCTGTTCCTCCAACACACCCTCCTGCCTTGAATGCTTCCATGGCTTTAAGTCTCTGCTCAGCTGTCCTGGAGGCTTCACCAGTGAGGCTTCCCCACCACCTTATATGAAAGAGCCACCTCCTCCCCGCCCCTCCCCCCCCCCACCCAACTCCTGGTGCCTTCGATTTCCTTTATTGTGGCTTTTCCCCATGGCTCTTATCTCCATCTGGCACGCTGTGCATTTGCTTGTTTATTTATCTATCTTGCCCAATGAGAAATATATCCTGTGAAGACGGGGAGTTTGTTTTGTTTTTGCTATGAGCCCAGTGCCTGGCACGTAGTAGCTGATTGGTAAATATGAGCTGAATGAAAGAGAAGGGAAACTAACATTTACAAGCTGTGTGTTGGGCACTTGCACTTTTACCATTTAGTCTTCACCACCATCCTCAGAGTATTATTCCTAGTATGTAGATGAGAAAACAGATAAATACAGATCCAAATCAATATTTGTTCTTTAAACTGGGGGCAGAGAGCAGGGCATGAGTAGATCTTTTGACTTCGATTTACTCCCATTCATTCATGCATAAAATATTTAGGAAGCACCTGCGTATGGCAGGCCCTCTGCTAATTTCTGGGGATCTAAAATGGAATAGAAAACTATGCTTGATCTCTAGCCTGATGGTGGTAACAGCCATGTAAACAAAAGCATAGAGTGATGTGATAAGTACTATACTGGTAAGAGAGCCAGGAATTCATTATTCAGAAAGTATGAATAGGAAAGTGCTTAATTCTGGAGAACTCAGAGGAGACTCCCTGGAGGAGGAGACATTTGGGGTCAAACTCTGAATGAGTGCTATACATTCAAGAAAATTGGTTCCATGGAAGGATAAAGTCCAAGCTTTTGAGACCCTCACAACCCAGCCTTCACCTGCCTCACCAGCCTCGTCCCCTGCCACCCCGTCAGCATAAACACAAACTGCTCATTATTATTTCCTGCGTTGCGATGCTGTTTCCTACCCTTGCAAATGCTATTTCCTCTCTTTGGAACACTTTCCTCCCACCCTTTTTTCTGTGCGGCTCAGTTCAGCATCATCTCCTCCACAGGGTGGACCCGGGCCTGTCTTTGAGCCCCTAGACAAACTGTCACATTTCCGTAACGCTCTCCAAGCCATACCCTTCTGAGGACAAATGGTCTCAGTCACCTTTGTTCTTGCTGCTCTGGGCACCTTGGACCTGTCCCAGGGTGGACCAACCTGAGCCTGTGCTGGAGGAGAGAAGGGGGCATGAAGGCTTGGGGAGGCCCACGTGTCTTGAGAGCATCTGAGAGCAGCCATGGAGTGGGCCAGTCGAAGGAGCTGAGGAGAGCAGGAGCCCAGGTCCCATAACGTGGTGACCAGGACACAAAGGTGATCCTGGGCAGTGGAGGTGTATACGGGCAGATGAAGGGCCCTCAGAGGGCACCCTCACAGCTGGGCAGGGGAGGTCCAGAAAAGCCAGGCCTCCTGCTGCGGGACATAAGCCCGGGGCTATCTGTGCACATGGGTGTCCTGCTGAAGACCCAGGTGAGGCGCCTGGGAGCTGGCAGATTGGCCACCGGTTTGCGGGAACATTACTGCCGACTCCCAGCACACCTGGGCTGCCTGTACCTCGGCCTGGCCACCTGAGTGGAGGGCTCTTTCTAAAGCTGGACAGAAACACAGCAGCCGCAGCTGGAGGAGCTGTCCCAGAGCCTGGGATGGTTAAAAACAATCTGTGCTAAACACCTTCCACAGTCCTCCTCAGGCAAGTAGCAGTAGAAACAAGATTCAGACCCTGGCATTTAGACTACCCAGCCCACATCGTAACCACTGTTAGTGAGAAGGAGGGAATGGCACTGTACATTATGTAACAGAGCTGCCTCGGTGTTCATTGTGCTTAGTGCAGGTGGTGTGTGTGGGGGGGGGGGGGGAGGCGGGGAGAGGTGTTGCGGGGGAGGGGGAAGCCAGATATTGTTTGTACTGATGGAACCTACCCAGACCAACAGTCAGAGAGGGCCCGGCCTTTGTCTCTATGGGGAAACATGAAAGCAAAGCTCCCAGACTCAGGAAAGTTCCTGGGGCTGGAATGCAGCACCTGGCACGTGGCAGGCATTGAGTATTTGTTAGATGGCTCCAAAGATGTTAGGAGAGATAAATAGATTTCTGACCTAGGTGTTGGAAGAGGGGGTTCAAGCTTTAGCAGACTATAGTATGTGGCTCTGGCCTAGTCCCAGTTCCCTTCTCTGGGAAATGGAAGTGCTGGGAATCAACATGATTTCACCCCAGGCTGAAACATGAGGCACGGGTTGGGATCTGGGCTGTAAGACAGCAGCCTGCTGTGCTGACCCAGGGCTCTGGGCAGCCCTGGCTCAGGAGGCATGCGTTTGGAGTTCGGATCAGATGCTGCCATCACTGCTGGGACTGGCTGGGAAGTGACCATGGGCAGTGGGGACAGAGGGTGGAGAGAAAATGTCTTGGTTCATCCTGGGCACCCCAGGGCCCAATCCACTGGGTGAGGAAGGGCCAGGCTCTCCTTTCCCTTGGATTGGTCAGACAGAGGGTCCCCAGTGCTCTGCCCCAAGATCCCTAGGAGGGACAGGCCTCCAAAGCCGAGCTGACTTCTGCTGCTGCAAGGAGTGTGGCATCTGATTTCACCCCCCACTGCTGGCAGCGCACGATCGATATTTTTTGTGGTGCAGACAGAGTAAAGAGAGAATAAAGTGTTGAATTGTTTGGCATTATCAAGGATTTAAGCTCCCCAGGACTCCTGCATAAAGAGATGGAAATATAGCTGCTGGAGCCAAGAAACACACAGAAGTATA
Source organism: Plecotus auritus (assembly GCF_963455305.1). Classification (NCBI taxonomy): domain Eukaryota; kingdom Metazoa; phylum Chordata; class Mammalia; order Chiroptera; family Vespertilionidae; genus Plecotus; species Plecotus auritus. The sequence continues at coordinate 16,581,743 of NC_137779.1, forward strand.
TGAATTTATTACAGATTATCTTTCCTCCTTCCAAACAACCCTAGAAATGTCAAAAGATCATCTATTGTTTCATTGTTGATTAAAAAAAACACAGTTTGGGTTTAGTGGTCTCTGGGTGTGGGCCAGAGGCAGGCAGTGGGAGAGGAAGACAGAAGTGTTTCTCAGGGCAACCTTCGGGAGGCCCCACCACCTTCTAATTCTTCCTTTCTGGGTGTTAGTTTCGCATGTGTAATTTAGGGCAGGGCAAGCATGGAATTACACATTTGTATGCTTGTAAATGGGTAAGTGCCCACTATGTGCAAGGTTGTGTGTGGTGCTGCTGGAGACACCCAGATGTGTTAGCAAGCCCGTGGCTGCAAGGAGTTCAGGGCTTGGTGATGTCTGACGGTGCTAAGGGCGGTCATGGCATCCCAGACACAGCGAACTCTGCCTACCTGCAGAATCCAGAGCAGGGGTGGCTACGCTGCCTGGAGGAGATCCAGGAGGGCTTCACAGAGAAGGTGACATCTGAGCTGGACCTTGAAAGATGAGTATACTGTCTACTGGCAGAGGAGGGAGCAAAGGCATCTCAGGTAAAGAGAGGAAAGCATGATGCACAAGTTGAAAGGCCACATTCTGCCATCAGACCTGGAAGTCTGGCCTAGAGAGGCCGAGAGTACCTGACCCAACTCTCTGGCCTTGAGCTGACCCAGATCCTGGTAATCTGAGGCTATGTCTGATTGGAGATCTGCTTCTCACACTCTCCCGATGCTGATATGGCTGTAATTCTCCACCTGCAAGGCTCCCATTGACCACCCCTACTGCCCTCAGCAGCTGGCTCAGACCTGCAGCTGGACTCAGAACCCTTCAGGGAAGAGGCTGGCCTTTGGCTCACCTCCCTGCTGCCCTCCTTTGGCTGGAGAAAGGCCGACTATTGGGGAGCTCTTGGCTACCCCATGTACTGGTGCAGCCATGGGGCCAAGGGGATTAGGTCAGGCGCTCCAGGGTCAGGGCTGTCCCCTGCTCAGCCTGGCAGTCTCATGTACATCCCAGTACCTGACGGGAAAGCAGGGCAGGCAGATGGGCCAGGCGCTTGATGGCCTTTTTTTCTTCTGGCTGGACATCTCGCCAAAGAGAGGCCCACTATCCCCTCTTTCACACCCTCTCCACCTCTTTTCCCAGGAGGGCCTCGGAAGTCAGGGCATGTCTGAGTCTTGGGAAACCTTGGAGTCAGCCGAACCTGCGGAGCAGGGTGGTTGTCCAGCTCCGACCGAGCCCTGCTCGCCGCTCCAAAGGCATTGTTTCATGGTGGTCTGCTCTTCCTTTGGTTAAGCCAGCACCTTCCTCCTGTGGCTCCCACTGATGGTAGATCTAGGAGCACGCACACCTCAGAGGTCAGGCCTCTGTCCAGCCTCTGAAAGGGGTGCAGGCTGAGTGGACCCGCCTCCCCGCTGTGTACCCAGGCCGGCCCCAGGCACAGGAAGCATGAGGGGCGGCAGTGAGTGTTCCCTGCCCAGAGCCAGCACTGGTCTGGACCTGTGGACGGTGAGACCCGGCGCTGCCTAGGCCTCCTTCATGGTGACTGAGGGAATCCGGCACTGTGGCCTCTAAGGTTCCTGACTCCAAGGCTCCTCCTTCATCAGAAAACTGCCACTTAAACATTTCTTCTTCTGCGTTTGGGAAATGGTGACAGAAACGAGGACAACGCTGAATCAGCACCCCAGACTGTGGAGGGAACTGGCTCCGTGTTGGGACCAGCGCTAGGAAGGTGACACAGATGAAGACAACACCCAGGTTGCTCCCTCCTGGAGGGGCGGAGTCCAGCGGGAGAGGCAGCTGTCAGGCCCACGGAGAGCAAAGGGCCTGTGTTTGCATGGTCACTGTAGAACCCTTGCCCGCTTCCCTCACACAGGCATGCGATACCATCTGAATGAAGGGCGTTACGCCAGTCAATCCCCAAAGGCTTCTCATAGAAGGAGGATATTGCCGTTTCCAGGGGGAGGGACATGGATGCAGGACCCTCCGCACGTGTGGGGAGTATGGCTGTGTGAGGAACCTCGGCAGCCCCGATGGACCCGGCTCGGGCCTGTATGGAACTCTTCTCAGGCAGGGCTGCCATGAAATGGGCTCACCTGGGCAGAGACCAAGAAGGGCTGAGACCCTGACTGCAGCCCCGGCCCCAGGACCCGCCTCGCTGGGCTCTGGTCCCAAAAGGAAGGCTTTCCATTCTCTTCCCCTACACCCCCCCTCCCTTGCTTACGGGAAGCTGGGTGTTATCTTAAGGTCTGTAAATGGCCGGCTGCTTTTGCAGCTGGAGCGATTTGTTGAGAACAATTAGCACGCAGTTTTGAGCTGGAATGGAGCATATGGCAGGAGGTCCCCAGGAGCTAGCAAGGCGCAGCCAGAGAAGGAGGGGAGTGGTCTGGGCAGGGCAGGAGGGGTGCTGGGAAAGGGCGGGCTCCAAGCCTGCCACCTGGTCCTGGTGCCCCTGCTCTAGTACTGGAGGGGGCAGAGGTGAGGGCTGTGCAAATGCCATCTGCATCTGAGGTCATGAATACATCCAATGTCCCTTAAATTGGCATTTTATGTCAAGAGACTTGAAAAGCCCCTAAGCCCAGAGAATGTCCTTCTCAGAGAACTTTGGGGCAAATACCCAGGGGTCTGGACTAGGGTGAGGGTATTTATCTAGGCACGCTTTGATATTCTTTCATCCACTAAATGGTGGCTGAGGGCCTACTATGCGCCGGGAGCTGTCTTGGGCATTACTCTGTGAAGAAAACAAACCAAGATCCCTGACCTCATGGAGTTTCCACTCTAGTGTGCAATGACATAACACAAAAGTAAACTGCTGAGCATGTTAGGGGGCAGGTTAACCTCCGAAATTAACCTTCCAGGTAAGCATTGCAATGTCCTTTTTACCTGCAAAGTGATGGAAACGAAAAATTAAAATTCCCCCTTTAAAACAGACAATTTTCATAGACCCCCCCCCTACAAAAAACAAAAACAAAAACACCCTGTTCAAATTCTCTGCGCTAGGAAGTGGTAAAGTCTGGATTTAAAGCATCCATCCCAATGTCTGTGGCACTCATCTTGCCTCAAAGATGGATGAGATGCCCACGGCCACCTGAACAGCCCCACGTGGTCTAGGTGGGCAATAGAATCATAGACTCCCCAAGTGGCGAGAGCTCAGAAATTGCCCCTCTGGCCCCAGCCTCTCACAGTGGGAGATGACCTCTGGAGATCGAGTGACCTGTCCAAGGTCACGTGATTGGTCACACTGTTATAGAACTGGAGCCTGAAGGTCCTGACCTGCAGGTACAGGTTCTTTATACCAAACCAAGCTAGCTGGTCAGGTTTCTCAGCAAGCCCATAACCGAGTTCTCAAAGACAGCCAGCCTTCTCCCACCCCTGTACCCCTTCCCCCCTCAGAGACCTCACCCACTTCTCGGGGCTCCACCTGCGCTGCCAGTCCCAGGTCTCAGGCACTCATGATCCGACAAGGGCTGACTCCGTGATTTTGGCCCAACCAGAGAGGGGTCCGCTGAACAGCACTGCCACCCCACCTCCAGCCCAAGCTGGAATGTGCTCAGAGCAATGGCTGTACATAGGGGTTAGGTGTCGTGCAGGGTCAGGAGCTAAGCAGCACTCTGTCTGGAAGAAAAATTGCAGTAACAGCAGCAAGGGTGATTGTGGCGGTGGTGGAGGGGAGAGAAGAGGCAAGCGGACCTTAATGCAGCGGCTATGAGTCATCCGCCGGAGCCCAGGGCAAGTACAGAACACAGCCATAAACCCAGCCTCCCGAAAGAACATTCTGGAGCTAAGAGACACCAGCTCACTTAAAATATATCTGAGATAAGAACCGAAGATCGTTATTTTTGAGTAAGGATATAAAATGCTAAACACTGCCTTTATTAGTCCTTTCTAAAAGCCAGGTGTGAAATACTGCCATTCCCAAGATTGTGTTTTCCTTTTTTTTCTTTTAATGGCAGAAATTAAAATCTCCTTAAGCCATTAGCCATCACTCCCTAAGGTGAGCCCTCAAAGTGATTCTTCCAGGGAACCCTCCCCTCACCCAGGAGAAGTGGTGGTCACCCCACTAAGCTGCACACACCCTGCCCACCTCTCCCTCAGCCCCCCTTGGCATCGCATGCCTGCCAGGCAGCAGGTGGCTGAAAGTTTTATGGGTCTGCCCCGCTAGACCCTGTCTTCCACCAGTTGCCAGTTTGGCTGGTTGCTCCCCACGCACAAATACCTAACACTAAAGATATTCGGCCCACTGGAGTGCCGCCAGGCAGGCCTCCCGCAGGGCGAGTGGCGCTCAGTGGCTCAGCCTCCAGGGCTATCAGATGGCATTCAGCTCCCTGTGCCACTTCTCCCCGGGCCGGCTCGCTTTCTTCCTCTCCACTGTCTTTACTTCTTCCTTTTTCCCTTTCTTTCCATCAAAGGCTGATGCTACCAGAGAAAAAGTTCATAAAAATGTTATGTCCACCATAAAACCCCTAATGTGGCATTCTGCATGATCCATGCATTAACATTAACATTTCCCAGACAGTTATTGTGAGATAATGGTCCCAGCTATAATTCAGCAGTAACGTTCCTTCAAGCAAATGTTATGGAGGAATAAATGACTCGCCGAGTGAGCCACTGCAGTGGGGGCGGGGAGAAGGGAACGGCTGGGAAGATGCAGACTCTGGACCTTGGAGACCCAAGCACGGCATGAAGGAGTTGGGGGCTCATTCTAGATCTGGTGCAGATTCTGAGCCCCACGAGGCCAGGGCCGCTGCCCCCTGCTGCTGGTTCACACAGAGCTCTTCTTTCTCCCAGAGCTGTTTTGGGAGAATTGGCCAAGAAAGAGGATCCAAGGCATCAGGGTCATAGTCGGGGCTGAGAGGGTGACAAGCGGCACTGGTATTTCAGGCGGCATCCTCCTCCCCATCGTGGCCCCTGCGCTCCCAGCACACCTTCCACTCACCTGCGGACGGCACTTGCACTTGTATTTTCATTATCTGTTTACCTCACTGTGTCCACGGCTATTAAGGCGCCTTCCTCATGAGCAGTGTACACATCTGGGTCTTTAGGTGGCCTAGCACAAAGAAGGTATTCCATAAATGTTGGTTGGGGGTGAGGCTGCATGGATGGATGAGGGACAGATGGATTGGTAGTTGGATGAATGACAACGGAAAAAGACCCAGAAATGAAAGCAGACCATGAGATGAACAGCATTTGACATTAGCGATCAAGAGGGAAATAACCTAAACCCACATTTTTAAGCAAAGTCATAAAGGTGTGAGCTTGAATGGGACTTAGGGACCTGCCGCCATACTCATTTTATTCTTCAGGAACCTGAGGCCTCGTGGAGTTGGTGTCCAGGTAGGACTGGAACTCTAGGCTGGCTGGTCAGCGCTCCGCCCCTGCTGTCTGGCTGCTACTATGCAAGGCTGGTAACATGCATAGGACCCTTTTCTACCGCCAGGGAGCTTGCTTCCCAGTGGAGGGGACAGACACAGCTCCTCACAACTCAGGGCAGACCGTGATGAGCGCTACAGGTGGACTGTCTTCGATTTGGAGACTGAAGTGTGACCACAGAGGATAGGGGCCCTGGAGGGTGGGCACAACTGGAAAAGCAATCGTGGCTGGGAGGGGGGTGAGTATTTGAGAAGAGGGAGCAGGTGAGCAAAGGCACAGAGAGGACTGGATCCAAGGACCCCTCACAGGTGCTTCATTTGTATCAGTGCATTGAGTGGATGGTCCAGGAGGCCCTGGTCTATTGGGACGACTTTCCTTACTTAGAACATGGCTCCTCACTGCTTCTCACTGTGCCCTTCTGACAAGCCATCAGCTTGTGGGCCATGCCCTTGGCCACGGTGGTCGGCCCTCTGGCTTGTGCGGGGCTGGGCCTCACTGGCCCCTGAGCTCCCTGGAGGCAGCCACACATGGGCTGTTTTTTCCCGCCTCTGCCCAGTGCAGCTCTCAGCCCAGGGAAGATGAAGCAGGAGCCATATTCCTCCCAGAAGTGTTAGGAGGGAAAAGTCTCCGTGAGAAGCACAAGGGACAGTGTTGGCTCTTTTCCAAATGTCACATGTGATGACCACTACTATGGCTCCCAAGAGCAGCTCCCCAGAAGGCAGAACCAGATTTATTGCACCGGCAGAGGAGATGGTGACCTCTACCGTGTATTCGCAGGACCCTAGAGAGGCTTTGCCCCGATCAGAAAGATCATGCTCACCCAGGGGTCTCATCACATCCTAGAGGTGTAAGAGGCCTTGGAGGTCAACTGGTTTGACCTGTGAAGGCCTTCTCCAATTCCTGCTAAGTCCCCGGGAAGGCAGCTCTCCCATTCTGGAGCTGCTCTCACTGGTGGGACGTCCTCACTCAAAGGGGAATTTGTCTCTGTTGCTACCACCATTCTGTCCTAGTGCTGCTTGCTGGCAGCACAGTGGGAGGCCAATACCTCCTCTGCATAATGGTTCCTTAAATACTGAAGACAACACTCCTGCCCTCCCTAGTCTACTGCCCTGTAGGTATATATCCATAGGCCTTCTTCTCCACCCCAGCCTTCCCCCGGGATGCATGCCATATTAACAGTGTTCCTCTTAGGAATTTAACGTAGTCCTCTGGTGTGGTCGGGACCAGTGCCTCCTTCATCTGGACTTGTAGGAATGCCGCCTAAGATTGCAGTTACCTTTGGGGAGTTGGGAGCCAGACATATAACAACACTGGTACCTACTGAATTTTCAGTCAGACTTCCTTTTTTTTTCCCCACATGAAATGCTTTTAAGCTCCATCTCCCTCACGCGTTCAGTTTGCATTTTCCTCAAAGAGCATAAATGTATATTTCTCTCTATTCAACATCATCACCTTGCTTTCAGCCTGCTTCCTGCTTCATAAGCTCTTTCTCAATCTTAATTCTCTCTTTAAACCCATTACCTCTCCCCTCCCGTGTGGGGAACGATAAGCTCACTTTCTACACTGCCATGCAAATTGTTCAAAGTGCTCAACAGCACAGAGCTGGCTACTTCAACGTGAAAGCCCTCCCCCCAGACTGAAATCTACTGATCGGTACTGCTTGGGGACAGTCACAGTCTAGCTGAAACTTTACCGACCTCTCCTCCCATCCAGCTTCCTCTTCAGTCCTACCCCACCCAGAAGGACATCACAGAAGATGTCATACATCATGCTGAAGTCAAGATACTTCTCAGAATGTTCCTTACTTGGCCAACCTAGGAATTTTGTGATGTTTTTTAAAGGGGCAATGAAGTTGGTTTGACATGACTTTTTCAATGAAGAGATTCTTGTTCTTGGCCATGACATCTTTCTTTCAAAATTAATCCAATTTAGACTTTTTGTTAATAATTTGAACTAGTTGTTATATTGCTTCCAGAATCTGACGTTTACCAATTTATGAAAATACAACTCGTGCATATCTCTTTCTCTGAAAGCTATGCATGCTCATCAGTTCACAAGCAGCTAACAGTGGTTCTCCAGCCCTGCCGTTAAGTTCCCCCTGCACATGAGGCGACTTGCCTGTGTCCGCAGTCTTGACTTTGTTCAAAGCTGTGCGATACTGTTACCATCTCCTCACCTCTCTCAAACTCAAACCCTTTCTAAAAGTGTGGGTGTGTTGTTGTTGTTTTTTCTGGTTTGATGATCATTGTCCTTGAAGAAAAGAAAGCAAAGTGGAAGTTATATTGTTTGTTTTCCTTCTGTCATATGGTAACCTTACATCTCTGCCCCAAGCTATAACTGCCTCTATCCTTTATTTTTTTTCTCTTTCCATTTTGCTTCAAATATTGCTTTTCGAGAGAGGGTGGAGAGGGACAGTGTGTATGGGGTGGGGGGAGGAGGGAGGTGCTCTCAGACATCAGTTCATCTGATCTTTGGCCTTCTGTGCACTTCGAACAGGTTCAGCTACTCTTGCATGGCGTCTTGTTTATAAGCCCCTCCTTTCATCTTTTGCACAAGTGCTTTTAAATCGTCCTGGAGCTCAGATTGGAAAATGTGAACAAAAGATACGGTGTCCATTATATTTCTCATTCACCATTGGAAAGACATGGGTTAACCTGACCTTCTTTTACCAGCTCTCCTTAGAAATATAATTAGCGAGGAAATTCAACAACCACTATTTTTTTTATCACCTCTTATACCCAAGGCATAGTTCCAGATATTGTGGGTGATTCAGAGGTGAACAAGAATTGTCCCTGCTGAAACAGGGCAAGCCAAGGACATATGTAAGTGCCACGAGGGCCCAGAGGAGTAGAGACTAGGTCTGCTTGCAAGATCCAGGAAAGATTCGTGGGATGGAAGGCTGGGTAGAATATCAGGAACCAGAGATGCAGAAAAGGCCATAAATTCCTTAGGAGGCCCAAAGGGACAGAAGCAAGACTGTGTGGTGGGCTGAAGCAGGAAAGGGATCCCTGGGAGAAGGAACAGCAGGTGCGAGAGCACAGGGTGGAGGAGGCAGCTGGAGCTCCTGAAGATGCCTGTTCAGGCTGTGGCTCGAGCGGGGGTGACCTGGTCACACTAGGCACAATTCAGGTGCTTCATAGCCACATGGTGCCCAGGGTACTGGGAGGTATGGACAGGGGACACTTCATTGCAGACACTCTGTGGCACGGTGCTGGGCTAAATGTGGACATGAGCACCCCCCTCCCAGGGGTGAGGGTCAGGGGGGCACACGTGTGAAGCCCTGGGCACAGGCTGCACATGGGAAACTAGGACCTCTAGCTGTTTTATTCTCAACTAGAGCCCTGGTGCACGAAATTTGTGCACTTGGCGGGGGGGTCCCTCAGCCGGGCCTGTGCCCTCTTGCAGTCCAGGACCCCTTGCTTCTTACCACCCACCTGCCACAGAGGCGGGAGAGGTTCCTGCCACCATCGCTGCACTCGCCAACTGTGAGCCCGGCTTCTGGCTGCGCAGCGCTCCCCCTGTGGGAGCGCACTGACCACCAGGGGGCAGCTCCTGCATTGAGCGTCTGCCCGCTGGTGGTTAGTGGGTGGGCGTCACAGTGACCAGTCATTGCGCTGTTCGGTCAATTTGCATATAAGGGTTTTATTATATAGGCTGGGCAAGAAGAAAGGCTGAGGCCCCGGACTGTGGCAGTGAGGGTGCAGGGCCACAGCAGTCCTTGGGCACCAAGAAGATGCTGGTCCCTGAAGATGCTGGTGTGGGAAGGAATGGGGAGGATAATGGACTCCTGTCCAGAGAGTTGAAGGGGCTTCAATGTGAGAATTTGGGGTTGATGTGAGGGGTGGCAACTCAGGACCCTCCAGAAAGAGGCATTTGGGGAACTTCAGTAACACTAAGATGATCTCAGAGAAGCTGAGGGGTGGTGCCACACCATGAAATCACCTACATGTCGATCTGGGTTTGGATCCGGCTCTGGGTCCTGGGCTACTGCAGATGGGCTGGGAGCTGGGCAGGGAGGGGTGCGCACCCTTGCTCAGAAGTGCATCTGCATTGTAATAGTGGGAAAGGCGTAGGGCATCTATCCAGATGGCCTGGGGATTCCTTTCCTGAGGGCACGCTTCCTCTCCCCATGCTTTTGTCCCTCTTTTGTGCCCGGCGTGTTGGGGACCCAAAGAACAGAACCCATCTCGGAGCTGGAGTCACCAGGGAGGGGAGAGGGACAGTTGCAGGAGGCCCTGCCACAGGGAGCTGCGCTCCATGCCTGCAGCTGGGGGTGCAGGAGGCAGGGCTGCCCGGTGGCCCCCTTCTCAGTGGCCATCACAGGAAGCCTCCCCTCCCCTCCCTGAGCTGGACAGCCTGAGCCAGAAAGTGGAGACTTTCGGATGAGTATGCCCCTTGGCCCCAGCGCAGCAGACAGGATGCTGGATCATCCCTGACCAATCAGCAGCCTGCCCTAGGGAAAAGGAGACTGTTCCCTTTAGGCTGGGAGGGGTGGTAAGGGAGTTTTGGTGTAGCGGGGATGCCCCCATTGGGCTGGTACTGGCCTGAGCCAGTGCCCTCACCAACCCTCCATGTGGCTTCCCCCTCTCCCCCCCCCACCCCCGTCTTCTCTCTGGTCAAGGGGCTGGCCCCCCTGTCCTAGCACAGTGTGTGGAGAGTGGAGGGAGCAGCTGGGTGGGCTGTGGTTTTCCTGGGGCTGAACCTGCTTAGAGGTGGGCTCCTCTCTTCCTGCTGCTCTCTGCAGCAATCCCCCCACCCACCTCCTTCCCTTCCCCTCCAGGGTAGGATGGATTGAGGCAGTGTGGGAGAAATCCGAATAACTAATCAGAGTCCTCATTAACCCCCTGCTGCGATGCTCAAACATTCACTTTGCTGTTTGTGAGGCAGAAAAAACTCTCCCTGCATTAAAATTGATGCCTTATTAATCCTTGTGCTTCGACCTGGCAGGTCGATGGCCAGGGCTTGGAGTCTCAGGGCCGCTGCCTCAGGCCACTTGCACTTTCTATTATTTCTTGGCCCAGCACTGAGAGACCTTGGTGCCAACACCGGGCAGCTGCTTTGTTTTCTCCTGGTGGGGCCCTAGCTCCTCTACTAACCCCTACCCCAGGCGCAGCTGCCAGGGCCTCCACCAGGCCACTGGGGTGGGCGGTTGGAGCGATGTGGCTTTCCCCAGACCTGTGAGAGCCTAGTCACCTCTCTATGCTTCGTATGAGCTTGCCCATGGAGTGGGCAGCTTCTTAGTCCAGTGCTGGGTGGGCTCTGAAGGCCTTAGCATGTGCCTGGCCCACTAGCTGACCCTTTCTGCACACCTGGGACCACAGTGTCCCTGTGACCTCCCTGGCGCTACTCCACACCCAGGCCTGAAAGCTGTCATGTGGCTCTCCACCCCAGACAGTCACCCTGATATTGAATACTCTCCACATAAGAACAGAACCCCACAAATATTCATCTGTGCTGGACCTTGTTCCAGGAGCTGTCAGGGAGCCAAAGTCATTGAAGGCGCAGTCTCTGTCCTCAAGGATACTTAATGCAGTGGGTTAAGGTGTCCACATAGCAGCAAGGGGAGGGAGGGAGAGAGGGGGCGTGGGGGAGGGTGTGACCTAAGGAACAGAAAGGGCTTCTCTGGGTTCTCTTTGAGCCTAGGATGGCGTGGGAAGGAGTGGGGAGGAAACAAGACCTGCTGTGCACCCCTTACTCCCATTGCTGGTGCTGGCCCAGCCCCCTTTACTGGTGGTGGGCCTGCCCTGATTGGGATCTGTCCACATCTGCTACCCATCCTGGCCTGTGAGTCACAGGCAGAACCTGGGCCTGAGTAACTCCACTGTGGGGCCCTCTCTGAGGTAGGCCCCTAAGGACCGCTTGTGAGGGAAGGAGGAGCAGAAAGCGCTGAAAGGAGGGTGAGAAGAGAGGAGTTTAGTCCAGGGGTGGGCAAACTTTTTGACTCGAGGGCCACAATGGGTTCTTAAACTGGACCGGAGGGCCGGAACAAAAGCATGGATGGAGTGTTTGTGTGAACTAATATAAATTCAAAGTAAAGGAGCGGAGGGGAGAGCAAGAGAACCCTCCACTCTTTCGGCTCCGCGGGCTGGATAGAACAGCCAAACGGGCCGGATCCGGCCCGCGGGCCGTAGTTTGCCCACGGCTGGTTTAGTCCCTAGCTCCTGTTTCCAATCACTTTAATTTATTGCCTTGAGAAATGGTCCAAGTTTACCTCCCTGATCTTGGACTCAAGTTGGGAGATGTTTACCTAAATTCTGATCACCCCATATTCATCCTCAACTCAGAACCCACGAAAATAAGCCTTCGCCCTTGAGTGGTGCCCTCCTTTCCTAACTTGGCAGACTTGGTGGCTGTGACCACTCTGACCACTGCAAGCCTGGCATTTGGATGTAGGAGGGGCCTTGTGTATGGAGACCCAGCCTGCCCCAGATGTGGGGGGCGGAGGGGGATTGGCAGAGGTGGGAGGAGTGAGGTGGGGGCTACAGGGATGCAAAGTGGTGGGACTCCCCGGGGCTGCCAGGTACTACCATAGCCTCTTGTGCGGGGCAGGGGGCAGGGGGCGGGGGGAGGTCGCGGGGCGGGGGCGTGCAGGCACAATGACTTGATGAACATAGTATACAACCTCCTCTGGCTGCAAGCGCCTTCCCTCCATTTGGCTAAGGTTATTACTGAAACCTCTGTGAGCCACAAGGTGCAGCTCTCCCCCAGTGGGGGCTTGGGTGCTGGCGGCAGGTCACCAGGTGCAGCCTCTCCAGGTGGCGTGATTATTGCGGGAGGGAACTGGACTCCGAGAAGGGCAGGGAGGCACAGAGCTGAATTTCTTCAGTGTCAGACTTCCTGTGCCTCCTCCCTTAATACCTGAATTTTACATGTGTGGGGAAATTTCAGTTTACTCAGGGAGTCCCGGAAGGGAAAGTCAGAACCATTGGACTGCAAGTGGGTGTGTCCCAGGGCTCAGTATGGATCCTACAGGAGCCCTGATTCTTCTTATGAGGGGGTGTAGCCATGATCAGTACAGTGAGCTGGAATCTGTACCTTCACATGTCTGGACTGTGTCTCTGGGATGATTTGTGTGTGCAAATGTGCCTGTGTGTGTGTGTGTGTGTGTGGTGGCCATGTGTAGATTAATGTTTCTTTTAAAAAAGTATTTCTCATCTCATGCATAAATTACTGCATGTAAAAGGCCATCCAAAGCTCAGTTGCTGGCATCCTCTTTCAATGAAGCAATATTATCACAGCCTAGTCCCAAAACTGGTCCCAGGAGAGGTTTTTCCTAGATTCTTTGTCAAACGAAATGTCACCGCCTCACCAAACGATGAGAGGAAGAATTTGTCTTGTTTATTTTCCAAGTGAGACAGCGTAGCGGCAGCCCAGCCTCTGCGTCCTTTCCCCAGCTGGGTGGGCAGGAAGGCCAGCCGACAGCCAGGCTGGGTGCTAAGGAGGCCCCCAAAACCCTTGGGCTCTGCTCTTTCACTCGGACCCTTAACCAGCTTTGTGACTTGGGGACACTCACTTTTCTAACCTCAGTTCCCCCTTTTAAAAACAGGACTAATAACCCCTACTTTGCAGGGTTGCTGAAAGGATTAAATATCATTTACTCCTTTATTCAACCAGTATTTGTTGAATACCTAATATGTCCAAAATACAGATTGGTCTCCACGGAGAAATATCGGCTTCAGAGTCAGTTTAGGGTCATGTAATCTAGTGGGGCAGACGGACGGGCAGACAGACGATCACAATTCGGCGGGACGAGTGCTAGGAGAACTGGGCACAGGATGCTCTCTGCTGCTAGAGCCATCCTGTGGCCGCGTGTGCAGGATGGAGCAGCCCGCAGTGAGACCCGTCAGGAAGCCACTGCTGAGCCAAGGTAGGGTAGTAGAGATAGAGGAGGACAGCGGCGCTCACTCCACGCCCGCCAAACAGCATAATTAGCTTGTATCAAGTGCATGGACATTCTCCTGCTCTGGAGAGAGTGTTGAGGCTATAAAGGTTGTCTCATTGCCAGGGCCACCCAGCAGTCTGGCTAGGCGAGCGAGCAGGGCTCTGAGGCTGGCGGGTCTGACCGCTGGGGGAACGAATGGCAGGGGGCAGTAGGAGAAAGACTGAGCCCACCTGAGGGAGAGGAGGGTCAGAGACAGGTGGGCTTTGCAGATCCTCAAAGGGCTTCTGGTGGGGCTGAAGGATTCCCCACTTGAGGAAATCCTGTGGGAAAACGGAGTGACTTCTTGAAACATAGGGCTGGTCTGCATTGAGTTAAAAGGGACACTCACTTTCCAGGATGGATTTGCCATCACCAGTCTCTAAGTTTTTCCAGGTCTCCTGATTGCTTTTGGCATTCTTGCTCATTCGTTCATCCTCTCACTTCAGCACCATGGAGCCTGATGCCAGGCCAGTGCTGGTGGCACAGAGGCGAGGAACCTGGCTCAGGAAGTCAAAGCTTATGGGCGGGACACCTAGAGGAACACGTAATAATACTTTAGTGACATATGGCCTGGAGTTCGTGCCTAAGAAGTTTGGACTGTATTTCAAGAGAGACACAGTCCAGTTATTAGGGGACAGAAAGAAGGTAGTGACTCATCTGTGGAGTAGGATGGCACTGAGAGAAAATTGTACAGACCTGGGTCTTGAAGGATGAGTGGGATTTTGCCAAATAAGCTCTAAGCAAGCGATTGTTATTCTCATTGTCAGTAACAACGATAGTCACCATTTATTAAGGCTTGGTCAATGTCAGTGCTGAGCCTTTGCTATACCCACTAAGCACATCAGGTGTCTGCGAGTTTCCATTTTACAGAAATAGGAAAACCAAGACTGACAGATCAGCTGGTAAGAAGGAGATCTGAACTTAAATCCAAACTTGTCTGATTTTGAAGTCTTTTCCACTCCACTGTATTATCTCTTCCATATTCACTTATGAATATTACTGTAGGAGACATAAAATAATCCATAGGTTGGTCAAAAACTCTCCATTCAGAGACACATTGAAATATAGAGAATTGTAATGCCTCTGACAATTAGACCAAATAGGCACACTCCCCCACGGGCCTGATTGATCTGATTTGGTATTTTCCATAGTGGTTCCTCTTCATGTGGTAAGAATGGCATTTCAATGACCTACTTGGGCATAGTGCTAACCCAGGTATATATGGAAGGCATAAGAGAAATTAAAGACACAGGTTTTGACCTCAAAATTTGTGATGTCACTGAGATTTATATTAACCCAGAAAGCAGAAGTTTAGCAAAATAGAGTAAAAGGAGAAAAGACCATTTCCACCCTGACTGGAAAGGGGTGGGAAGTGGGGGAGGGAGGAGTCCAACATGTCTCCCAGGTTTGCTGCCTGGGGGCCGGAGAACTGGGAGCCACTCACCGAGCTCCCAGACAAGGCCAGGGGAGGAGGAGCCGCCGTGTAGGCGTGGGATGTGGGACTGGAGTAATCGGTGCTCACGCACTCTCTCAGTTGGTCCTGATCCTTGGGCCCCTGTGTATGACTGCCCCTGGGAAGGCAATGCCAGGGGGCCTGAGCCCCCCGCTGCTTCGAATGTCTGGTAGCCTCCGCTCACTGGGGGCAGAATTTGGGATGTGCAGAGAGAGGTTGTGTTTCAACCCACTTTTATTAATGGAGAGTCATTAACCACCCTGCCTCCTCATGGAGCTTCTCTCAGCTCATCCTGCTCTCCTAGCGCCCCCAGCTTCCTCTCCAGCAGCTGGAATTCACCCTCCCTCAGGATCCTGTAGGCTGAGCCTGCCACCCTCACCTCCCTGCATTGTACACGTGAATATGCACACACACACTCACACTTACCCACTCACTCACACTCATTCTCACTCACACTCTCACACATTCTCACACACTCACACTCTCACACACTCACTCACACTCTTGCACAGTCTCACACACACTCTCACATACACTCACACTCAAACACTCTCACACACACACACACACACACACACACACACACACACACACTGGAAGGAAGGCGGGAAAGTTGTTCAGGCAAATGTGTAAATTTCCATTTCCCTGCTGCAGCTCCCAGCCTGGGCCACTGGCTACTCCTGTTGTCGTTTTCATGTCCCTGGTTAATTACATTCTTTACTAAGGCGCCAATGTGTTTTTACGGGAGACTAAGCTGGTGTGAACTGGGAAGGGACTGAGTGTTAGAGATGCAGTTCCCTCTGGTACAGGGCTGCGGCTCTCGCTGCAGATGCTCCCAGCGCTGCATTGGGAATAGCACCGCCCAGGCATCAGGCAGCCCCACCCACTCATGACCCTGCCATTCGGGCCCAAAGCACAACCTCAATGGAGTCAAGTTAGCAACTCGATCCACAAGGAGAAATTGCTGTTAGGCCAGGCCTTTACAGCACTGACCACCAACCTCAATTTCCCAACACCTTGGTCCATGCCACCAAGAAATAAAATTAATTCACTGCAATCTAAAAATAAATAGACAAGTTGTATAGCCAAAGCTACCTGAGGCCACACTGTTAATGCTGCTCTGGGTCCACTGTCTTCCTGGCTCTTCTTCCCTGCTGCCTGCAGGCGCCCTCCCCTCTACCCTACCAGTGTCTCTCCACACCCAGGTCCCCAGACCTCCCTCCATCCCACCATCATCTCTCCACACCCCAGACCTCCCTCCATTCCACCATCATCTCTCCACATCCCAGACCCCAGACCTCCCTCCACCCCACCAGCGCCTCTCCACACCCCAGACCTCCCTCCATCTCACCAGCATCTCTCCATACCCTGGACCCCAGACCTCCCTCCACCCTACCAGCATCTCTCCACACCCCAGACCCCAGACCTCTGACACCATTAACGCATTGGAAAAGGCTGCACCTCCCACCCCTTCCTCTCTGTTCCCTACAGTTTAAAACAAAGGCCTCGGAATCACCCCGGGGGAGAGGGGCCACATGTACACCTGGTGTCAGGAAACCAGACAGGTGACAATGGGGCCCGTCCCGCTATGACGAAGTTCTGGGCTCTGAAATGCCAGGGTGGCCAAGCAGCCACACTGAGAGAGACCGGAGTGGGACGATGGTAGTGAGGAGTATAGAGCAAACAAAACAGATCCTGTCCAGCCAGCCTGCGGAGGAGGTGGGGTGCCCAGAGCGGTGGTCCCCTGTTCATGTTCACGACGGGCCCTGGCCTCCAGCCCTCCCTTCTGAGAGCCGCCTGCCTTCTCTCACAGGTGTGCTGGCTGGAGCAGTTGGAAGGGAGACGAGGGGTGTCTCCTGAGGGCCATCCCAGTGGCTCCCCAAACAGTGAGAAATGCTTCTTGGTCCTTTAACACAGAGTTAAACCCTCCGGGCAAACGATCTCTTCCGAGAGCCTTGAGAACCGGCCCATGGCGTTAGCGACACTGAGCATGTCCCACCTCAGGAAGCCGACAACCTGTATTGTTTGTTCACATCTCCTCCCTGCGGCCAAGATGGACTCTGCCGGTTCCTGCAGACCCCTCTTCCCTGTGTTCTGTGCACAACACGCTGTTGTCCATGCCAACGGCTGGGCTGCTGCTCGCGTCACGAAGAAGATAACATTTGTACAGCTCAGCGCCAGCATTATTGCCTCGGGTGTTCGTTAAACGTGCGTTCCAGGGCCTCACACCACAGGTTCCGATTCCACGCATCCGAGTTGAGGCCCAGGAGTCTGCACCCCACGTGGTTTTGATGAACGTGGAGGAAACGGCCAGGTGTTTCTGATGAACTCTGGAAATTGTTCTTTGAATTTAAAAAGCATTTTGAATAGAAAATCTCATTTAATCCTCTTATCAGATAGCGTTTTTAAATCGCTTAAGTGACTTCAGGATCTCAGAGACGTGAGCATCAGCATAGGCAGGGCTTTAGAAATCCAGTTATCCCAAACCACTTTGCTCCCAGTTCCCCATGACAAGGGTGGGTCTGTTGTGGTGAGATTGGGCCCAGCCTCAAAGGACCTGCCCAGGACTTGTAAGTTCTCCAATGTCTTAGGGCCACCGTGACCTGACAGTCCATTGGCCGCCATTTCGGGGGCAGTGATCTTTGCCAAAAGCCCCACAAAAGCGGATTTCCCTGGAGAGAGGGAGGGAGTCAACCAGAGAGGTGATGTTCCTGTGCCCGGCTCCCAAGCAGGCAGGGAAGCCTCCGATGCTTAGGAGGACCATCTCTGAGCGCGCGGAACTGGCCAGGGAGACTGTCCTCCTCCCGTGGCCTCTGGCTGTTTGGGGAGCTCTGTGTTCTGGATGCACTAAGTGGGAGGCACGCTGGAACTTGCCATGGCTCCTGGGGGTGACATCCAGGGACAGGGCACAGCTAGGGGGCAAGGCTTCAGGGAGCGTGGTCAGGTGATGCCCATTTGGAAGACAGGTTGACAATCTTTTCAGCAACCTTTAGAGCCTGGGTACGTGGTGATGGGAGCTCACTGCAGACAACAGCTGTGGCGGGGCTGAAAGAAGAGAGGGAGATGCTGGAGTCCCGAGGGGCAGGGGTGCTTGGGAGCATGGAGGTGCCCTGCCTCCCTCCACGGGAAGGATGGGAATGGGGCAACGGAACACTCACTCCTGCTGTGGGTTCTTTCTGTAGAATGGAAGCTTCTGTGGTGAGACAGAGGCCACCTCAGATATTAGTCCTGACTCCCCAAGACACACACACACACACACACACACACACACACACACACACACACTGACCATGGAACCGTCTTGCCAAATGGGAGCCAGCCTGTTCTGTTTCGGGAACTAAATACAGTTGACACTCTTGCTTGGGGGTGCGATCGACAGGGACAATTTCCGCAGCTAATGCTGGAAGTGCGGCAATCAGAGGAGCCACCAGCTGTCGCGCTTAAACCGTTAGCTCTCTTGCTCTCTTTTTCTAAAATCGTTTTGCTTACATAATCCGCCCCCTTTTTATTTTCTAATTCTCTCCTTGCAAAGCTGGTACCAGAAAGGAAGGGCTGGGGTGGAGGGGGTAGCAATTACGCATCGGTTTGGGGAGCATTTACATTCTGCAATTATAACTTTAAAATAAGCCTTGTTAATGGTCTCCACGTGTCAGTGACAAACCCTAAATGGCACACAGACCCCCCCACCCACCCGGGCCTGCCTGCCTCCCCTAAGGCAGAGGCTCGGAGAGGCAGAGGTACCCAGGGAGACGGGGTGGCCAGGGCAGCATCTGAGGGGTGGTCCTCTGGTTGGTGGAGGACAGGGAGAGAGCTGAGCTAGAAACCAGGCACAGGGGACCACCGCTCCCCTTCCTCCCTGCACTGCCGCTCCGTCCCAGCGCATCTCCTTTCAAGCCCGGCTCAGCAGGGCTGTGTCCTCAGGAAGCACTGTCAGAGTTCAGAGCTGAGGAAGGGCGCCTCACGCACTGATACCCTCCGAGGGAGCATCTTCAAGTCCCATTGGGACCAAAGTAAAGCCTGTTCCCAAGGGCCAGCCAGTGCGTCTGGGCGATCATGGACTGAGTGGACTGATTCCATGCACAGGGCTGAGGACAGGAACGGGATTAGTCGTAACCCAGTTTGAGGGGCACTTCTCTTATCAATCGGCTGACATGGCCCTCAGATTATGTAAGCAGGGAGGTGGGAACCAGACCGACTCAGGCTCAGCTCCGCCACTGGGGTTTGGGGCAAGTTAAGTAAGTTAACGTTTTCTAACCATCTTGTCTTTATGTCATTGGAACAATCTTTTTTACCTCACAGGGCTCTGTGAGGATTGGACTAGATGATGCACTAGAAAACCCCTCATATAATATCCGGTTCATGGTAAACGCTCATTAAATATAGTTCCTCGCCAAGCCCCTGCCCAGTAGCCCCAACAAGCTGCTTCCCACCCATGTTGAAGCTACTTCCTTCCATGGGCATGAAGGAAGCATGATCTGGTCTGATTTCTCATGTCAGCCTTCAAAGTCAAGCCATCTGCACCCCGAGCACTCCTGAAATGGACCCCCCCCACCCTCCGCCTCACCCTACCCCTCCCCCACACACACACACACGCCATCTCCCCATAGAGTTCTCCTTGGGCCGTGGCATCAGGCCTCTGCTCCAGTCTTCAACTTCCAGGGAGCCTTTTAATAAGCCAGTTCTCTCTTTCCTGGGCACGAGTCCAGTGGCGTGAGCTTGCATCGGGCCCGCGTAGGCTCTTTACCTGTGAATGAAAAAAGTGGTCTGGGCGTTCCGAGGCCTCTTGCATCTTTCCATCTAGATATCTGTGACTCGCAGATTCTTTGTCTCCACTCTGCTTCTCCATCCTTTTTTTCTGAGTAAGGTTTTCATCCCCGGCAGCTTCATCCAGGCCAACCTCTGGACTGACCACTTATAGTCAAGAGCTTGCTTGCATTTGTTGCTGGAAACATACATAAAATAGCTGCTACCTGTGGCAAAGGTGATGCGCATCTTACAGAAATCAGAGAGGGATGACTTCTGAACGCAGGCCACGAGGCATAGGGGCAGAGACCATAGGAAGGGACAACACCGTGTTGATGTTGGTGTTTAGTTCAACACAGTTAAAGACTGTGTTTTAAATACTGTTCTAGAAATTTGCTTTTTTAACCTGGGTTATATAATGGACAGATTTCCAGGTCAGAATAGGTAGCTCTACTCCATTACCTTTAATTTCTGCATAGTATTCTCTTACATAGGTGTTTAATCATTTGTTTAAGTTACTGTATTTTTAAAAGTAGAATTAAATATATGTGTGAGGAAAAGCAAACCATGTACAAGATATAAAGTAAAATAAGATAAAAAGTGTTCCTTCTGTTCTACCAACAAGGCTCATAATCCAAAGTCAACACCAATGATTTTAGTTATGTGGTGGCCAAGGTTTATCATCCTATCTAATAAAAGAGTAATATGCAAATTGACCGTACCTCTGCTACACCCACAAGCCACGCCCACCAGCCAATCAGGAGTGAGTATGCAAATTAACCCAACCAAGATGGCTGCGGCCACGGAAAGAGCAAGAGGCTTGGGTTTCCCCAGCAATGGAGGAAGCCAAGCTTTCCGCCTGCCCTGTCGGGCCCAGGCCTCCGCTCAAGGTTACAAACTTTCAATTATACAAGATAAATCCCAACAAAAATGGCAGCAGCCATGGAGCTGGAGAGAGCAGGAGGCTTGAGTTGCCCCCGGTGATGGAAGAAGCCAAGCTTTCCACCTGCCCTGTTCCTGCCTTGGCCTCCTGCATTCAAGGCTACAAAGTTTCAATTATAGAAGATAAGTAAATCCCAACAAAAATGGTTGCGGCCACAGAGCAAGCAGGAGGCTTGGCTCCGCTCAAGGCTACAAAGTTTCAATTATAGAAGATAAATAAATCCCAGATCCCAGGGCCTCCCCTTGGGTCGCTGGGGGGTGTGGCAGGCCTGCAAACAACCACAGGCCCCTCGCCCAGGCCGCCCCATGCCCCAAGGGAACCCCCACCCTGATCCAGGACACCCTTCAGGGCAAACCAGCCAACCCCCACCCGTGTACCAGGCCTCTATCCTATCTAATCCTATCTAATAAAAGAATAATATGCAAATTGACCATCACTCCAACACACAAGATGGCTGCCCCCATGTGGTCAAAGATGACTGCCCCCATGTGGACACAAGATAGCCGCCAAAAGATGCCCAGCAGGGAAGGGTAGTTGGGAGGGACCAGGCCTGCAAGGGAGGGCAGTTGTGGGCGATCAGGCCTGCAGGAGAGGGCAGTTGGGAGGGACCAGGCCTGCAAGGGAGGGCAGTTGGGGGTGATCAAGCCTGCAGGGGAGGGCAGTTAGGGGTGACCAGGCCAGCAGAGGAGGGAAGTTGGGGGCAACCAGGCCTGCAGGGAAGGGCAGTTGGGGGAGACCCAGGCCTGCCGGGGAGAGCAGTTGGGGGGACCAGACCTGCAGGGGAGGGCAGTTAGGGGCAAACAGGCTGGCAAGAGAGCAGCTAGGCATCAATCAGGCTGGCAGGGGAGTGGTTAGGGGCAATCAGGAAGGCAGGCAGACAAGCAGTTGGGAGCCAGCAGTCCTGGATTGTGAGTGGGGTCCCAGATTGTAAAGGATGCAGGCTGGGCTGAGGGACACACACACCCTGCCATGCATGAATTTCGTGCACTGGGTCTCTAGTGTTAGATAATATATTTAAGTCCCTCTTTCTGAATTTATGTATTTATCTATTAGTTCCCTGCTATGTAAGCTGGGGAAATTAGCACACATTCTCCTCTTCCAATTTGTATAAGTTTGATCATTTTTATCAAACTATATATATGTTATCTATTTTTAATAAAAAGTATGATATGTAATATAGTACATGTATTATATGGTATAATTATATATAATTATACTATTTTTAGTATAATAGTAGTATATTTAGTATCTTTCCATTAAGATTTAGAAGATTAATATTGTATTCTATAACTGTAGTCACCTCTGCATTCTGACTATAAGGTGATCGCAAAGTGGAAATATTATTCAACTACAGAGGTAAATAGTGTGACTGGACCATAGAAAAGGAAATGAAATTCTCTCTAGAACCTTCAGAGTCCCTGGATAATGGCCTACCCACCCCCCCGTCTCCCCTCCTCTGGGTCACCCGGGCCCCCACCCACGTTGTGCAGACGTTATCCTCTCCTCCCCCTGCTGTGTTGCTGGAACACCACCTCTAGGTCACTGACAGGCAGGAAGTACACTCTGAGTTCTTACGTGTCCAAAACGCACTTTGTTTTGTCTTCAGACTTGACTGAAGTTCAGAACCCACGTTCAAAGCCTGTTTCTCTTAGATCTTGAAGACGTTGCTGCGCCGTCTTGTTTCCAGTCTTGCAACGAGAATTTATGGAAACACTTCATCTTCTTCGCTTTTTAAAGTCTTGAAATTCACCACCACGTGTCGAGGCTTGTGGTTTACTTGCTCCCTTCTTTTTGTCATTACTCTCGGCCCCTGGGAACCTTTAAATCTGAAGTCACTGTCTTCCTGCAGCTCAGGGACACTTTCGTCTCATTGTTTCTTTATTTATTCTGCTCAAATGCCTCTATTATGTTCTTCTGGAACTTCCCCCACCTGGCACAGAGCCTGGCACATAATAGGTGTGCAGTAAGTGATGATTGAATTTGTTACTTGGGACCTGGATTCAAATTGGATCCCTGTTTCCAGCTTGCTGCATGGACTTGGGCAGGTTTTATTGTTTGAACAGGACGAAATCAGGCCTCCTGATGCTTCCACTCTGCCAGTCTTTTGCACTCTGCTCTGGACATGAGTCCCCTGCTCCCAGGATAGGGGAGAGTGTAAGGAGTGAGAAGTGCCTCTCCCAGTCATTCTTAAATGGGCCTCCTTTTCTCTTCACCCCACTCCGCCCATCTCCCCTATTCCCTGCACTTGCCCAGCTCACATGCACACACAGCTCACATGTAAACTCAGCTCACATGCATGCACACACAGCGCATATGCATGCAGCACACACAGGGCACATGCACACACAGCTCACATGCACATACAGCTCACATGCACACAGAGTTCACGTGCACACACAGCTCTTGGTGGTGAGATGACCCCCAACCATGACAAGTGCCTCATTCAGTGACAAGACAGCAGATGCTCTGATTTCAGACAGCCAGGCCCTAAAAAGAAAGGACCAGAGAGGCCTGCCTATAGCAGGCCCCTGCCCCTGCCCCTGCCATTGGCCTCCTTGTGCCCTGGAGGTGGCATCTTGGGTGAGAATCCCCATTTACTCCTCCTTTCCACCCAAGACTGGCTCCTGTGCCACACCCCTGCCTGCCCAGACCCACCTGCTCTGACAGAACCTCTGGATCAGGGAGTAAAGACACCCCACCCTTATTCCCCAAGGGCCAGACACTAAAGGTCCAGATTACCAAGTGCTCAAATCCCAGAGGACCATTCTGTTCTGAGACGGAGCATCCTAATTGGGCCCTGAGGGCCAGAGTCCACTGGGCAAAATTGTCTTCTCCTTTTTTTCACCCCTGGTCCTTGCTCTGCTGTGAGAAGGGGGTCCATCTCACTGGAGAAAGAAGAGGGAAAAGTGGAAGAACAGTCTTGAATTTCAGGTCCACAAAGATTCTGTATTGAATGCTGGACCTTCTTCCACTGAGAACACAATGATAGGAGATGAACTTTCATCGCAAAAAGTAGCATGAAGATTTGATGTGAGCTATACTTTTCAAATAGGCTGCTGGTAGTCGAAGATTTTGCTGCTAATATGACGCTTCTCCTGGGGCCTGCGTACCGAAGGGGCCTGAGTGTGACTAACGGTTCCCCTGTTAGAAGCCAGAGAACCACAGACCCTTCCCAAGGCTGGAGGTGGAGGGGATGGGCTTGGCAGGGGACAGCCAGGAGCTGGGGGGAGGAGGGACACAGCTCTGGTTCCCGTACTTCTGTTTCCTTGTCTCCTGCTTCGGGGGCTGTGGGTACTAATCCACTGCAGGCTGCGAAGGTGCCGTCCCTCATCCCTCTTCTGACGGCTGCCTAGCACCTCTCTGCCTAAGAGAGGCAGGAGAAGACCCCTCCATGAAGGAAAGCAGGACTCAGGGAGATATGACAAAAGATGGGTGCCCCTGAGGATAAGGTCCCCCAGCTTGAGAAAACCAACACTGCTCTCAGATACACAGGCTTCCAAGGACAGAGTCCAGTGCCCTGGCCTGTGAGTCCTAGGCATGTTTCCCCAGAACAGGGACTTCTTTGCAGCTGTGGGTGGTCCCTGAGAATCCATGGGTGGCCAAGCAGAGGCAGTCCCGGAGCACGGGCTGACCGCACGCTCCCTTCCACCCCACCGACCTGGGTGGCAGCAGGGCCCCTCGGTCCAGCTGACAGGAAGGAGACCCTGACGGCACCCCAGTTGGTGTGGGTCAGAGCCCTGGCTTAGGCACAGGCGTAGGCAGCCCCACTCTCGAAGCATCAGTTCCCAGAGTGGTCCTCCCAGAGCTTAGAACAGGCAAGCCGGGCCCAGTCACATATGCCCAGTCACACACAGTCTTCAGCCACGTATCTCCATCATCTCATATTCGTTCTTTAATTTTCTTTCCCTTCATAATTGTGCCCGCAGTCCAGCGAGTCTACTATTGAGATTCAAGATTTGCCTCTTTCAGCTCAGTGTTCCCACCTTGGTCTCAGGGGTGTTGTGCAGACAAGACCCACTTTCTTATCTCCCGGATCAGTTCTTTCAGTTTTACATCTTCCACTCATTTGGGAAAGCTGCAATAAAATATTTAAATAAATTTGCATATACACTGCTGTTCAAATATGACAGGATGGCAGAAATGGACTGGTGCTGTTTAAGCAGGTCTCCTCCGCCCAAAGGCATAGAGTGTGTTCATTAACTGATGTACAAAAGCCCACATTTGGCTCTGGGAGACATTTAGGCAATGTCAGTGTAATTCCTGAAAATGTGGGGCATGTGAAAGGAAGTCCAAGGACAGCCTGTCCTGGGTGGCCCCGCTCAAAGCCGGCCGTTGTCCCCACAGTCAGCCTTGCCTTTTCGTACTTCTCCACTTTCTAAGGGTCTCCTTCCTGCGCTGGGGGTTGCTGCCTTTACCCTGAGATTTCTAGGTCAAGTTCAAACTCTGAAATCAGACTGTGTCACATCCAGGAGCTCTCTCAACCTCTCTAAGCCCGAGTTTTCATACCCATGAGTAGGACAACCATCATAATTATACTATATAGTTGTTGAAAAAAAAGAAACAAAATTATCTGTGAAGCGTAGAGTAATGCCTAGTGCATGGTGAGGACTCAATAAATGGCAGTTCTTATCAATTCCATATTATCATCTCACCCCTGTCAATATTTGCTCATTCTCACTCAGGTGTAAATGAATTTGATTGATTGTTTTCCATTGTAACAGTAAACTAAAGACATTAAATTGTACCTGTGTATATACTCAGGCTCCATGAGGTGGCCTGCCTTGTGAAATCACATACACACCCCCACCCGCCACCCCCAAGAAGGAAAGAGAAGGCAAAGCCTTCTGTCTGCTGGGGATAATGACATGGGGTGGGAAGCGATTTTCCATAATGTAGAAACACACATTGAGCTCGTTCTTGCCATCGCACCCAACTCCACTGACCTCACTGCTGTCCACTCCACCTGGCCCCCTCCCTTTTCTCATGAGCTCACCTGGAGCACCACAGAGGCCCACGGGAAGGATGCACTGGCTGGGTAAGGAAGCGTCAGGGATGAGTGGCTTTTTTATGATAAACTGAGCCTAGAGGGCCACTTGCTTCCACAGCCCTGACTCCTGACCTTTTTTTTTTTTTTTCTGGAGGAATTTTTAAAATGGAGCCAGGTATCATCCAGCCAGAGGACAGGTACAGTCTTTCAGAGGAAAAGAGGCCTGCCTGACCCTTGTAGGACCCTCTCTCTGCTCAGGAGAATCTGAGAGCGTTGCAACTGACAGACTGGACAGATGTCAGGGCTCCTTCCCTCTGTGGACCCTCAACCCCAGCCAGTTCTGCTGCCCCAGACCCTCCCTTCCCACCCCCTCCAAGGCCCCTCCCTGCTCCTGTCTCCTTCCCATCCCATCTCCCAGCAAGCCTGCTTCGGGAAGAGAAGGATTTATGAAAGGAAGGTGGGCCCTAGCTGGTTTGGCTCAGTGGATTGAATGTTGGCCTGCGGACTGGAGGGTCCCAGGTTCAGTTCCAATCAAGGGCATATGCCCAGGTTGCAGGCTTGATCCCCAGCGGGGGGCATGCAGGAGGCAGCCAATCAATGGTTTTCTCTCTCTCTCTCTCTCTCTCCCTCTCTCCCTCTCTCCCTCTCTCTCTCTCTTCCCTTCCTCTCTGAAATTAATAAAAATATATTTTAAAAAGGAGGGAAGGAAGGCAGTGGGTAGCGGGGAGCCCCTCCACCTGGGTCCTGGGCTGTGGGTCCGTCTCCGCTGAGCTGTGAGCCTCAGGGGCCAGCCGTGTTGTTTTCTCAGCTCGGCTCCTGAGCAGCGTCTGCTGTCAGCTCCCGACAAATAATAAACCTGGGAATCGAGTTTGTCGAAGGGGATTTCAGTCCCTGGATTCATTTTTAGATTTGTTTCTCTCTGTGTGTGCAGACAGCAAGCACGTGATGGTGTCTTGAGGGAGCAGGCAGGGCTCCCTGGGGCCCGGCAATCCATCCTATGTGCCCCCACCGAGCGCTGGAGGCTCTCCTCTGCCCCCCTGACTACCAGGGCGGCCTGAGGGCTTAAAAGAAAAGAAAAATAATTGAATAAAAGGCCTCAAGCTTTCTCCTTTCCTGTTCCTCCCACCTCTCCCACTCATGCTGTTTAGATAGAGAGGAAGGGGATGGAAAGTGAGGCAGGACCCCACTCTGGGTCTGGGAGTTGCCTGAGTGATGGACGGGAAGAGCCTGGGCGGCACACAGGGAGAGGGACTGACTGGCATCTCCTGTGGATTCCACCCCAGGGTAGCTGGAGGCCTCCTGACCCCATTCCTGGGCCGCAGTATCAAGGGGAAGAGTCCCTGGGGAGGGAAAGGTGGTCTAAGTGGACATCCCTGGCAATTGTGGGTGAGTGTGAATCTAGGACCAGACTAGCGATGCCCCCCTGGGGAGCACCCACTTTTCAGCAGGTTGGAGGTGACCATTGGGGTCCTGCTGCCTCCTCATGTGAAGTGAAGCAGGGGAAGGTGCTGGCCTGGTCTCTACGAGGGGGATGCAGGGCCACGCATCCCCTTACAGCTCCATGCTTCTCTCACTTCTGGGTTTCTGTTTGTTTTATTTTGTTTAAAGGAACCAAAAGGGAAGAATTGCCAAGTTGTAAAGTGCTGAAGGCGGAGATGAGAATCTTCTTCAGGTGCTCAGAGCTCAGGGGAGAGTAATGGGAATTCTTGCTGGCTCTTAGGGGACTGATTTTCAGATCAAGAAGCAGCAGCTGGATGAAAGGAATTATTGTTAAGCTCCTCAGTAGGAAGATCTAATGGACTATTGCCGCTATCAGGAGGAATTAAATTGCTGTTTCAGTTTGTAAAATATATCAGTGGCTTTTTGAAGCCAGAAAAGGTGTGACAACCAAGGCAGGAGTGGGGGAGGAGGGCGCCCTGCCACTCCCTGGTCCCCGTGTGGGAGGCAGAGCAGGCGGCAGAGGGCTGGGCAGAGCATGGTTCCTCTCTTTTCTCACTCCTGTCTGCTTTTTTTTTTTTTTTTTAATATATTTTTATTGAGTTTAGAAAGGACAGGAGAGAGAGAGTGATAGAAACATCACTGATGAGAGAGAATCGCTCAAACCTGCCACTGGGGCATGCGCCCTGACTGGGAATCAAACTGTGACCTCCTGGTTCATAGATTGGCGCTCCACCACTGAGCCATGCCCGCAGTCTCCCATCTGCTTTTTGAAGGCAGGTTGAAAATTAGCTAAACCAGGGAGTAAAGGAGGACGAGCTGCAGCCCTGGGCTCTGGGCCTGCCATGTGGGAACTCTGTGAATCAGGCAGGATGGGAAGCAACAGGGCGAGGTGGGGGCTCCTCACAGGGACCTGGTCATGGATGAGGGTGGTGGGTCTGTGACTGCCATCCCCACTCTGTAGTCAGATCCTCTGCCTTGTGTGACCACTAAGCCCCTAAACCAGGGGTCCTCAAACTTTTTAAACAGGGGGCCAGTTCACTGTCCCTCAGACGGTTGGAGGGCTGGACTATAGTTTAAAAAAAACAAACTATGAACAAATTCCTATGCGCACTGCGGGCCCAGGATGAGTCGGCTGCTAAGCAGGACAGGCAGCGGTACCCAGCCGGCCCGATAAATGTCCTTGGCGGGCCGCCTGTGGCCCGCGGGCTGTAGTTTGAGGAACCCTGCTAAACTGTGGGCACAGAGGGATGGAGGGAGAAAAGCCCCCCCTGGGTCTGTCCAGCCAAACTTTTGCTCTAGGCTGGGTCAGTGGGGGCACAAATGACCTGTGTCATGACACAGCCACACAGGGGCCTTTTGTTATTCCAAAGAGCAAACAGCCAAATGGCCCTGGGGGCGGGGAAAGGCAAGGAGAGGCCGCCTTTGGAAGGAGGGCCACAGGCGATGGGAGGAGCCACACTCCTGGAATGGGAGCAGGAGGGTCTGAGATTTTGTGGTTTCACAGAGGCCAAACCACTTCCAGACCATTCACTCCACGAGGCAGGTAAGGGCCGAAGGAAGGGAAAGAAGGGGGGAGAGACTGTCACATCTCCAGTTAGAAGCCCAGTCCTAGTCCAAGCTCCTGCTGGTTCAGCTCTGTCCCCACTCTGTTCCCTGGAGACCAGCATCATAATAATATGGCATGACCTGGCGCCACCTCCCAACCAGCCTTCCCAGAAAGGTAGCAAATGACAATTCGTCCCGAGAGCTGTGGTGGCCAAAGGGCCCGAGTTGCCCTCTGTCTTGGTTGTCATCTCTGCCTCTGGCAGGAGTCCGAACAGAATTATTTCCCACGAGAGTTCCAAGCGGGAACCGGAAGGGCACCAGGGGAGTGGCCCTCCTGGCTGGGGCATCCTGCAAGGACTTGGGCTCTTTAGCCAGCCAGCCTTTAGGACATGTGATAAGCAAAGGGACCTGACCCTGAGTGCAAATGCTGCTCACTTCTCCCACCCGTTCTCCCTTCAGTAACAGACACACTGCCCCCTGGCTCCCACACCACACTCTGCGCCTACTTATCAGACTAGAGAACTCCCATGTGCCCCAGCACCCCAACGTCAGAAAGATGGGGGAAGCAGCATCTGCTAGGCCACCAGCAAGCAGTCTGACACCTCAGGCCCTGAGCTCTGAGCACCTGGGTGAAAAGTCACAGGTTAGTGTTCCACCTGCTGTAAGGGGCGGGCTCCTGGGGAGCAGACCCCTTTCCCATCATTCCTCAAGGGCCCTTCCCTTGTCCATCATTTTGAAACATATTAATCAGACCTCCTCACATTTGAAAGCTTCCCAGTCCACCCCTGTCCTCTCCACCATCCCCCACTGGTCTCACCTGTCACTGCCCAGGGCTGACTCCACGCGCCCACGCGCCCACCCACACTCAGGGACCCCAGAGCTCCGTTCAGGGTGTGATTCTGGCCCTTACCAGGTTTTTCGGAGAGACCTGGGTGGGTGTATGTCTATGTGTGTGCACGTGCTTGTGTTTCTTTAGATAAATCCACAGTCACATGAAATCAGTGACAGGTTGACACCGTTATTTCAAGATTCATCGCTCTGAGTTGCCAGCATAGGAAGCCTAGCCAACTCCTTCCCACCAACAACACTTTTTTTCCAGGCATAATTTATAGCCAGGGGGTGAATTTGTTTCCAAAAGATGAATATCACACTATCAGCAACAGCTGTCTCTCATTTTTATTTGTTTTTAAATTTGACTCAAAGTCCAATTCTCTACACACATCCAAAGCTGTAAATCCTAAGGCGACTGATTACACGATTTAGTAAACAGGTTACATTATATAATGCAATTAAAGTGGGCTCCGCGGCGCCACCTACAGGCCGCCCATGGGAAGGGCCTGGGCCAGAGACCAGTCTTCTGGACCAAGCTCTCTAGGCTGAAGGAAAATAAACCGACTGCGCCAGGTTGAGGCAGTTACTCCGGAGGGAGAAGTTGAAGCCAGCCTGGTTACTAATGCAGCCTTTTGGGCCCTCCTGCTGAGTTCATTGTGTTATTTCAGCCTCCTGCAAATCTGTCTAGACGTCAGAACCCAGCCTGGGCAGCTGCTCCAGGGGCCAGCCTCAGGGTGGGGGCTGGGGAGTGGGGGAGTGGTGGTACCCACCTGGGGGCTGAGAGGGCTCCAGCTCTCCTGCCTCAGGGGCCTCCTTCCCTCACTTTCAAGCTGCAATCCAACAGTTTCCCATTCCATTCAGCTAACCTTGCGTTCAGGGCTGACCGTGGGCAAAGACTTCCAGAACATTCTGGTGAGATCCCTCACTTTGCAGTCGGAGAGGGAGAGTGACTTGTACAGGCCACAAGGAAATGGGGGAGCTGGGTGTGGAGCCAGACGTTCTGACCCTAAGCACAGGCCCAGATCATGGGAGTTCACAGGTGAGGAAACCAAGGCCCAGACAAGGAATGGGACTTCTACAGCCTCTCCATGTAGGGAGGGAAGGAAAACAATGAAAACACTGCGAGTGGGTCGGAGGGCAGAAAAGAAGGGCTTCTCTGGGGTCCTGGGCAGTGCTTCCTGGTGCCATGCTGGGAGGGAAGGCAAGAAATGAGGGAGGGAGGGAGGGAGAGAGAAAGAAAAGGGAGGGGGGAAGGAAGGCAGGAAAGGGGAGAGGGAGGAAGTCAGGTGGCCCAGGCCCAGTGTTCCCTAACCCATCCCTCTGCCCTAAACTATATTCTTCAGATGAATTAGACTCCAGGGCCTCAAGGATGGTAGCTTTTCCAATGAGTTTGGTGAGAATGAGTCGCATCTGAGAGAGGAGAGAGGACTTACTTCTTTGGGAATAAGAAACTGGACCAGCGGGGGATGGAGGGGGTGGACAGTGGATGAAGAAAACACCACTTTCAGAGTCTGAGAAAGTGGCAGTACCCCCAACTTGTCCTTGAGCCCTGGTCAATCTGGGGCCATGGGGTGCACAGTGGAGAGCCGAAGGGAAGTGGTCCCTTCCTTCCCTCTCCACGTAGCAGGATGCTGGGTCCTAGCTAGGGTCCCAGCTAGGACAGATGCCGCAGGGGCCAGCTGGCCAGAGAGTTCCCAATTAGGCTTTCTCATCCTTCAGGCCCTGAGCCCCCAACACCAGCACCCCAGCCCAATTACTGGGCAGCATTAACCCCTTGGTGCCCCAGGCCGTTAATGGAATGTTAATTGGTCTAATAGGTTTCATGTCAACAAGTCCTAATGAGCTCCTTCCTAACGAGCTGGGTCTTTTTGTTTCTAAGCCTGTTTGTCAACATGCTGGGGTTTGGGCTCCTGACTAAGGGCCTCCCGCGCAGGGCTGGGGGAGCTAGAGAGTTGGGGAGGCAGAGAGCTGCCCATGTCTACCTCCTAAAGGGGTGTCCTTTCACGGCCTTCACCCACCCAGCCACACTGCCTCACTGGGTCCTGTGTTTGGAAAATGGCATTTGTAGCTCTTTTTGATGATAATACCAGTGACATGAATTATTTCTTCTTGGATATCACATGGGGTCAAGTGCTGCATGAGGCTTTCCCCCTCCTAGCTGTCAGGTAATAAGGTTCTCAGCATTAGAAGCAATCTCCCGAGGCCGAGCCTCTCCGCGGTAGGACGTTGCCCTGTGGAGAATTGTTCCTGGTGTGTCCTCCATCTGCAGTCTTGGCCCTGCTCCCTCGAGTGCCCTGGTGTTTGGTAACAGCGCTGGGGCCTCTGGACAGGCCGCATGGCTCTCCCAGCCCAACAAAAGCTCAGAAGACCTGGCTGGGCAGCTGCCGATCAGGCCTGCTGCTCCCCTTCCCCCTCCCAGAGGGTGGGTTCCCCAGAGGGCTCGACATCCAGATGTTGCCCAAGGAGCTCCCACACCCCAGCTGTGGGGCCCTGGCACAGAAAGGCAGGTCCCGACATCCCTCTCCAGGTGGTCCCGCTTAGCCCCCAGCCCCAGGCCGGGCCAGCAGGCTGTCCCAAGGATGGGCAGTGTCTGTGTGGTGGGGGCTTGTGAAGAAGAGAAGGTGGCATCGTCTCCTGTCTCCCTCACTCAGGTTACCAGGGCTCTGCGCTTGAGTGAGCAGAGAGGGAAACTTAAGCCCCTGATGAAAAGGCCTTCTGTTCTCTCGCAGGAGAAGCCCAGAGGGCAATGGGGCAGTGGTCTAGTGGCCTGTGGTGACCCCAGAGAGGGGGAGGGGCAAAGACCATCTGCATCCTCGGGACAGTTTGCCTGTGTCCTCCGAGGCAGGGCTGGCTCCTGCTCCACAGCCTGGCAGCCTCTGGACTGGGAAGTCTCCGCTCAGCCTGACAGTGGTTGTTTCTGGGAGCAGATCACTCCTAACCACCCCTCCTTACCCCCAGGCAGGGCAGCCCTCAAGCTGTGTGAATATTTCTAAGGACAGCGGACCTGACCTCCCATTCATTGGACAGTGAACAAAAGAATGCAGATTAAAGGATTCTCTCTTTAGCCCAAATCCTCCTCAATGCACTTCCTTCGCTTTGCCTTCACAATGACTTTTTAATCCAGGAATAGTTGCCCCTAAAACTGCCTGTTGAGCTCTCACCCCAGATTCTGCCCCCAGACTCCCTCTGCTGGAGGCTACTGGCACTACAGCCCACAGAGGCTCACTTTCTTGCAGCAAAGAAACATCTGAAATTGGTGTTCCCAGAAGGGCTCTGCCTTTGCCTTTGGGACCCACTGACCCATCAAAATTTACCTCATCTTCCAGAGTTCCAGGAAAGGCTGAGCCTACCCGCCCCCCCAATCCATGTTCCTTCATTCCCTCAGGGTCCAAAGAGAGCTTCCACACCCTCCAGCACAGCTCCCGCACACAGCTGACATTTAGCAGCATTATTTGAATGAATACCTGGGTTTCCAGTGCTTTCCCACGTGCACTTAAGGTCAAAGCGTGCCTTCAGAGACAGGTCAGCCAGAACTGATCTTTTCTCCTCTTCCTGAAAAAGAACCAATGCACACACATGCACTCACATATGTACACACATGCACATACACACACATGCATGCCACATAGCACCCTGGAGACCCTCCTCTTTACTTAGGCAGCTCCAGAACACCCTCAAATTCCCCCAGAATTCAGGCATGGGACATTTTGGGAGACCCTGGGGAGGGGGACTCAGGGAGAGGAGGAGAAGAGAAGGATGTCTGAAGTTGTGCTCACAAACATCTTTGGCCATCAGCACCCTCCACCTGGGAGGACAGGGCCTGCATCCCACAGGGGTTCCTTGCCTCACAGCGACATGCCTGTGGTTTCTAGCTCTAAATATTTCAGGGCATCTCCTGAGCCACACAGCTCTCTAGGCATCCTGTTACCCTGGGTGGCACTGCCCTGCTAGGCTGTCTCCCCTTACGGCAGCAGCTTCTGGTTCAAGAAGAAACCTTGAGGCCCAGTGGGGTCAGCTTGCTTATCATTGTGGGGTGGGGGTCAGGGACACAGTAGAGCAGACCAGGAACTGGGAATCTGGAAACCTGGGTCCCATTCCTGTTCGCTAGCACCCAGCCCCCAAACACACACCTCACTCCTCTTGGCCTCCATCTTCTTGGCTGTAAGAAGGGGGATGGCCATTGGGCTCTGACTCTGTGTTGAACGAAGCCCAAGGAAAGTCTCCCTTCGTAGAATGGGCAGGCACCTCTATAAGCCCGGCAGCACACATACACACCTAGAAAAACCCACAGGTGATAAGCGTGCACACACGCGCGCGCGCACACACACACACACACACACACACACACACACACACACACACTGCTTCCTCCACCCTCCTGTCTAAGGGGACCAGAGCCCCACGTCCTTTCCCACCACTAGGGGGTGTGGTGAGCACACCCAGGAGCAGGAGCCAGCAGAGAGGTGGGAACTGGAGTTGGAAGGGCAAAGGCCTGAGGCCTCCCTGCCCTGACAGTGCAGGTGGCTGCTCTGAAGGCCTGGGACAGGGAAAGCACCTTGTCTTGTGGATACCCGAACAGCCCCATTCTCCCTGTGCTGCCACCAGCTGAGCCTCTGTCCCCTCCCCTTGCTTCCTTCAAGCCCCAACCCCAGCTGATGCTGAGCTAAGCATGGCTTTTACAGGTTATTTTACATCTGATTTGAATATTGTTTCTTTCAAGTCAAATCTCTCAGCAAGCCCCTCCCAGGCCTCTCTGGGCTTTCATCCCTTGCAGTGTCTGGTCAGTCCAGGTGGCCCAGCCGGAGGAGATGCCCACCTGCTGGTTCCCGAGCTCCCTGTGCTCAGTATTAACGTGTGGCCCCCTTTCTCCTGCCACAGATCCTTGATGTGAATCAATCCCATGATGCAACATGCCTCCCCAGCCCCAGCTCTGACGATGATGGCCACGCAAAATGTCCCTCCCCCACCCTACCAGGACAGTCCACAGGTGAGTGTCCACCAACCGATGGGAGGGGTGCGTGCCTTCCAGGGGCCGAGGGCAGGGCCTGGTGGGGCTGGGCTCTTCCCTGGCCAGCCTGGGGAGGCCTCTCTGGAGAGAGCCCGGCAAACACTGGAAGGAAGTCATTGCATTTGACAAACACGGGGTTCAGCTCCTACTCCCCAGCCAACCCTGCCCCCCACTCACAGCAGACATCAGACAAATGGTCCAAACCAGGAATATTTGGTAAACTGAGTCTGTCTTTGAGTGTTTGGGGAAACTTTTATATTAGAGTCTCTTTTAGACCAGCCCCCCATTCATGATCACTGGAGCCCCTATGTTCACCTTCTCTGCCTGCCCATTGGAGGAATCTCCCTTCTCTTCAGGACTCGCTCAGCTTCTGTCTCTCTACGCCCTGCAACCCTTCCCTCTGGTTGCAGTCCCCAGGGGCCTCGGAGACTCCCGCTGGTTGCAGGTCCCAGGCAGCCTCTCCTCCTGGTCCTATCATCCCTCTCCTGCTCCTGGAAGCCTGGCCCAGCTTCCTGGTTGGGCTCCTGTAGGCCTTGTGCTGATCACTTCTAACCTTTGCCCCCCTGTGCGCCTCCCACACCTCATTCTCCGAGACTCTGCTGCGCTTCCCCAGCAGCCTCCATCCTCTGACCGTGACCTTCACACTGTCCTATTCTCTCTAGTCTGGTCTCACAAGTCAATATTAATTCGATAATTATTTATCAAGTGTCTGTCATGTGAAATGCAGCCAGCTAGAATATTCATTCATTCACTGAGCAAATGTGCAGTGAGTGCCTGTTGTGTGCCAGGCAGCATTTCCCACTCCTTTCAGCCGTTGCCCTGCCCTGACATCCCCGCATCAGACATCTCAAACACAGCTGTCCGCGTGGGCAGCCCAGGGCTGTGCAGCATGAGGAGATTAGGGTGCAGACACAGGGCAGCCCCAGACTCCCCCAGCCTAGTGTGAGCTCTAGCAGTTACTCTAGCCATCCTGTTATTGCCCGGAAACTGCACTTTGCAGAGTGTCTAGCAAGCCGTCCACCACTGACTCCTCAGCCTGCAAAAGTGCAAGAGCACTGGGCATTCACCAGCCTGCCAGGACGTGTCCTTGGTCCCCACCCTGCCCCCACGCATCGACTCCATGCTCCTTCCTAGTCTCCCTGCCCTGCACTCATACCCAGCAAGCACTCTGCCATGGCAGAAGCTTTTCATGAATTACTGCAGACTGGACTTGGCATTGACACAGACACAGACCTGCTGTGTGAATGCTTCCCGGTGAGGCACAGTCGGCCCTTTTCCTCTACAGAGTGAGTGAAAAGCAGGAGGCTTGGACTAGGGGAGCCCTGGAAACCAGGCCCACAATTGGGGACAACATTCTTCTTTTCAGTAGACGCAGGCAATGCTGGGGCTGGGGTGTCGGTAAAGAGCAGGAATTTGGGGTGTTCCTTTACTGTCCGGATGCTGCTCTCCAAGGGCCACAGTAGCAATGGGCATGGCAATGGGGCACTTCCTGTGTTTAGCAGGTGGTGGGCACAAAGGCCCTCACCACCATACCCAAGGCTCAGGGGCCGACTGGGGTGGGCCAGGAGGTCGAGGGCACTGCATTGGCAGCTGGCAGCGGCTGCCTCTCCCCAGCCTGTTTTGCTGCCCCAGCAGCTGGGAGAAGTTTGGGTTTGGTGGGGATTAGCAAGAGGGCTTCAGGAAGGGCCTGTGCTGCCCAAAAATGCTGATCCGAGTGTAGTTAAGTAGAGGAGCCTCAGCACACAGCGGAGCTTAATAAATCCCAGTTGCTGGCGGAGGGGGTGGGGGTGGGGTAGCGGCCCTGAGGCGCTCAGCGCCCTGGAAGCCACCACGGAGCTGGTCTATCCTTTTGGGTGAGAAAGGTAAGCTCCAGTTCCCCAACAGGAACTGTCCCCAGGCTATCATCTCTGAGGAGTCACCAGTACTTCACCATTAAACTACTCACAGAGAGGTAGGAAGGAAGGGAGGGAAAGAGGACAGAAGGGAGGGAGGGAGGAAGTAAGGGAGAGAGAGAGGGAGGGAGGGAGGGAGGGAGGAAGGAAGGAAGGGAGAGAGAGAGGGAGGGAGGGAGGGAGGGAGGGAGGAAGGAAGGAAGGAAGGAAGGAAGGAAGGAAGGAAAGAAGGAAAGAAGGAAGGAAGGAAGGCACATTTACAGCAGGGGGATAATTTGCCCTGGGGAAGCCACACACCTGTTTGTGACCTCTGAGATCCAGGGCTGAAGAATCTGGCGGGAAATCTCAGCATCTATAGTAGAGACTAGGCCAAGGTCTGGTGTCTTTATGGCCTTGGCTGGGCCACTGGGCTATGAGGAGATTGCCATTGGCTTCCCTGGGCCAGGCTGGTTCCCAAGGAAACCAATCAGGATGGGGGGAATCATGGGAGGAGTTAGGGCAGCAGTGGAGTAAGTGGGAGGGCAGAGGGCTTGAGGTCGCCAGAACATAGGCTCATGGGGAACATAGTCTATGGGGAGTGCTAAACTTTGAGGCCAGTTGGCTTTTGGAGGGCCCTCCTCCCCACTCCGGGGATGCTAAGAGTGGCTTGCGCATAGGAATGTCTTCCATGTGCGTTTCCTGGTCCCCCTGCCTTCTTCCCACTAGGATTGCAGGAGGCTGATCCCGCTTCTCAGGGGAGGCCCTGCTGCACTGCCCCGCGATGCTCATTATCTGAGAGCACCAGCTGCTCTCTGGCGCTGTGTCCTCAGGAAAGCCAGGGCCAAGGGGGGCAGGGCTTGGGCACACGAGGGCCTCTGGAAGGATGCCC
The DNA here is from genome assembly GCF_963455305.1 of Plecotus auritus. NCBI lineage: Eukaryota > Metazoa > Chordata > Mammalia > Chiroptera > Vespertilionidae > Plecotus > Plecotus auritus. The sequence goes on from NC_137779.1 coordinate 16,618,759, forward strand.
ACCTCCTCATTCGGGGAGGTCTAATCTCATTATTGTCGGACCCAGTCTGACTTGTTTCCTCAAGGCCTGCACAGCTGAGCACATCTCTAGGTCGCCTCTCAGAAACCCAATTTCTTCCCCTGTCGGAAAGGACAGTATCTGACGAAGTCCTCAAAATGAGAAAGGGAAGCGAGAAGCAGCGCCCCTCCTGAGACCGGGGCAGCCGTTTTAATAACGTTCCCGTTGTGCTGAGGGCAAGCAGAGCCGAGCATAATCTACTCAAATGCACAGGAGAACCTCACTTTGGAAAATTAGGAATCTGCATTGCAAAATTCCCAAGCCCCGGACCTTCTTTATAATAAATTAGAAATTTTTTTCAAGGCAAGTTTTTAACTTGGCAATTTCATTTTTGAAGTTTGGGGAATAAAGTTATTAACATGGAGGAGGCTTTTTCTCTCCTCCCATTTGAGTAGAGCAGCATTCGTGGTGCTGGCCCCATGCTGTATGAGGCGCACCACGTGGATGATGGCCATTCAGCCCCCACCCCTCAGTCCATTTCAGCCCAACGTGGGGCAACTCGTGATTGCTTGTGAGGATGTCACTCTGTGTTTACTGTGCACTAAAGACAGGCCGTAAGCTTAGAAAGTACTAAAGCAGCGACCACTGGACACATCCCTGTGGCCTGCTTCTTCCTGCCACATTCTGCCGGAGTCTCGCCCCTGCTGCTGTCTAACCACAGCACCTCACGTCCCGCGAGGTAGCTGAGCCCTTGGTCCAGACAGACCTCCCTGAGAGCAGGGGTGTGTCACCTGGGCTCCTGCAATTCTACGATGCTTGTTCCATGAAAACATTGTCTCCAGGACCTGCGTGTGAACTAGGTGTGTGGGCCTCCGTTCACTATGTTGTATGAATTTCTGTATCACCGCTTCTGTTCTTCCGCATCTCTGCCACCTGCCACCTGGACTCCCACAGCCCTCCTGCCACAGCCCAGCACCCCAGTTCTAAGGAACTCTCCAAGTTACTACATTCTCAACTGTCGCTCCCTCCCAGCAAGCAGCATTGCAGTCCCTCCCAGAATCCTCGTGGTAACACAGAGGCCCTCTTGCTCTTTCTAAGCATACACCCCTCATTCATGTGTTCTTTCTCCACCTCTGAAAGGTCCTTCAAGTTCTCCCATTTCCTGTAACATTCATTCCACGTGCAACAATGCTGACCGAGTGAAGTTCTCCCTCTGGTACCTCCACTGGCAATATCAGGAAACCCTCTAGATTTACCAGCTCCTCCACCCTCACCTTATCCACACACAAAAACCCACCCCTACTCTTCCTCAAACGTCGACACATATACACTGTTCCTCACATATCTTTGCCTTTGGCTTGTAGGAAGACAAATACTGCACCTGGTCTAGTTGTGTGTGTATTTAGTGCTCAGTCTTCCTCTGTCTGCATGGCCCCAGCACGTGGGGCTGCATGAGCATTAGACTAGAAAGTAGAAACCTTGGTAGGGTCGGTCTCATCCACCAGGCACAGCCCCTATAAATGAGGGCACTCAGTTGACAGTTTAGGAACAAGTTGAAGGGTAGGTAGGTAGGTATGTATGTAGTATGATTTGATGGTGGGTGATGTTAAAAGGGTTTGGCAGTTCATCAAGGATGTGGCCTCATTGTTGACCAGAGGGAGGTGGGGCACACAGTCAGGACTTCAGGGCTGTCTGGGGAGCTCATGTCAGAAGTCAGTTATCTCCTTGGCACCGTTGGGCAAAAGCTGTGTTCATCCGTCCCCTCTACCCCTCTGCAGCCCACGGATGAGGAGAATGGTGTCCAGGACCCCAAGAAACTGTGCTTAGAGATTGGGGGTCAAGGTGATGCTCTCCTACCTTTCCTGTCACAGGGAGGCTGAGCTGGGCCAGCATGTTAGGGAGGCCAGACCGCTGCATTCCTCGTCCTCCCTATCCCAGCGCCATTCCCACTTCGGTGGGTCGGGAGCAGACGTCCTGTGGAAGCTGGACCTTTGATCAGTCATTGGGGTTCCCATGCTGATTTCACAGCTGGAGGCGGAGAGGGTGGCCAGGGCCCTGGCTGTGAATGGCCCCTGCCCAGGCCTTGCAGCTGCGGCCACAGAAGCTGGTTCAGATGTTTTCACACTTTACAGCCCTCTCATCTCTTTAAGGGCTGGAGCCCCCTGCCTTGCAGGCCCTCTGCTCAGCTGCCTGTGAAACGCATTGGCTTTGCAGCAATGCAGTCAATTCAGCAGCTTTGAAGGTCCCCCTAAGCCTTTTCTGTGGCTGTGATTGACAGCTCTCGTGCCCCTGGGGGCAGCACCCCAGGGACCATCTGGGCGAACTGCCTGCCCTTGCTTTGACTCATCCAAATAGACTCCAAACAGACTCTCCTATTTCTTTTCTTATGTTCTGCTGGGTTTTTCTCTCTGTGCACAGTGACCTCTCTCCCTGGCCGCTTGGGCCACCAAGGTCTTTAAACTGGACATATCCCTGAGCTCCAACTCACTTAAGACCCGGAGTCCTCCTGTGTAAAAGGCAAGGCAGCCTCAGGTCCCACTATGCTCCTTTATGTCCTCATTTAGGAGGAGGCGGGCCAGCCACAAGGCTTGCGAACACTCACTCACTCTCATGGTCTTATCCAGGTTTTTTATCCGATCAACTTGTTACCTGAACTCTGATATTTACCCAGAGAACAGAGATTTTATTGTCTATCCTCTTACTACCAAGCAGGACGAGTGCCCTAAACAGCTACAAAAATAGTTAATGGCCCAAGTATACGAAGCTTAAAATAAATCTGGGAACAGGTGGTCAAGTAGCCACCGGCCGAGGAGCCGGGACGCGCTGCCCCCCTCTCCCAGGAGATCTAGGAGCTCCGGTGTCTGCCTGGCCCGGTGGGAGGGGCAGGGGGACGAGTAGTGGCCCAAGGGTGTTTGCTGTCCTTGGAGTTCTTGGTCTGCAGGAGGAAGAGTGGGATGACTCTGCAGAGTAGAAATGCAGGAATCCTAGGCTTTGTCCCAGCCCTACTGCTGAGGAATTGTGTAAACTTAGGCGAGTAATTTCAGTATGATTCCTTTCATTCACTCATCCATTCAGTAACTATTTTTTATTAGGAACACAATAGGCATATCAAATATGTGTTTCCAGCTATAAACACCCCCCACACACACACACACACAGTGTGCACACACATTGCATCTGATATGCCACTAAGGGCCTCCTAGAAATCACTGGTTTGGCACTATTACGTGAGCGAGGAGTCCCCTAGAAATGGGTGGAAGGGTGGGGCACATACAATTTCTAGGAAAGTGCAATAGTTGGGAGAAGAAAGACTCAGGTCCAAGTCTACGGCCTCTCTCCTATTAGCCACATGTCAGCAACACCCCAGAAGTGCAGGCAGGGCCAGCGAACATTTACAAGTCTCCTTTTGTAAACCACTGTCTAAAAATTCTATTAAAAGTAATTAGTTCGTTAATATCCCCGTGGTACACCGCTGAGGAACTCTCCTGGGGTCTGTTCTGCCCAGTCAGCCCTGAGATCAGATGTAGGTGACCCAGGCCTGCTGTTCCAGGGGCCTCTTTAAGCTAAATTGGGCTGGCCTGGCTCTGCAGCCAGCCCTTCCTGCTCTGTATTGACTGAGTGGGAGAGCGTTGGGGGAGCCCTCATTGACCCCATCCCTTTTTGGATCCCTGAGCCTTTTAACACATCACTCAGCCCCTCATTCGGTCAGTCATTCAATCATTTAACAAATACACTGGGAGCCCCCCATGACCAGCATGGCAATGGGAACTGGGAACCAGTCCACAGGGATACAGGCAGATAGGGCCCCATGGTATCACAGGTGGTAGGTTAACACACATACAGACCAGGCAGGGTCGTGCTACCTGGGTTGGGGACATGCAAAATTGGGAAAGGCCTCCTGGGAGACTCGGGCTCCGGCTGAGCTGGGAAAGGAGCGGCTTCCCCACGGCGAGGGGGAAGGTGAGGGCACATGGACGTGCCCTGCAGAGGCAGCTGTGGCAGCAAAGGCACAAGATATAAGGCTTTAGGCATGTTCAGACACCCCTACACAGTGGGGTCTGATCAGGGACAACATAGGGGCATGTGCTGGACCGGGGACCAAGCCGTGTATCAGCCGTGCCTCTTGCTGCTTCCCATCTGTTCAGCCAAACCTTGTATTTACCAGATGACTTCAGGCCCTGACCTCCCCCAGGTCCTTGGACTCTCCCGGTTGGAGGAAACCAGGTCTCACCTGCTGGTCCTGGCACTCCAGGACTGCCGGCTCCTGGCTAAGCCCAGTGTGGCCCCAAGTGGGCCAGGGCCTGCAGCCCTGTGCTGTGGCCTGGGAGGGCAGGCACTGGTAGGTGGAGGGCACAAAAGAAGGGCTTCACTTAGGAAGACATGCTGAGAAGATGCAGGCCTCAGCTGTCCATGGTTTGCAGAAAGGACCCTGCGAGGTGGTGGTGGGTGTAAAGTCACAAAGAGGAAGGCCATCTGTGGGGGAAGGGTGTATGGAGGGGGACCCAGGGGTGAGGTGCTGGGGTGTCTTGGGGAGGGTGTTAGAGTTCAATGCAGAGGGGAAGCTCCCATTGTGTGTAGCGCACCCTCCCCTGTAGCCCTGGGAAGAGGTATTGGCTGCTCCACTTTTACTTGATGGGAAACTGAAGCTCAGAGGAGCCGAGTCTCTTGCTCAAGGTGACGGATAATGCCACCTTCCCCCTCTCCCACTTCCCTGGGAGCTTAGGGCAAGCAGGTTCCTCCAGCAAGGACAGGACCCTTGTGTAGCCCACACGGCAGAAGCAAAAGTGGCCGCCCTGAACGTAGGCTGCGGCTTGTATGGATCATGTAACTACCACATGCCAAGTACCTTCCAAGTGCCAGTTTTGTATGCTTTTTCTCATTTACTTCTAACAACCCCGTAACTTAGGTATCATTGCACCCATTTTATAAACAAGGACCCCAGATCAGAAAGGTTGAGCAACTTGCCTGGGTCACACAGGTGGAGAGTCCAGTCCATTAGGGCTCCTGCCAGCGCCTCGTGCTTTCTGATCGCCTCAGCTCTGGGCTGGCTGCCACCACTCCCCTGCATCAGCGACTGTGACTTCTCTGTTGTAGCCAGAGGCATTCAGGGTCAAGAAAGTAAATCTGGCCCAGCCGGTGTTGCTCAGTGGTTGAGCATCGACCTATGAACCAGGAGGTCATGGTTTGATTCCTGATCAGGGCACATGCCCGGATTGTGGGCTCCATTTCAGTGTAGGGCATGCAGGAGGCAGTGATCAATGATTCTCTCTCATCATTGATGTTTCTATATCTCCCTCATCTTTCCTATTAAAAGTAATTTTTTAAAAAACAGTAAGTCTGCAGCTAAAAAGGTACGTTTTTGCAAAGGCCTACTACTCCTGCCAGTCATACCTGCACCAGTAGATAGCTGGACACTCTCTATACTGAACACCGGGCTGCAACGAGGCAGGAATGATGGGTCTCTGTCCTCAAGGGCCCACAGTCTGGTGGCTGAGAGAAGCATGAAAGCAGTGTGCTTGGGGCCCTTGGAGCCCAGAGCAGGGCCTGGTCCATCCCTGGTGCTCAGCCAGCGCCCCCTGAAGGAGACAGCAGTCCCCACGAGGGTGCTGGGAAGCAGGGAGAACCACTCGCATTTCACTAACTAGCAGACCGAGCCCCAGCAGGTCCAGTTACACATGCAAGGTTGCCCAGCAGTGAATGATGAAGGCAGAGCTCTGTTCTAGCTGATGTCAGTGCCAGAGGTAGTTTGTTCTAGAAAAACCCTGGTGTCATCCCGATTCTGAACCACCTACTTACCTCCCATGAGCATAGGAGAGGAATTCTGAATGACAGCTGGCAGCAGGCAGTGATCGACCCTGCTCAGTCCTGGGCACCTTAAAAGCTTGGGTTTCTCAAGCCTTAGTTCTCCCAGCTTCTCCGTGGCCTCTGAAGGAAGGAGCCCCATGCTACCTTCAATCAATAAACCCACCGTGCCTTCCTACATGGACTCCATGCGAATGACTGCTGCTGGCATGACCAGTGTTTGGAGAAGTGATTTGAACTCCTGTGGGAGCTGTCTGTGCGGGGTGGGGAGCAGTGGGGAGCAGGACCTGGATGGAGACCCGAGAGCATGTGCTGGGAAATGAAGCTCCATTCTGATTCCAGTGCCCTTCCTCTCTGTCCTCTTTTCCACTCGGGGCGGGGGGTGAGGGGGGGTATTCCCACTCTCCTCTTCTAAGAAAAGTAATTACATACGATAATTCACATGGTGTGATCTAGTCAGAAAGCCCTTGGCTCTTGCCCTAATGTTTGCAAAAACTGTCTGTGATCTCCAGAAGTTTCTTCACCTCTGTGGGCTTCTGTTTTCTCATACATAGAATGGGGATCATACTAACCTATTGCACAGGATTATTGTTAAGCACTAAAGCTTGCAGAAATGTTTTATTGGCTCATTAGTACACAAGGTGTCCACTCTCCCCCTACAATTGCACAAGGATGATGCTTAACAGAAAAGAAAGCATCAGTGGGCATTCCAATACCAGTAAGAGCACCTGAAACAGGTGTTCTGCTTCCCAGCTTCCCCTCACCCTGGAGCATCTGCTCACTTCCTGGTCAGACTAGACCAGTGGTCGGCAAACTCATTAGTCAACAGAGCCAAATATCAACAGTACAACGATTGAAATTTCTTTTGAGAGCCAAATTTTTTAAACTTAAACTTCTTCTAATGCCACTTCTTCAAAATAGACTCGCCCAGGCCGTGGTATTTTGTGGGAGAGCCACACTCAAGGGGCCAAAGAGCCGCATGTGGCTCGCGAGCCGCAGTTTGCCGACCACTGGACTAGACTGTCAGCCCCCAGGTTTTGCATTCCTATACGCAGAGCTCTCTGGGTGGAGGTGGAAGAGGCTTTGGTTTGCAGCATTTGCTAACTTCTGTGGTGTAAATGCTCCCACCACGGACAGTTTCAAGCTACCAATGTAACATTAACCATCTTGCAAAACTCCTGAAAACTTACGTTGGTTTTCATGCCCAGCTGATGTGGCTCAGTGGTTGAGTGTCGACTTATGAACCAGGAGGTCCTGGTTCGATCGATGATTTTCTCTCATCATTTGTATTTCTCTCCCTCTCCCTTCCTCTCTGAAATCAATGTTTAAAAAAATTTTTTAAGTTGGCTTTCATAGGCCAGAACCAGGGAGCTCTAAGCAGTCACTTAACAGTCACACTCTGTCCTGGTCCCTGCAGTCTCTCCCTGTTCCTGCTCTTCAGGCTGTACTTCTAGGTAACGACCCCCAAATTCACCATAAGTTACCCATACTCCCTGCCCCAGACCTTATGGACAGCTGCTGGACATTTCCCTTTGAGCCCCAGTTCCTGAGGAAGGGTGTCTCTGGCTAGAAAAAGAAATCTATTTGGAGATGAACACATTCTCCAGACCTGGAGGAAATGCAGAGTTTGCTGAATTGGCCCCCAGGAGCTAAATAAATGAGTCACCATCCTCCCAAGACTAGTTCTGCTCTCTTACCCCTCCTGCTTCTGAGGCCCAGCAACAGCCTCTCAGCCGGGCCTCTTGGGATGCTGGGTGTGGCCACCTGTGATTACACTTTATTCTGTGCTCTCCTCTATAACCAGAAAGGCCTCCCCAACCTTCCCCAGCCCCTCCCCTCAGCCCTGTCTCTTAGCTCACCTTCAAGTACACAAGGAAATTCTCCCTGAGTGGGCAGAGTGGGGCACCAGCCTGGCCTGTATTTCACCCCTGAATGGGCTGTACAGACACAGCCACGCCTTGCTGTAGGAAAGAAGCATATTCTGGAAATCGCGTGTTCAGTAACACCACCACCCTCCACCCTTGGAACACTTCTGAGCTTCCAAAGCCCTTTTTCCCATGATGCATCATGGGATCCAAGCCCCACCCCAACTCTCTGCGGGGGGTAGTGGTCATTAAAGCACCCTCCTGGTGTCCCAGCCTGCCGGTGTTGGAAGGGACTTCAGATGCCATCTAACCCAGCCACCCACCTAGAAAGCTTCCTGACCCTCCATGGGGCCCAGCTGATCAGCATGGCCTTGTAGTAGTGGAAACTCATCCCCTCTCCCTTGGTGGTAGTCTAGTCTGCATTGGAGAGCTAGGCGGTGGGAATTTACCTGGGTTGAGCCCAGATCTGTCTCCACGTTATATAGATCTAATGCACTGTTTGTAATTTGATCCTTCGGGGCATATAGGATAGAATCGAATCTTTCATTCAGACGACTCAGAGGCTTTCAGGTCTCTCTATTGTCCCCCTCTTACGCATTTCAGATTCCTCCCAATAGTCCTCATACGGCGCAGTGCAGGATCCCTTCCCCGGTCCATGCTCCTCTGAACATGCCTCCTGACCCTGTCCCAGCACCATGGGTGGCACTGGAGGCTTTGTGGGGACTGGGCCTCTGAGTGCAGCATTAGCTGAGGCTGGTTTTCTCGTTTGTTTGTTCAACAGACATATTACACTTTGGACATAATGAGCCTGCTGTCAACAAAAACTGCTGCTGAACTGTCTCCCCTGTTCAGCACTTAAATTATTGATTTTTTTTTTTTGGCCGAAGTGCTAAAAGTGTTAAGTGCTGAATTACTAGATGAAAATGAATCTTGTTAGACTCAGAGTGTTGTCAACATCTTTAAAAGTCTTTTGGATCAGTTTCCTGTCACCCATGTTTGTTAAGCATTTTGTTAGACATCCTCTAAGTCAGGGAGAGAAGTATTGAAGAGGAGGGCCAGGCAGAAAGCATATGCCCTCTCCTAGAAGCCTTCGTCACGCTGATACCTACCCTGCAGTTGTCCTCCTTTGGGGAAAGCTAACTAATTCACACAGCTGTCCACCCAGCACGTCTCTCCATGTTTTCCACAAGGATATCTGGGGGGTACCAGGTGAGGTCACTTACACTGTCCATGTCTACCACATCTGCCCCATCTGCCAGCTCAGAAGGCGTGTTAAATCCAGAAGCGGAGCCTCATAGCAGGCACTCAGCCCTGTGACCCCAGTGCCCAGCACAGTGCCCAGTACATGGCAGGGACCGGAGTAGCATTTGGAGAAATAATCCGTTGCATTTGTGAATGAAAAAAACTGGCCCAAGTTAATGTGAACATTAGCAATATTTAGTATTTCTGATTCCATCTTCTTTCTCTATTTTGAAAATTGGAACATTTGTTTCTACTTTCTTCCTTACAGCATCTCTTTAATACTCACGAATCTTAAGGGCACCAATGTGCTTACTGATAAGATAATAGGAGGGTGGGAGAGTTAAGGGATTTGCCCAAGGCCAAAAGCTAATAACAGAAGGCAGTAGGACTCCAGGTACCATGATGGCTGTCTAGCCTCTTGTGCACTGGATTTGGGAAAGTTCCCCCAGCTTGGCCAACAATAGCAAGGCTGTTTCATCCTAACAAAAAAATGATGGGGACACAGTATAGTAAAGGAGATATAGTTCTTTTATAGTCTCAATCTCATTCACTACCCATCATTTATTAATTCAGTTCATTGGTTCAACAAATATTGATTGAGCCTCTACTAGTGCCAGGCAATTCAGAGCGCTAAGAATATAACTGTTAATCCAGTCCTTTTGAGCTTGGGGAGCAGGAGAGATTTAACTAAGCAAATAGACAAATAGACATGTAGTGCATGTCATGATAAGGGCTAGGAAATAAGGCAGAGGAAGGGCATTGCAAGGGGCGAAGGGGCTCTTTACTCTGAAGATGTGATGCCTGAGCAGAGACTTAAGTGGAGAGATAGCAGATGTCTTGGGGATATTGGCACCAGCAATACTGTGCTGTGTTCATGGAAGTACAATACTTTTTCTTCCAGAAAGCAGGGACCTAGATCATATGATAAACTTTTTAGCTATAAAATATCTGCTGCTTTTGAGGTGGATTCATGCATTTACCCTCTCATTTATTTTCTCTACAAACACTAAGCGTCTACTCTGTGTCGGGGGATGGGTGCTGGGGGTGAGGGTGTGGACGAAGCGTTAGTGCAGGAGGCAGACAAATCTATGAGCTCAATGGCACCAGGGCAGCGCTGTCTCGGTGCAACGGACAGGCGAGACATGTCACCATTCATGACATTTGAGGGATCCCTCTGACCAAAGAAAATAAAACATAAAAGCATTATCTTCTGTAATGATGGTTATCAGAAGTTTTAAAGCCATTTAAACATTTCTTCAAATGAAATCTTATACAGGAAATTTAATATATAATATTAAAAGTAGTTTCTCTGATTATAAAAAAATATATATTAAGGCTCTAGAGGCACCTTTAAAGCATGTAACAGGATGAAAACAACTGCTCTAAATATTTGTGAGGGTTAAGAACAGAAGCCTGCGCAGTGTCGCTAAAATCTGCTTATCTTCAAGTGACCAGGTCAACCAAATCTGGGGACCATTCAGTTTTCAATTAAAACAGTTAACTCTGGCTTGCGTTACATGGAATAGACCTGCCCAGATGAGAACAACTCAGCTATTTTTTCTTCCTCTTCAAGTTATCAAACTTAACACTGCCCAGTACATCCCAGATGACTCATCAGCACAATTTAAAGGGCTCATTTTTTTTTCCAGCTTCTAGACAGAGGTCACCACCTTAGTTTGCATTAAGAATCATCTCTTTTTTAAAAAAAATGTTTTTATTGATTTCAGAGAGGAAGTGAGAGGGAGCGAGAGAAACGTCAATGATGAGAGAGAATCATAGATCAGCCATCTCCTACACACCTCCGACTGGGGATCGAGCCCGCAGCCCAGGCACGTGCCCTGACTGGGAATCGAACCATGACCTCCTGGTTCATAGGTCAGGAGCCACACTGGCCAAGCAACAATCATCTCTTTTAAAGTGTGCTATGTACAACCTGGTTTTGAATGGCCCTGTATTGTTCTCTAGAACATTCTCATTTGAAGAAAGACCTGCTTTCTCCCGACTGTAGCGCATATACAAATGGACACTCATTATACACTCACCGCAGGCCAAGGCAGCCCTAGTCATTCCAGCCAGGTGTCCTGGCCACACTAACCGCCACCTTCTCTTTCTTCTCTCTGCAGATGACGGCAACTGCTCAGACACCCTCTAAGGCCCAGGCTGTCCATATCTCCGCACCCTCTGCTGCTGCCAGCACTCCTGTGCCCAGTGCCCCCATTGACCCCCAGGCCCAGCTGGAGGCTGACAAGCGAGCTGTGTACAGGTAGGAGACACCGCAGCTGTGCTGAGAAGCCCCAGCCAGCCTCAGGCCCACGCTGTGAGAGATGAGCCTGCAAGCCAGTGGGTGGGTTCGTCAAAGACAATGGCCAGCAGCTGCTCCCTTCTCGGCCTTCTCTCTCAGATCAATCCAGAGATCCCTCAGCTGGCCACTGGGGTTGACGCTAGCCCCCCGGAATTGTCTAGTGAGGGATAAGGGGGCCTGGGCAGTATCTTCCAGGGGGAGCCCTTCTTCATCCCAGTTGGGGAGATGAGCCCTAATGAGCCAGAAACCCTCCACTCAGCAACCAGGCAGCTGCCTGGGGACTGCTCTCTGCCTCGTCTCACTGTTGCCTTTACTCCAGCAAGAGCTCTGCGCATCTATTGCACTGTCTGGCACTTGGTATGATGCGAGCTTTAGTGTGCCTGATAGTCATTGGCAGAGCTTGTTAAATGCATGTTGTGGGCTCCATGCTCAGACATTCTGAGTCCATAGGTGAGGCTATAGCAACATGAACTTGTGAAAGCATGCCTGGTGACTCCAGTGCAGCTGTTCCTGGAACCACATTTTGATTCATGTTCATCTTGGGTTTTTAGCAACAGGTGTTGTATGCAGCTGTGTAGGTCCTGGCACCTCCCCCAAGTGGGGGCAGAGAGCAGGAACTCATTCCATCTTGCTCTGCACCAGCCCCTGCACCCAGGCCTGGGCCCCGAACGGTCCAGAGGGCGGGAGGAACTCAGGGAAGTTCCTGTTTATGTCTGTGGCTGGGAAGAAGCTGGCATCTACTGAGAGCAGGACTGAACGAGGGTCCAGCAGGGACTGAACTATCATTTGTCCACTAAGAGAAGATGCCTGGGCCACACTCAGTTCTGAGGCTGGACCCTGGCTCACGTTGGCCGTGTGAGCGTAGGCGTTCAGGTGTATCAGTGCGCTCAGCTTACCTCTGGCTGGGCCCACACTGCAGCAGGTGCTAATGTCAGTAACATGTGCAATGGGCCACCCAGGGTGGAGAGGAAGAAGATTGATTCCCTCTTCCCCACTCGCCACCCCCCAGATGACAGTGCCTTTATGGTAATGGTGGCGATTATTGCTGTTATTATCATTATCATTGGCATTATTTTTAGTTACTCAGATGAGCTGAAGGCCTCTAATGCTAACAGTGGGGAGTCCAGAACAGTGGGCTCTGATCCGTAGATCCTGGCACAGGGGAGCTTGCCAGGCCTGAGGAAAGATACAGCACAGGGCCTACCCGCCCACCCAATGCACAGACCCGGCCCAATTGCCTGCAGGCAGTAAACTCTACCTTGGACCCCAAAAAACACCAGGATCTGGCCACAGTCCCTGTTAGACTCTAGGGGACAAGTCAGCCTCCCCCATCATAGGACTCGGCACTCCTGTCATCCCTGCCCTTCTTCCCGTCACACTCTTATTGAACCCCTGTTGTTATATGTGCTGGGCTCTTGGGGAAAGAGGAAACCCCTAAAAAGATAAGTGCATGGGCTGTTCTCTGTCTCCCCCAGAAAGAAACCAACCACAGTGGTCAGAGCTTTAATAGCAGAGGCTTCACAGAGAGAATGTATGAGTTTGATCTCAAAGGCCAGTAAGAGAGCTCACGGGAGGAGCAGCGGGTGGAAAAGGACCTGCAGGCAGGGTAGACCTGATGTGTTCTGGGAATGCCAGGAGCCAGAGCTGGGCGTGGGGAGACGCAGCTTCATCGCCATCCGTAAATTAACTGTGATGGCTGGTGCTCTGTGGGGTGTGAGAAGGGAGAGGAGAGTACCATGGCCTCCAGAACTGCCTGGTGGCCCGATGACGGTGGTTACAGCCATGATACTCCATGGATCACCGCTGCTCCAAGGACAGGCACAGCAAGCAGTGTGGCAGCACCTAGAAGCTGATTAGAAATGCAGAATCTCCGCTCCCCCAGACCTCGGGATGCGCGATCTGCACTTAAACAAGACCCCAGGTGATGCACATGTGCACTAAAGACTGATCCTGGGCACCTTCCCAGAGTCCGGGGCTGGGCCCTGTACTGAGCTCAGATTCAAGACTGGAGGGATCCCAGATTAGGGGTGCACTGGTCTCTGAGCTTTAGTTTCCCGGCAGGGCCTCATCAGCAGGTGTGATAAGGGTTCATGGGACAGCCATGTGAGTACCTGGCACCATGTCTCGCTCAAACCATAGCGGTCCCCTGGCTCCCACCAATTGCTCCATGAGCTCCATAGCCCTTCCCAGGACTCCAGGCTCCTTCTCCTTGCCCCTCACCCCCACCCCCAGGCCAGGCTACAGGGGAAACAGCCACCTCCCCTGTGGGAACTGCCCATCAGGATGTCACTCCTTCCTGTTCACCTTCACATCCAATCTTCACCTCTCCCTCAGGCTGGCCACCCCACAGCCCTTGGTGTTTGCCCAGGTTATCTCTGCAGGTGACCCCCCAACTGCCCAGCAAACATGGTGACCCCGCATCTCAGGACATCAACACCCACAGCTTCTCCACTCTGCAGCCCTTCCTGCCTGCCCCCTACCACAGGTTGTCTCTCACACCACACCTCTCCCATTAGTACCAGCTGCCCTCTCTACAGCCCTCCTACATGACTGGGAGGGAACTCAGCCTCCAGGAGGGCGGGTGATTTTAATTAGATTTGCCTGCCAGGGGCAGTCCGGCTGCTCCGAAGCACTTCAGGGAGTTGGCATTTCATGTCAACAAATGTAATGAGACCCTTTCGACTCAGATTAGTGCCCACACTGGCTTTTGGGAGCCCCCACCACAGCCCCTCTCAGAACCACAGGTGAAGAAAGAGTGGAGAAGTCCCCGGTCCCTGCAGGACTGCAGACGGGCAGTGTGACAAAGGGAGGCGCACCTGTGAGGGAGGGAGCCTGCCAGTCCCCTAAGGTTTGCAGGGTTGTGTTTGTGTATGAGGATGTGTTCATGAAATGTACTGTTTCCTTCTGATATGGAGTGTGTGTGTGTGTGTGTGTGTGTGTGTGTGTGTGTGTGTGTGCAGGGACAGAGGGGAGGCCCGGTCTGTCTTTAATTGGATCAGACCAGAGCATCATCTGGGCTAATCAGCCAGGCAGCCAGGAGTCCCTCTCAGATTAATGACCGCAGTCTAATCTGAGCAGACCCGGTGATTGGCTGCACATCACGGGTAATTGCGTTTGTGGCCCGGGAACAATACTGAGGGGGTCTGAGAAGGAAGCCTTGTGCAGTGGGGACCGCAGGCTTCGACCCACTCAGTTCTCTCCTTCCTCAGCCCCCACCGCAACCCCAGGATTTTCCCCCAAGAAATTAAAGTGTAGCTTGAGCCGTGACCCCATCTCCGTGCTGACGGACAGACGGACGGGTGTTGTCTGGGACCTGGCAGTGAGGTTGCCAGTAGCACAGAGAAGGGCCAAGAGGGGAGGTTAATTCAGCTTCCACACTCCCTCCTCCGCTCCAGTCTCCTTCCTTTCCCTTTGAAGTGAGTGGGTTCCCATGGAAACGATGATGTCCTGGGGAGCAGAAGAGATGCAGGGAGCTGGCCTGGCCAGGTGCCGTGGAGGAGGAGGCTGGCTTTGCTGAGACTGCTCAGGAGGTGCTGTGGTTCTCACCCCTAAGGCTGAAAACCTCTGAGAACCCACGAAGTGGCCGGCCTGGCGCTGAAGAAGTGGCCTATTATTGATGGGAAATGCTGCGTGGAGGTGTGAGCACCGAGAAAACAGCAGGCAGTTGTGCTTTGCTTCTCCATTAAAAATGCTAGAGAATTGAGCTGCAGGTCAGACGGACAGGGTGAGTGGCTGCTGTACCCTATACAGTTGACCCTTGAACAACACAGGGTTCTAGGGGTGCTGACCCCGAGGCAGTAAAAAACCCAACTATAACTTTGACTCCCCCAAAACTTAACAACAGTGGGCCCTTTGCATCCACAGATTCAACCAACTGTGGAGAGAAAGCAGTATATTTTGATCCACAGTTAGAGAACACAAGTCGGTAATGTACAAATGCTGTTTATTTGATCCACATTTGGTTGAATCTCGGATAAGAAACCCGTGGATACAGAGGGCCATGTATTTATTGGGAAAAAATCCACGTAAAACGGGGCCCGTGCATTTCAAACTCATGTGGTTCAAGAGTCCGCTGTATTTTTCCTTTGTGGCATTACTCATAATGGAATTGATGGTGTTAACATCATTTCTGGTTTTCCCACTAGATTGTTAACTCCGCGAGGGCAAGGTCTGTGTCTGCATCATTCATTGATTTATCCCAAGCGCATTACCCAATACCTTAGAGTCAGCCGCCTGGATGATGTACTAGATCAGTGCTTACTGAACGGACTCACTAACCCGGCGAGGCAGTACCCATATGTACACCATGGCTCTAGGTTGCTGTGCTGGCAAACTGGCCCTAGGGGACAAGGGGAGAGGAGAGCCCTGATTTGTCACATTGGCTGATTTCCAGTGTAAATGCTCCCACCATGGCCCATCTCAGGTTCCAATGTGATGCTGCTAAACAGAGTTGGGAGAAGACGCAGCGCTGGCTCTCGCCAGGCTAAAGTAAAAACCCACACAGGCGCCCCAGTCCCAGGCACACAGTCTCTGCTCTGAACAGCTCAGCACATCTCACCACCGCTTCTTCGGAGAGATTTTCTTTGTATCTGTAGCCACGATCCTACATTCCTTGGTCTTCACTGTTTTGTCTGGTCTACTCCTGGGTCCTAAGTTTGAAATGTTCTCTCTTTAAAAATTAATACTTAGAACAGTGCCTGGCACAGAGTGGGTGCTTTATAAGAATTTGCAATTGTGCTTTTTTCTCCTTAACCCCAAGGCAGGGAATTTTCTCCCTTCTAGATTGTACCCAACATTGTCCATCTGTTTGAATAAAGCCCTGCCATCACCCCCAACTTCCCTACCTTCTCCAATTCCAATCCTTTCCTGCTTTATCCATTGACAGACTTCTTCCTGGCAGCCCCCAAAAATCCTGCCAGGCATCAAATCATTCTTCTTCCTCTTTATTTTCTCAGCGTTTAGAGTTGTGACCTTTCCACATAGCACTCCCAGTTCTTCACATCAGTCTCCTCTCACAAACCGCAAACTCGGACCTTCTCCCTTCGTGTGTGACCTGCTGTCCCGTTCTCGTTCAATAAAAGCAACAGACATTTCCAAGCCCTGTTTATATCACTCATGTTCCTGTCTCATCCAAACTGGGTCCCTCTAAAATCCACACTCATTTGGGGAAAGGTCAGAACAGGGCAGTGGGCAGTGTTCATGTTCAGATCGCTCCCTAGCAACCATCCTTCTGAATGAAGGTCACTGACGTTCTAAGCTTGATCCTGATAGTCCTGTAGCTCGAGGTGCAAATGCAGCAGAGTGGCCGTGCTGGGCAGCCGGACGAGATCTAGAAATAGACTTGGTGATAACTAGCTTCGTCACCTTGAGCATGTTAATCTCTCTGAGCCTCTGGCTTCTTAACTGTAAAAAGAACATAGTAATAGCTAGACTAAAATGAGATCTTAGTTGATAATACCGGACCCACAGACCAGTGTTTCCTATGTAGACCGGGGTGGGGGTATTATAAACAAGGGCCAGCTCGCCTCCCCATGGCCAGTGGGTGTCCCTGTGGCCTGCCTGAGCTATGAAGGGTCTAGTGCCTAGGTCGGCAAACTGCGGCTCGCGAGCCACATGCAACTCTTTGGCCCTTGAGTGTGGCTCTTCCACAAAATACCACGGCCTGGGCGAGTCTATTTTGAAGAAGTGGCGTTAGAAGAAGTTTAAGTTTAAAAAATTTGGCTCTCAAAAGAAATTTCAATCATTGTACTGTTGATATTTGGCTCTGTTGACTAATGAGTTTGCCAACCACTGGTCTAGTGCATTCAGGGAGGTGGAATCCAGGGTCAGGATCGTGGCTTTGGACTTAGATTGACAGGGTTTACCTTCTGGCTTCACCGCTAGCCTGGTTTCCTCATTTGTAAAATGGGGCTAAAAAATAGTGCTATCTCTTCATCAGGATTGTCGTGGGAATTAACTGAGGTAATGCATAGAGCTCGCTTGGTACGGAACCTGGCGAATGAAGCGCTCTGCAGGCATCAGCCGCTGGTAGAGTAAATGGTGAGAGGCGAGGCAGCAAGAGGAGGCAGGAAAGGCTCCCAGTCAGGGGCTCTTCCCACTGCCATTCAAACAAACGTGTACCGAGCTCTACTGTGTATCACGCCTCACGTTAGATTCCAGGAGGGGTTCCGAATAAGGAAAACTTCAGTCTGAGGAGTGGGAGAAAGACAACATAGAAAGTAGTGTCACATAAACTTGGCACATGGAATGGGCTCAGAAAAGTATTTGTGGAATTGCCTGCAAGCTGCTGGCCATGGTGCAGTGTGGGAGAGTTGCACAGCTTTTCCTAAGGGAGGCGAAACCCACCGGAAATGATAGCCCAGCTGCCCTTCCCAGACAGGGCTGGAAGACGGGGTGGGAGGAACCCCGTGTTTGGGGCTGGTCCTGCTGTGACTGTCCTCCGGGGCATGCACCCCAGCCAGGACCCTGGGAACTGGTACTTCCTAATGAAGTGTCTTTGAGGGAACTCTTCCACCTTGTGACCAAAGGGTGTTCTGGCTCCAGGGAGCTGACCCTGGGCCTTAACCCTCCGCCTTCCCTGGCATTGGGCTTGGTCATCCCTGGAACGGCTGGGCGAGGGGCCTGAGGATGATGTGGGAGGAGTTCAGCCATTCCAATGAGTTTAGATGCTCTGGACTAGGTGCTGGGGGTCAAAGCTCCAGGCTGTATCCATCCTGGGCTTTATGGGCAGGGCTCTCGCAGACACTCCTGGCATTTGAAGCAGGTGGCCTAAGAGCTAGCCTCCCAGCTGGTGGCTGTAGTCAGGGGAGTGAACCCAGTGGAGCCATAATCTAAGAGTAAAACCATGCTCCATTCTCCTTGGCACCAGAATAGGCCTGTTTCCCGCCTTCCTAAAGGCATATGCAGACCCCGCCCCAAGCCCAGCCTCTGCACATCCTGCTGGCGGGCGCAGAGGCTGCAGCTGCCGGCCCAGGAAGCAGGTGTGTTCAGAGGCGGTGGGTCCTGCTGCTCCCACAGCTCACCGTCTGGCCTAGGCAGAGCTGAGAGTACGGGTACCTGGCGAAGACAAGGCCCACCAACACGAGATGCAGAACCTGGAGTCCCAATGACTTTCCTCCTCACGAGGTCATGTTGGGCTTGAAGGAGATAACGAATGCTAACAGTGCCAGTGCTTGGTATGTAGACGCTCAGAGTGAATGCTGGCTTTGCTGGCGAGGAGTTACAGTACTAGACTGGATCTGCCCCATTACCAGAGGGAAGTCATCCAGCAGGCGGGTCTCCTGCTAGTGCGATGGGGTGGGTGGGTGGGGTGGGAGGAGACCAGCAAGCAAAGCCTGGGGGTTCAGGTGGCCAATAATTTCTCACCAGGGCTGCACTAAGCCAGTCTTGCCCTTCTTTTAACCATAGCGCCACGCTCTGATTTTCCCAAGCACTGGTTCATTTTGTGGTCAAATGCAAAGATCATAAGACTGAGACTTCAGTCTAACTTCTGACTCTACCATTGGGCAAACCATTGAACCTCTTTAGATAAGCTTTCCTCCCCCACCAGGGGGGTGTCAGGTGAGAAAATGAAAGGTCTATAAAGATGTTAAAGCCTGGGCCTGGCCGGGTGGCTCATTTAGTTGGAGCATCCTCCCATGCACCAAAAATGGGTCGTGGATTTGATTCCCCGTCAGGGCACATACCTGGGTTGTGGGTTCAATCCCCAGTTGGGGTGTATACGGGAGGCAGCTGATCAATGCTTCTCTCTCACATCGATGTTTCTCTCCCTCTCCCTTCCTCTCTCTAAAATCAATGCAAAGATATCCTTCAGTGAGGATAAAAAATAAATATGTTAGCCTGACTGGCGTGGCTCAGGACTTGAGCATCGACCTATGAACCAGAAGGTCATGGTTTGATTCCCCGTCATGCCTGGGTTGCGGGCTTGATCCCGGGGACGGGGGGGGGGGGGGGGGTGCGGTGCAGGAGGCAGCCGATCAATGATTCTCTCTCATCATTGATGTTTCTCTCTCTCCCTCTCCCTTCTTCTCTGAAATCAATAAAAATATATTAAAAAAATTAAAATAATAAATAAATAAATAAATAAATGTTAAAGTCCTGTCCAAACACAGAGTACTATTAGGAGAGCAGGTTCTTTTGGAAACTGGTTTGATGAGCAGAGATTCTCTTGGGCTGCAGCAGTCTTGATTCTCGAAGGGACAACATGGCAATTCAGTTCCGAGACCCCAGGACACATGTGACTCAAGGACAGTAGAGGAAAAAAGGGAGGAGGATGAGGTGATTCCAATAATCGTTCAAAAACAGTACATGGACGGGGGGTGAGGGGGAGAGCATAACATTTGGATACCCAGATTTAAATTTCAACTCAATCACTTACTAGCTTGATGTAATTATTTAACCCATGGCACCTCAGTTTGCTAATCAGTAAAATGGGAATAATAATAATATTGGGTGTTTAAATGCAATAAGTACATGGAAAAGCACTTTGTAACTTACAGAGTGCCTCCAAACGTGTGTGGGTGTTTTGTCACTGCCAGTGACCAAGGCACAATGGACAGAGCTCCCCTTTCCACACCATCCCTTCCCCCGAAGTACTTTCTCTCTGGGGACTGATGGCATCTCTGGTGACTTGGGTAGGAGCTCTGACTGGCTCACACTAGCTGCCTACCCTCAGGGAAGATACTTGCTGTGCCTCTGTTATCTCTCCTTAAAATGTGGGGGGCTGATCATCAACAAATCAGGAGACAGTAAGTGCTGGCGTGGATGTGGAGAAAGGGGACCCTCTTGCACTGTCAGTGAGATTGTAATTGGTGCAGCCACGTGGAAAATTGTGGAGGATCCTCAAAAAAGTAAACTACCATATGATCCAGCAATTCCACTTCTGGGTATATTCAAAGGGAACAAAAATATTAACTCAGAAAGCTATCTGCACCCCTGTGTTCATAACAGCATTTTTTACAATAGCCGAGACATGGAAGCAATATACAATATATGAACATTATTCAGCCATAAAAATTAGGTTAATCTACTATTTACAACAACATGGACGGAACTTGAGGGCATTATTCTATGTGAAATGAGTCAGAAAGAAAACGACAAATAATGTTTGATCTCACTTTACCAGTGGATTCTAAAAAAAATACCAGCAACCAAATCAGATTCCCACATAAAGAGATCAGACTTGTGGTTCCCAGGAGTGGGAGGGAAAATTGGAGGAAGGTGGTCAAAGGTACGAAAGTTCCAGTTATAAGATAAATAAGAATCAGGGATGTAACGTCAGCAGGATGGCTAGAGCCAGCACTGCGGTGTGATCCACAGGAAAGTTGCTAAGAAAGTAAAGTCTGAGTTCTCATTGCAAGGAGCATTTCCCCCCACTTTTCTTGTCTTTTCATTGTATTTCTATGAGGAGATGGAGGTTAGCCGAGCCTACTGTGCTAATCATTTCATAATATATGTAGGTCAGACCATCATGATGTACACTTTAGACTTAGACAGTGATGTGTATCAACTCTTTCTCAATAAAACAAAACAAACAAAAAAAAAACAAGTCCTACCAGGTCTCAAGTTTTAGGTTCCCGGTATTCTTGCCCTTGAAGACTAGCCTTAACAATCACTTAGTTGAGATTTCACATTTTTTAAAATGTGCCAGGAGGGAGGGGTGTGTGTGTGAGTGTGTGTGTGAAGGGAGGGGGCAGAGCACACTGTGGCCAGCCCTGGGCCACACTTGCTGGGAATAGACCTGTTCACCACCTGGGGAGGAGCGACATTTGGGGCCCTGGAACCCTAGCCCATGCAATTCCAATTTAGCAACAAGAAGTCCTCTCCAAGACAACCCAGGCTAACACCGCCCACTGGGCAGGACTAAAAATACACCCGCATGGTGTCAGCGTCACACCTGAAGTAAAAATACATCCTCCAGGAGCTGCTGGCTTGCTCCCCCACCCCCTCCGCTCTCTCCATCTGGTGCCTTTGAGCTGTGAGGAGTGGAGGGCTGGGCAGGCACCCGCCTCCACATCACCGCCTCCCTCCAAGACCCTGCCAGCCCACTCCCCATACACCCCAGCAGAGCCCAAAGCAGGCAAGTCTTTTTGTAGTAACTGTGGCTAGAAACTGCCAGATGGCAGTACCTGATCCCAGTACCCCAGCAGGAATGGATTCTGAGCCGGGAAGAAGTTCCGGATTGCGTCTTGGAACCTTTATTCTCACAGTTGGTGCTTCTTGATTCACTCACTCGTCCCATGCATCGATTCACAGAATAGTTACTGAGCCTCTGCTGTGTGCCAGGCACTGTGCCTGACCCCTGGAAATTCAAAAAGAGGACGAGCATGCCCCGGAGGAGCTCAGCATGCAGTGAGGAAGACAGATCTGTGCACACGCCACTGCAGCCAGTAGAATGTGTCCCAAGGAAAATAAAAATAAATGCTTACTGGCAGTGCTGTTCTGCTTAAAAAGGAGGGTTTGGGTTTCTGATCAGTTAATTGCACGTGGCCTCTCTTCTCCTCTCTCTGTACCTCTGTTTGAGTTGGCATGTGGGCTTGTCCCTGCCACATGAGTCAGTGGAGGTGGGATTATAAATGGATTGGAGCGGATGGTGTCGGTGTTGCTCTGAATCAAAAAGGTTCCCACACACTCTTCCAGGGAAAAGGAGCAGCTTAGTAAGCGTCAGGCACTCCACATGCTTCCTCACTGAACCCTTAAGGGTACCTGCGTGGTGGTGGTGTCCCTGCTTTAGAAAAAAGGAAACTGAGCCCTAGCCAGTTTGGCTCGGTGGATAGAGCATCGGCCCATGGACTGAAGGGTCCTGGCTTCAGTTCCGGACAAGGGCATATACCTCAGTTGCAGGTGCGATCTCTGGCTCTGATCGGGGTGCGTGTGGAAGGCAACCAATTGCTGTGTCTTCCTCACATCAATGTTTTTCTCTGTCTCTACCCCTCCCTTCCACTCTCTCTGAAAATCTATGGGAAAGATATCCTGAGGTGAGGATTAACAACAAAAAAAGGTAACTGAGACTCAGAGAAACTCAGTGACTTGCCCCTAAGTCACACAGTTATGTGACTCCAAAGTCTTGACTCGTTTCAGAGCGCCTAGCTTCTCGCCCTAAAGGAGGAAGTGGTCCGGGTGGAAACCCTGAAGCATC
The DNA here is from genome assembly GCF_963455305.1 of Plecotus auritus. Lineage (NCBI taxonomy): Eukaryota > Metazoa > Chordata > Mammalia > Chiroptera > Vespertilionidae > Plecotus > Plecotus auritus. Next base: position 16,641,104 of record NC_137779.1, read on the forward strand.
CCTGATGGTTCAGAGGAGGTAATGCTCCCTCTTGCTGGAGACGCCCTCGAGGCGCCTGCGGATGGCACTCGGAGCTGGATTCTGAAATGACTGGAAGGGACAGGTAGAGACCCAGGAGCAGGCAGCTGAGGCGGAAGGACCAGCAGGAGCCCCAGAAGTCTGGTTGCCTGAGCTGGTGAAGGGGAATTGTGCAGATACAGGGCTGGGGGCCACCTGCTCTCTGTCCATCCACCACGCCCTGCGAGTCTGTTGAAGAGAAAGTGAGGCCACACTGTGAATGCCGCGTGTCCATCTGAGGTTGCTCATTGATTTCCTCAGCATCCAGGAGAAACATGGCGACAGTTCTCACAGTGAACACTTGTAAGGGGCCTCTGGCAGTGGAGAGATGCCCAGGAAAGGGGCAGCAGGCCGCCCTGGAAAGTGGCTCTGGGGCATTCCTCTGATTCTGTGATCCCAGTGACCTCTGACTTGGGCTCTAGAAAAAGAGGATCAGGGTTCCAGCCCTTGAGCAGTTTCCAGGTGGTGGGCCTTTGGCAGCTGGAGACCTCCATGTGCATCAGTGCAGACTCGGTCGGAGAGCTGGAGAGCCACTGGCCTGGTCGCTGCTTGCCCCCCGCCCCCCCCCCGCCCACCATCACCACCTAAGCAGCCTGCAGACTGATGTCCTCTGTGGCATTTGGGCCCAGACCATGCTCTGGTCCCCCTGAAATTTCCACCCAGAAATGTGGCTCTCCTATCATACAGTCCACGCTCTGGACCGCCGTCTATCCTCATCCCAGCCAGGAAAGGCTGAGGGGCTGTACCCTCAATGGAAGAAGCAACCAGGGTCCAGGGAGGGCTAAGTGCTGTCCTGGCCTCCCCCGACTGCCTCTTCTGCAGCTGATGAGTCTGGGCTGGGAGATGAGGTGCAGGACAGCCGGGGGGCTCCAAGGTCAGTCCCAGGGGGAGAAGGTGGACAGCCAGGCAAGCTGCCACACACTTGGCTGGACCCATAATTGAGGTCTGCAGTCCCGGCCAAGGTCACAAGGGAAGGGATGGCTGAGAGGCTCCGGAGTGATGGAGTGGCATGACTGTGAATCACAAGGTTTATCACCCAGAAAGAGAACCAGCACTAATGTCTCCCGCATGTGGCCAGCCCTGCCCCCAGCCTGCAGCGCTGTTTCTGTCCACATATCCGTTCTCCATCCCTGTCTCACCTGTCCTTTGCATCCTAGCCTCTCTAAAGATCTGTGTTTTCACTTTCTTTCTTTCTTTCTTTTTTGCATTCCTTCTTTTTTCCAGTCTCTGTTTCTTTGTCTCTGACCCTCTATGCAGGAAGAAATGTTTAAAAACAATTTAACCTTGGTTGTCCGAGGAGGAAGGAAAGGAAGCAGAAAAGGGTCCTCTCGCCTTTTCGTGAGTCCTTTTAACAAAAGGAAATAAGCCTCACCCTAACAAGGGAATTAAGTCAGAGATGAGGAGGAGAATTACCAGGAAGTCGTGGTTTCCATCCCAGGGGTCTTTGAAATGTTAGGGAGATCTACTGAGCCAGTTTAGGTTAAGAACACCTGTCAGGAGGTGGGAGGGCTAAAGGGGGCTGTGCTGAAGCCCGCATGCTCATGGATGCACTCAGAAGCCTTACCAGTGTGTGTGCACATGTGTGCATCTGTGTGAGGGCGTGTGTGTGTGTGTGTGTGTGTGTGTGTGTGTGTGAGTGACCTTGCGCTGAAGGAAAACTGGGGTTCATCGAGGGGTCTCTGCCTCTCTGTTGCTACAGAGAGGGTGACATTCACCTCCACTGGGGCTTCAGCCCAAATCCTGTCCAGTTTGGGGCCAGGGTGGGGGTGGGGGGGTGCTGCTCCTCTACCTCCTGGCCCCAAACTGGGTATTGCAGGCCGGTGAATTGGGGTGATGTAAAAAACACAAAGGCAGAAATGTCAGAGGTAATTAAACCAAACGATGGCTTAAACCCCTGTAGAAATCAACGTATCGGGTTTAATCACTGCTGCAGCCAGCGCAGGGCTGCAAGGCTGCAAGAGGCCGCTTCTCTGGATTGTTCACAGGAAGTGCGTATCTTGAGCTTGATTTTGGTTCAGATGCTCCTGGGAGAGGTGATGAGGGTGGGGTGGGGGTGGGGACCTGGAAAAGAAAAAAGAAATAGTAAAATGTTATTTGAGATCATCTCTTCTTGCCCGCCCTGGAGCCATGCGGCTCCCTGCTCGGGGCTCTGCCCCCCTCCCGGCGCCCAGGAGCGGGCACAGTGCTGAGTGTGCTAAATTAGGCCATTAGAGAAATTCATTTCTCTTTATTAGTCTGTGTCAAATCCTTTTTATTAGTGGCTGGAAACGACCTCTCTTCCTCAGTGAAATGTCATGCAGGTTCCCTCCTTCTATTTGTTCTGCACTGACGAGGCTCAAGCTCTCCCTGAATTGAGCACTGAGATTTATTTCCTCCAAATTTTGAACGGCTTAAGAGAGATTGGGGTGGAGGGGGCGGTCAGGCGGAGGCGGCAGGGAGAAGAGGGGAGAGGGCAGGTGAGCTCCTCTGGAGGTCAGGTGTCCTCTGGAAATAAAATCGAGTGGCCATCTCTTACATCTTGTTCCTCATCTTCCGGGCCTGGGACCGAGTTTCCAGGTTCCTACTTCTATGTCTCTGATGGGGGAGATCGGGACAGCAACACCAGGACACACTGAAGCTCAGGGCCATATCCCATGTCTCCCTGGAAACCCTTCTTCCCCTCCCATGCCTGCACACACAGGGACATTCATGTCCCTGCTGACCAAGACACCCAGCTCTCGGGCTCCCTGCCCTAATCACCCCATCCTGTCCCTCCCCAAGCCTGCATTGGGGCTGCCAGCCTCATCTCCAGCCGTAGGTGGTGATGTTGGGGAGTAGCTTAGAAATCCAGGTCCACCCTTGGTTGGACAGCTGTAGGCTGGGCAGCTGGGGAGGGGCTGGGCCCTGGAGAAGCCCAGTGACTGCAGCCACAGACCCTGCTGAGTCACCGGGAAGCTGAGCCTGGTTCTCAGGGGTGACGCAGTGTCTCAGCTGTCCCTACGCTTGAGGTAGTGGGGAACAGTCTGGATTTACGGAGGGATCCAGGAGGATAGAGCAGGGGAGCCACAGGCAGCCCCTACCCGGTGTAGTCCATGTGAAACCTGTGGCTGAGCTCAGATGCCATCTGATCTCCTGGGCTCAGGGACCAGGGGGTGGGGTGGGTGGAACCCAGCCAGGAGCCTGGAGAGGGTGGGGTATGAGAAGGGAGGGTTTGGAGCTGAGAGTTTGGCTCGGGTCAGGAGAGACTGGAGAGAAGCAGCCATGCCAGCCTCCGGGAGCCTGCTCTGTGCTCCGTGGCCCTCATTAATTGGGGGGGCGGGGGGGATGGGAAGTATGTTTCCTTCTTCTGAGAGATAGCAGGAGCCCCCAGAAAACACCCCCAGATATGCCCCCCACACACACATTCTGGGGAGATCTGATGTCTGGAAGTGAGGGGTTTATGAAAAGGACCTGTGCTGTGGCCCAGTGTTCATGACAAGGCCTCCAGCCCACCCCCACCTGCACCCCGCCCAAGGCCCAGCTCTGTCTGAGACTGTGATTTGAGTCCCGTTCACCTCTCCAACCTCACCTCCCTCCAGTCCCCTCCTGCCTATCCTGCTCCAGCCACATCGTCCGGATGTTGTTCCAGAAACACACCAGGCTCATTCCTATCTCGGGTGCTTTGCTTTTTCTGCTCCGAAAGCCTCTCCCTCTGATTTTTGCATGACTGCCTCCTCATCATTCAGGCTTCATTTAAATGTCACCTCCTCAGAGAGGCCCTCCCTGATCACTCTCCTCCATGCAGGGGCAAGAACAGTGGCAGAGGGGACCACCCTCCCATCCCCATCCCAACTCTAGTGCTAGTGTGTGAGGGATGCAGTCACTAGTAGATCCCTCTTTCCCTACCCCACACGCTATTCATGTTGTGTACACAGAACACTCAGTCCCCGCCCAGATCACACACACAACACATGGCACATACACACTGCCCTCAATGTAGGGCACATCCACACACTATTCACTGAACACAAAATCTGTACCCCAACTTCAAACACAACCAGGGGGCCAGGCACACAACCCACATGCATACATACTGTATACATCCCACACTGTGTGTACACACAATGCAAACACACAAGAGCACATGTACACAACACTCACACTGGCCTCGCTGACAAGTGCACACACACACATGTGCACACAGGCGCCCCCTCTTCATTCAGCAGCTGCCCACCCCACTCTGACGAGGGAAGAGAACCAGCGGTGACCGGCGGGGTGCACCCACCACCTGGCACGGAGCTGCGGATTATTAGTTCCTGGTAATTTAGTGCCCTTGTACAGAGTCGATTTGTGCCTTTCATTCCTAATTGATCTAGTGGCTGTTTAAATGGCAGCAGGCATCTGTTGAGAGTAGGAAGGTTCATCAGGCGCAATAATTCATAACACCGTCTGGAATTTGCCTTTCGTGTCCCTCAGCTAAAGCGCTGCGGGCTCTGCTTAAATCACAGCCGCTGAGGCTTCCTTTGGTATTCCGCGCAGGGCCAGGAGAGGCTTGCATTAAACTGGGATCAGCTTAGATTAGACCGTAATATGCTGCGGCATTAGTGGCTGCAAATGAAGACTTACGCTGGAGTTTAACCCTTCACCTGCTCTCTCTTTGTTTTAGCCACTGGCCAAGCGAGCCGTGGTTTTCCCTGTCAGCTTCGGGGGCGGGGCAGGGTGGCTGAATAGGTGTTCCACAGATTTGGGGCCACAGATGGGCCACATTCAGATATTGACCTTTTTGTCCCTGCAGACAAAAACCCAGCCTGCAGGCCAGCGGTTTATGCATCAGCTCCCAAAACAAGGGTGGGGAGGCAGTGTCCAGTGTAGGCCCTGCGAGCCAAGCAGCCCACCTGAGTGGGCCCTACCTCCTCCCCCCACTGCCCCTGAGCCTGGGGAGCATGGCCAGCATATATGGGGGACTAAGCACCTAGAATTATGAGAACCCCAGAGCGGACAGTCTGGAAGGGTCAGCACTGTGAGGCTGGGCGTCAGTCCTCCTTGCGTTGTGTTTGATCACAGTGTGCCGGGGGAGCACCGTCCAGTGTCCTTTCAAGTCTGGTGCTTTCCAGTGTGGCAGCCACCAGCCACATGTGGCCGTTTACATTAACATCAGTTAAAATTAAATCAAGTAGAAACTCAGTGTCCTAGGCACAAGTCATAAATTTTAATCCCCACCCAAGGAGATGTGTTTATTGATTTTTAGAGAGAGGGAGGAAGAGAGAGAGAAACATTGATGTGAGATAGAAACATCGATCTCCTGCCTCCCATATGCGCCACAACCATGATCAAACCCACCACCTAGGTATGTGCCCTGACCGGGAATTGAACCTGCACCCTTTTGATATATAGGACAACGCTCCAACCAACTGAGCCACCCAGCCAGGGCAGCAGTCATATTTTAAACGTCCCTTGACCTCGACTAGTTAGTGGCTCTGTGTTGGAGGGCAGACAGTGTAGAACGTGTCCATGTGGCAGGAATGTTACTGGACAGTGCTGGCCAGAGCATCCCCTCTCGCAGAGGCCCAGGGGCCAGGCCTGACACATGCTTCCTCCTCTCCCAGAAGGCAGAGCTTAATCAAAAAGAAAGAGCTAGATTGTGTGGTCCCAGGGGACTGAGAAAGAGACGGGGGGTGGTGTGCAGATGCTTTTTGGGGACCACCATGGGAAGGAAGGGGGCTCTAGGGTCCAGTGTCAACAACCCGTGCAAACATATGCACACGTGCTGGGAGTTAAGACATTGTCATTCACACATGCTGCAGAGAAATAAGAGTGATATGCACTTACATGTGCACACAGGTGTGCACACATAACATATATGCATTCAGCAAATATTTGTTGGGATCTACATGCCTCTGCTAGACTCCGAACAGACTGTGGTGAATAAGGTGGGCTTGCTTCCTGCCCTCATGCAGCTCACATTCTAGTCAGGAAGGCAGGTGATAAAGCAAAGAGCTCAGGGAGCCATCAGCGTAGTGTGAGGGAGGGCCAGTCAGAGGAGCTTCCCAGAGTGGGTGGCGTCTCCACCGAAACCAACAGAGCCAGCGAGGTAAGCCCTTCAGCTTACAGAATGCATCACACACATACCACCCGCTCACTCACATGCTCTTCATCCCCTAATTCATTGTCCGTCACTGAGTATTAAGTGCCTGCTATGAGCATGCAGGGCAAGGCCCTAAGGATACAACGCTCATTAAGACAGGGACGGTCCTGGAGGACAACAGTGAGCAAATATGATGCAGATAATCCGGTGGTTACGGATGTGCTAGGTGTGTGATGACGGGAAAGTGCAGGGAGGTGATATTCCTGTGATTGGGTGTCTGACCTGAACTGAGTCGGCGAACAGATGCAGAGCAGGTGGAGACACCTGCCTGCCATGTGCAACCAGAACTCAGGCTCACGCTCATCCCCTGTAAACACTCACAGACACACAGGCACTGCCCTCAGTTGGCTCCAGACAGCCAAGAATGAGTGTCTGACCAACCGCTGATGTTCATGCCCGGGACTTGTCTGGACTTCCCACACTTCTTTCCTGGGTTGACCTTAAACTAGAAAGGGACTCCTACTTCTCTGAAGGGTTACACCCCTCACCCTCATCAGATACCCATGCAGGTCATCTTACCAAAGAGAAAAGCCAGGCGCCGGTGAGGAGGATACCGCCCTTTACGCCCAGGGATGGGAGACTGGGTCTTCCCACCAGGGCATGAACTGCTGCCATCTGGGCTGACCGTGGGGACTGGGGACGATCTCAGGAGTGGGGCCTTGGGAGAAGAAGTGTGGGGAGCATGGGGAAAGGGCCCTCATGGCTTCTGAGCCCAGCCGGCCGCAGGTCTCTGTGCGCATGTGTGAGCTCTTGCTGTCCCCACAGGCACCCTCTTTTCCCGCTTCTGACGCTGCTGTTTGAGAAATGTGAACAGGCCACCCAGGGCTCGGAGTGCATCACCTCCGCCAGCTTTGACGTGGACATCGAGAACTTTGTCCACCAGCAGGAGCAGGAGCACAAACCCTTCTTCAGCGATGACCCAGAACTGGACAATCTGGTAAAGACCCTCCCTCCCCACCCTGGCTAGGTTCTCCATCCCCTGTGGTTCCTCCAAGTGCTCTAGAAATGATCCTTTCATTCGTTCAGCAAAAGGTGTTGTGTGCCACTGTGGGCCAGGCACTAGATGGTCCTCTAGCCACTGAGAACCATTTCTAAGTTCCCTAAACCAAGAGCTGCAGGCACAGGTCTGGCTGCCTAAGCTCTCCCCTTCTCTGGTCTCTGCCCGCTGCACACCTGCATCCCCTCCAGCCTCTTGCCACGCAGACAGGAGGAGAGGTGGGGCGTGGCACCAGAATGTCTGGGGCAGCGGTTCTGAGGGCTGGAGTCCTGGCGTGTTAGTAACTCGCCAGGCTGGTGTGCTGCAGTGTGGAGGGTGAGCGGACAGGCACATTCAAGCACATCGGCAGCTAGAGAGACCTGGAGACACAGTCCTGTTGAGAAGGAGGCCAGCAGATGTCCTGCCCATTTAGGGGGACACAGGAGGTCAGGCTTTCAAACCCAGCGTGTGACCCAGGTCATCACTGCAGCCTGCTGTTCTGTGCAGCGGGGACATGCCAGCAAGTGTCTGGCTCCGTGCTCCCCTTGCCAACACTCCCTGGGTCTCCAGGTCTGCTCACTCACGTAGTCAGAGTTCTGATTCAGTCCAACAACCTTGGTCAAGGGCCTGCCGTGTGCCAAGCCTGCCCTGGGGAAGTGGGTGTTGTAGAAGCTGCCCCGGCGGCCCCAGCCCTCTGGCGGCCCCAGTCCTCAGGTCACCAGACTGGGAGTGGTCTGGTTAGTGGAGTCGTCCTTCGACATCCCACCCCTCACATGGCCTTATTTACCCAGATGAGTAGCCACAGTCCTGGCCGGGAGATTGGTCAATCAATTATTTTATTTTTTCTGTGACTTAAAATTTTTTAAGTTACAGTTTACATTCAGTATTATTTTGTATTAGTATCGTGTATACAGCATAGTGGTTAGACAACCATCTACTTTACAAAGTGTCCCCCAGTGATTCGTCAATTGTTCCCATGGGATGAAAGCCCAGGGCTGGCTTCCCTGTTCAGCATCTGTGCGACTTTGCTGACTTCACTCCTTCGAAGCTCGGTTTCCTTGCGTGTAGATCCAATACACCCATCTCCAGTGACGGTAATAAAAACACGAGTGAGATGGCTTGTGGAACTAAATGGCCTTTAAGAACGCATACCATCCAGAAGGTTAGTCTCAAGTGCAGTATCCTTACGCCAAGGCATTCTAGCTTCCCAGCCCCACCTCCTGGCCCCCAAAACTTTACTTGGGGAGCCAAGCAGTGCCCTTCGCCGCCCTCTTGAAGTCAGGAGGGGGTGGAAGAGGCCAACCACAGGAGCCATCATTAGAACAGGAATCATGTAGCCAGCGCAGCCAAGATGCACATAATTAGAAATTAGAAAAAGGTCAGATCACGTCATTATCAGCTCAATCAGCTGCCGAGTGCCACAGCCAGTTAATCTGGCATCTGTATTTTTTATAACCCCGCACACGTAGCCCAACGGACTGTAACTCTTTATCCGGACAGATATACTGCGCAGCAGAGCAGGGACATAAAATGAGAGACCCCGAGCAAATGAGCTGAGATAATTGAGAGATTTATTTTATATATATGTGCGTGTCAGGGCGGCTTTCTTCTGCCCTTGAATATTGACTTTCACAGATGAAATTGTCAGGAGGACACGGAGGTCCCCAAAACTTTGTCCCACCCTGGGATTTCGAGCTCTGATCCCTCCCCATCCCTGCCCCCCCCCCGCCCCACCAAGCCCACCACTGGGCATGACTCCTCCCACCTCTTGCTGTGTGATCCCCCCCCCTCAAAAAAAACACCACAATTTGCATGCTGTACCTTCCCCTCCTCCCAGAAAGTGTCCTGGACAAGTTCCCATGGGAACGCTGACTGAGCTCTCCTGGAGCTGCCCAAAGACCAGAGAGGTCCCCGGACTGCAGTTCTGAGGGCACTGCCCTTCCTGGGAGCCAGCTGCTGCCACTGCACACAAGGAAACACAGCTGTGGAGAGAAGCAAGTCCCTGTACAGATGAGACAGCACAGCCCAGAGAAGGGAAATTACTTCAGGGCTCCTCATATGCTCTCCCTCCACTGCATCACCCCCTCCCTTCTCCCTGGGACAATAGAGTCCTACTTCATAAGAGTACCCCCCACCCAGCCGCTGTGGCACAGCAGTTGAGCTTCAACATATGAACCAGGAAGTCACGGTTCGATTCTCTGTCAGGGCACATGCCAGGTTGCAGGCTTGATCCCCAGTAGGGGGCGTGCAGGAGGCAGCCAATCAATGATTCTCTTTCATCATTGAGATTTCTATCTCTCTCTCCTCTCTTCCTCTCTCTTAAATCGATAAAAAAAATATTTTTAAAAAAGAGTACCCTCACCAAGTCTCCCCCAGTCCCCACACTCTGACCCTCTCTACTTCTCCTTTCCGACGCTGGTAGCTAGGCTGGGATGCCCCCATGTTAGTGCCACAGCCACTCTCCACGCCAATTCCCACTCCTACACTGTGCTCACCAGGCCTCTCTTACCTGCCCCCGGGTCCCCCGCTCGGGTCCAACCCCCTCTGACTGGCAGTTGGTAAAGTTTGTAAAATTTGCAAGTTCCCCAAACCCCTTTGAAAGGTAGAAGGTTTTTGTTTTATAAAATCTGATTTACGGGCCCCCAGTGCAGGGCCAAGGTTTTATATATTATGCAAGATTTCAAACCGAGGCTGTAAAACCTATGGTTTCAGTTTCATGCATGGAATTTTTTTATGTGTAAATTTTTTAACATTTATGGGGCACGTTTTAATGAGACTCTGGTGTGGCTCAAGGGACAGATTAGGGCTGCCTGGCCGAAAAGCCAGCTCTGAAACGGGGCCCCACAGGCCCCTGGGCCACGCTGAGGAGGCAGGGCCCGAGCTGTGGAGAGGAGCCAGGCTGGAGTTCCGGGCACGCAGAGGCCTCGCCAGCCCCGCTCAGTCTGTCCCTCAGCCTTCAGTGCAGACTCCCTTCGCCCAGACAGGAGCAGGAATCCTACAGACATGAGAAAGGGAAAGGAAAACCCTAAGCTGACAACAATGCGCATCTATAGAGCACTTGTTAGGTGCCAGGTGCTCTTCCAAACACTTTACATATAATTTCTCACTTAATCCTATTTTCAAACCCACAAGGCACATATTATTATTACTGTTATTCCCATTGTAAGACGAGGAGCTTGAGACACGAGGATGTCGCTAGCTCAAGGTCACACTAGCAGACAGCAGAGGGAGCCACGCAGTCACACTGACCCATCGCTCATCTTTCTTAGTTCTTTCTGTGTACAAGCTCTTCTTTTTAGTTCTTTTCTGGCCACCTTTCATTCAGTCCTCACTGTAACTCTGAGGGAGCCACTGTTGTTCCATTTTACAGAGGAGGAAAGTAGAGCGCAGAGACTATGTAAACTGGTCAGGGCCTCTCAGTAGGTGGAAGACCCAGGACTCAGCCTCCAAAGCCCACTGCTCTGCCATTTGGTTTTACAGAGGAGCTCAAGGCCTAAGAACCCACAGTTACAGAGCTGGTATTTGCACTATGTGGGTGTAGCTCCAAAGCCCACCGCCTTCCTCTGCACCACACTGCTTCTCCAAATTGAGGAGAAGTGACCTGTTACTGACTTAAAAGTGTTTCACTTGTCATGCATGATGGCTTCCAGAAAATGTTCCTTCTGTCCCCCCATAATCTGGCAGTTCCCAGTCCCTGGTCTTCATCTTTCTTCCAACTCCCATTTCTTGTTCCAGTGACCTTACATTTACAACTGGTTGGGCAGAGCTGGGCGGGTCTGGAAAAATTCCCGATTAGATTTTAGCTTCGGCTGCCCTAACAACCCCCAGGAAATATCAGAACTTGTGTGTTTATAAACTCCTTCCTCTGCAAGTGAGAGAGGACCATCCCAGCTCACAGAGGAAGCACCTCCTTAACTGCTGCATGCAACTTCGCAGGGCGCCTCATCTCAGCCTCTGTCCCTCATCTCCGGGGGAGACATGCCCCGTGGTTATGAGACTCAAATGAGATAATGGAGAGAAAAGCATTTTGCATCTTGTAAAGTGCTCTGCCTGTAATTGATTTGAAAGGCAAGATTTATTACCATCAAGTGAAGAGGCCATGATCCTACAAGAGAGGCTACTTTTTAGGAGGAACTTGGTTGCGGGAGGGGCACGTTGGCATAAAGAACTGACATTTATCAAATAGCTACTCTGTTGCCAGAACATTTACATACATTATCTAATTCCATTTTCACAATAGCTCTACCGTGTAAGCATTATCACCCAAACTTGACAGAAAGTTTAAATGCTTGTCTGGAATACCCAGGCAGGAAATGAGCGATTTGGAGCATCATGCCACATGACCTCCTGGAAACCAGGAGCCCCATCCAGGTTCTGTCCTGGGACCCCTGGGGCCATGTGACCTCCTGGAAACCAGGAGCCCCATCCAGGTTCTGTCCTGGGACCCCTGGGGCCACGTGACCTCCTTGGAACCAGGAGCCCCAGCCATGTTCTGTCCTGGGACCCCTGGGGCCACATGACCTCCTGGAAACCAGGAGCCCCATCCAGGTTCTGTCTGGGACCCCTGGGGCTAGTGCACATGGCATGCGATGAAAATATAAGGTTGCAGCTTGCTTTGCTTCTTTGAAGGGTACTTCTTAGAAAACAAGGGCTGTTTTTTTTATTTTGAAAGAGAAGGGAGGAAGAAAAGCTGAAAGAGGAAGCCAAATGTGGGGGAAGGAATTAAGGACACATTTATCACATTTGGAGATGATATTAAATCAAATGGAATTGTTATTGCTCCAGAAAATTTGGAATGACTTTTTATATGACATTGATCATTTAGAAAAATAGCCCAATAAATCCGAGTTTTACTCTGATTTAGAGGCAAAAACCCCAAATTGCAAACACGTAGGACAGAGGATGATTTACAAAACACAAATACAGAAGAAAAACTGGGAGTGGTTGTTTTTCCACTAGCTGAATATGGAATAGCAGTCGGAAAGCCAGCAAGATATTAGAAGTTATTAAAAGAGGTTAAAAAATGTATATGCTTTTGATTCCCTGTGGTTCATAAAGCACTTTCACATTATTATTTCCCTCAGCTCTTAGACAATCCTGTGAGTTAGGGATGATCCTCTCTCCCTGTTACAAATGAGGAAACTGAGGCTCAGAGAAGTCATGCAACTGGCCCAATATCACCCAGTTTCTCAACAGCAGGTGGACTCAGATCCAGGCTGACTGACAGCACTCCACCGCCCCCCCCCCCCGCCCCCGCAGGCTTCCTGCTCCACCAGGCAGCGCCCCACCAGGCAGCGTTGCCCGTCTTTTTCTCTAATATTGAAAGGTCCTTCATATTCATTGCCTCGGCACACCATGGTGGTTTACGCTACCTGCTTAAATCTTTAAACCAAGTCTGTTATTCCATAAAAAAGTAATCCTTCCTCTGCGCATTGTCAGACCAAGTGGTGGGTCCACTTTGAGCTCCGAGCACCAGACCCGGTTTAATCCCAGTGCGTGTCTGTTTCACCTCAGCAAAGCTGTCCAGGTGGATTTTACTTCTGAGCTTGTTTTACTGATTTGTATTTCCTGATTCTTTTAATACGTACTTTTTGGCTATGTTTTTAAAATAAATGAATAAATGTGTGTACTTTTCTGTGTGTGAATATGGGTGTATTGCTTCATGAGAAGATTTAAAAATAAATGAGTGAACAAAATGTTGATTAAAAATGAAGACTGGTCCAGCAAAGGAAAGCTCAGAGACAGAAGGGAAGAAGAAACGGAAAGAAGGAAGAAAGGAAGGCGTAGGAAGAAAGGGAGGAAGGGAGAGAGAAAAGGGGAAAAGAAGAAAGGCTGAAGGAACCAGGATTCCGTTGCCTGAAGAAGATAAAGCTAATTGGACAGTTTATTCCAGGCAGGTGCTTTCTCCAGCCTATGGCACGTTGTGAGACAATATTCACGTTGAATGGATAACATTGAATTAAGGGAGTTGGTGCTGATAGAAGCATTTAGATGTTCTTGGTGCCCACAGGAGGCTGAGCAAGCGCTTTCTGTTAAGGCAGGAGAGAATTTGGTCACTTCTTGGAAGAATTCAACAAGCAGGTTGAGAACAGAGAGCTTTGGCGTGATGAGGTTCTGATTGGGAGCACCTCCAAGGAGACCACGCAGCCTGTGTCCTAGAGACTTGGCCCTTCTGCTCACCACAGGCGGCCAGATCGTCTCTCAGTGCCCCTCCCACACCGTCCGTGAATTGAGGGCAGGAGTCCTGGTGATGCTCAGAGTCAGAACATCGGAGGCACCTGACAGCCCATTCCTCTCTTCTTCAGCACGAGGAAGCAGACACCTGCATGGGTGAGGGATTCTGACTCCTGGGCTAGACCAGGAGTGAGAGAGAAGTCAGAGCAGCCGAATGAGGGGAGGTTGCCAGGGAGGGATCTGGAAATAACTTAAATATCCCCAAAGCTATTTGGTTTTTCTGGAATCCCCAATTCCTGTCACTGAGCCACTTTCTCCCTAAACCATGCACCTTTAAACTGCCATTTTGTACATATAATTCCAAGGGCCGGGATTGAGGGCAGAGCAACATAGGCAACCGGCTTCACATCCTAGTTCTGTTGCTTACCAGCTGTGTGACTAAGCAAGTAAGCAATATGCCTGGGCTTCATTTTCTCCAACTGTAAAATGTGGGCTTGCGGAGGTGGTTGTGAGGTACATAAGACAAGACGTGCCATAGGTCTAGTACAGGGACTGGGACATAGTCAGAATAAGAAATGTTTGGGTATTGTTATCAATCAGTGCGAATTTATAAACACCTTGTACTGTGCTAATTACTCTAGATTCAAAACGAGATCTTCATGGCCAAAGTCGAGTAGATAATTCAGGCAAGAGCAAATATTTATTCAGTGCCAACCCCATTTTTTAATTCAAACAATCATACCAAAGTCAGTATTCTCTGTGCCTGGGAGAGCCCAGGCTCCATCAGCTCAGCCCCATGGAGGGAGCACTTAGGACAAGACCCTGTGATTGAGCCCTGCATGAAGACCCAAAATTGTTGGTTTCAGCCTTTGAGTGACACTTAGTCTAATTCATAACTCCAAGAGCCCTTAATTAGTTGAGTATAGTCCCTGCCCATCAGACAATTCAAATGCCAACCCAGGCACTTTCCACTTGAAATGCCAATGAGGCTCAGAGAGTGGTGTGGCGCTGGCAGTTCTTTGCACAGCAGAAGTCAGAATTCTCTGCAAGAGATTCCCTCCTTGTTTTTTTGGGCATCCAAATACCAGCCAGAAGTGGAAGGGGAGAGTTAAACAGGGACTCTTATATATTACTTATGGCAACATAAATGGCTCTCCAAAGGCAACAAGCCTCTCTCTTTCTCTTTAATCCTTATTGGGTATCCTCAATGGGTATTTTTTCATTGACCTTTTTTTTTTTTTTTTTTTTAGAGAGAGTGGAGGAAGAGGTAGAGAGACACATCAATTGGTTGCCTCTCATTTGCACCCCAACTGGGGCCTGGAATCAAACCCCAGACCCTTGGGTCTGCAGGCTGATGCTCTAACCACTGAGCCCCCTCTTTTTGTTTAAAATATATATATATATATATATACAAAATTGTAGATTCACATGCATTCATAAGAAATAGTACAGAAAGGTCCCAATTCCATTCGCACATGACTATAGTATAGAACAGTTTCTCAACCAGGAAGTAGACAAAATACAATCTGCCAACCTTATTCAGCTTCTATCAGTTTTACAGCCGTGTGTGTGTGTGTGTGTGTATGTGTGTGTGTGTGTGTGTGTTTAGTTCTGTGCAATTTTATCACACGTGTAGATTCATGTACACACTATGGTAGTCAAGATACTGAGCAGTTCCTCCTGCCCTTCTCCAGCCCACTGCCCACAACCATTAATCTGTTCTTCATCTCTATAATTTTGCCATTTCAAGAATGTTACAGCCCTAACCGGTTTGGCTCAGTGGATAGAGCGTCGGCCTGTGGACTGAAGGGTCCCAGGTTCGATTCCGGTCAGGGGCATGTACCTTGGTTGTGGACACATCCCCAGTATGTGCAGGAGGCAGCTGATCGATGTTTCTCTCTCATCGATGTTTCTAACTCTCTATCCCTCTCCCTTCCTCTCTGTAAAAAATCAATAAAATATATTTTTTTAAAAAAAGAATGTTACATAAGTGGTATACAGTATACAATATTTTGAGACTGGTTTTTCTTTCTCAGCATAATTTCCTTGAAATCCACCCAAGTTATTAAGTGTACCAACAGTTTGTTCCTGAGTACTAGTTCATGATATGGATGTACCACAATTGCTTTATTCATTCACCTGCCAAAGTATATTTTGTTGTGGCATGTTTTTGTGGTTTTTTCCCCCCAGTTTGGGGCTATTAGAAATAAGGTTTTTGTGTAAATATACACTTTTATTTCTCTGGGATAAATGCCCAAGAGTGCAATTTCTGGGCTGTACTGTAAACATACATTTAGTTTTGTTATGAGGTTTTCCAGAAGGGCGGTACCGTTTTACACACCCACCAGCAATGTATGAAGGATCCAGTGTCCGTCCCTTGTCAGCATTTGGTGTGATCACTCCTTTTTATTTAACCATTCTTGTAAGCGTGTAGTGATATCTCATTGTGGCTTTAATTTGCATTTCCCTGATGGCTAATGACATTGAACATCTTTTCATGTGCTTATTTGCCATCTGCATATCCTCTTCAATGCAAAGTCTGACGTTGTCTTTTGCCCATGTTCTAATTGGATTGCTTGTTATTTTACTGTTTAGTTTTGAAAGCTTTTCATATATTCCAGATATGCTCTTTGTCAGATATGCGGTTTGCAAACATTTTCTCCCAGCCTGTTTGTCCTTTCTTCTTCCTCTCGGGTCTTTGAAGAGCGAACACTTTTCATTTTGATGAGGTGCAATTATCAAGTTTCCCTTTTCCAGGTTGTGCTTTTGGTGTCGAATGTAAGCCCGGTAAGGCTAGTCCTTGGTCCTGATGATTTTCTCCTGTTGGTTTGTGTTTTGTGTGTGTGTGTGTGTGTGTGTGTGTGTGTGTTTTCTAAAAGTTTTATAGCTTCATGTCTTACACTTAGGTCTTTGATCCACTTGAGTTTATTTTTATGTAAGATGTGAGATTTACATCAAGATTCACCTTTTCACTTGTGGATGTCCAGTTACTCCAGCACCATTTAAACAACCCTTTCCTGAAAAGCAACTTGGCAGTATTTATCATGAGCCTAAACAATGAGCATAGCTGTTTTTCCTGTCACTTCTGGGAATTCACCATAAGGAATTAATGCAGAAATAAGAATAAAATCTATAAGCTTGGGAAATAGTAACTGTAACACTTTTTATAAAATTGAAAATTGGAAGTAATCTAAATGCCCCCAGATAAGGAATTGGTTAAATAGGGCACACATTGAATAATTTGCAACAATTAAAAACATATTTGCTCAGCCCAGCTAGAATGGCTCGGTGGTTGAGCATCAACCCATAAACGAAGAGGTCACTTGTTCAATTCCTGGTCAGGCCACATACCCGGGTTGCGGGCTCCAACCCTAGTAGGGGGTGTGCAGGAAGCAGCTGATCGATGTTTCTCTCTCATCGATGTTTCTCTCTCTCTATCCCTCTCCCTTCCTCTCTAAAAATTAATAAAAAAATAAAATAGAAAATATATTTTCTTAATAACTTCCACCCATTCAATAAACATTTAATCAGTATACACATGTGTTGGTGCTGAGGATGACACGGTGAGCAAATTAGACACCATTCCTGCCTCTAGAAGATCATGGTCTAGAAGGGAGAAGAGAGAGAATAATTTTGCCACTTAGAAAACTACAACTGGTAAACTAAGGGCAAAACAGGACACAAACTTGTATGCACATGTGACTAAAATGTGTTAAAATACATGCATGTGGAAAAGAATATTTATCATTGTTTTAGGATGATTGGATCAAGGGCCATTTTTGTTGTTGTTTTCCATCCTCTATTCCCATACATCCCATTCACGTTCTCTTTATAATATTAACAATGATAAAGAGAAAAACTTCTATTGAGAAATAGCTTCTTGCCATGAAAAGGTTAGGAATGTCCATTTGAAGAGGTGACAGGTACACGTCAACCCAAAGGTCACAGAAAAGGCCACCCCAGTTAGGTTTTCCAAGGCCTAGCTAAGTCATTCAGTCAGCAAGGATCAATGAGCATCTGCAAGGTGACCTGTGTCACGTGATGCACTCAGCAGGCATATTTAAGAATAGACCGTCCCTGACCCCTGAGGCACTTGGAAGGAACTCTAATCTCATCTTCCTCGCCCTCATTCAGGCTTCACTCTTTGCAGCTTGTGCATCCACTCATAGGACCCTCTTAACCAACCTGCACAGTTGTTAGGGAGGATGTCTTTATCCCTGTTGTCAGACTGTAAGCCACAGATTGCTTAAGTAATTGCCCAAGGCCAAACAGATCACAGATGGCAGGCCTGGGGTTTGGGGGCCTGGTCTTCTACTTTTAAGGCCAGTACTATTCTCAGAATACCACCACTGCCCAAGAGCAGCTGTGACAACAGTGGGCTCGGCATAAAGCAATCGGCAGTAGGTCATGAGAATTCAAACCATGTGGATGAGAAAGCATATACCTGGGGCAGGTCATGGGCTCCTGTCCCCTGGTGTGCCTGGGGCTTGGGGGTCAAGGCAGCAAGGGGATGTGATATAAACACGTGGGCTCACCTCTCCTCCCTCCCCACAGATGGTGAAGGCAATCCAGGTCCTGAGAATCCATCTGCTGGAGTTGGAGAAAGTCAATGAACTCTGCAAGGACTTTTGTAACCGTTACATCACCTGCCTCAAAACCAAGATGCACAGCGATAACCTGCTCAGGAATGATCTAGGGGGGCCCTATTCCCCCAACCAGCCCTCCATAAATCTTCACTCACAGGTAACCACAGGGCGGGGTCCTACCTCCTAGGCTTTAGGAAAAGCCAGATGTAGGAATGTCCGAAGGTCCTGGTGACGGAGGACAATGGATTAGACTCATTGGATCCTTTCCCGGGGAGGCTCCTACCCTGGTCAACTCTTCCTCCTGTTCATCAAGCACCACAGTCCCTTTCTGAGCAGTGATCACCATGACAGAGCAGTAGTGTTGCCTAGAAGGTGACCAGAGCTGAGAGGGACATGGGGCAGGAAGTTTATTTCCTCTTCCCATTGCTTGAAATCACCAAATCACTTTATTACAGATCTGAAAACAGCCGCCCAGACTTCTGCTTGCTAATATTCTCTTGAAATAGACTCATTCCTTCAGAGTCTTATTGTACTTTCCCTTATGATCAAAATTAGCAAGAAACTTGCATAAAAGAGGACAATAATTGCTCAACGAGCATCTCGTTTGTAATTTATTAGTTTCTATTATTGTGGGTTACCATGGCGACGCTGCGCAGCCCGGGTGACGGGAGAGATGCAAGATAGGCGCCGAGGAGGCTGTGAGGCCTCACCAAATGGAGATGCACATTTTTATCAGTAATTTTCATGAAAATAATAAGTGAGGAGTTAATGAGATGGAAAGCCATCCTGTGGCTATTGTGAATTTTTTTTAAGTGTTGATCTAATTAGAATGCATCGGTCAGGAAAAGTAATGAGGGTTTAGTGCCTCACAGAGATGTGAGGATCATATCAGAAAATTAGCACCAGTCTTTGGAAATAATCAGGTCCTTAGAGAGGTGCTGGGTTTCCCCTCTTGGGCCCTCCCAACTCTACCCCGAGCTCTGGTGTTGGGGGTGCACCAGGACAGTGGGGACAGAAAGAGCCATGGGGCTGGGCAGTCACAAGGGCCCCTCAGGGTTGGGGTCCTGAGGCTGACATGTGGGTCTGGGCAGCAGGGTCACTGTGGAACTGGCAGAGACACAGAGGGCTCTGCATGAGCGAGGTCTCAGACGCTGGCTGTAAAGCCAGCCCCTGGGGTCCCAGCATTCGGTGCCTTTGAGATCCAAGGATAGAAGACAGCACTTTGATTCCTATCATGACCCTAGTCAGATCTCTGCCGGCCATGAAGCAGGCCCTGAGGCGGCCACTGCAGAAAGGCTCTGATCCACTCAGAAAGAAATCAGACACTCGGCAAAAACAAAGGCAGCAGGAAAGAGAAGAAAAGACACTCAGCGAGGCATTTCCCAAACTCGGCCCTTCGTTTCCTACTTAGTCCAGGCGTCAGTGGTAAATAAGGTGATTGCACACAGGCTGTTGCCAGGGCTTTGTACCCTGCTCTCCAGCCTGCTCTGGCTTCCTCAGCCTACCCCCCACACACACATGCACATACACAATCGCACACACATGCACGCACAGTCATACACTCACATGTGCACGCAATCATGCATGTACATACACATACATGCATTCACACAAATGATCATACATGCACACACATGCACACATTCATCTGTTTGGTGCCACCCCCACATCTCTGCAGGACCAAATCCAGCTCTTCCCCAAGGGCAGTAACAGGGCTGTCCTCCCAGGGGGGGGCCTCCCTGGCACTCTACCCAGAATGGACTTTTCTCTTTGGGCCATTTGTGTGGTAAATAGCACGTGTGACTCTATATTGTAATCACGTGCCTACGCCTCATTTTCCTCTCCTAGATCACAACCATGATTTGAGTAGAGACAGTATTTTATATATTATTATAGTCCATGTCCAGCGGCGGCTATCATGGGGCCTTGTGCATGAGAGGCAGCCAAAAGGAGTAATATGATGAGAAAGATGGCGAGAGAAAGCCAGAGGAGAAAGGAGAAATAGAGGAAAGGGAAAGGAAAAGAAAGACAGATGGCAAGGGTCTTGTTCAAGAGGGAGGTAGAGAAAGGCTTGGAGGAACTGGAGGAATGGAAGGGTTGAAGGTATTGGAGGAATGGAAGGATTGGAGGAATTGGAGGGATGGAAGGATTGGAGGAATTGGAGGGATGGAAGGATTGGAGGAATTGGAGGGATGGAAGGATTGGAGGAATTGGAGGGATGGAAGGATTGGAGGAATTGGAGGAATGGAAGGGTTGAAGGTATTGGAGGAATTGGAGGGATGGAAGGGTTGAAGGTATTGGAGGAATTGGAGGAATGGAAGGGTTGAAGGTATTGGAGGGATGGAAGGATTGGAGGAATTGGAGGAATGGAAGGGTTGAAGGTATTGGAGGGATGGAAGGATTGGAGGAATTGGAGGGATGGAAGGATTGGAGGAATTGGAGGGATGGAAGGGTTGAAGGTATTGGAGGAATTGGAGGAATGGAAGGGTTGAAGGTAGTGGAGGGATGGAAAGATTGGAGGAATTGGAGGAATAGAAGGATTGGAGGAAAAGGGAAGAGATTCAGACCTGGGGAGGGAAGTGAGGTGATGAAAGGCAGAGGCAGAAAAGATGCAAGAAGGACCGGCAGCAATCTGAGATGAAGGATGTGGGTCAGTGCAAAGTCCGAGGTGTGTGGAGAGTGGGACCATGTGCTGTCCCCATCCACACCCCTGGTCAGGCTCCCACCATTGTCTCGCTGAGTAGGCTATAGTTAGCATGGGCCTTCCAAGGAAGGAGCGACCCAGGCTCCCAGGAGACTTTCCAGTGGAGGAGGCAGCCTTGAGATTCGGGCACAGGAGCCAGTACAGAGAGGAGAGAGAAAACCAGTGTATGTGTGCATACATGTGTGTGCACGCATGTGAGTGTGCGAGCGTGTGTGTACACATTCGTCATGGTTCGATCTTAATCCCCAACCCCGAACTAGTCATTGAGTGCCAGCCTGGTCTGGGAGGGGTGTCTGCCTCTGGAACATGATCCTGGGGATCAACATCCCTGCAGCCTGCCAGCTTTGTTGCAAACTGCTGGCTCATGGTTTTCCCCGCATGCTAATCACTCCGCCTTGTGTTGCAAAGTAGATGTTCTTTAATCCAAATGTGTCCCCCTCACCACCTCCTCAATATCATACTGTGCCCCCATCCATCTCTGTGGGGTCAGGGCATGTTTCCTGCTTGGTGAGTTTTCTCTTTGGGGGTGCAACAGGCATGAGAAGTGAGGGAGACTGCTACTACCAAGCTACAGAACTAAAAGTTTCAGGGACTCTCTCCTCATCCCTGGAAAGCCATCCTGCACCGCCTGCACCTGACATCAGGTGTCCAGGCTCCTCAGAGCCCAGGCTTCTTACAGGGGGAGCATCCTCAGCAGGAAGGCTCATATTAGACTCTGACTCAGGGTTCTCCTGCCTTAGATGACACAAGCTACACCATCCACTGGAGAGAACCTAACTCCCACCTTGCTCAGGTATTAATTTGACCTGAAATCCATCCTTCTGTGTCCATGGAGATTTAAATCTCAGCTCTATGCCAGGACAAACCCAGCTGAGCCATGGTTCTCATTCAGTCGCCAAGCATTTGCAGGCACTTACTGTACACACCAAACTAGGCCAGTAAGAGGGACTATGAGTCACATCTGAGGAGCTAACCTATGTGAGCCGTGGAAGGCTCAGGGTCAAGGGAGTACTGGGGAAGGGCAGGAAAGGAGCTGCCAAAGAGGAGCGTCAGAACAGGGTCTGAATTGAGCAAACCACGTGTGTGGCCTGAGGTTGCCCAGTCACCACTCGGCATCCTTCCTCCCCCAGGGAAAGCCCAGGCCCAACCTGCACACTCTCATAGCCAGTGGGCTAGACAGGCAGCAGGAAGGGTTGGCCCACTGTGATTGGAGATGTTGTAGATTCACTGGACTTGGGAGGACTTCTTGGGGGAGGAAGTATTTCAGGCCTTTTGTGGGGGAGGAGTGAGGGTTAGTAGACTCTCTGGGATCTCTGAAGGTGAGTGTTCCCAGCTAGAGAGAAATCAGGGAGA
The DNA here is from genome assembly GCF_963455305.1 of Plecotus auritus. Classification (NCBI taxonomy): domain Eukaryota; kingdom Metazoa; phylum Chordata; class Mammalia; order Chiroptera; family Vespertilionidae; genus Plecotus; species Plecotus auritus. The sequence goes on from NC_137779.1 coordinate 16,663,057, forward strand.
AGGTAAGAAACAGAGACAACCTTTCAGAATCCCTGGTGAGAAGGAGCATCTATTCAGACACCTACTGAACCTGCTGACTTCCAAGGATAGAAAAGGGGCTGCAAGAAGCTAATAATGATGTCTACTTGTTGGAAGTGAAAATGGAGTCCTTTCACAGAGCCCTGAGACTAGCGTTTCTGGGGACCCAGGCATGAGAGGTTGAGGTGTTGTGGTGAGACTTATAGGGATGGAAATGGAAAGCTGCCCCAGATGACTCCTCACTATCTGTCCCACTGAGGAAAAAGTCCAGCCTTGTCTTCATCAAGCCCAGAAGAAAGGCCACAGCCCAAAATTATGTGCCATTGGTTCAGCCCATGTCAAGGCTTAGTTCAGTTCAGTCTTTGGCCCCGTCCAGCTGCCTTAGTCTCTGTTCCCGGCTGCGCTCAGATAGGCGCTGCATTGCTGCACTAGGCTCACGCCTGAAGCCTGTGATTTGAGTCTGCATGGTGGCCACAGGCAGCTGCTAGGGCTGTATGGCTGCTATGGAGAGAGAAAGCAGGAATTCATGGGGTGAGAGCCTGTTCCGGGGGTGGGGGTGGGGGTGGGGGTGGGGAGAGGGTTGTTAAGCTTGGATTACATTATCTCAGGCTTGGAAAGGACTAGGCATCCTTTCAAACTAACCAATCAACTTCCCAATTTTTCGGGGACTTCTTATGGGTCCTCCCCCACTAACTAATTCATTTCCTAGATCTTCTGGGGATTTTGTCCCTTATCCAATCTGATCCTTTTCCCAGGCTAGGCTCCTCCCCTTTATAGTCCCATCTTGGCTTCTACTGCACATGCCTTAAGGTAGAATGACTTCCCCTTGGGCCATCTTGGCTTCTATTGGGCATGCATCCAACAGAGGAATTTGCCCTCCTTCCCCCGAAAATCCAGTACCTGGCTGGCAGTTCCCCTGGGGTAGACTCTTCCTGCTGGTTAGGGGATTGCTCAGGGATTACCCAAATATGAAGTCCCAAGGGCAGAGGAATGTGAATGAGCCTGTGGATGCTATAGCTTCCTCATGAAGCAGGCCCAATATTTGATCCAGCTCCCTCATTTATTATGCTCAAAGTCTGATTCTCTTTGCTCCCTTTCTTTATTAATATCTAGCTACCTACACTAACACAATTACCAAAGATTTTAAAGGTAGAGGAGAGTGTAGGCAATGGGTAAGTTTTGGAGACATGATGGAGATACATTAATTGAGTATCCAGCCACCTCTTGTGTTGCTCAAAGAAGACCTGGCAGAGAAAGGGGAGAACTTCAACCATTACTGTGCGTACCAGGTGCTCTACATGTATTATCTTATTTATTCCTCACACAGAGGCTACGAAGTGCACATTATTTTCTCCATGTGGCACCCAAGGAAAGGGAAGCTCAGAGAAGTTAGGACACTGGCTCAAGGTCACACACCTAATAAGCAGCAGAGTGTGGGATGGGTCACTTCAGGTCGATGTTCTACTTATAATAAGTCCTTTTACTTTTTTGTGGCACACGGGAAGGAGCACCAAGGATCCTGGGGCCTGCATAGGGAGGCGCCACCCTCCTTAGCTGTAGCTCAGGGATTTAGAGACTAGAGGGGAAGAGCCCAATTAGGAAGCAAGAATTTGGATTTGCTAATCTATTGGAAGTAGGGAGAAGAGAGGTACAAAGTGAACAGAATACTGAGATTCTGGGCTTGGTCGACCAGATGCACTCCAGCTGTGTGCATCCCTAAGAAAACAGGGGCCTAATCAGTGCATCCCTCCTTGGGGAAGGTGGACTTGCCTATTGACCTACACAAGGAGTTTGCATTTGCAAGATTAGCAGGAGGCCAGGGGGGCTGGGGCAGTCACCTCAGCCAGGGCCCGGAGTTCTGCCCAGTGGCCAAGCACCCTAAGGGTGGGACCAGGAGTCTTTCCAGTGGGCGGGGGTAGGAGAAGGTGCCCTACCTGCAAGATCACCGCTGAGATGAAAAGGGAGCACCCCCAAACCAAAGTGACAAGAAATTGAGTTCTGGGAGCTACCCTGCCTAAATCCTGCCTTAGGCATTCAAGCTATCCCTCCTGCCAGTTCCTACCCCCAGCCCTCCAGCTCAGGGGGCCGGGACCAGGAAGGCGGCCCTCCAGCCAGTCCAGTGAAACCTGAGCAGGCCTCCTTCTGGGAAGGAATGTTCCTTAAGAGCTGCAGCTGTTCCACGTCCCCACAGGCCAGAGTGCCTTTCCCTTGAGACTAAAGCCCCCACAGCAGTGGAATAAGAACAGGATTAGGTGGCTATTTACATGGGATTGGCTTCCCTGAGTTTGGGAACCCAGCTTTTTTGGGCCTAAGACAGGACGTTGGCGCTGCCAGAATGAAGGGACACTGCCAGGAACGGGTGTTTGGGGACATTGGCAACCTTCCCGCCCGCTAAGGCACACACTCACCCTATCTCAGGCCAAAGCCCAGGCAGGCCACATATTAACTGAGCATCTACCATGAGCCTAAGACTGTGCTAGGTAGTTTGGGGGAATTCAAAGATAGACCCCTCTTTCCCTCAAAAAACCTGCAACAATAACAAGAAAACACACAAAAAACCTGCAACCAAACTAGGGAAGTAATACACATGTGCCATCTGTCCAGTGCAGCGGTCGCCAACCTTTCGGACCTCGCGGACCACTGGTGCCCGCTGGTCCAGTGCATCTGGCCGCAGGAAGCATTAGAGTCAGAGGCTGGACCATGGGAAGAGGGCTCTCAGAACCATCTCCCCCACCCCAGCCCTGGCAAGTCAGAGACACACCTGCCCTCCTGGAGGCCTGGGAGTCTTTGGGGAGCCTCTCTGAGCTGGTGGATCAGCAGAGACGCCTAGTGGCCGGATGTGTGGATGGCAGACAGCTGGGGCCCCTCTCCCCTCAACCCACCCACTCAAGAAATCTTAGGCAATGACCTTGGTTTTTCTAGTCTTCAGGGGGAGGGACTTTTACAAGTCATCCAGTTTATCCCCCTTTTCACAGGCATCCAGGTAAGATGAAAATTCTAGCCTTTCAAAATAACTCACAAGGAAAGCTGTCCTATCAGTTCTTGCCTTCACTCCTCATTTCTTCCTCCTATCGTGGTTTATTCCAGGAGTGTCTTCCTTTAGTGGAAGTTGAGTCTTCCCAGACAGCATAAGCTCTTTCCCTACGAACTGTGAGGATTGGTGGCCGGCAGGTCAGACTCAGTTCCTCCTCGGCTGACTGCAGGCTGCAGCGTCAGGGTTCATAGTCACTGGCAGGTCACTGTGCACTCCCTGCTCCCACTCCCCTCAGCTTCCAGAGGCAATCACAGAGCCTTCACTCTTTCTTAGTAAGGTCTTTCTTAGTAAGGTCTTTCAAGTCGTCCTTTTGTTGTTGTTCCAAAAATTAGACTTGGAGTAAAACTCACCTGGTGACCACTGTGATCCAGCAAAAGTGACTGATGGCCCCAGGGAGCGAGGGCCCTGCAGCTGGTCATGGCCGAGTCCGGGGGGTGCAAGCTCTCTGCTGGGTGGTGGTGGTTGTTTTTTAATATCTTTATTGACTTCAGAGAGGAAGGGAGAGGGAGAGAGAGATAGAAACAGCAATGATAGAATCATCCATCGGCTGCCTCCTGCAAGCCCCCACCCCACTGGGGATTGAACCCCCAACCTGGCCATGTGCCCTGACCTAGAATTGACCTCTAACCTCCTGGTTCATAGGTCGATGCTCAACCACTGAGCTACACTGGCCTGGCTCTCTGACGTTTTGAAGCTGCTGCCTACTGCTCTGCCCCCGCCCGAGGGCTCTGGGCCTCTCTGTGTCTCAGGGGAACAGTAGGAGCAGGAGGCCAGGCTTATGGGTAGGCCTGGGAAGGCTCCTTCCCTCCGACTCCTGAGCCAAAACCGTGGCTTCTGAGACATCACTCCGGAAAACTATGGAAGCGTTCAGCTTTTTGGCCTATTTCCTTCCAGAAATAAACCTTACTACTAGGAAGTAAGAGGCCCACAGACTCCCCAGTCCCGTGGTCGGCAAACTGCGGCTCGCGAGCCACATGCGGTTCTTTGGCCCCTTGAGTGTGGCTCTTCCACAAAATACTACAGCCTGGGTGAGTCTATTTTGAAGAAGTGGCGTTAGAAGAAGTTTACGTTTAAAAAATTTGGCTCTCAAAAGAAATTTCAATCGTTGTACTGTTGATATTTGGCTCTGTTGTCTAATGAGTTTGCCGACCACTGCCCCAGTCCAATGGAGTGGCCCCACCACAGAAACCGGGAAAGTACCCAGGATTCCCAGGCTTCCGGCAGTTTCCCACGTGTGGGAACATGTTGCCATGTTCCTGGGGGGAAAGACAAAGAGCCCTTGGGCTGGATAACCAGCTTCAGCTCCTGGTTCTGGACACTTCAGGCAGAGATGTGAGATGAGCTGGAAGTGCCCCTCGCCTCGTTAGGGGAGCTCAGGAGCTGGGAGGAAGCCGCGCTGTGCGGGTCTAGAGAGAGCAGCATCGCCTGGGTTGGAGTCTGATGATCCCCAAGAGGAGGCTGTGAAGAAGCTAATAATACCGTGTGCTTAGCCAACGGTTTCTCCCCAAAGGGCTCCCACAGCTGCCATAGCAGCTCCCTCCTTAGAAAGACCTATAGACTGTTCCCAGAGACTCGGACCGCTGTCGTCTCCATAGAGACAGATTCAACCTGAAATAGCTGCGAAGTCAAGTCTCAAAGCTGGTTGGGCTACAGCGCCGCCTTCAGGGGTGCACCGGTGGCCCAGGACCGTCCTAAGCAGGGAGGCGGGAATGAGGGCATGCGGCAAGGACTGACGCCATGGCAGGTGTGCACCCACGTGAATCTCTTCCATTGCAGGCAGCCCTGGGACTCCTGGGACAGGTGTCAGTCATGGCTGTGCCACTCCCTAGCTGAAGAAGTGGGGAATGATTTATTGGGTGCCTAAATGTGCCTGTCGCTGCACACGTGGGAGCCTGGCTGGCTGACCGCAGAGCACAGCTCTCTGTGGGAGCTTCAGGGCTGCACTCAGAGCCGGGGGACCTGGGTTCGAGGCACAGCAGCTTGACTAGGAAATAACTTCCACTTTCTGGACCTCAATTCCTATTCGGGCAAATGTAAAAATCTCTCCCCTGCTGACCACGTAGGGAGTGGTGAGATGGAAATGAAGTGGCATGTGAAAATATGCTTTCTATTATTCACATGTATGACAAATGGGGAGTTTCCAGACCCATCTGATCTTTGGGATCACCTGAGGGAGGTTAGTAAAAGTGCAGATTGCTGAGGCTCTGATTCAATGGCCCTGAGAATCTTTATCTTTAAAAACATTCCAGTCCTGTCTGGTGTGGCTCAGTTGGTTGGGTGTTATCTCGTGTATGGGAAGGTTGCTGGTTTGGTTTCCGGTCAGGGCACATGCTTGGGTTGTGGGCTCTACCCCCTGGGTTGTACAGGAGGCAGCCAATCAATGGTTTGCCCTCATATCAATGTTTCTTTCTCCCTCTCCCTCTCTCCCTTTCCCGCTCCCTTTCCCCTTCCCTTTCCTTTCCTCTCTCTTTAAAAATCAATTTTAAGATCTTTAAAAAAAAAAACACACACACACCCTAGTGTTCAGGCAGGTTTGTAAATCAGCTCATATTTACAAATGTAAGGGGTGAATATCATTTTCCAGGACCTCAGGGATGCCAAGATTTTGCTTCTTTTTTCTGCCCAGTTAAGATGCGGCCAGCCTGGCCCTACCGTAGGTCTCCACCCATGATGTTCTCCATTCCACTCCTTTGCTGATAGAACTTGGCTGCCTCTCAGCACCTCCCAGCACAGACCCAGAGCAGGAGGAAAGGGTAGGAAAGAAAAGGGTCTGCTCCAATACATACATTGCCCTTCGTTACCCAGACAGGGTGAGCTGGCATGGAGGCGGGCCAAGCCACAAGACCGAGAACCAGCCAGAGTTTGAATAAGCAGATGAAGTATTTGCTGATGGTAAAAGCTTACTCTTTTGCCTCTGGCTAGTAAAATGTGTGTTGGTTGGATCCCAAGGCACACCTCTTGTATTCATTTTACTGATTTTGTGTCTTTCTAACATAGTTGGATAGTTGGGGGATGGGGGGAATGTGGGACAACTTTCATGTTTGAAATCCCCCAATATCCTTACCCAATGAGAAACGCCATGTCGCAGATGAGTTCAAACGAGATCATTGAAAAGTCGTCATGAGGTTTAGGGTGAGTGCAGGGAGGGACCTCCTTCCCTATTAAACTCACCTTCCAATTTTGCCTCAGCTTCAAATACCATCATTCTGTCCACATCCTGGGAGAATGGTTGGCTGGGGTGATGGATAAGAGGAGCTTACCCTTGAAGCAGACACATAGGTGAAACTCGGGGTTTCAGGGTTATTGGATGTCAGCACTGGGCAGACATGTTGTGTAAACGGGGGGACTGAGCCCTCAGAAGGGGCCTGACTTGCCAGTTGCCAGACCCATTGTCTTTGCCCTGGTGCCCACGCTGCCTTTGTCCTCTGGGTGTGGGTTATCGATAATAACTATGTATTGAATAACTATTTCCTGAACCCCTGTGACTCACGGAGCACCTTGCAGCTGGAACCTTGGAAGCTTTTTATCTGACCTTCAATTCTAAATGATAGCTTTTCTGGATAGAGTAAGCTTGGTTGTAGATTCTTGTTATTCATCACTTTGAATATTTCTTGCCACTCTTCTGGCCTGCATAGTTTCTGTTGAGAAATCAGATGACAGTCATATGGGCATTCCCTTGTAGGTAACTAACTGCTTTTCTCTTGCTGCTTTTAAGATTCCCTCTTTGTCTTTAGCCCTTGGCATTTTAATTATGATGTGTCTTGCTGTGGTCTTCTTTGGTTTTGGATATAGGTTTTCAATATCTTGCTCTCTCTCTTCTTTTGGCACCCCCATAATTTGGATGTTGGTACACTTGAAGATGTCCCAGAGGCTCCTTACACTATCTTCATATTTTTGGATTCTTTTTTCTTTTTGCTCTTCTGGTTGGGTGTTTTTTGCTTCCTCATATTTCAAATCGTTGATTTGATTCTTAGAATCCTCTACTCTGCTGTTGAATCCCTGTATATTATTCTTTATTTCAGTCAGTGTATGCTTAATTTCTGACTGGTCCTTTTCCATTTTTTTGGAGGTTTCTAGGAGATTCTTCAGTAACCTTATAACCGTGGTTTTGAACTCAATATCTAGTAGTTTGCTTTCTTCCATTTCTTTCCTTTGTGACATGTTTCTTTGTCTCTGCATTTTGGCTGCTTCCCCGTGTTTGTTTCTATGTATTGGGTAGAGCTGCTATGTCTCCTTGAGTTGGTAGAGTGGCCTTGTGTAGTAGGTGTCCTATAGGGCCCAGTGGCTCAGCCTCCCCAATCACCTGAGGTGGACACTCTAGGTGCACCCCTTTGTGGGCTGTGAGCACAGTCTTGTTGTAGTTGAGATTTGATTGCTGTTGGTGTCACTGGGGGGAATTGACCTCCAGGCCAATTGGCTGTGGGGACCAGCTGCAACTACAGTGGGAGAGCTGCTGTGCAAGAGACACCCCTATGGATCAGGACTTGCTTTGATGGGGCTTTGGTGCTGAATCTGCCCCTGAGGTGTCACCTATGGATGTGTAGAGTTGTAATCTGGTATGATCTGACACTGACCACTGAGTACACTGGCTCTTGGGTCTCCAGGGAGATGCAAAGTCAGCCACTGCCTGGGGGCACCCAGCAGGAGCTACAGAGAGATCTGCAGATTCCTCCTCTTTGTATCAGGTTTGGAAGTGCCCAGATGAGGCCCAGCTGTGAAGCAAAGCACGCTGGTGCTGGTGCCGGGTCTTGGGCCTTTTATTGATACGTTTGGGGCTCCCTGACCCAGCTGCAACCTGTTTTGAGAGATTTTAGCCTGAGCAGGGATAGGCCATTTATATGCAAAAGCTGCTGCTCACAGGTTGGGTGGGGTTGTAAATTGGATGAGGTGGGGTCTCAGGGAATTACCAGGGCGGGGCCAACAGAAATGGCTGCCAGTCCTACAACCACAGAGGTCTCAGCATAGGAACAATGATCCCTGCAAGCACCGCCGTCTGGGAGTAAGCTGTCCCCGAGTTCCTGCCCAGATGCCAGACAGTCCAGTTCCTCCTGGTATGTGTCTGTGTTCCCCAAAGCCTCACCCTGGTGCCAGCCTTTTAAGAGGAACAGCTGAGTCTCCAGCATCCTCTGTGTCACTGAGCCCCAGTCCTCACTGGTTTTTACAGCCCGTAGTTCTTACTGCCCGTAGGGACTTCTTTTCCCAGCTCTGGGACCCTGGGCTAGGGGTCTGGTGTGGGGCTGGGCCCCCTTGCTCCTCCAGCCTCAGAAACGATCTCCCTCCTGATTAAAAAAGCAGCACACGTTGGTGCCGGACCAGCCCATTCCGCGTCTCCACACCTCCTACCGGTCTCAGTGTGCTTTCTTCTTTCCTTCTCTAGTTGTAGGACTTCCATTCAGGCAGCTTTCCAGTGGTTCTGGATGATGATAGTTCTGTATTTTAGTTGTAATTTTGATGTGGTTGTGGGAGGTGGCGAGTACAGGCGTTTACTACACCGCCATCTTCCTTGTCTGATGGACTATGTGGCTTTTAAGGGCCCTTCCAGTTTCTAAGCTTCTGCAAGTCAGACTCGGTGTTTGACTTGAACTGCATCTGAGGGAAGGCCAAGCGTTCTGCTCTAACAGTACACCTCCCTGGCTGGGAGGTGCTCCCAGAGTCCCAGAAAGGGGAAGGTCGGGCAAGAGCTGCCCTCCCCTTCCAAGGTCACCGCAGAGGTGAGCCAAGGCCCTGCCAAGCCTGGTGGGTGGGGGAGGGGGAGTGACTCCAGTTCCCCAGGTGCTGCTCCTCTGGGCCAGGCACAGGCCGGAGGGTGGACACGCAGCTCTGAAGGAGATGCGGGGGAGGGGGGGCGCCTGATGGGCTGACCCGTGAGATTCATACATCAGTGCTGACCACCCCTTCCTGAGAGGCTCTGGATTTCCTGGTGCCAGGGTCTGAGAAGCAACCCCTGGGCCTCCCATACTCCTCCTGGGTCTGTTGCTGCAGGCAGGCAGTTATTGGCCAAGGTTTCCTCCAAACACACGTCTCTTCCCTTCCACACTCTGTCTAGACCTGTGGTCGGCAAAGTGCGACTCGCGAGCCACATGCGGCTCTTTGGCCCCTTGAGTGTGGCTCTTCCACAAAATACCACGGCCTGGGCGAGTCTATTTTGAAGAAGTGGCGTTAGAAGAAGTTTACGTTTAAAAAATTTGGCTCTCAAAAGAAATTTCGATCGTTGTACTGTTGATATTTGGCTCTGTTGACTAATGAATTTGCCTACCACTGGTCTAGACTGTCCCTGGAGGCTGGGGGCCCAAGCTTCTGTCAGTCCTAAAACAAAAGCTAGGAAGCTGGGGTCTTCTTTTCTCCCCAATTTGGTCTTTTTTTTCTTGATGGTTTACCTGAGTCCTTGAAGCACATGCCTTAGGAATCCAGCTGTGAGCAGGGAATCCAGCTGCTGGCAGCCAGTGGGCATCTGGTTCTGTAACCGGATAATCAAGGGGTCTGGGCTCCCTGTCACTACTTGAGTTAATGAAGCAGAGACAGGGTTGAATCATATATGAGCATTTATTCCAATAATGCCAGCAGTATGGGAGAGCAGTAGGTCATCCACAAAGATCTGCCCTGCCTCTTCCCATAAGCCAACTGCTTATATTGGGTAGAAGGACAAAGATTACAGGCATGGGGAAGTAGGCATAGGATAATCATGCAGGCTGGGGGTGGGGGAGGTCACAGAGGGCGGGCACCCCGGAACCAGATTACAGGCAATAGGGGCTGGGGTTGTAAAGAGCGGGTGCCTCCCGGACCTGATTGTTTCAGCCACGAGGTTGTAAATCTTTCCGTAATGACAGGCAGTTCTAGGGAAAGGAGGATGGACTGCATTCCGATGTTAGCTCCCATGTCCCAGGGTATATAACTCCCAGCCAGGTTAGATTGTGCTTTCTCTAATCAGAACAGAACTATCATGGTTAACAGAGCATGTTTAATATTTCTTATTTTATTTCTTATAACTAATAGCTAGTCCCCAGTATTACATTTCTGCCCCTAACAGTTCAAGCCCTGTTTTCAGATGAGGAGCTGTGGTCAGAGGAGCTGAGACCGAGGCAGGTCTTCATGGCTCCTTCGCCACACCTCATTCGCTGCCTGTCTCACCTTCTCCAAATAAAGCCTGGAGACCCCACCTCTCACACACCAACTCCTTCCTCACAAACTCCCCGAGAACCCAGCCACCAGGCAGGGAGGGCTCGCTGCCCCTGTGCAGCCTGCAGCCCAGTCTCCTTCCCCTCTGGCCGCAGTCCCTCAACACTTCCTTGTTCAGCTGGTAAATGGCAATGAGGGGAGCAGGGAGCCAGAAAAAAATGCTCTTTTTAGCTGCTTTGCCTACTGCAGAAGCTAACTTCCAGAATCGTCCACTGGGAACATGGGGCAGGCAGGGTGACAACGTGGGGGAAAGGGACCCTGCTTGCAGTGGGAGTCTGTGGGACTGAGGAAGAGGAAGGAATCCATGGAATGTGCGTACTGTTGAGGCTCCTAAGAGATGCCCTTAGGACATGGGTAATGAAGGGGCTAGGGTGGCTGTTTTTTATTATTCTCTGACAAGTAGCTGCTAGGAGCCAGGCACTGAACTGGGTGCTAAGGATACAAAGATAAAACTGCAGAGGCCGCTTGGTGTGTGGCCTTGGTGTAGTAAGTGCTGGGATTTAGGTGCGCCCGGAGGTGTGGGGGAGGGGCACGTGGCGCCAGCTGACCCAGTGTGAAGGATGACTGGTGCCTCAAAGCTGCTTTCCCATCCCCGCTGCACATTAGAGCCACCTGGGAGCTTTTAAAACCCAAGCCCAGGCCACACCTCTGAACAAGTAGATCAGAATCTCTGGGTCTGGAACCCAGGCATCAATGGTGGGCACTCCAAAGGGAGGCCAAGTGGGGAACACGAGTTCATGGTCATTTATGTCTCAGGTTTGCAGGGGAGTGAGATGGCTAACTGGGTGACTTGTTGGTTGGTTGTTTTTTATATTGAGCCTTCTTATTCAATCTTTCTAGAAGCCCTGAGAATTACCTTTCCAATTTGGGTGTGGGTGGAAACAGGAAGGAGGGAGGAGGGCAAGCAGGAGGGGGAGGGGAGAGGAAGAATTGGGCTGTGGCATCTAAGCTCTTAGCAACATTGTCACGAACCACACCTCCCTTACTGCCAGGACCTCCTGCAGAATTCTCCCAATTCCATGTCTGGAGTCTCCAATAACCCCCAGGGGATTGTGGTCCCAGCCTCAGCACTCCAGCAGAGCAGCATCGCCATGACAACTGTCAACTCACAAGTGGTGTCAGGTTAGTGCAGGGGACTGTGGGGACACCCCTGGGAAGAGAAAAGGTGGCCCCAAGGGGACTGCCGGGGTGAGGGGCAGGGCATTGCACAAGTGCCCCTGGAAATGGGAGAGGGGCTCCCCTCTGAGTTTCTTAGCTAAAGAGTTCTGTAATTTATAGATGGTTAGCACCAAGACTTCATTGTATGGTTTGGAACAAATGTGGGTCAAAGTCTCATGAGCCCCTCAGAAACCAAGCAAGGCTATCGTCCTTTCCCCAGTACGTGCCCCCATCCTGCCCCTTCCCACAGGGGCTGAGTACCTCCAGAGCAGAAAGTGCCCCCATGACAGGGGACACAAAAACTGGTTGTCTCCTCAGGTGGAGCCTTATACCAGCCAGTTACCATGGTAACCTCCCAGGGTCAGGTGGTGACCCAAGCAATCCCCCAGGGAGCCATCCAGATCCAGAACACACAGGTGAGTGTGTGTCCCAGTGTGTGCACGTTTGCATGGGTGTGGGGGAGGGCAACCAAGGTCACTTACCATCTGGTAGGCACCTCACACAAGTTACTCATTTACTCTCCATTATTCTCCTAAGAGGTAACATCACCCCCACTTTCCAGTTAAGAAGCTGGGTGCTGGAGAGGTTTTATCAACTCCTGCGATTTTGCTGCCTCCCCGTTACATCGAAGGCTCCTGTTTCTGGTCTCCACTTGGAGCCGCGCTGGAGCTCAGTGAGCAGAGAGGCCCGGGGCGACCTCTCTGAGCCTCAGAGTTCTTATCCACCCAGCAAGTACGCACAGCCCTACAACCTACAGGCTGCTGTGAGGGCTCACCATGGTAACAGACAGGAATTCACTTGGCAAACTGTAAACTCTTCCAGAAAGGCTAACTATTGGATGGTTTGTGATTTCCTCTGTCTCTTCTCTCACCCCTTCTCTACTCTCCCTCCTTCTCCGTTCTTTGAGGTGAAGGGAAAGGTGACCTCCCAGGGCCCTAAAGTGAGTTGGGAAGGGGGCTGGCAACAAGAGCCTGCCATCACCACCATGGCAACAGGTCCCTAGCTGCCAGTCTGCCAGGCTGCTGATGCTGACTTTTTCTCCACGTGCCCTGAAGGTTAACCTTGACCTCACTTCCCTCCTGGACAATGAGGATAAGAAGTCCAAGAACAAACGAGGAGTCTTGCCCAAGCACGCCACCAATATCATGCGTTCTTGGCTCTTCCAGCATCTCATGGTGAGTGTGTGTGCACTGGGGTGTGTGGGCGCAGCGGCACTCCCAGGTCCACAGAGGGTGTGGCCTCAGAGAGAGGCTCTCTGATTGGGTATCATCTTCCAGACGCAGGTCAGAGGGAAGCTCCCACAAGAGCTCAAGCTGGGAGACTATCCCTAGTGCTTGCAGCTGCTGTCTCAGGAAAAGGGCAACATCAGAGGGTGTGGGACAGACATATTCTGACTTAAGTACTGGGAGTGTTCGGAACTGTTTCTTGAACAGAATGAGATTGTGTGGGGCCAGGGCTGAGCTTCCTGGTCCAGAACCCTCCTCCCAGGCAGCATGCTCACCCTGCCCTTCTCTTAAGGAGGAAATGTTCATTCTCTGCTCTCTGGGTCCCGGAGTCCCCACTGCTGGGGAAGCTGAGGTGTGTGACCCCCTCCTGCTTGGAGCCCCAGCTGAGGCACAGTGCATGGGGCCGTGGTTGAGCCCATAGGCTCTGGAGGGGCACGGGCTGAAATCCCGGCTTCCTCTTGTGTCCAGCTCAGCTCTGTGATGCAGAGCAGAGGCTTTCATAAGCCTCATGTCCACTTTCGTGAAATGGAGACAGAGCCTTGGGGTTAACAGTGTGTTTGTAAAGTGCCCACTGTGTGCACCGGGATGGAGCTGTGTGCTTGCAGGGCTCGTTGTAATAGCGGCTTCGGCTGACTGTCAGGAATTACCTCGATGACCTTAGCCCCTAGCAGCATCCCAGAGCCGTCGAGACAAAGATCAGTGACTGTCTGGGCTGAATGTGTGTGAGAGAGAGAGAAAGAGAAAGAGAATCTATGTCTGTCCAGGGTGTGGAGGTGGAGTCTGTGAACATGGATGGGCTCCCAGCAGCCTGGAAGCGTGGCCTGGCAGGACATATAGACACACAGATACAGGACAAACAGCAAAGTTGGGACTAGCTAGAACTATAGACATAATCTGGCCTGTGAAGTGTGGGAAGAACCAGGAGTAAGAAAGCTCTTTCTCAATCAAATGGATTATGGGAATCAGTCAGTCCATCCATCAAGGCACAGTTCTTCATTGAAGTGGGAGGGCCTCCAAAGCCATGAGTCTGGGCCTGGCAGTGGCTCTCAGATGCAGGGCCCCAAGGACCTGCCTCAGAAGGGGGAGAACTGCCCTGGGAGCTCACTGTGGGGCCAGGGCTTGGCATCTCCCCACACATCCTCCTTGCCCCCCTCCAGAGACTTGGGGCCCCCAGACATTTGCTGAGGGAATATAGTCTGAAAACACCCCCAGGGAACAAACAGTAACCTACTTTGGAGAGAAGTGGGTGGACAGCTGAGAATTAAGGTGAGAAAAGGTTGGAACGACTCCCAGGACCAGGGCCACGGCCAGCACAGGCCTCCCGGGAGCAGCCCTGATAGGAGCTGGAGCTCATGGCGATGGCGGGACGCAAGGTCGGCCTGCCCTGGTGTCGCACTGCCAGAGGCTCTCTGCAGCCTTGTGCTGTGGGAGGTAGGACTGCAGGGCCCAGGGTGTGGTAGAAGCTCACTGGCCAAACCTGAGCTCAGATCTAGGCCTCAGCTCTCGCTGTCACCTGGCCACACCCACCTCGGTGCAGATGAAGATGAAGCAGTGGACGGACGTATTGCTGAGACCCTAGCGCACTGTGGTGCTTAATGATGTCAGTTCCCCTTCTCTCCTTCCTCACTTCCCACCCCCATGCATTTTGAATACTGTTGTGAACATACCTATAAACTCACTTCTGAGGGGGAGAAAAGGCAGGTGTACTAGGGAGAAGAGGCTGCAAGGTGATTTCCCTGCACAGAGCCCATTCATCCAGGCCAGCACCCCTCAGGGACTCCCATCACCCACTGTGGGCGCCTCCTCAGCCACCTGCCACTTCCCGTGGGCAGCTCATGAGACTGGAGGGCCATCCTCTGAGTCCCTCCTGGCTGGGCCTCCCCTCTGACCTCAGTCCTTGTCCTACCCTCTCGCCCCTCCCTGCTGAGCCTCCTCTTTAGCTCCCGGTCTTTTCTTTCCACTTCCACCAGATGGGATAGCAGAGGAAGGTCAAGGTGGAAAGAGAGAGGGTGCTCTGCACACAAAGCCGAAGGGAGGAGGAACCAGGGGGGCTCCCTAAAAGGGACCTGGGACAGTGGAAGGACTTGTTGAAAAGCATGAGTAAGCTTTTTCTGCCCACACCCTTCCACACCCTGGACCCTCTCCAGCGCAGAGTGCACACAAGCGCAGGTGCTATTAATAAAGCACTTAACCCTGGCAAAGTCCTCCCCCGTTAATGCCTTCCTCGCAGCAGCCATCGGCAAAGGACAAGGGAGTGACCGCTGGGCCTTTTGGAGGAGGGGAGGAGTTCAGCCTGTGGGGAAACGGCAGAACACAGCTGTCCTCACAGGCCGAGGCTGGCCCACGGATCAGCCTGGATACCCAGATGCAGGTGGGCCCACACCCCAACAGTAGCTCAGGAGAGAGGCTGTAAGATGCTTGGTAATGGGGCACAGTGGCAAGAAGACAGGCTATGCAGCCAGGCAGACAGGGTGTAAACTGAGGCTTCCCACTAGCTGTGCCATCACTCTGGGTCTATTTCTCTGAAAAAGGAAGATAATACCCCTTTTCTACGGCTATGACAGTTAAATGAGATAACATACATTTATGTGCAATGCCTGACACATAGTCACGCTTAAGAAATGATAGTTCCCTCTCAACTTGCTAGAACAGTGAACAGGTTTTTGAGGCAAAGGCCCCGTATTTTGCGAATCAATTAGAGTCAGGTAGCTGACCTGTGTCTGATCTGTAACACCTGCTGAGTTCACCATCCGGTGATCCTAAGAAAAGACAGACTAATGCTGCTACTTGCCTGTCCTGTGTGGACCTGTGTGTCAGTCTCTGTGTCTTAGGTCTCTGGCTCGGTAGTAAATGCTCTGGAACAGGGAGTGGATATTACTCCTCTTCTGCGGCCCGAAGGCGCTGACTCCCACAGTGTCCTGCTCCCCAGAAGGGCTTGGGGAAATGTAGGTTCTACACAGTCAGCTTGTTCTTTCTTCTCAGTGTGCAGGGGCCGCTGTGCGTTTGCAAGGGCGGGGATGTCCTGAGGCTGTCCCCAAACACATCTGATCACTAAGTCTCTGTTTTCTCTGTTGCTTTGGAGAACAGCCCTGAGACTGGTTCTGGTGAGATGCAGATCAGTTTTAGGAAAGAGGGTAGAAAAGGGCAAAAAGTCAATATAGGGATGTTCTCATTCTAGTGCAGTGGGGACCACAAATAGGTCAATTGGTTCATTGGAGACGCTGGTTAAAGAAAGAAATAACCACTGAAAAGACACATTTTTACTTTAGTTTAAAATATATACATTTATTTATTTTAAAAGACATACATATATGTTATATGGAACCAAGATCTTTTTCTAATTAAAATTTGTCATTTTACTTGCATGAACCTCTCCTATAATATAATATCTACCGTATAAATTCCATCTTTATTTAAAATGGAATAAGAATTTTGACATTTGGGAAGTAGTCTAGCTGCCGGATCTTCCTAGATTTTTATTGTGTACTAGAGGCCCGGTGCATGAAATTTGTGCATGGGGGGGGGGGGGGGCGGGGAGGGATGTGTCCCTCAGCCCAGCCTGCACCCTCTCCAATCTGGGATTCCTCCCACAATCCAAGACTGCTGGTTCCCAACTGCCCGCCTGCCTGCCTTTCTGATTGCTCCTAACCGCTTCTGCCTGCCAGCCTGATCACCCCCTAACCACTCCCCTGCCAGCCTGATTGATGCCTAGCTGCTCCCCTGCCAGCCTGTTTGCCCCTAACTGCCCTCCCCTGCAGGCCTGATCACCCCTAACTGCCCTCTCCTGCAGGCCTGGTCACCCCTAACTGCCCTCCCCAGCAGGCCTGGTCCCCCCCAACTGCTCTCCCTTGCAGGCCTGGGTCCCCCCCAACTGCCCTTCCCTGCAGGCCCGGTCACCCCCAACTTCCCTTCTCTGCTGGCCTGGTCACCCCTAACTTCCCTCCCCTGCAGGCTTGATCACCCCCAACTGCCCTCCCTTGCAGGCCTGGTCCCTCCCAACTGCCCTCCCCTGCTGGCCATCTTGTGTCCACATGGGGGCAGCCATCTTGTGTGTTGGAGTGATGGTCAATTTGCATATTACTCTTTTATTATATAGGATAGAGGCCTGGTGCATGGGTGGGGGCCAGCTGGTTTGCCCTGAAGGGTGTCCCGGATCAGGGTGAGGGTTCCCTTGGGGCGTGGGGCGGCCTGGGCGAGGGGCCTGTGGTGGTTTGCAGGTTGGCCACGCCCCCAGGGATCTGGGATTTATTTACCTTCTATAATTGAAACTTTGTAGCCTTGAGCAGAGCTGCTTGCTCCGTGGCCGCAGCCATTTTTGTTGGGATTTATTTATCTTCTATAATTGAAACTTTGTAGCCTTGAGCAGAGGCCAAGGCAGGCCAGGGCTGCAGAAGGTTGGCTTCCTCCATTGCCGGGGGCAACTCAAGTTTCCTGCTCTCTCCAGCTCCGTGACTGCTGCCATTTTTGTTGGGATTTATTTGTCTTCTATAATTGAAACTTTGTAGCCTTGAGTGGAGGCCTGGGCCTGCCAGGGTGTGTGGAAAGGTTGGCTTCCTCCATTACCGGGGAAACGCAAGCCTCCTGCTCACTCTGTGGCCACAGACATCTTGGTTGGGTTAATTTGCAAACTCGCTCCTGATTGGCTGGTGTGCGTAGCTTGTGGGTGTAGTGGAGTGATTGCTAATTTGCATATTACTCTTTTATTATATAGGATTCCAGTTTCTTAACATCTGCCTCACTGCACCTTACTGTGTGGTATTTTTAATCGAATTTGAGTCATGCGTCTTTACAGAGCATTCCATTTAGGGTTTTCTGGGTGTGTGTGTTGTTTTTTTCTTAGTAACAGTAACTCCTTTTTGCACTCATATTTCATTGATTTGCAGAATGGTTGATTACATTGCATGGTTACACTAGCACCGTGGTCGGCAAACTGCGGCTTGCAAGCCACATGCGGCTCTTTGGCCCCTTGAGTGTGGCTCTTCCACAAAATCCCACGGCCTGGGCGAGTCTATTTTGAAGAAGTGGCGTTAGAAGCAGTTTAAGTTTAAAAAATTTGGCTCTCCAAAGAAATTTCAATCGTACTGTTGATATTTGGCTCTGTTGACTAATGAGTTTGCCGACCACTGCCCTAGCACATGTAACTGGCACAAACCAATTTCGTACAAACGCCGCTGACTTCTTGATAAGCAGATAAATTCGCCAATGAACTTCCTGCAAAGTAGCCTGTGTATCTCGACCATTCAGGGCAGCGTGGGCAGCAGTCCTGCTGTCTGCAGCAGACATGGGGGTCTTGTACAATCTGAAACTTGGCTAACGGAGATCGGGTCTCAAAACCTCTATAGCAAATGCTGGTTCCCTGCTGTCTTCTTTCTCAGGCGGAAGTCAGGACTCTTTTACCCCTTTTGTCCTGTGTCGCTTCTTGTTGTGGCCACTGTTCCGTGGCATTAGCAGCTACAGAAATGTATCCCGATGATAGGAGGCTCCTGGGATGGAGACTATGCCCTGGCCTTTTTGCTGTTAGGCTGGTGTCATCCATTAGCTGCTGCACTGCTGGTCCCTGAAGCATCCAGTGATATTTCTTGCTATTGCATTTTGCCTGGAAGAGGCTAGACTCCTGCTGGAAGCAGTGGTTCCCTAGAAACCCAGAGCGGGTGAGAAATCCAGCAGAGGGCTCACTCTGTTGGGGGCGGGGGGTGGCCTACACTTCCTCCCCAGCTTCTGGCCTGTCCCCCACTCCGGATCCCAGCCTCCCCCTGCCCTGCCAGGTGATTCCGCTCATTTCCATCCAAAATATGGCTGTTTTCTGGGTTGTAGCCCCCCCTACCCCAAGCACATGAGCGCTTTACAGAATATTCTGTGTGGGAAGAGGGGGAAGCCAGCCCCAGCAGGCCCCCCACCCATCGAAGGAGCTGCCCGGCATTGACCACGGCAGTGCACCAGACCTCTGCTAGCATCTTCACGCATCATCACAGGATCCACCCAGCCCCGCAGGAGGTGGGCACCACTATTATCCACATTTTACAAATAATGAAACTAGTCTCAAGGCAGGTACCACATGCCCCACGGCCCCGCAGGATTTGAACCCAGGTCTGTGTAACTCGAGGCTCTGCTTTCTTGCCCACTGGGCTATACAGCTTCTACCGTGACCCAGGAACCCAAGGCATCTCTGGGCTCCCAGCAGGTGAAGCAGGGGGACCCCAGATTTCAGCTGAAGCACAAAACCCGGTCCTGGGAGAGGTGTGGAGTTTTATATGCCCCGCCCTAGTTCCAGGTCCCGCGAGGCTGCCCTGTAGTCCCTTCCTGTCTTCTGCCTTCCCATCCATCACATTCGCAAGCCTGGTCAGCACCCAGCCAGGGCCACAGTCTACTCTGCTGGCTGCCGTCCACCCCACATCTTCTGGGGGGCGGCTCTCCATTGGCCGCGCTGAGCCGAGGCCTGACCCCAGACCCCCCTGAGCCCTCTGTCATCACAAGAGCCGAGGGCAGGAAAAGCACCAGGAGGCTTCCCTGTGTGATTCTTTTATTGAAATATAATTCACACGCCATAAAACCCACACTTTTACACCGCACCCTTCAGAGCTTTGTGGTGTACTTACAGGCTTGTGTCATCATCCCCACTATCTAATCCAGAATATTTCCTCGTCCCTGAGAGAAATCGGCACCGTTAGCATCACTCCCCAGCCCCTAGAAACCAGAAGTGCACTTTCTGTCTCTATGGGTCGGCCTGTTTCGGATATCCCACATGTACAGAATCCTGTAATTGGGGTATTTTGTGACAGTTCTGTCCCTTAGCATGATGTTTTCACGGCTCCCTCGTCTTGTGGTACATGTCAGTGCTTCATTCCATGTTACAGCTGATCCGTGCACTCTAGTTTGAACAGCTTGTTCATCCACCCATCAGCTGATGGACAGTGGCTCTGAGTAACGCTGCTCAGTGTGAGCACTCAGATCTGCCCAGGATTCTGAGCCCGTCCCAGTCTTAGGGACTCTGACAGACGCCCAGCTCCCTCGCCCACCGCGCCAGAGCCCCACGAGCTGGGCTCACCCCTGAGGGGAATCGGGGCTGCTGCATGCCCAGTACAGCCTGGGCCCTGCACGTGGGCTCCTGGTCACAGAGGTGCGAGGAGGTGGACTCTAGCAGCTGCCTCTGCACCGTGGTGTTGCCTTCAGTCATTCAGCAGACATGCTTCACGTGGCTGCCACCTTCACTATGCCTCGCGTCGCATTAAGTTCTAAGGGAATTATACCTTTATCTCCGTCGGGGACCCACTTACAGCATCCGTCAGTCAGTCTCTTACAAACAAAAATAGTGCGGTGGGAGGAGAGGACCTGGTACCTGGAGGCAGGATCTGGAGTTGAGTTTCACTGCCCCATCCACCTGCCAGGGGCCTGGGCCTCAGTCTCCTCTGCTGTAAAATGGGGTCTCAACCTGCAGCTCGTAGCACTGTTGTGAAGACAGAATGAGATGAGGGTATGAAAGCCTCTGTCCGGATGCCCATTGCTGCAGCTGCCTCCAGTCTCGCTCCAGGACCCCTTCAGCAGCTTGCCTTGGAAAATGCGGAGAGAAATCCTGACACTTCTGGAGAATCTGGGAAGGAAAAAAAAAAGTAAGAAAAGCTTGAAAAGCAAGAAAATGGCTTAAGGAGGCTGAACCGTTCTTGATCCAAAACAGCTTGCCTGCAACTTTTTCCTTTGACATCCTCACACTCTGCTGGCTTGCTATCTAAGGTTTCACTCATCAGAGATCTGTTTAAAATTGTAAAATCCCTTTCCAAAGCAGATGCCTCAGGCGTCCAGGAGGCCATCGCTCATCACAGCTTAGTGTGAGTTAGTCCAAAGCTGCCTTTCTACTCCCACTCAGCTGGGACTGGGACCTTTTACTGGTAGCACAGCCTTTTGAGAAGACAGCCAGAATGGGGTGGCAGAGGAAGGGTTTCTAGCAGTTCTACGCCCAGCCCCACCCGCCCCCCAGGCCCCTGACCTTGCTGAGAACCTGACAAAAGCTTTGTCTGCATCATCACAAATGTAGTTCCAGGGAGTAGACACTGAAGTCCAGAAGCCAGAGGCCTCAGACTCAGAATGCTGATGTCAGAAAACACAGGCCTGGGGCTGGGGGAGGGGGGGCGGGGCCACGCGCAGAAAAGGAGAAGCTGGCAAAGTCTGTGCTGACCCATCTTAGAGCGCCCCCAGGCCTGGCTCTGTCCCCTGAAAGCAGATCTCTTGTCTGTCCTTCCCTCCACCAGAACACCGATCTCTAATCAAACAGGCCTTGGAGGGGAGCCCAGAAAACAGCTGTTTTCAAATTAACATGTTGCCATAGGAAAATGTGATCTAAATCCTAAATAGCATATCTACCCACCAACACCAAAGTTCCAGGTATGGGACGTGATTTCAGCCCTCAGGGGGCTGATCGTTTAATTAGGGGATAAATTATACACATACACCTGTGTGGTCAACCCGTAATCAGGTGCAATTATACAAACACACGTGCTCAAAGGTTGGAGAGTGGAGGAATCCGCAGAGGTGAGATGAGTAGACCATCTGTGCTGTGGACACATCTAGGATGGTGTGTGCAAGGCTGAGCATCAGATTTCAAAAGGTCCTTTGATGAGCTGAGCCCCGAACAGGGCAGCCAGGATGGGGAATGTCTGCTCAGATGACTAACAGGAAGCATGTCATATGACGGAGCGTCCAGGTGCCAGGGGTGATGGGTCTCTGGAAGAGGCTGGCTGGTTGAGGGCAGCATAGAGTCGAGGGCTCTGGAGGCAGAGAGACCTGAGACTGAACACACCTCTATCTTTATTTGCCATGTGACCTTGAACGGGTCAGTTGATTTCGTCTCAGTAAAATGGGGATAATGAGGCCCACCTGTGAAGAAGATATCAGTGATGTGTTAAAAAGCACAGCGCCTGGCAGAGCCGCTGGTGCAGAGCTGGGTGAATGTGGTTAAAGATACAGCGTGGGAACTAGGCTCTTTACCACTTGTGTGACCTGCAGCCAGTCTTGAACACCCTGGGCTCAGTTTTCTCATGGGTAAAATGGGAACAATGATTCCTATTTCATAGGTGCCTGGAGAATCCAATGAGGATTCATGTCCGGTATTTCACTGAGGACTCTGTGAATTCTGTAGTGTTCTAAGTTAGCCAAAACTCTAGGCACGCGGTGAGGAGTGGGACGCCTCTTACAAGGTGAGCGGCCGGCTGTGGGATGTCAGAGGGTCTGTGCTCTCTGGCTGGATGAGCAGGGAGGCGGGCTTGAGTTTAACAGAAACTCACAGGCCTTCAGAGCAGAGGCTGAATGATCTCGGCAAAGCCCGGCTCCCCTGCCGTGGTTGGGATGGCGCACACATCCAGGCTGCTTGCAGCTGGACATCAGCCAGGGACTCTGTGCCCCAGACTCCACCACGCCACCCCTGGGGAGTCGGAGGCTAAATACGACACTACCCCTGCACACCTGTACTTTATTGTGGGTGCACTGCTGAAAGTCTGGTGGGAAGTAACCCCGCCCTGGGGGAGGGCTGGCCTCGGGCCTCGGCATGTGCAGCACGGAGACAGTAGTTAACAGGATTTGGTGGAGGAGCTGGGGTGTGGGCTGCCTGCGCCTGGAAGGGGGCTAGGATTCAGGGTTGGGAGGGAAGAGGAGGAGGGGGAATCATTTGGATTCTAATTACTCCTGACAGATCATCAGTGTCCCTGACTGGCCAAAGGGACCGAGCCATCCTCCCAGTTGAGAGATGACGGCGTCTTGTCCCCTTATTCTCTTCTGTGCAGCCTGGGGAACCCGTGGCACCTCGGCCTGGGCTGTGACTGGTGCCTCTCCGAGCAGAGCAGCTCAGGCACCCGCACCCGTGGCGCTTGGGTGGGAGGTACCCCTGGAGACTGAGAGTGAGGCCCGCTGGGCTCCTGCTGCCTTCCTCTTTCAGTGCAAGGGGAGCATTAGGTCTTGGATTTCTGCCTGGGACACATCAGGACGTAGAGAGAACAGACCCTGGAAGCTGCCCTCCGGCTCCCCAGGAAGGATGGAGTGCAAAGGCATGCCCTAGGGCAGCCGCAGTCCAGGGTATGTGCCACAGTGGCCACTGTCGCAGCAGCAAGTCCCAAGGAAGGAGATAAGATCGGGGTCTCCATCAAAGACCAGGTCAGGTTGTCAAAGGCCGGTCAGTCGCAGGGTTGGATGGAGCTGAGCTGAAAAGACGGGTGTGGGAGACTGGCTTGCGTTGAGCCCCAGAACACTCCACAGGAGCCTGCAGCTCAGATACCCCCCTGAAAAACATGGCCAGGGGATATTTCCAACCTCAAAGCACCCCCAAGAAGCCTGAGACCCAGGTTAGGAGGAAATGCCCCCATTATATGACCCAGGTTAGAAACACCCCATCATGTGACCCAGGTTAGGAGGAAATGCTCCCATCATGTAACCCAGGTTAGGAGGAAATGCCCCCATAATGTAACCCAGGTTAGAAGGAAACTCTCCCATCATGTGCACAGGGGCTGGTGCGGTCCAGCAACCAGGAAGGGACACCGTGTGCCGAAGGGTTGCTGGGGCTCTCGGCACCTGTCCGGAAAATGACCTGCGGCCTTTACAGAGATGGAGCCACGTGCCCCAGCAGCAGGCTTATCTTCTTGTTATTTATGTAACAAACACTCGTAGAGTGTGCCGGACAGCATCCTACCCACCTTCCAAATATTAACTCATTTCATCTTTACTACAGCCCATAGGTAGGTGGAATTCTTCCCCCATTTTACGGGCGAGCAAAGAGTAAGGAGCCCAAGGCCTCAAGCTGGTGAGAGACCAGGATGCAAAGCCGGCAGGCGGGCCCTGAGTCCATGTTCTCACCTGTTTCTCCCTGCTAACTCCCAGACACCTCCCGAGAGCTGAGCAGTGTGCCCCAATCCAACAGACTCCTATGTACCCTCTCCCCCACAAATACTCATGAAACAACCCAGCGGGAGTAGCATTACCAAGTCAGCCCGCGGGACTCTGGGTGGGATCCTGGCCGGGCTCCCCACCCTCTCCCACCACCTCACACCACAGATACACAAGGGAATGGTGACAAGTGCCAGTGACGCCTTAGGTCCCTACCAGTCACTCAGCAGAGACAGCGAACACTTAACCTGGCCAGGCATGTTCCCCGCTGAGGAGGTGGGGTGGAAAGGAAAGAGTGGTCCCTTTTCTCAAACACTTGCAGCCTGTCTCACTGGGCGACAGACACTAAACAAACCATCCTATGGGATGCTGAGCAGGGCGGGCGCTCGGAGCTCCTGGGAGGGGCATCAGGATGAGCCGAGAGGTTGGGAGCGAATTAAGAAGAAACCATCTTGCCTTAGGGTGAAGGATGGTTGAAATAGCGCCCAGAGGGAGGAGAGCAGCTTTGAGATTACAGGAGGGTGAAGGAGGGGAAGATGGTAGATTTTTACAAGGGAAAACTAGACAGCAATGAAAATGGACAGCTATAGTTACACAAAAATACCAAAAATGAGTCTCACGGCTACACTGTGGAGTGAAAGATACAGGCTATATGACTCATTTATAGGGTCCAAAAACCAAACCATAATGTGTAAGGATGTAACATGGACACTAAAACCATAAAGAAAAGCAAGGAAGCCAGTACCATAAAAACCAGGTTATCGTTGGGGGTCGTGATGGGGCGGGGGGGGGCGGGGAGGGTGGTGCGAAGGGGGCTCCGGGTGCTGACAGTACCCTATGTTTTGACCTGGGTGGTGGTCACATGGGTGTTTGTGATGATACGTGAAGCTACTTCTTTGTGCTTTTGTTTGTGCTCAGGTCAGGGGAGAGGAGTAACAAAGAGCCCATGAAAGGAAGCTGCTGGGGCAGCTGCAGGAAGGAGGTACCCCTTGTGCTTCTCACGTTCTAAAGGCTGTTTTGTCCATGTAGCACCTCTGAACCAGGGCGCACCTGCTGTTGATGATGAAACGAGGGATGTTTCGGGGCCTCGCCATCCTGCTGCCCCCTCTGGTTGGCCTCTGAACCTCCTAGAGCCGTGGTCGGCAAACCGTGGCTTGCGAGCCACATGCGGCTCTTTGGCCCCTTGAGTGTGGCTCTTCCACAAAATACCTCGGCCTGGGCGAGTCTATTTTGAAGAAGTGGCGTTAGAAGTTTAAGTTTAAAAAATGTGGCTCTCCAAAGAAATTTCAATCGTTGCACTGTTGATATTTGGCTCTGTTGACTAATGAGTTTGCCGACCACTGTCCTAGAGCAATGTGGAGCTGACAGCATGGGCCTCAGGCCTCGCCCACAGGGATCAGTGAGGGTGCAGCTGGCCCTGGGCAACGCCGGGTCCGGGGAATGGAAAGGGAATGGGCTATGCAGTCATTCCCTTTCAGTGAGGCCAGCGTTCCATGTCCTACTCCACCGGCAGCTCAGGGCCGAGGACACGATGGAGGCTCCTTCCTGGGCTGTGTCCCGTGGTAACCTGGCCGGCCTTGTGCTTATCGGCATGGGCTAGGGCAGGGGTGGGCAAACTTTTTGACTCGAGGGCCACAATGGGTTCTTAAACTGGACCGGAGGGCCGGAACAAAAGCATGGATAGAGTGTTTGTGTGAACTAATATAAATTCAAAGTAAAGGAGCGGAGGGGAGAGCAAGAGAACCCTCCACTCTTTCGGCTCCGCGGGCCGGATAGAACAGCCGAATGGGCCGGATCCGGCCCGCGGGCCGTAGTTTGCCCACGGCTGGGCTAGGGTGTGGGAGGACAATCTCGGGGGGCTCTCGGTGACAGCAGCGGCCTGGCCCCTCTCCACCAGCCCTGGCCAAGCCTCCGTCCGACCCAGGCAGAACCCAAACTGAGAGACTCCTCAGCTTCAGCTGAGCCCGGAGACTGGCTATGGGCTGCGAAGAGAGGTGTCAGGGACCATCTGGGTTAGATTCCCAAGGGCGTTCCTGATGGCAACTGGTGCCACCAGCACCTCCCCATGTCACTCCTCCTCTGGAGACTAAACACTGATCGAGGGCAGGATGTCTGGGAGGGGTCATCCACTGTATGCAGTGAGCCAATGGAGGGCGCACCTTCACCGGCATAGTGCATGGAACCACCCCCCAAAGTCTTATTTTCTGTTTACACGGAGGAAACTAAGACATCAAACAAGCAATCGCCAAGGTCGCACCGCTGATGAGTGGTGGGCAGGACTGACCTCTCCAGGGGCCATCCCGAGCCACAGGGCAGCACTCCTAGTCATGCGTGGCCCCACGCGGGCCCGGGTAGGGCGGGAGCGGAGATCTGTCCTTTTCCAGCTCGTCTGCGCCTTTTTCAAGGAGGAATTATCTACTTCCAGGGGCCACTGCCTGTGCCTCCCTCCCAGGTTCCCCCAGGTAACCCCGAGACCAGCCACATGGCGAGGTGGCCCCCAGTCTCCCTGGATTCCTGCCCTGTCCTTGGCCCTGAGTCCTTCCAGTTGTGCTAAAAGTAGCATGGCCAGGTCCAGGTCTGCTCGGGGCCAGGCTATTTTGACTGTGACCTCAGGAACCATCTGGTCTGAGGCGGGTAGAAGCTGGACGGCTCCCATGAGCTGTCAGATGTGGCGCCAGGAATGTTCCAGCACACACACCTGTCCCCCAAGCTGCACCAGCTGCTGCCCCCTACCCCATGGCCTCCATCACGTGCCCCTGAGATCTTGGTTCCTGGAGAGAGGGGCACTGGGACCTGCACTCTCCCAGGACGAGGTTAACATCCTCATCCACAGAGAACACCAGCCGACTTCCGTGACGCTCCACTTGGTCCTCTCCATGTAGCGGGAGTGTGTTCGTCTGTGGGTTTATGACATCCACGCACACGGAGGCCACACCAGAAGCCCCTTAGAGACAGCAAACACTACTTCCGTGGGGGCTGAGAGATCTCCTCTGGGGGTCCTTACAGTGGGAGAGATTCGCATCTGGCTGGCTTACAGGAGACCTAGTGCAGGGCTCCCGCCCCGAGGGCCCACCCCCTCCTTCACTGGGAGG
Source organism: Plecotus auritus (assembly GCF_963455305.1). Classification (NCBI taxonomy): domain Eukaryota; kingdom Metazoa; phylum Chordata; class Mammalia; order Chiroptera; family Vespertilionidae; genus Plecotus; species Plecotus auritus. The sequence goes on from NC_137779.1 coordinate 16,689,624, forward strand.
GCCGGGTCCTTCTTCAGAGTCCACGGCAGGCCCACCTCCGGAGGGAGCCCTCCCGACCAATCAGCTCCCACCACCTCCGAGTGGACTTACACCTGCCCTTTAATAAAGGGGTTTTCCTTTTGCCCAGCGCCCTCCCCTCTCAGCTCCGAGCTCTTCATGGCAGGCATCTTTCACTAGTGGACGCCCAGGCGGCGGCTTCCCCGCACCTGTAGGTGGTGAACAGGCGCGGCCCGCGAGGCCGGCTCACTCATCTGTTCGATACACAGCACTGAACATCTACTCTGCCTGCTGCTGGTCTGGACACTGGAGCACAGTATCTAATAAGACTGGGTCCTGCCTAGGGTCCTTCCCGGATTGTCAGGGAGTGGCCTGTGCAGTCATTCACCTGCAGTGAGGCCAGCTTTGCCCCAGGGGATTGGGAATGACCTCCCCCAGGATTCCATCCACGACAGGTCTTCGCTCATGCAGGGAACGTGGGGGAAAGAGCATCCAGAGAAGGGAACAGCGTGTGCAAAGGCATGGAGGCATGGAAGGGCCTCGTGGGCCCAAGAAAGCTAAAAAAAAAAGCTTTGCTGTGTTCTCAGACTGGCTGGCCATGGGCAGCTTGGCTCCTTGGTGAGGGGGACGGGAGCCCCAGGGAGCAGGGAGCAGGGTGTGGGCCCCACCCCTTCCCCCAGAAGGTGTGGGCGCACAGAGCCCCTGCTGCTCTGCCTCTTGTGGCTGCAGTCTCTCCTCCCAGCCTCCAATCAGGGGGAGACTGGCTCCTTGACACTGAGGTGCTTTCCTTCTGTTAGAATCCTAACATTGCACGAGTCACGAGTCCCGCTGCCCCGGCGTGGCAGGCGGGTCAGAGGTGTGAATTAAACAACGCAGGGTTCTGATGACTTGGGCCAGGGGTGCGGAGGCCCACAGAGCCGCTTGCTTCCTTTGTCACCGATAATGAGGGCGCTCCCGAGGCTGCTGATCATAAACTCATCCCTTAGAGACCTTCAAGCACCTTGCTGACATCATCCAATAATAACAGCATGAGAGCTCCTCTACTGAGCGTGTGCTTTACAAGTATAATTTCATTTACTCGTTAGATGGCTTTATAAGTGGCATGCCTGCGCTCACAGCTAGTCAAAGCCGGGATTTGGGTCCCAGTCTTTGGGGCTTTGGGAAGCCCAAACACCCCCTCAACCTTAAGGAACGATCCTGGCCTGAGGATGCTGGCCGGCTTCGCCCTCTGCACCAGGAGCCCCCCGATCGCCTCTGGCTTCCAGGGCAAGGCTCTGACCCACTCAGATACTCACCGTACCTTTATGCCAGGTGCCCGGTGCACAGGCCTGAAGAGACACATAGACCCAGCTATCATGTGGCTCTCCACCCGGGGAGCTGGAAGGACCCCTTCCCACCGCCCCTCAAAACTCCCATTGTTTAGCGAGACCTGTTCAGCCTCCCCCAGCCTCTGGCCGACACCCTCTCTCCTTAGCTTCAATGGTGCCCATTTCCCAAACCACAGCACCCGTGGCTTCCGCTCAACTGTCATTGGTGTGTCGTCTGCATGTGGAAGATGAGTTAATAAGACAAGGTCTCTGCCACAGTCTGAGAGACACACATGGTCGGGGCATGGGCTGGAGAGCTCCAGGGATGGCACAGACACTGCACCCCTTCCTCTCTCTCTCTCCCCCACCAAGCCACCCACTCGACCTTGTCAAATGGCATCATGAGTGATGGGAGGGAAACTGGACTCAACTCAGAACGGATGAGTAGCAAACCGCAGGGAACACAGCGCAGGGCGCACGGGAGAAGCCGTTCAGTGCTTGGCCTGCAGGGTGGGACGGCGGCACAGAATGGCCTGCCTTACACAGTCTGGGTGTGGTGCTTAGTAAACGAAAGTAAGTGCGTGAAGCCTTTACAGGCTATGACATATTATACGAGCAGTGATGTCGCTCTATCTCCTGCTTCCTAGGATGCCTAGCGTGAATCGGCGCACAGTGGGTATACAGTACATACCAGCTAACTTACATGGAGTTGGAATCACCCCATTTACCACCTCCTGACAGTCCTGTGGCTTTCGATGCCACTGTGTGTCTCCACACTGGCAATGCCTGCCCTGCCGCTGGGGGTGGGGAAGAGGACCAGGTGTGGAGGGTGTAGAGTGCCTTGGAGGCTATTCTCCTATCTAATAAAGAGGGAATATGCTAATTAACCATCACTCCGTCACAAAGATGGCTACACCCACAGCTGAGGCCAAGTTCCCATAAGCAGCCTTAACGAGCAATCAGCAGGGACCTGAGGCTATGCCCTCCCCCACCCGGCGGGGCTTGACGGGGGACCTCAAGGTGCACCCCCAGTGCTGGGTTGGGGGAACTCAGGCCGCGCCCCCCGCCCAGCGGGGCTTGACAGGGGACCTGAGGCTGCGCACCCCTGCCTGGTGGGGCTTGACGGGGGACCTCAGGCCATGCCCCCCACCCAGCAGGGCTTGACGGGATCTCAGGCCATGTCCCACACCTGGCAGGGCTTGACAGGGGACCTCAAAGCACGCCCCCCACCCTGGTCTGGGCTGGGGGACCTCAGGCCACACCCCCCATCCTGGTGCCAGGCCAGGGGACCTGAGGCTACGTCCCCTGCCCAGTGGGACTTGACAAGGGTGGGAATGGCCAGGTCTGAATCTAGCCCAATGGCGGGGTGGGTGGCCAGGTCTGGATCTCACGCGATTTTGAGGCGAATGTGGGTGGGCGGGGACTTGACTCTGGGTCCCGTGGTGTGCCCCAGACTCTGACAGGAGCAAGGTTTTCATATACATTTTACTAATTTTCTTTAATCTCTGACACTTCTATTATAGAGAAAGGGCAAATAGCAATATTAAATTATTTCCTCTAATTAATCCCCTTTTAATGTGCACGAATTTCGTGCACCGGGCCACCAGTTAACATATATAATGGTCCCATTATGGGGGTTTGAGGGCGGGGCCCCTCATTGTGGAGCCAAAGACATGGGGCAGCCACTATCCAAGCCATAACCCCATTCTTTTGGGAAATAAACATTACACTTTCTCCAGTTTGGGCTTCCAAACCACAAGCCCAGGATAGTGTCTGTGACATGGGCACAGTCCCTAAGGGGGCCAGGCCACCACATGCCCACACCTCACTAGCCTTTCACCTCTCATTTCAGCATCCCTACCCCACGGAGGATGAGAAAAGGCAGATCGCGGCCCAGACAAACCTCACCCTCTTGCAAGTCAATAACTGGTGAGTTAGCATCGTCCACCCACCGGCTCTCAGATGCACAGGCCACTTGCTTGGCAAGGGAATGCACAGCCTGGAGGAGAGACTAGAATGCCTAGTCCTGCCTCAGTAGCAGCCACCACGCCAGTCCCCCCATTTGGACTGGAAGCAGAAAGCCAGGATCAGCAGAAGCCCCGATCGCTTCATTTGCGGCTTCTTAGCGCCCTCTGCTGGAAACTGTGCCAGGAACATCACTGGATAGGAAACCCAGCCCCAGCTGCACTGCAGACACCAGTGCCTGCAGCCAAGGACTGCAGGGGCCACCAGTGGTCACCTGGTCTACCCCCACATGTGAGCTTAACGCAAACTACAGCCTTCTCCAAAGCAGTGGTGGGAAGGAGGAGGAAGCGTCGGCCGTTCTGACCGCACAGGGGCCTCAGTTTCCCCTTCTCTGTGTCCAGCTGGGCTGTCAGAAATCTGAGGTGGGGGGAGGGTCTGGCTGGGTGGGAGTACACATAGGAGTTGGGCTCCCTGATCTGAGCCCTCGGCCCTCGGAGAGAAGTCAGAGGTTAGTGCCTTTGACTAAGGGGGCTCTCCCGTCCTCTGTTCAACCCCAACGGGTCTGAGGAAAGATTTCTGACCCTCACGCATCCGTCCCATGCTGCCTGTGGTTACCAAGCGACTCCGTGAGTCCTCGGGGCCCAGGGCCTTTTCCCAGCTGGGCTTTCACCCCCAATCAGACCCCAGTCTGTTCTGTACAGTGGATCAGCGGCTGGGTCTGAAAGCAGCTTAGCCCTCTCTGCTCTTTCTCACACTCTCTCTCTCTCTCTCTCTCACACACACACACACACACACACACACACGCATGTGCACGCACACCCCACCTCCATGCAGGTGTGACTAACCAGGTCTCCACCTTCACCCCGGGCAGGTTCATCAATGCCCGGAGGCGCATCCTGCAGCCCATGCTTGATGCCAGCAACCCAGACCCTGCCCCTAAAGCCAAGAAGATCAAGTCCCAGCACCGGCCCACCCAAAGATTCTGGCCCAACTCTATCGCCGCGGGGGTGCTGCAGCAGCAGGGCGGCGCCCCAGGGACAAACCCCGACGGTAAGGACTGGGGCTGGGCTGGCGGGCGGGACAGCTATGCAAAGATCCACGCGCTGAACATCTGCTCTTCACAGTCAGCCCGCCCTGACCCCTACCGAAGTGTGTGGACAAACCGGAAAGGAGGAGGATTTTGCATTATTTTAACAGGCCAAGACCAATCTCAAGAGGCCAGGGGGCCAGTGGTCATCGGAGCCCATGACTGCTCCACGGAGCCCCCTCCTCACTCCCACACCCGCCAACGTTGCTTAGAGCCAGTGCCGTCTGTAAATACGGGAGAGGCAGCCGCTCATGCACGGAGGCGAGAGGGGCTTTGTTTCCCAGCTCCTCCATCACACTCCACAGACACTGTTTTAACTGCCGGTTGCCTGGTGCATAATGAATAATTCAATGAGCCAGACATTTATAGCTCAGCACAGGCTAGCTAGCTCCGTGGGGGAGGAGCGGAGGTGTGCATGTGTGCATCCCTTCCTGCGTGTGTACTTCCCTACCTGCGTGTGCGCATGCACTTACGTGGCCACATGGCGGTTCCTGAACTGTCTCATGAGGGATGGCGGGAAAAGCAGATTGTGAGCTGGGTCAACCACAGGGAGAATTCCAGCTCTCTCGTGCCTGACCGTGTCACCTCCAGCTAATGCCTTCACTGTTTGAGACTCAGCTTCCTCCTCTTTAGAAGGGATAATACCTGCCCTGCAGAAGTGTTAGCAAGTCACAAGTATTTCACATGTTTCCATAGAAGAGGCTCAGGAAAGGTAGCTCAGGGTGCTGCTGCTTGGGAGGGGCAGGTGGGGGCTGTCGCAGGGGCTTCATGCCAGCAATTGCCAGCTCACCACCCCTGAGCCGGCCCACTGAACCCTCCGACACGGAGGTCCCTGGCCTGACCCTCCCCTCCTCTCTCGCAGGCTCCATCAGCTTGGACAACCTGCAGTCCCTGTCCTCAGACAATGCTACCATGGCCATGCAGCAGGCCATGATGGCCGCACACGATGACTCATTGGATGGGACGGAAGAAGAGGAGGAGGATGAGATGGAAGAGGAAGAGGAAGAGGAACTGGAGGAGGAGGCTGACGAGCTTCAAACGACGAATGTCAGTGACCTGGGCTTGGAACACAGTGACTCCCTGGAGTAGTTGGCAGCCCAGATGGCACTGATCACCAAGCAGGAGAGGAGTGTCGTCAGGGGGTTTCAGGGTGGGGGGGAAGGGGACATGGGCAGGCAGCACCGAGGAAGTTGGGCCCTCGCTTCCCAGAATCAGTAGCTTGACAAAATGCAGAGGAGACACCTGCTCCTTCCCAACCACCGAGCTTCTATGACACCCAGCCCTGCTTCCCTGGAACTGCGGAGGACTCTGGTGGGGCCGGCCCAGCAGCCCTACGGAAAGGCAGGAGTGAGATCTGGATCCATCGAACCCCCGAGGACCGATGGCACCCGACGGGAGGACTTGACGGTTTACAGCCCTGCCCTGAGGCAGAGCAGTGCTGTTCGCAGAGAGAGGCTCTGCCGGGACAGAGTAGGAGGAAAGGCAAATACGCTGGGGCTCCGGTCCCACCCCCTGCGAGACATTCAAGGGCAGGAGGGAGCAACAGACGCCCAGTGGCTGGAGGAGGGGGAGGGGCTGAGGCATCACATCTTGCAGATCAGAGTGCGACCTGGATTCCCAGGGCTCCAGCCAGTTCTTCCCAGGCCCCATCTCTGGGCTCAGGCAACATGGACTTAGGAGAGGGAAAGAGCCACCAGAGCCCCTCTCTCTCTCTCCCTCTCTCCCTTTCTCCCCCACTCCCTCCCTCCCTCTCTCTCCTTCCCTCCCTCTCTCCCTGTGAAAAGAGTGGTAAGCTGGGCTCAAACTGCAGGAGATGTAGAGGGGTCCCTTCACCTGGGTCTTCAGGACCCAAGGAGGTGGCAGAAGCTGAGCTAGGAGGCGCATCAAGGTGACTTTGGGAGTGACGGCTGTTCCTAGGTGTTCACAGAACTCGGCTCCTGTGACGACAGGACAATGGTGTCTCATCCCAGATGTGCCAGCTCAGACGGAGCTCCGCAGCCGCTCCACCCCCCACAGACCATCAGAGAGGGTGGAACCAGGTTAGCTGGGACCTCTCCACCCTCCAGGCCCCACGCTGACGCTCTGCTCCAGGCCGGCTTCATCAGCCTCCTTCCTCTCCTTCCTTTTATCCTTCAGAGGAACAGTGGAGAGCAGCATTCAGCCCAGCGAGAAGCCAGGGGTCGGAGAAGGTGCTACATCCCTCCTCCAGTCAATTTCCAAAGTGTGGGGGAGGGCACCCAAGAGCCAAGTGGTGCCCCCCCACCCGCCTCACTAGCCTGCACACCACCTGACACACAGCACTGGGGGAACTGGGGCTCCCGCAGGAGGAGGCTCTCCATCTGCCCTGACACACCCTCCCACCCCAACTTCCAGTCCCCATGATTGGCACCCCTCCTCCCACTCCCACCCCAATGGCTGTGAAGACAGGACCGACCACACGTGTGTTTCCCATTCGATTTAATTTAGTGGACTTGCAGCTTCATTTGTCACTTGTGCATTGGCCGTCTCCCTCAGTGGCAGGACGTGAGTGGCCACCTGGCTCAACTCGAGGGGACCCTCAGGACCCTCTGGGGACTTCCCCTCCCCCACCTCATTGGGGTGGAGCAAAAGGATGGTCGCTTTCCTGAGGTCTCCCTAAAATGAATGTATTTCTCCCCCAAAAGAGCAGATATTTAATGTTTTACTGGGGATTTTTGAGAAACAAATAACCTTATTTATAATCTTGGTGATTCGATCATTTTTTACTCCCTTTTGATGCCACAGGTAGAAGAAAGTCTAGCTTTTTTGGCAATGTGCAGTGGGATAAAATACATTTCTTTTTCTGGTTCGTTTATCTTGTTAACACATAAACACACAAACTCACACACATGCACACACACCCACTTACCACTTTGGACAGGCACCCAGCCCAGCACAGGCACACTGCACACACGTGCCCACACACCCTCCTCCCAGCCCCTCCACCTGCCTAATGTTATGCAACCTCCTTCTGATGTATCCACCAAACCAGTACTGAATGTGGCTGAGAAGTTTCCAGTAAATCTTATTACCTACCGAGTTCTGCGTGTTCTCTTTTTCTGTGGTCAGTGGGACTGGCCCAGAGCGAACGGGAGGCCTCGGCACACCCTTCGTTGAACCGACTGCCTCCGTGGAAGGTGACAGGCAGAGGGCTCTCTGGTGACCTCGGTTTCCGTCCTGGGGAGGGGACAGCCAAGTTTGGGCACCCACATGTGTCCAAGACAGAGCGATGAGGGCGAGCAGACAGGAGAAAGCTCTGCATGGCACTCCTGACAGTTTCCCACAGAGTGGAGAGCGTGGCTGTCTCTTCCACCAAATTCCACCTCCTTCGAAAGGCCTTTGCTTCTCCCACCTCCATCCTGGGCTCGGAGGGTTCTCATCATTGAAGCTGGTGCCACCACGGCCTCCCCAGCCCTCACATGCCCACCTTGCCCTATCCCAGAGAAGTCTTGACTGCCACATTCACCTTTATATTGATTGATTTCAGAGAGGAAGGGAGAGGAGAGAGACATAGAAACATCAATGATGAGAATCATTGATTGGCGGCCTCCTGCACGCCCCGCACTGGGGATCCAGCCTGCAACCGGGGCATGTGCCCTGACCAGGAATGGAACTGTGACCTCCTGGTTCATAGGTCGATACTCTTAACACAGCCACACCGGCTGGGCTTGACTGCCACATTCAATCCCAAATCAGTGTCTACAGGGGAGCCTGCCCTGGAACCCCAGGGTTCAGCTCTATCCTCCCTGGGGCAAGAAGAAATGTAGGGGCAGCTCATCTCTCATCTCACAAGTGAGAGGCAGGCTTTCTGTGACCTTCAGCCTAGAGGTGTCCTTGTCGGGCTGGTGCCGAGAAGTCTGGGGCATCGGCTTAGAAGCAGGAGGAGGAATTCCTTATTCATTTTCCCAAGGGCTGCACAGTGTGCATTACCCGTGAGCATCCTAGAGCCAGGCTGGAAATGGCGACGGGTCACTGTTCTCACTGCGCCCAGCCCCACCCACCGCCACCCAGCACACCTGGAGAGCTCGGCAAACGGCAGAGACCTGCCTCCAGGCGGTGCAGGAAGACTTAAAAGAGATGGTACCTTAGAACCTCACTTCCCAGAGCCAGGAAGATGGCGACCTTCAAAGACGTGCTTTCCAGAGCACACACTGCTCAAAAGGCAAGCTCTCAAAAAAAACTCCTTGGCCAAATTAGACTAGGATGGAGTGATACTCTTTTTTGCTAGTGGAGTTGCAAAAGGCACATTACCATAGTAAAGGCTCTGAAAAGTCCTGCAGGAAAGAAACCTGTTTAACCGGTTCCCCCAATTTATTTGCCTGTTTTCCCAAGTAATATCCATTCACTTATATGAGCGTTCCATAAAACACTATTCTAAGGAAGTACAGCACAGCCTTCCCCAGCCTCTCCCACCCCTTCCGGAGATTTTCTCCCCAGATCCTGCTGCCAGCTGACAAAGGAGCTCCCTAAGTTATTCCAGGTGTGGGTGGTTATGTTCTGAAGAAGCAGCCACCTCTCTGCGTGACCCAAACCCCATCAACCCAAGGAGATGTGCCACAATCCTTGTGGAAGTAAGAGAGACGGGACCATGTGCATGGGGAGAAGTGGGAGGAAGATTTCCCTACCCCCCTGCCCCTCCCAGCTCTGACATCAGGGCCCTGGGACCTCACTTCCGGCCCGACACCCATCCCAGACCTTTCCGGTTTGGGATTCCCACTCACGGGAGTTGATGGCCAGAGCTGTGCTTCCTTGACCAAGGGACCCCTCTACTGCCTTGAATATGGCAGGATGAGGGCCATGATGCTGTCATTCAACCTGCGTTCACTGAGCACTGACTCTGTCCCGGGCAGCTGCAGATACCAAGGGTACAGTTGTGATCAGCAAGGACAAGGACTTCACATTCGAGTAGACAGTGTGTTCAGGAGGCCCCCGTCACGGTGACAATATGACCTGATTCTGGAAGTGGCCTCGAACTTGATTATCCTGAGTTGCAAAGCAGGAGGCTCTCGGGGCAAATGTGGAGTTCGGGTCAAACTCAGCTCGCCGACATGTTTTGTTTGGACCATACATGGGTTTTTAATTGTTTGTGCCGACGTGTGAAAGTTAAAAGATTGCACATAAAAATGCAGACTCCTGGCCATGAGGCAGCTCGGGACTAGAGTCCCACAGGGTTGCAGTTGGGTGTGCTTGGATCACGGCTGCCCCTTATGACGTGGTCTCGGTACCGTGACAGTGGCCCTGAGTGGTCTCAGGCTGAGGGTCAGGCTGTCCCTAAGTGCTTGGCTCCTTGGTTGGTTATGCTTCTCTCCTCTCCCTCCCTTTTTGTGCATGTGTTTCTCTCCGATGTTAGAGTGGTTGTTTTTAAGAAGGGAAATATTTATGTCTGCTCAGTGCTCCATCAAGAGTAAGAAAATAGCCAAAACCGGTTTGGCTCAGTGGATAGAGCGTCAGCCTGCGGACTGAAAAGTCCCGGGTTCGATTCCGGTCAAGGGCATGTAACTTGGTTGCGGGCACATCCCCAGTAGGAGGTGTGCAAGAGGCAGCTGATCAATGTTTCTCTCTCATCGATGTTTCTGACTGTCTATCCCTTTCCCTTCCTCTCTGTAAAAAATCAATAAAATATATTTAAAAAAAAAAAAAAAGAGTAAGAAAATAACCCGGCTGGTGTGGATCAGTGGTTGAGCATCGACCTATGAACCAGGAGGTCACAGTTCAATTCCGGTCAAGGGCACATGCCCAGGGTTGTGGGCTCAATCCCCAATAGGGAGTGTGCAGGAGGCAGCCAATCATCAATGATTCTCTCTCCCCCTCTCCCTTCATCTCTGAAATCAATAAAAAAAATTTTTTTTTTTTTTTTAAAGAGTGAAATAAAACAAATAGTGCAGGAGGGTTCTGCCTTGGAAAAAAAATGGAGATGACGTATTTGTTTGTGGAAGTGAAGACACTCCTACCATCAGATGCGAAGTCTACCTGTGTCTTCCATTCAGACATCTTCACTCCTCTGCCACCTGCCTACCTGCCCTCGGGGGCATCCTGAGCCCGGGGCCTAAAGCAACCAGGGCTGCTTGTTACACATGCAGATTAGGCCCCACAGCCATCTTTTCCTGGGTTCGAGGCAAGATGCCTGAAAACTCTGAAAAACACTGTTCTCAGAAACTAGGTGTCTGTTGCCTTTAGAAGTGCCTTGATTTAACTTCCTCTTGCTTTACCAACTACAGCCCGCTGCGCCAGGTACTCGGTAAACATTCACAGGCACCTACTCAGCGCCAGGCATCGGCTGGGGCTAACTCAACTTTGCAGAGCATCACGGGCCCAGGGGTCCCCGAGGACGGGCAGAAACCAAGCCGATCGCATCCTACTCTGTGCATTTCCACTTCGGCATCTTATTTCCACCCCAGAGACGAGGCCGATTTTATTATCCCACGTTCAAGCGTAGGTATCTTATACTTTTATATGTCTCAGCCTCTCTCTGGGCCAAACTCATTTAGCCCCTTTGCAAATTAAATGCATCTCATTAAACCAGACCCATTTAGGACAATGCCCTTCAGGTGTGCGCATCTTAGCACATCTTTCATTTAAGACAAGCGCTTGATTTATTTTTTATCTCATTACACTCTTTAAAATTATATGCATCTCATTACACTCAGTGCACTGAGACGACTTATTTCAGGTGTAGACATTACACCCGGTATTATCAGGCAAGGATATTTTTTTCCATTTCATTACAAGCCTTGCAATTTATGTACATCTCATTACAATCAGCCATTTAAGACAATTCCCTCCAGTTGTGTAGATGTCATTATACCTTTTCATTTCAGATTTTTTTCATCTTATTACACCCAAGCATTAGTCAGAGAACTCACTTCAGGTGTGTATACTAGTAGCTCACGTCCACCTGTTATTTTGTGGATTTGGGGGGGGGGAAGGGGGGTTCCCCCATACTACAGCAAAAATGTTATTATACCCAACTCATTGAAGGCCTGCTCCGTCCAGCCACGGCCTCCCAGGCTCCTCTGCGGGAAAAGGAAGAACACTGGGCTCCCCTGGATTTGGCCAAGGTTCTGCCAGTGACTCCCCCTTACACCAGGGGCGTCTACATTAGCTGCCTCGCCTGCACACGGAGGCTTAGCAGACAGGGCCGCTGAGCTCCCCTTCACTTGAAATTCTGTGAAACTCAAGACCCGTGGACAACAGTGCAGTGGCTTCCCCAGCTTCCCCTGGGGGAGGGGCTGGGGGAGGGGAGGCTGTTCCTCTTCCTGGACAGGCCCCCCCACCTCCACCCCCACCCCACCTGCTGGAGAAGCTGAGGTTGGTGCCACTGCCCAGGCTTCCACTGGCTGGACTGCCAATATTTATATATATTTTTATTATTATTATTGATTTCAGAGAGGAAGGGAGAAGAAGAGAGAGAAACATCAACGATGGGAGAAAATCATTGATCAGCTGCCTCCTGCACGCCCCCTACTGGGGATCGAGTCTGCAACCCGGGCATGTGCCCTGACCAGGAATCCAACCGTGACCTCGTGGTTCATAGCTCGATGCTCAACCACTGAGCCACACAGGCAGAGCTGCCCACACTTCTTGCTGCCCTTTGACCTGCTCTCTCCCCCCAGCACCTCCAGGCCCAGAGGCATCTTTGTCTCCCCCCACCCTCCTACCCCAGAGTCCTCAGCTGGGGTGCACCTCAGAGTTGCTACACCGGCTTCTGGAGTTGCAGGAGCCCAAATTTCACTTCCAATACTAAATCAGAATCTCCAAGAGGGGGGTGGGGCCAAGCAAGGTGCAGTTTTAACCCCTTCCCCCCCACCCCCCCCCACTTCCCCCCACCACCCCCCGCGAGATTCTGATGGCTGTGTCAGCCACGCCTGGTGTCAGGAAAGAATCGATCGACCATCGCTCGCTCACACCCGCTGCTCGGAGGGCCGCCCCTCCCCTTACTGCCCACCAGATCGGAGCCCAGAGTGAAACTGGCCCCTGAAGAGGGCACTGCGGGTCGGTGAACCCAGCCTGCCCACCCCGCCCGGTAGGAACCGCATCGGCATCATAAACCATCACCTCCTTTTCCTGTCCAGCGCCTCTCCGGCAGAGACCAAACTGCTACCCAGAGCCCGGGGCCTCCGGCCTCCACGGGCGGCCTGAGCTCCGCCTTCTGGAGCCGCGGGGATGCAGGAGACCCCCCCCCCCCGCGCCGCCCCGTCCCCGACAGCATACGGTGGTCTCCCCTGCTCACTGGCGGGGCAGCAGCCAGACCTGTGACCTTCCTCCAGCCTCCGAGTCAGAGCACGAGGCTGGGCAGCGGCGAGCGGTCCGTGTGCTCCCTCTGGCTCCACCGCTCCCCTTGCCAATGGAAATGGAGCCTTTTCTCCGAGCGCAAAATCGATGTGGATTTCACTTCACTCGCCACCACTTCCCTGAATGACCTGAATGACGCCTCTCCTGCCTCTCGGCTCTGTCTCCCAGGCAGCGGGGGCCAGGTCTCGGGACCACCACTGAGCCGGGTTTTGTGAGGATAGAGTCGGAATTAGGCTGGTGTAAGGGGAACGGGCCAAACTCTGTCATTTTCATTCATTTTTGTTGTTTTCAAGTTCTGTGTCCACTGAATTGGAAAGATGATTGGATCCCCAAGGCTCAAGAGGCCAAAGGGCCAGGCTTTCTCTCTGTTTTTCCAAGTTTAGTCGTAAAAATAAAAGTCACCAATGATTGAGCACTTAGCATATATGCCAACTACTGGAGATGACTCAAAATAACCCTGGAAGACGTGCTGGTATCATGAGTAATATTAATATCCCCATTTCCAAAATGAGGAAGCTAGGGCTCAGAGATATTCAATAATTTTCTCAAAAATTATTTAGCTAAAAACAAACAAACAAACAAAAATTTACTTAGCTCCTATGCAGTAGAGCTGGGATTTCAACCCAAAGCCTGACACAGGCCCCTCCTGTGAGGTGATCTGCCTCCCGGCGCCTCGGCTTCCCCAGGGCCGGCCCGCAGGCTCGGCAGCAGCCCCTCTTCCCCGAAACCCTCAGAGGCATCGGCCCCTCGGTACTGGCCCACACACGGCTGCTTCTCGCACCTGAGGTCTCGGGTGAATCAGCACTCAGAGATGTGGGTCCCAACCTCAGCCCCTCAGCCTGCTTCTCCCACACCCACCCAGCGCCCAGTGTCTCCTCGCTTGGGCCATTTACATCTTGGGGTGGGGGCGGGGAGTGGGGACCTAGCTCCTCTGAGCTTAAGGCCTGGCTGGTTTGGCTCAGTGGATAGAGCGTCAGCCTGCAGACTGAAAGGTCCCAGGTTTGATTCCGGTTAAGGGCACATGCCTGGGTTGTGGGCTCAATCCCCAGTAGGGGGCGTGCCGGAGGCAGCCAATCAGTGATTCTCATCATTGATGTTTCTCTCTCTCTCCCTCTCCCTTCCTCTCTGAAACCAATAAAAATATATTTAGAAGAAGAAGCAGCAGCTCTGCAAACTGTCCAGGAGCCGTGCCCTAGACTGGGAGCGGCTTCTGCTGACCATTACAGACCGGGAAGAGGAGGTGGCAGCAGCAGGCCCACTGCGCTGCTGCTAATGGTCACGTATTAGAGACTGAGGTCAGTGATGACAGCTGACATCCAGCCTTCCTCACCCGGCCTGTCAGAGGGCAAGGCCAGGTTCTTGGTGCTTTTCTGGCTTGACTGCAGAGAGTAAGGGTGGAAGGTGGAGGAAGAACAAAGAGAAGGGAGCTCATCTCTGGGGGCAGGGGGAAGAGAGGGGGAGGGAAGGGGGGAAGAGGGAGAGAGAGAGAATGAGCGCCCAGACAAGGTGGGAGGGGGTCCGCTGAGGGCAGGGGGCAGCCAGGCAGTCAGACCGGATACCACTCTAGTAAGGGGGGAGCAGAGTGAGGCTGTTCAAGGAGGAAGAGAGATCAAGTGGAAATACAATGGCCGGAATACAGACCCCCGGCTCTTGCACGAACGTGCTGCTCCGGTTCTGTGGTTTACGGTCCTCTTCTCTGGCAGGTTGAGAGGGAGAAGAGAATGAGGAGGGGAACACAGGATAGAGGAGAGAGAAGGAGGGAGGGAGGGAGGGAGGGAGGGAGGGAGGGAGGGAGGGAGGGAGGGAGGGAGGGAGGGATAGGAACTGGATGTGCCTATGTCTCTGGGGTTTTTCAGACAAAGCTATTATCAAAATGCCAACCAGCTCCTGCCTGGCTCATTTGCATATTCCATGCTGTGCTCTTTGAAGCAGGATGAATATGCATGAGGGCTTGGGCAGGGTGTGGAGCTGCTGAGCTGTGGGCTGAGGTGGCTCCTTGTTCTCTTAAAGAAAGGCACTAACGGGAAGGCGAGCACTGTCAGGTCTGCAGTGGCCCCTGCCTCCCTCTCCAGTGACGGGAGGAGGAGGGCAAAGCTCAGGCCCACACAGAACTCCCAGCGCCGATTCTCTCCTCCTCCCGAGGAAATAAACAATCAGGCGCCATCAAGACCACGAGAGTCTCTCCTCCAAGAGCAGCGTTAATTTCTCTCCTCCCTGCGAATACTAATCAGGGAGGCTGCGGGGCCAGCAGAGTCACCGGGCCTGCATCCCGGGAAACCAGGCAGCCTCTGCCATTTCCTGCCTCTGCTGCAAGGGAAGCTGGGCACCTGGGCGCCCCCTGCTGCCACTTTGCTGCGATGCCACGTGCCCTCAGTGGCGAGGTCCCTAGGACACAGCAGGTGCTCAAAAATGGCCACGGGAGGCACTCGCTGATGCCCATTGGGATTGGTGCACACTCACCCTAAGTGACCTGCAGGATGACGCCTTCCCCTGACCGGCCTGAAGACAGGCATCCAATTTATCCCCAAACTCCAGGGCCACACACCCTTCCCTTGGGTTTTCTTTCTGAGATACCACATCTGCCTCCCATCCTGAAACTGAAAAACAAAGACGGAATGTGGGGATAAGCCATTTGGGAAATGGCTTGGCCTCCCCGGCCTGGCTCTCGGCTCTACACAAGTGAAGGCTCCGCGGTGAAGATGCCACGACCGGGACTAGGCTGGGCTAGCAACGCCTACATCCGGGCCTTTGGTTGATGGGTACACACCCCAGTTAAATAGCCCACTAGCCAGACCCCCCTCCTGGCTCCCAGGAGGGCCCCCCGAGACCTTGCCCTCTGACATTGGACCTGAGTTGTGCAACCAAGACTGCCTGGGCCTGGAGCATCGGCCCGCCCGTGGGATGCTCCACGTGGGGAGCTGGGGGAGAGAGTGCGTGCACCTGCTCCTCACGCTGCCCGTGCTTTCCTCAGGTGTGGCCCCTACGAGTCGGGGCTCCGGCAACACCGGAAACCTAGAGCGAAGCTTCTCCGAAACGTAATGCAGATACCAGCTGCCCACTGGCAGGGAAAGGCGAGTCAAAACGCCAGGGAGACGGCACCTCACACCTGTCAGGGTGGCCATTATCGGCAAACAAGCGGTGACGAGTGTCGGAGAGGTTGTGGGGAAAAGGACCCCTCATTCCCTGCTGGTGGGGAGGTACACTGTACAACCACGATGGAAAGCAGTCTGGCGACTCCTCAGAAAATTAAGCATAGAGCTACCATACGACCCAGCACTCCCTCTCCTGGGTACATACCCGAAGCACTTGAGTCATATATCGGCAAAGATACATGCACCCCTGTGTTCACTGCAGCATTATTCACGGTGGCCAAGACATGGAGACCACCAGAGTGTCCTGCGATCCAGGACTGGGGAAGGAAGATGTGGTCCATACACACAGTGGAAGACTACTCAGCCACAAGAAAGCATGAAATAGCGCCATTTGCCACAACGTGGAAGGACCTGGAGAACATTATGCTTGTGAAATGAGTCAGCCAGAAAAAGCTAAGAGCCACGTGATTTCACTCATGTGTGGGATATGAAACGGACACTCGTGAACACAAACAGCAGTGGGTGGTTGTCGGGGGGAAGGGGGGTGGGGAGAAGGGGGTCCTAATATAAGGAGTTTAGACTTTGGGTGGAGGGCGCACGGTGCAACGTACAGATCTTGTAACATAGAAACCCACCCCTGAAACCTGTATGTTCATGTTGGCCAATGTCACCCCAATGCATTTAATAAATTATAAAAGTCGAAAACAACAATGGTCTGCAGGTTTTGTTACAATGCAGCTTCTGACTCAGCAAGTGTGGGCGGCCCCAGGTTTTGCGTTTCTAACAAGTTCCAGGTGCTGTCAGTGCTACCGGTCTGGGCACCACACCCTGATTAGCAAGGACAGGGAAGGGCAATGCAAAGCATGAGACATTGATCGAATATCCCCTCCCAATGCCTGCATGGAGGAAAGGAAGACCAGGGGAGCTGCTGCCCCCCTCCCCTCCCCTCCCCTCCCCTCCCCTCCTAGACACACCTCCTCCAGCCGAGTGCCTCCCTGACGGGAGATTGCTCTGCCGCCAGCAGCCTTGATGAGCTGCCTCCGCTGCTTCAGGCACCTGCTGGCAGGGTAAACTGGGGAGGGAGCGGCTGACCCAGATCTGACAGATCCAAAGCAGGCAGGGAAACTCTGGGAAAGTGAGCGCCCCCTCCCCTTTGCTGCGCCTGGTAGAAACCCCACCGCTGCGGGGTTAAGTCGCGCATGACCTCACACCCGTGACCCCACATCCTTAGCCACAGTGCCAAGGAATGCAGAACGGAAGCCGCCCTTTTGGCAAAGCCTGGTACTTACATCCACCTGCCGACTCCCCAGGCTCTGCAAGGCACCTGTCTGCTGCTGCAGCAGCCGGGGCTCCATCTACACACGGTCTGTTCCGTGTAGACGCCTGAGTCAGCGCTGCAGGCGCGGGGGGGCAGCTCCCCTGGGGGGTGAGTCCCCCTTACCCCCGGAGGGGAGACCGCTGCTGCTCCTAGGGAAGGGGAGGCACCAAGTCTGGCTGCTATTGTCACCTACTTGGACCCCTGGCCTCCTGAAGAAGTTCCAGGGTGACAAAGTACAGCTTTCCACGTGGCACCTTTAATTCCACAAACACCGAACTCCTCAGAGTGGGTGGGAGTCTACTTGGACGAGACCGAGGGCCAGTCTGACTCCTCTTGCAAAATACTCTGCGTCTCAGCCTCCTCTCCCCCGAGAGCGGGGCAGCGCTGCCCCATCACCACACGGGGGCGCTGTGATGTGCGGTGCTGGGGAGAGAGCGCCGCGGCCAGCGGCAGGCGCTTAGCCAGGGCTTGATAAAGTTTCTGTTTTTAAGACGGGGCTGTGGAAATTGGCAGGTTAATATCATTCCAGCCAGAAGATGGAAGGCAAGAGAGTTCTGGTGGTAACATCAAGCCACGAATCAGCATTCACCTACCGGTCAAGCAAGGCTGGCGGTTGCTGCCCCGGAGGATGGAGCCAGCCCGTAGCGGGCATAGCTGCTGGGCTTCTCGGTTTGCAGGAAGGACAGGGCAGGGCAGAGCATGCACGGTCCTAGGATGTGCTTCCCAGGGGTCGTTGGGGACAGTCAGGAAAGCAGCCGAAATCCTCCTCAAACGGCTCAGCAGAGCTGCCTCCCTCGGACCCGAGCCTCCACGTCCCTGGGCAGGAGCTGCCGACTTCCTCCCGGAGCCAATCTGGCCGTCCCCGCGGAGGTGCCCAGTGCCTTACTGCGCCCTGAGCCCCCTTTCCATCTGCTAACTTCCCAGCCTCCCCCTCCTCGACAGCCTCTCACCGGAAGTGCCCACCACACGCCCTGCAGCGCCCTCTACAGTTGCCACGGCGCAAGGTCTGACGGCCAGTGGACCGCTCCTCCTTGGTCTGTACCAGGTGCAGCCCATCCCGACCTCAACAGCACACGCTCCCGGGCCCTGAACGCCCCGCGCCGGCCCACGCAGGCCACGATCCAGCACGTGGAGGCGGCTGCTCATCCTTTCTCCGGAGGGTTTGCAACGGGGCCGCCGGACATCACACTCCAGAGCACATGGAGAATATTAATTAAATGAAGGTTTATTTCAAAATTAGTGTTAAAGTGTAAGCTGTGTTCGAGGGCCGGAGGCGGACTACATAATGAGTGGTGAGAGCGGCTGCCTCCCTCCGACACAGCGGCGAGCAGGCAGCGCCCCGGCCCCGCCCCGCCCCTGTCATGCATCCAATGGTTACTAGGACTAGAAGCCGACCGCTTGCTCATGTTTCATCCAGGTTAAGCTCTACACGTTTAAATACACGGCGGAGGTCACGTGGTGTCATGCGGTCCCTGGGATGGAATGACTCTTACTCCGTGACTTCCGGGGCTAGGCTGCTCCCAAGGGCAAGGTTAGGTAGGACAGAGCACTGGAAAGAGAGAGGAGAGGGCAGAGGTCAAAGCACAGTGCGGGGGGGGGGGGGGGGGGGGGGGCAGGACCAGCTAGCCCCCGGGGCCCTGGCCCACAGCGGGCAGGCCAGCTCCCCACCAGCATCCCGAGCGGAGAACTGCCCCTCAGAACCAGGAGTAATCGCGGTGGCCTGTCGCTCTTCCAGAAGGAAGAGCCCATGGGAGCTGGTGGTTTGGTGCAATGGGCGCCCACCTGCCTGGATTCAAATCCTGGGTCAGCTGTTTCCAGTTCTACCGCCTTAGGGAGCTCACCTCCCTACTCTTTCTTCATGTGGACAATAGACTGTGCCTTTGCCCGCCCCAAAGGGCTGCTCAGAGGCGAGTAGAAGGTGCTCAGTAAATGTTAATTCGTTTTATGAATTCACTGACATTTCAGTGGGTCACGTGGGGGGAAGTCTAGCCCTCAGGTTCCCAGACTTACAGACCCATTTCTATCAACCCCCTTTGAAAATGTCCTCTGAGAAATTTGCTGCTCTTTTAAAACCTTTAAGAGTCAGAAGTGCTTCCCAACGTTTAGCTTCAATTCCTCCTGCAGAAACGTAAGGCAATCTCTCCGGTCCTGACGGACACAAGACGCTTCAGAGGTTCCTGAGCTGCACAAGCCTCTGGAGACCTGACCGAGGGGTGTGCGTGGAGGGCTAACCCCACGAAGCAAAGGCCCTTGGCCATGGATGACCGTCAATGGGCTGAAGGCTGTGTCCCCAAGATTCGTGCGGAGGTCCTAACCCCCGGACAGCTGTTCTGGGCGATGGAAACTATTAATCGTAGCCTCAGGCTCTGTTTTTCCCAAGAAAGAGCCCAGCTACACAGAAGGGGCACAGTCAGCCTTTTGTTGGTGTGACTCAGAGAGCTGGCACCTCCTTCTCAGGCCTCCAAGCAACATCCCCAGGCAACACCCCACGATGGGGAGGCCTCCCAGTTGTCCACTCGCTGCCCCGGCCCTGCCCAGCTGGAAGGCTGCGCAGGGACCCCACACTTTCCGGGGGAGTCGGGGGAGGGGCCCGGGAGGATCTCTGCTCCTGAGAGCTGGGCTGCTCTTACCGTTTTTTTAAATTGATTTCAGAGAAGAAGGGAGAAGAGACAGACAGAAATGTCAATGATGAGAGAGAGTCATTGATCGGCTGCCTCCTGTATGCCTCCTATTGGGGATCAAGTCTGAAACCCGGGCATGTGCCCTGACCTGGTTCATAGGTCAACGCTCAACCACCGAGCCACACCGGCTGGGCCTCTTACCTTTTAAAATGTAGTCCGTTAGCAAAGTGGGCACCTTCTCATTATCCTCCTTCATGGCAAAGAGAACTGGGGACGGAGAGAGACAGGTGAGCTACGGCACCTTCAAGGCATAAAGCTTGCTCGCTTCTAGAGCTGAACGACCCACCCACCAACAGAGAGTGAGAAAGGATTCAGGGGAACCAGACCTTCGTGGAGTATTGAGCAAAAGTCTAGAAGCTTCTGTCCAGAGTCAGCATTCCGCATGGTGGTGGTGCAGAGCTACCAAGAGGCAGAGGTCTATCGTGGCTTTATTTCCTTTACCTCTTACTTTTTTTTTTTTTTTTTTTTTTTTTTGCTCGTCTCTAACTTCCACATCATCTCCTAAGTATATGGCTTTAATAATCATACAAAAAAATAAGTAAATAAATTTTTAAAAAGAATCCGTTTTCTGGTGCAGTCAACCTACATGTTAGAATAACAGTTGTCACATCGCTGAATTACCAATAATACTGCCTCTAAAGACATTCTATTTATATATTATTAGAAAGTTCCCGCACCTCCAATTTATTAATAGCAAATAAATTCCATCTCACAAACCTCTATTTTCTGTTATGCCCAGCACGGCACTAGAATTTGTGGAAATTGCAAGAGACGTCTGGATCCTCAAGGACCTGTTTTAAGACTTCTTGTTGAAACAGGACATGACTCCACTTGAAGCAAATGGGGATGTTATTCAAGTCTAAAGGCTTTCTTATCAAAGTTTTTGAAGTAGCTTTTTCTGTTATTAAACTAGGTAGCATTGTGGCGGGCAGTTAGACATGAGCAGAGCAAGGCCCACGGGCCAGGTACAGAGGTCACCAGGGCGGAAAGCCCCGGGTGCCTAGCAACGGGCAAAACTGGGAAAGCAACATCCTCACCTCAGGGTGACCTTCCCTCCCCTAGCCTATCGCTGGTCATGTGGCTGGGGCTCCGCCTTGATTTTCCTCCCCTGGCGTGTTGCTAGTCCTGTGGGTTAGACCCCTTAGAGGGGGGACACAGTAAGCCACCAGGACACGGAGGTTCCGACCATCAGGTGCATCTGGGCCTCAGCGGTGTTTCAGCTCCTAAGGACCAGATGCACCCACCAGTCAGTGAAAGGACACACCTGGAACGCCGATGACTTTTCTTTTGGGACCGCCCCTGAAATCCCTGCCCCTAAAAGCCCGTAGAGTGAGGGGCCAGCCTCTCTGCTCTGGGGGCACTGACCCACCGCCCCCACCCCCGCCTCTGCCCCCAGGTGCCTCACCTTTACCCCCCCTCCCTCCTGCCTCTCACGTGGTCCCTGAGCCCATTCCTTCCACAGCTCACTTCCACCTCTGTAACGTTCTAAATACACTTTCTCTTCCAGTTTGGGTCTTGGGTCTGAATTCTTTCCTAGGCAGAGGCTGCTGAACCCAGGTCCAGTCTGACCCACGGGCTAACAGCTGGTGCTGTTCTTGCTGCCAAAGCATCTTCTCGTGTTCGCAATCCATACGGCAGGAGTCAGCTTTGTAGAAGACCCTTCAGGAAAGTAGCTGGATCTTGTTTATGGTCCCAAGAAATGTCTACCAACAGATTCCTTCACCAACCGGTTCCTTAAATAAACTCTGTCCCATGTAGTCTTCATGAAAAAGGGGAGAGCTCTGTATGTACAAGACATCCTTAACAGTGAAGATAGAAGGCCACAGAACATTTTGTATTAACTTTTAAATGAATGTAATACTCGTAGAAATATCTGGAAGAATGTG
This sequence comes from Plecotus auritus, assembly GCF_963455305.1. NCBI lineage: Eukaryota > Metazoa > Chordata > Mammalia > Chiroptera > Vespertilionidae > Plecotus > Plecotus auritus. The sequence goes on from NC_137779.1 coordinate 16,711,267, forward strand.
CATGGAACTGCTCAAAGTGGTTACCTCTGGAGTGAGACCGTGGGGGACGTTCCTTTCTATGTTATACGTCCACAGGGCCTGGCTTTTTTCAGGGCGCATGCATTACTTTTTGCAAACGGAGAGGAGCATAAAGATCAGCCGGCACTGACCACAGGGCACCAGTCCATCTCCATGTCCTTGCTCTCCGTGGACTTCCTTGCCTCGTTTCAAGTCGGGGTCATGCAACCTGATTCCAGAAATCGGGGGTGGGTGCAGAACCGAGCTGACGGCGGCAGGAGTCAGCGGCCAGGTCAGGAAAGAGAGGCTGAACCCGAGACCCTGCCGGAGTTGGTTTCTTCAGTTTTGTTTCTTGTGTGTTTTTAGACATGTACTCATTGCCACGGAATAGGCTGGGGGTGCTCTGCAACGGAGCATGGGCAGGCTAGACCTAGCTGCACCAAGAAGGTAGCCATAAAAATACTAGTCCAGTAAGTGCACCCCGTCAATACGGGTCTAGGTTGGTTTGCAAAATCCAAAATTTATGAGGTGCCCAGTCCCCAGAGCTGGTCTTTGGCCCATTCGGGAGTAAGGTAAAGAGGAGACATTGTTCACAAATTCGTACAAAGATTTGGCAAAAAAAAAAAAAAAAGAGCTTTGGTAACCTACAGAATTGGCATTCAGAAAAGACGGCAGTTTTTTTCCTTTTCAAAAGAATAAAATACTGGAATGTATATCCACATGATAGAAGAGAGAACCATTTAAAAAATGTTAACCAAATGTTAACGGGTGTGATTAAAATCGTGCTACAAAATTTTATAGCCAGTATAATCCCAACCCCATGAAAAAGACATTAAATATTATGGCTGAAAACACCAACATGGTAACCACAGTCCAGGGAACAATGTAGTCTTTCTTGTCCTTTGTTCACGTTCCCGAAGTATCCTAAACGAGTGATCTGCTCTAGCGATAACCTTTTCAGTGAACTTAAAAAATGTAAACCAACCCACCGTTTCTTAATCAGAATAAAAGGATTTCGCGCTGCATTCCGCAATGGGTGTCTGTATGAATGAACGGCTCTTCCTTTTGTTGAGACCGTGATCGAGTTCTTTACACAGATCAGCCGTCATCATCTGTCCAATTTATTTTCCAAGTGCTTACTGCTTGTGAAAACACAAACTCCTATAAATGTCAGCTCATCTCTATCTGCTCCCTTTAAGAAAAATATCTTAGTGCATGTTTATGCAAATGAAGGCGTTCAATGTGAGTCAAGAGGAAGCCAATGCCTTTTGAATTCACGATTCCGGATTCCCAAGGACGCAGCCGCTCTTGATGTCGGCAAGATTTCTCTTTACCAGAACCTGCCTCGGTTTTCCAAACTGATAGACATGAGAACGGTCGGTCCCCTGTAGCACTGGGCCCAGCAGGCGTCCGCCTCCCTCAGCTGAACAGAGGAAGCGCCGCTCCCCATTCCCTGGGGTACCAGATCGCCCTGCGGCGGGCCCGGTCCCTCCAGGCAGCCTGCCGCGGGCTGGGCAGCCTGGCTAGTATGTCACTCAAGCAGCGCACGGTTGCCAGGGAGATGGACTCCCGATTCACTGAGCCTGTCACATCTCAGCCTGGGATCCTCTTCCTACGAGAATCCAGCTGATGGATGGCCAACACCAGGCGCCCCGGCCCCCGGGGTGTGTCGTGTTAGATGCACACAACGACATGTTGCCTCCGAAAGGCTCTTTATGACACACTTTCCTCCCAAAGCTCAGAGTATGTATTACTATTTTGACAGTAGAGCCAAAGTGGAGGGAAACCACACTCCTCTTTCCCATCAGCCTTACCCCACCCAAGGCTCGTGCTTCTCTTAAAAAGACAGCCAGTTCCAGGGACTGCGCTCCCTGACGGGGGTGGGAGGGGGCGGGAACACGTCTAGACCAGCCGCATCCTCCAGGTGCAGAGGAGAAAGCGGTGGGCAAGGCAGAGGATGCAAAACCTGAGGCCTGCTGGGTGACCGGAGAGTCCGGGCACAGCAATCCAACCCCCACCCCACCCCGCCCCAACCTCTTTCCCCGCTCATTTCTTCTCCTGGCAAACCCGGTCCCTTACAGACACGGGGGTGAGACAGGACCGCGCTGGGCATCACCACAGAGCACGGAGATCTCACCCCTGCTTCAGGGCCGGGGGGGGGCCGGAGATCTCACCCCTGCTTCGGGGCTGGGGGGGCCGGTGATCTCACCCCTGCTTCGGGGCCGGGGGGGCCGGAGATCTCACCCCTGCTTCGGGGCCGGGGGGGCTGGAGATCTCACCCCTGCTTCGGGGCTGGGGGGGCCGGAGATCTCACCCCTGCTTTGGGGCTGGGGGGGCCGGTGATCTCACCCCTGCTTCGGGGCCGGGGGGGCCGGAGATCTCACCCCTGCTTCGGGGCTGGGGGGGCCGGTGATCTCACCCCTGCTTCGGGGCCGGGGGGGCCGGAGATCTTACCCCTGCTTTGGGGCTGGGGGGGGCCGGTGATCTCACCCCTGCTTCGGGGCTGGGGGGGCCGGAGATCTCACCCCTGCTTCGGGGCTGGGGGGGCCGGTGATCTCACCCCTGCTTCGGGGCCGGGGGGGGCCGGAGATCTCACCCCTGCTTCGGGGCTGGGGGGGCCGGTGATCTCACCCCTGCTTCGGGGCTGGGGGGGGCCGGAGATCTCACCCCTGCTTTGGGGCTGGGGGGGCCGGTGATCTCACCCCTGCTTCGGGGCCGGGGGGGCCGGAGATCTCACCCCTGCTTCGGGGCTGGGGGGGCCGGTGATCTCACCCCTGCTTCGGGGCTAGGGGGGCCAGTGATCCCCCCCTGCTTCGGGGCTGGGGAAGGGGCGGAGATCTCACCCCTGCTTCGGGGCTGGGGGGGCCGGAGAACTCACCCCTGCTTCGGGGCTGGGAGGGCCGGAGATCTCACCCCTGCTTCGGGGCTAGGGGGGCCGGTAATCTCACCCCTGCTTCGGGGCCGGGGGGGCCGGAGATCTCACCCCTGCTTCGGGGCTAGGGGGGCCAGTGATCTCACCCCTGCTTCGGGGCCGGGGGGGCCGGAGATCTCACCCCTGCTTCGGGGCCGGGGGGGGGGCGGAGATCTCACCCCTGCTTCGGGGCTGAGGGGGCCGGTGATCTCACCCCTGCTTTGGGGCCGGGGGGGGGGGCCGGAGATCTCACCCCTGCTTCGGGGCTAGGGGGGGCCGGAGATCTCACCCCTGCTTCGGGGCTGAGGGGGCCGGTGATCTCACCCCTGCTTTGGGGCCCGGGGGGGGGGGGCCGGGGGGGCCGGGGGGGCTGTGACACAGAGCACAGTCCGGCGTCTAACAGCCTTCTGGGAAATCTGGGGCCTGAGGCACCAGGGCCTGGCTCCCAGGGAGGGATGCAGAAAAGCCAGCGCTGACCTCGCTGGGAAAGGGAGCTACTCACTGTTGGTCAGCATCTGCAGGTCTTCCACGGACGGCGGGGAGGCCTTCCTCTCGTAGGGGATGACTGTGTTCAGATACTAGGAGACAAACGCATGCACTTGAGCCACGGGCCTCTGGGGGGAGCTACGCGAGGCCACCTGGGGGGGATGGGCTTTCCTCTAAGAAACACGCCATCAAATGGCGCGTTCTCCACAGCACCCATGTGGTTCACACACCAATGTCTCAGGACCTTCTGTCTTTGGGGAGTGTCTCTTTAAAACTAAGACTTGACTGTATCCACCAGGAAAAATGTGCCTCCATTCCAACTTGGGCATTTTCCAGGGATGAGAAACTCTGGTTGTTTAAAAGTCCGGGTGAGATGTTTCTCATCGGGGCTGAGAGCGCAGAGAGGGTACTGTGTTTCCTTCCCCTTTGCAGTGCCATTTGAGAATGAATGGCTTCTCTTTTGTCCCAATGACAGGCGAGAGAACCTCAACCACACCCTGGTCTTGAATGTTGGATTTGCGCCCTCTGCTGGGTGTGAGGCGCTTCTACAACAAAATCATCTTGGGGATAATCCAGGGGGGTATCAGGCACTGGGCCAGGAGGTGAAGGGCCCCTTGGGGAGCTGGGGAGCCGGGCAGAGCGACTGAGACCTCCAGACCCGAAGTCAGAGGCTTCTGTGTGAGTCGTGGCTGTGTGGCTCTCCCGCACACCAGCCGCGTGGCGTGGGGGAAATCTTGCCTCATCCCTCTGGGCCTCAGTTCTCACCGCAGAGAAACGAGGGGACTGAGTTAGCAGTTCCCAAAATCTCTTCCCATAATGTGTCCTAGAATTCTAACACGGGACCCAGCTACAAGTATGTGTGAGACACACACAATGTACGCCCACTTATTCCACAAGCTCACACTCATCTCTTTTCACACGGGCATCTCTATCAGATGGTGCACAACGTGAGAGGGGGAGGGGGAGGGGGGAGGGGGGGAGGGGGGGCAGGACTTGCTTATCTTGGCACCTGAGGGCCTAGCAACAGAGCTCAGCACATAATAGGTCCCCAGTAGAAGTTTCGAGCACTGTCTACAAGTAACCACCAATGCTTCTCAGGCACGTAGCTGACTCATTGGACCGACCCGGAGTGGGTGGCTAAAGGCCCGGACGGGGTGGGGGTGGGGGTGGGGGGACTGGTCCACTGGCGCCCGAGTGGTGCACTTATCCATCATCAAATGCATTTCCCTTTTCACGCATTTTGTTCTTAAAAGAAGCTGACTTGTAGGGCTACACGCAGTGTCAACTTTTAAGTTTTCTCCACGTCTTGGAGCTCAAGGAACTGTTCACCTTCACAAAGAAAGACACGTTCTTCCTCCTCCAGAGGGAAGAAAGTGGGGGACCGCCCTTGCCCGAGTGCTGGGATAATCCCATTGAACCCCCACTCCCCGCTCTGCTGGGGAGGCCAGGTGGCAAGAGTCTGGGAGGAGGGCAGGGACCCGGGAGACAGCCGTACCTGCTTGTCAGTCCCCGAGGAGCCGAAGGTCTGGCGGATGCTGCTCTGCAGGATGCTGGAGATGCCCTCCATGCTGAAGCGCTGGGGAGAAGAGACCAAGAAGAGGGGGTGCTTCCTGCTCCACGGCCACCCCCTCACCTTCCCCCTCCCCCCCCCCCCGGGACTTGTGTCCTCTCTCAACCACGCAGACCCCTGAGCTGCCACACTGTCCAGGTCACTGTCCAGAGTTCTGGGACTAGAAAGTAAGTGTAAGACCTGGGCTAAGAGACAGGCCAGAATGGAAACCTGAGCTTTGGGAGAATAAATACTGTGGAAGACTCTTATCTAAACGAGTCACCCCCCGCCCCGCCCCGGGGGTAACAAGACCCCCATGCACTCCCACATTTTCCTGTGTAAAACGAAGCAGTACAGTGAAACGGGGACAGATGATGATGCACATATCGTAGGGAAGACAACAAAATGCCGAGCCATTGAGAAGAGCAGATGGCCCAGTCGGTATGACTCAGTGGCTGAGCATCGACCTATGAACCAGGAGGTCAGGGTTCAATTCCCGGTCAGGACACATGCCCGGGTTGTGGACTAGAACCCCAGTAGGGAGCATGCAGGAGGCAGCCAATCAATGATTATCTCTCTCTCTCTCCCTTCATCTCAGAAATCAAATATTTTTTTTAAAAAGAGAGAGAAGGGCCAATGTCAAGCAGCTGCCCTTGTCTGAGATGCTTTTTCCAGACGCACACAGCAAGGCCGTGCCCGGGTGTGGACAGAGCCCAGGTAAAGGTTTCTGGAAAACCTCCCTGGCTGATCTGCTGAGCTTCCCTGGCTCGGAGCCTCTGCTCTGAAGAATCCTGTCCATGTACCAACGAAGCACCATCATTTCGATCTGAAACACCCTACCCACATCCGAGCGAGGTGAGTCAGGACTCTGCGCTCAGCGAGGAGGGGTTTCTGACCCAGAGTCCCGGGCTCCACTTCTCCAGCCCCAAATGCCCTCACCCCACTTTCTAAAGTCTTGACTAAGAGAACATATTCGGTGATTTTCTCATGTTTACACCTTGTCTCCTCCAGTGGGGCAGAGGAGGGGAGGACACAGCTCGCATCTTCTCCCCCTTTTCACACCCCTTCCCCCCATCTGCCAGAGTCCGTCCCATCAGCCACTGCTCGGGAGAAGTCTGTTCTTGTCCGCTGCAGGGTTGGTACCGGGACCTGGAGTGCCGGGTTCGAGGGGGGACGCACAGGCTTCCGGCCGGGTGCTCATCACGTACCTTGAGGGGCATCTGGCTGCCCTTGTCCACGCGGCCGCTCTGCAGGCTCAGGCCTTTCTCTTTCCGCCTCTTTTTCATCAGCTCCCGCTGCTCCTTCTGCTTGTTCTGCACCTCCATGAGCACCGTGATGAAGGAGTTCTTCACTTCCTTCTCGAATTCCAGCTCATCCCGGCGGGCCAGCTGCTGCACCAGCTCCTCCGAGAAGTCGCGGATGGCGCCCTCCACCTGGTCCAGCAGCTCGGTCAGCTCCGACCCGGACATGTGCCTCAGTCCTGCGGGGAGACACCCACAGGGGGCACCTGCGGCCGAGCCCGAGCCGCTGCAGAGGCTCCGGGGCCGCTGCCACTTCAGGTGGGACAGCCCCTCGAGGGGAGACCCCTTCCCACTCCGCACAGGGCCAGGAAAGACCTTCACAATTTAGGGGCGTCCCGGGGAGGGCGGGGCCAGTATACTGTCTGCAGGAAAAAGCACACTCGTGGGGAAACTAAGGGGGAAGAAGAAAAAGCCCCCAAGGAAGCCAATGGGCTCTACCCACAAAAAAGTGTGTGGACAGCCCTAGCTGGTTTGGCTCAGTGGATAGAGCATCAGCCTGCGGACTTAAGGGTCCCAGGTTCGATTCTGGCCAAGGGCACATGCCTGGGTTGCGGGCTTGATCCCCAGTAGAGGGCGTGCAGGAGGCAGCCAATCCATGATTCTCTTTCATCATTGATGTTTCTCTCTCTCTCTCTCCCTTCCTCTCTAAAAATCAATAAAATACATTTTAAAAAAGTGTGTGGACAGACACGTGGCTTCTTGATCCCTTGTTCTATCTTCCAAATTGTCCTATTTCTACAATATTTCTCATGTGAAATGGGTCAAGGGTGGGACAGGGGGGGCGGGGGGAGTATAAAGAGGAGGTTTTAGGCCCGGCCAGTGTGGCTCAGTGGTTGAGCATCGAACTATGAACCAGAAGGTGCCGGTTTGATTCCTGGTTCAGGGCACATGCCTGGGTGGCAGGCTCGATCCCCGTGTGGGATGTGCAGGAGGCAGCTGATCAATAATTCTCATCATTGATGTTTCTATCTCTCTCTCTCCCTCTCCATTCCTCTCTGAAATCAATAAAAATACTTCTTAAACAAAAAAAAAAAAAAAAGAGGGGATTTGGCATTGGCGCTGAAGAGCAATAGCGGGTGGTGCCGATTCCCAGAGCTGAGCAAGCGGACGGCGAGGTTAGCAGGGCGCGTGGAGGCCCTCTCTCGCCTGCATCCAAAAGAGGGGGCGTGAGCGGGCGAGGTTAGCAGGGCGCGTGGAGGCCCTCTCTCGCCTGCATCCAAAAGAGGGGGCGTGAGCGGACGCCGGGCTACTCGGGTGGAAAGTGAACCCTGGTGAGCGGGAGGAGAGTGGTCTGCTATTGCATGTAACATGCTTATGTTTAAGATCGTTTTTCTTGAATAATTGGTGTTTACTGCATGTAACATTATTATATTTAAGATTGTTTTTCTTGAAATAAAGAAAAGAGAGAGAGAGTGGTCTGCCACGCCAGAAAAGGGGAAGGGGGCCCGAGATCACCAGACCCAGGCCACTTTATTTGAATTCCTGCCCCCTGAGGCTTCTTCATTTAAAATGGGTTCATGGCCTATGAACCCCTTTCTAACGGCATCTTTTGTTTCTGCCTCAGCATCCATCTCCCTCCCTTTTCGTTTCTGCTTTGCCGGATACTTCCCTTGATCTGGTTCCGGAGCGGCCCTCCTCCTTCTGCGTTTGCCATTTCACTCTGCATTGCAGCTGCTCTCTGGCTGAGCTTGTCTGTGTTTGGGCCTCAGTGTGGCTGGGAGAGGCCCGACCGGGCAGCCGTGAAGGCAGCGCCACAGCCAAGGGCGCTCCATCGCTCGGCTCCGCACGGATTCCTCCGGCCGGTCACGCCCTGCCTGTCCCGACAGCCAGGCTCGCTTCCCATCGGCTCTTCAGCTCATGCCTCGTTTTCACCGCTATTCTAATCCATGTTGGGACCGATCTTTATACCCAGACCCACCCTCCTTCTCTCTCCGTTTCTGAGTCCCCATCACCCCACCCTCATGGGTCTGCTCCCCAGCAAGAGCATCATCCTCCCTGCGGACTGATGGAATTTATACCCAGTTTGGCCTTCGCTGTGCGACATTTTTTCATTTCATTCCTCATCCACCCGTTTCTTTGCACAATCCTAGTTACTACAGACCTGTGTGGGAGAATCAGTACGATACACAGATAGAGCGAGGACCCACCTGGCTTCAGGTTTGGCTCCAGCCCTTCCGCTCGAATGTGGTGTGAGGGGAAATGCAAGGGGGAAGGAAGAGGCTTGGTTCTCCGGGTGAAAATAAGGGTGAGACGTTCCCTCTCCCCCGCCTCCCTCTCCTTTCAGAATGGCTTTCTCTGTCCTGTTCAAATGCATGTCACTCGTTTTCATGGCCGAATAAAGCCTTTGCCAGTCTCAGGACTCAGGACTGTTTCCTCAAGAACCAGGGAGTCACTGCTTTGAAAAATAAGCATCGCCCTGGCCAAGTTGCTCGGTGGTTAGAGCGCCGGCCTGCGCACCAAGGGTTGCGGGTTCAATTCCCAGTCAAGGGCACATCAAACCTGGATTGCAGGTTCGATCCCCAACCCTGGTCAGGGTGCATGGGGGAGGCAACCAATCAATGTGACACATCAATGTTTCTCTCTCTCTCTCTCCCCCACCCTCCCGCTCTCTTTCACTCTCTCTAAAAATCAATGGAAAAAGTATCGATGGAAAAGAGAGAAGAGTAATCATCAAGGAGGATAACGGGACCTGACTCCAAACTGCAGAGCGTACTGAACGGAGTAGATGCATCCACTTGGCTCTAGACAACAGTGAGATTTCTTTCTGGTTCTGCAGCCCCTGCAGCGGCCGCTCATGGCGTGCCTCCCGTTCTGGCTTAATGCTTACTCAAGAACAGAACAGTTTTCATCCTCTGCTTCTGGGGAAAGCTTTTCTGGGTGCAAAGGAGATTTTGTTTTTAATTATATTTTTGCAACAGTGGCCCACTTGAGCAAGTCGCTTAACCTCTCAGAACACTCAGCTCAGTCCTGGGGTTGGTGTGGGGATGAAGTGACATTATTCGTAGAACATCTTAGAATAAGGAAGCACTCCAGCCCTAACTGGTTTGGCTCAGTGGCTAGAGCGTCGGCCTGCAGACTCAAGGGTCCCAGGTTCGATTCCTGTCAAGGGCATGTACCTTGGTTGTGGGCACATTCCCAGTGGGGGTTGTGCAGGAGGCAGCTGATCTGTGTTTCTCTCTCATTGATGTTTCTAACTCTCTATCCCTCTCCGTTCCTCTCTGTAAAAATCAATAAAATATATTTAAAAAAAAAAAAGAATAAGGAAGCACTCCAAAAACATGAGCTGTCGTTATTACCTTTTGTGGGTGTTTCCTCGTTGATTACGTCATGTTCTTTGCTCAGTTTTACCATTTTAATTTTGCTCAACTACCTTTTCATTTCCAGAAAGTGCTACCTTCTCCCCTGATGCCCAGTAAGAAGGATGTTGCCAACTCCCTGGATGCGAGGTTCTATTAGCTATAGTGAGGCATGTGCCCAGCGCCTGGCCCGGGGCAGGGTCCATCCTCAGCGAGCCCGCCCCCGGCCCTCACCTTCATAGGACCAGTTGTTGTTGAAGGTCTGGCTCAAGGCCTGCATCTCCTGCAGGAGCACCGAGTCCGCCTGGGAGGAGGTTTCGGCCCCGTCCTCCTCCTCCAGGGCCTCCTCCTCCTCCTCCGGGTCCGGGGAGTTCTGCATCATTTCTTCGATCTCCTCGATGACCTGAGGGAGGTCCACAGGACACTAAGTGACCCTGTCCTCTGCTGGAGGGACATTCTGGCTGGAATTTGGGTCAGGTAAGGACATGTCTCATTTGCTGTCTGTAAAATCCCTAAAGCAGTGCTCTTACTTAATACGTATTAAATACTAATAAAAATAGGCCTGACCAACGGCTTGCACACGCTCCTTTCCTTAATGCAAAGCTTCTCCCAAGAACAGCATTCAGATGAGTGCTGTATCGGAAATACACGACGCTTTCAGGGAAGGAGGCAGAGCCGCCTGGAAGGAAACGCTGATGAGCACTTTGTGTCTAAGTGGGAGAACGTTTCATCCGCCAACTTTAACACGAAACCCGGCCCATTCATTGTCACCGTGCCTGTGACTGGGAAAAAAAAAAGAAACAGTGTTCCTGGAACAACTCAAAATGTGGAGGGTTTTTTCACACGGAAGGAAATGGCTACTTCTCCAGGTTTTACACAGGAACCAAAGCTGCCTGGCAACAAGCGAACATACAGCTCCTAAAGGAATAACAGGGTGTGCAGGGTGTAGAGAGCAGAAAAGAGGTAAGAAATCCAGCTCCGATCTAGACTGGGGAGGGGACGCTCCCGGGAGTGAGAGTGATGTTAGATGGCGGCCAGAAGAAACGGGGTGAGCGACTTTGTACATTAATCGTTTGCACATAAAGGAAGTGAATAAGCAAAGGCTGCTTCTGAAAAATAAGCCTGGTCACCACGGTGACCTGATGTCTGCATCTGTCTGTTCGCGATGCTGTGACAGGCTCCGGCTCCAAGGCCGCTGGGCTGGGGTCTTCGTGGTAGGCTGGACCAGAGGTAAGAAGACGTGCCGTCCCCTCCTTTAGAACAATGGCTGTTTAGTCCCATACCTCCTCATCTGTACGAACACATTCAGGGGACACCCCATCTCTGACTCACTCACAGGAAAGCCACTCACAGGATGCAACCGAATGACACAAGCCCCTTTAGAATTAATTGTCCAGCTGAGTTTCTCTTGATGTCAGAGCAGTTATCATCAAATTTCTCCTAAAATTCGCAAGAATTAACTGGTAGCGCCTACGTTTTTCATCTGGTTCCCTTCAATCTCTTGATCCTTACCTATTTACATCCCACCTTGGACCACAGACACAAAAGAGTTCCTTTTACAGAAAAGCTCTTTCTGGCATCCATGCCTCCCAGTGGACTTTTCTCTGAATTATTTTGTGAAAAAAACGTGCATGGTGCCTGCTCAAAACAGCCATCCATAAATATTTGTTGACTGAAAGGTTCGATAAGGAAGCCAGAGAGCCACCATTATTCTCCTTCAGGAATAAATTATTCAAGCCGAAATGCAATCATCTCGATCAAATGTGAAGCACTATCTTTTTTTTTTTTTTTTTTTTTTTTTACAAACAAAGAGACACAAGTGTCTCTAAGACTCCTCTTGGAAGGCTCAGCATCCTCTGTGTTCCGTGAAATAGGAGAAAAATAGCCATCGCGCTGAAGCCTCACCCCCCACTTCCATTTTTGGAAGAACAGGTATTTGGGCCCCGCGTCTCCATGTCTGGACTCCAAGCACGTGAATTACAGTAAGAGTTTTAGCAGGAAGTAGTTAGTCAACACTGGGCCTGCCTCTGGCTGTTACCCAATACGGAGCCCACCCAACCCAAGTGTCTGGAGTTATGTTCCTGTTTACAGCAGGTGGGTAAACTGAGGCATAAGGAGAAATGAAATACCTTCTGAAAGACACTCCAAGTCATCAACACAGACACCACAAGACCATACATTTTTCTTCTGCCTTAAATGAATGTGACAAGTATATTATCTTAAATTTTGTCGCCATTAAAAAAATTCCTGCCCGGCTAGTGTTGCTCAGTGGCTGAGCGTCGACCTATGAACCAGGAGGTCACAGTTTGATTCCCGGTCAGGGCATATGCCCGGGTTGCGGGCTCGATCCCCGATGGGGGGCGTGCAGGGGGCAGCCGATCAATGCTTCTCTCTCATCATTGATGTTTCTGTCTCTCTTCCCCTCTCCCTTCCTCTCTCTGAAATCAATAAAAATAGATTTTTTTTTAAATCCCAAGAACAAACAAAAAAAGAAAGAAGAAATGAATTAATTTTTATAAAGAAAAAAATTCCAAGAACTGAAGGAGATACTCATACCTGATCTGCTGTGAGTAGAGGTTCCTCATTAATCCCAGAATCGTGCTCACTCTTCTCATTGAACTCTTCCTCCTCTTTGTCATGGATCTGAAGGGGGGATGGGATTCTGATTGACCATCAGCAGAGCTAGGCATTCTCTCTAGTCTCTACAACAGGGGACACTGCCTGAGGGGCCACTCCGGCCATCCACTGGGTAAAGGGGAGTCTGAAGAGGTGTCAGAGTTCTGTCCCTCTCCCACGCGCCCCCTGCCACACCGCATGCGCCACTGAGCGCGGGTGGAAGGAAACAGACAACGAGGGGTGGGTGGCAGCACTTTCTGACTCAGAGGGAGCAGCTGTTCTTTGACCCACAGACGGGTCATCCTTGTGTGAACAGGAACCTTCTCCGGGTGAGCGATGCTGTGACCCACGCCTGCAGCAAAGGCCTGCCCATGTAGATAAGGAGCTCCAACCGGGAGTTGGTTTCCAGAATTCACTTCATTAGGCATTTTAAAGGACAGGCTTCTCGCCCGGCCAGCGTGGCTCAGTGGTTGAGCGTCAACCTATGAACCAGGAGGTCACGGTTCGATTCCAGGTTGCAGGCTCCGTCCCCAGTGTGGGGCCTGCAGGAGGCAGCGGATCAATGTTTCTCTCCCATCATTGATGTTTCTGTCTCTCTTTCCCTCACCCTTCCTCTCTCTGAAATCAATAAAAAACATATTATTAAAAAATAATGAAATAAAGGATGGGCTTCTCCAGTCCAACAGTCATGCTCTTAGGATCGGGTGAAATACCATCCCATTATGGGAATCTAGGCATGTGTCACAGCTGATGGAGGATGTAACGATCCCTCTGGGACATGCCCCCGAACAGCCTGACCACATGAACCAACGGGCAAACCCAACAACAACAAACAGCAATCATCTGCCCTGCGTCTCCAAAATCCCACCATCCCATGTAAGATTCTGATCTGCTGTGAGCAGAGGCTCTACCATCGAGATCATAGATGTTGCTGTCCAACCAGGCAGTCATGGCCTATCAGGCTTCCTGACTGCATCCAAGATGGCCACGGTCCGCCATGTATGTTCACATCCTGCAGAACATCAACCACTCAACGCCGAACAAGCGGCCTCTGTCCGGAAGCCGGACGTGCAAATCACACAGGAGCTGGCGCAGTGCCTTCGGGAGATCTCCCGGCAGAGGCCCCGCCATCCAGGAATCAGTTCCGCTCGCTCGCCAGGGGCTGGCATCATCGGCCTCTCTCCTGGGTTGTACCTTCCCGTTCTAATGGGAAACACCCCGGCTCCAACCCCAGCCGTCCTGCCAGACGCAGTCTGTCCTTAGAAACCATTCCCTCCTCGCTGAGCGCCACCTTGGCAGACACCCCTCACAAAACACACCCCGTCTGTCTCCATTTGCTTAAAACCAGGACTATGGCATAAAAAAATTAATCAAGCGGGTATTAAATGCCATCTGCGCTCAGCCTGGCTGAGGGGTAGGACCGGGAGGGAATGGGGTCATTGGCGGGACTGTGTGCCAGATGGTGACATCTATTTCCGCTGTGGAACCCAGATGCTCCTGTGCCTGCCAAGTCCACCACCTGTGGCAGCCACCTGGTACCCGGCTCCCCACCACGCGGACACACCCCCCGGAGCCACAGCTGTTCCCAACCACACCTCTCTTTTTCTTTTTTTTCCTTTGTTGAATTTATTTTTTTTTTAACGCTACATTTTATTTTTTTATTTTTTAATCTTTTTTGTTGGAAGTATTACATATGTTCCCTTTTCTCCCTATGGACCCCTTCTAGCCCTCCTCCACCCCCCATTCCACCCCCGCTGCCCCAGGCCGTCACCACCCTATTGTCTGTGTCCTTGGGTTATGCACATATGCATACAAGTTCTTTGGTTCATCTCTTCCCACCCACCCCTGCCTTCCCTGCAGAACTTATTTAGGGCCAGAAAGTCCTGTGGTAGAAGTCGGCTCCTAGGGAAAACAGAGTTTTGGGTTTTCTGTTTGGATTACTTTTTATAAGCCTCTGACAGCAAGTGTTAGTCTATAACCAGACTGATTTTTTTTTACATTAAGTCTTTTAAAAATGGATAGTTCCCATTCTGAAAGGAGGCCGATTTTAGTGGGTTTCCTTCTAAATAATACGGTACCTTTCAACCATGCCATCTCCCTCCCCGGGGTCCCCTGGGTGTGCGCCCCGGTGGAGGGCAAGCGGGAAGCCTTTGGGGACAGAGCCTCTGATGCTCAAATGTCACGGGCAGTGGCGTGAATGCCTCTTAGTCAGAGCTCTCTCTCCTCGCCCCTTCTCTGGCACGAAGCCCACAGTCTGATTTGTCAGACTTGGGTTAAAAGAGATTTGAAAATCAATTACAAGCCTGTGAAAGTTACTGTGAGTTCCTTGTACTATGAACTCGCCATATTTTCTCGGATCTCAGAAGTCTGCCACTAAAAATAAAATAAAATAAAATAAAATAAAATAAAATAAAATAAAATGAGAAGCACCCACAGAGTATTCCCCAGAAAGCCCCGGCTCCTACACATGATTTAGCCCTCCTCTGTCTGCTTTCATCACATCCACCCTATCCCTGGCCTTCCCTCCTCCTTTCTCTCATCCTGCCCCTCTCTCTCTAGGCCCCTCATCCCACATTTTCTCCCAATCCTGCCGGACTCTCTTCTGCTCCAATAGCTGCTGTCGCTTCTCCACAAGCCTCTCTCCTTACAGGTGTCATTTACAGACTCCTACTTGCCTTCCGTTGCCCGACACTGTCTGTGCAGAGATGGAAGGCTAGAAGGGGACTAGTGCAGAAAGAGAAAGATTTTTGAAAAATGACAGCACTTATGTATGTGGATAAGAGTATGTTAGACAGGCCTGGCCGATGTGGCTCAGTGGTTGAGCATCAACCTATGAACTAGGAAGTCAGGGTTCAATTCCCGGTCAGGGCACATGCCTGGGTTGTGGGCTCCATCCCCAGTAGGTGTGCAGGAGGCAGCCAATCAAGGATTCTATCTCATCATTGATTTCTATCTCTCTCTACCTCTTCCTTCTTCTCTTTAAAATTAATAAAAACATTTTTAAATAAGTATATGATAGATATAGAGAGATAGATGATAGAGACAGATAAGCACTATGTATATGGAAGAGTACATGAATACACTTATTCCTAATACACGACATTGACAGAAATTGCCACAAGGAGTTCCATTAGCCTCTGTATGACTATGGGAAGGTGGTGAAAATGGGAAGATGAAGTCAAGAACAAGCTGCAGGCCGGTCATTTGGGCCTCAGTTTCTCCGGAGACCAACACTGCGAGTGGGTGTCATACTGTCACAGTGAGCTCGGGCTCTTTCAAGAAAAATGACCCTTCCAAGTGACTCTTCCTAGAGCTGAGAAAAGGAAACCGAGAGTCAGAAAGAGACCTGGCCATGCTAGTCAGCAAGCTGCTTCTTCCGGGGCTTCCGACTGTACCCTGGGAGCCTAGAGCTTGAAGATAAACGCCGAGAACCTCCCCTTGCGCCGTGCACGGTCAGCCGGGTGAGGCTCAACACTACAGCGAGTCCTTGTGTTCAATGCGACTATGAACCAGTGCCTTTTGTGAAAGCATCCAGTGCCCCGTTCATAAGAAAGGGAGTCGCTACTGCCCAACATTTCCCTTCCCCTCATCATGACTGTTCCACAGGGGTGGCTGCCTTCTTGACCAAACTCAAGAGGACAAAGATACACTTTCACCTCCAGTCGAAAGTAGAAAAAATTTAAAAAGTCACCATGTTCCAGGCCCGAGGAAAAAGCAACCATATCCCTTCTGTGCCTGTGAACAACCAGGAGACAGCTGTGTGGTTAAGTCAATGCCTCCGCATCCCCAGAGTGAGACACTCAGGGCACAGCAGGCAGCACGTGGCCACAGATGCTTGTTGAAAGACTTAACGAGCACATGAAAAGGAGGGGACTGAGGGGCACTCTCACTCCCCCTCCACAGGTAACTTAGCTGCCAGTCGCCTGGAACAGGAAGATGTAACTTACTATCCTGAACTTCCATGTCCTCTTGTCCAAGACGACCACCATCTCCTATTAATTAAAGTTACAGGGATGAAATAGACCATCTTTTACAGCACCATCAGGAACAAAATGGGTTAATTAATTTAAAAAACCAATAGCCCTGGCCGGTAGCTCAGTTGGTTAGAGCGTTGTCCCAGTATGCCAAGGTTGTAGGTTTGAACCCCAGTAGGGGCACATACAAGAATCGACCAATGAATGCATTAATAAGTGGAACAACAAATCGATGTTTCTCTCTCTCTCTCACTCCCTCTTCCTCTCTCTCTCTCAAATCGATAAATAACAATAAAAGTGGGAAATTGTGAATAATAATAAATATATATATATACATAGCTTAAGCATATTATTTTGATATAAAAATATAAACGTGCATTTATTTATTCACCAAGCTCCTCATAGAAGGCCAAGGCATTTTCTTCAATGATGGGCCTCTGAGTAGAATTTCACATCGTCTTTCTTGCATCATCCATGTGATAACACAACTTTTAAATGACTTCCCATTTCCGTGTTTATAGTAGAAGGTACATGGGAGATTGAGCGCACACATTCACCTCTGCTTCCTCCTGAAATCCTACTTAAGTGAGAGCAAAGGGATCAAAAAGGACCGCCCCACAGGGACAAACCAACTGGAGAAAAGACGATAATAGAAGAGATGCTAGGAAGCAGATGCTGACGTCACCGACGAGAGGGGTCAGCCCTGTGAGGAAGCTGCCGACAGTATGTGGGTTTGCACTGAAGCCCTTGAAAGGCTCAGGAATGGAGACTTCAGGCAGCAGGGTGAGGGGGGCTGAAAAGAAGGATTTGTCAGGACTCTCCACCAGGAGCGGTGAGACCCCAGGTCTCGTCTCTCTTCCCAGGTAGAAAGGCCTCAACCACCCTCTCTCCATCAAAAGCACTAACGATTTCACTCTGAGGACATTGGTCTCTGAGCCCAGCCCACCTGGAGGAAGGGGTGAGGCATCTTACCAAAAACAGAGGGATTAGGTGAACATCTACCGACTCACCATAGACCCCTAGTCTCCTTCCCTGACTTGGCTCCAAGGACAGCAGCCTGCAGGCTTATTCTCCTCAAACTAGACCCTGGAAGACTGCACTGTGTAGTCAGTGCGTTGCTGGGACCCCCACCTAAGGAAAAGACCTACAGCCGAAACCGGTTTGGCTCAGTGGATAGAGCGTCGGTCTGCAGACTGAAGGGTCCCAGGTTCGATTCCGGTCAAGGGCATGTACCTTGGTTGCAGGCACATCCCCAGTGGGGGGTGTGCAGGAGGCAGCTGATCGATGTTTCTCTCTCATCGATGTTTCTAGCTCTCTATCCCTCTCCCTTCCTCTCTGTAAAAAATCAATAAAATATATTTTAAAAAAAAGAAAAAGACCTACAGATACATGCCAACATTTGGGGTCTCCAGACAAAATGACCAGGTCCTGGCTGGTCACTCTACAGCGTGTCCCAGCAGGAGGCAAGCCCTGCCCCGCAGCAAGAGCTCGGCCTTCTAGCCTCACTTCTAAATAAGAAAAGGCGACCAGTGATTGTCAGACATTTGGGGACAGGGACTAAAGCAAATATACAGAGAGGGGAAATCAAAAGCAATACTGAGCCCTGACCGGTGTAGCTCAGTGGGCTGGGCATCATCCTGTGCAGGAAAATGTCGCTGGTTCGATTCCCCGTCAGGGCACATGCCTGGGTTTTGGGCTCAGTCCCTGGTGGGTGGTGTGCAGGAGGCAGTCAATCAATGTTTCTCTTTCTCTCTCCCTCTCCTTTCCCCTCTCTCTAAAAATCTATTTTTTAAAAAAAGGCAATATAGAGTGTGCTCTCCATCCCAGGAGCATGTCGGCACTTTCCCTTCTTCTTCTTCCTCCCACCCCAGGCGTGTTACCTTTGCCTTTCTCTTTCCTAAGCTCCCAGGGCCCTTCTTCTGCCTCTGTAACTTGTTTCCTGAGCCCATGCAGCCCAGCTGGCTCACTTCTACTACCTTTATAACTTTCTAAATAAACTTCCTCTTATGATTTGGAAAAAAAAACAAAAAAGAAAAGCAATACAGAGGGCAGAAGAAATCCCTCCCTATCATCATTGCCCTCTGAGGCGTAACAAGAAAATATCGCTTCCCCCCTGGCCGGTTTAGCTCAGTGGATAGAGTGTTGGCCTGTGGACTGAAAGGTCCCAGGTTCGCTCAAGGGCACATGCCTGGGTTGTGGGCTCCATCCCCAGTGGGGGGCATGCAGGAGGCAGCCAATCAATGATTCTCTCTCATCATTGATGTTTCTATCTCTCTCTCCCTGTCCCTTCCTCTCTGAAATCAATAAAAATATATTATTTTTTTTAAAAGAAAAGAAAATATCACTTCCCTGAAACAGGAAAGAGCTCTTAGAAATTAAACATATGAATAGCAAATTTGGAGGTTCAGTAGAAGAGTGGGAAAAAAATCACCTAGAGCAGTGGTCGGCAAACTCATTAGTCAACAGAGCCAAATACCAACAGTACAACGATTGAAATTTCTTTTGAGAGCCAAATTTTTTAAACTTTAACTTCTTCTAATGCCACTTCTTCAAAATAGACTCGCCCAGGCCGAAAACCGACTTCTGCGCATGGGCCACGAAGTTTCAATCGCACTGTATGTGCACGCCTGCACGTAGTATTTTGTGGAAGAGCCACACTCAAGGGGCCAAAGAGCCTCATGTGGCTCGCGAGCCGCAGTTTGCCGACCACTGACCTAGAGAGTACAACAACAAAAAGTAGATAGAAACTGGGAAGAAAAAAAAAAATCAGGAGATCCATTTTTAAGTCCAACATTTGAATAAAAGGAATTGCGAAAAGTGAAAACAGAAGAGATGGCCTCTTCTAGCCATGACAGGGTGCCTAGTACTGGACTTACCCCTCCTGCCATGCACAACTATACATCTGTCCAGAATCTATGGGCCAATTGTTTTCCGGCCCTGGACACAGGCAGTGCAAGGCTGTGATCCTCGATGGAGGAGAAAAATACAAAGCGAATGAAAGCTGAGAGAATCTGTCTCCTGTTCACTTACACTACCAAGAAATACTGGAGAGTGTTTCGACCTGAAAGGAAATCATGGAAAATGAGATCTACAGGAAGGAATAAAGAATACCAAAAATGGCACATGTGTGGGTAAATGTAAAAAGCATCCTGAGCCCCTGTAGCCTTGAGGACACAGGCAGGAGCTGGCAGTGTGTAGGCTGAAGAGGGCCTTTCCCAGACCGACCAGGCTTGCACCCTGACCTTGGATGCCCAGCCTCTGTAACTGTGAGAAATAGATTTCTGCTGTGTACAAGCTACCCAGTTTATGATATTTTGTTATAGCAGCTCAAACGGACTAAGACAGTTATTTTCTTAAAAGCTTAAAATATGATCAAAGCTCCCATTATCCTATATAATAAAAGGCTAATATGCAAATTGTCCCCTCGGGAGTTCAACCGACCAGCAGTTAGACTGCTCACTATGATGTGCGCTGACCACCAGGAGGCAGCGTGGAATGAAGGAAGGCCCTGATTGGCTCTGATCGCCGGCCAGGCCTAAGGACCCTACATGTGCACAAATTTTGTGCACTGGGCCTCTACTCTAGTCTTAAAATAATGAAGGGTGAAGTGAGCCCCTAGTAAATACAAGGAAGGGAATAATAAATTAAGAGAAGAAATCTACAAACTAGAAAGTGAACAAATAATTGGGGGCGGGGGGAGTTGTTCTCCAAAAAGATGAATAAAAGTGGTAAATCCATACACAGACTGAGGGAGAGGGAAAGGAGATAGAAAACACAAATTAACAATATCGATAATAAAAAGGGGACATCACTACAGATCTTACTGACATTAAAAGAATAAGAGAATGTCATTAACACCTTTGTGGTCAATATATGTAATGACAGAGTAAATGAACACATTTCTTTTAAAACACAATTTAACAAAACCAACTAAAAAAGAAATGGAAAATCTGAATAGCCCTATATCTATTAAAGAATTGAATCTGTAATCAATCAAAAACATTCCACAGAGAAAACCCCTGGTCCAGATGATTTCAAAAGTGTAGTCTATGAAACATTTAAGGAAGAAAAAATACCAATCTAACACAACTCTTTCAGAAAACAGAGGAAGAAAATTTTCCAAATTAGTTTATGACATTACAAAAAAAAGAAAATTAGAAAGGATATATGCACCCCTATGTTCATAGCAGCACAATTCACCATAGCTAAGATTTGGAAACAGCCTAAGTGCCCATCAGCAGATGAGTAGATTAAAAAACTGTGGTACATCTACACAGTGGAATACTACGCTGTGATAAAAAAGAAGGAGTTCTTACCATTTGCAACAACATGGATGGAGATGGAGAGCATTATGCTAAGTGAAATAAGCCAGGCAGAGAAAGATAAATATCACATGATCTCACTCATTTGTGGAATATAATGAACAACATAAATTGATGAACAAAAATAGATCCAGAGACAGAGAAACATCAATCAGAATGTCAAACCTCAGGGAAGGTAGGGGATGGTGGGGGTAAGGGGAGAGTTCAACCAAAGGACTTACATGCATGCATATAAGCCTAATCAATGGACACAGACAACAGGGGGTGGAGGCATGAATGGGAGGTGGGGAGTAATGGGGGAATAAGGACACATATGTAATACCTTAATCAATAAAGAAATTTAAAAAAGAAAATTACAGAAAAGGTTCCTCATGAACATAGGAGCAAAAATCCTTAATTAAAACATTAGCAAATCAAATCCCAATTATATAAAAAGAATAATATATCATGAGTGAGTAGGGTTTCTCTTTAAGAAAAGGTTTAATATTTGAAAATCAATTAGTGTAATTTACCATATTAACATAATAAATTGAGCTACGTCTATAAAGATATCTATAGATTTAATACAATCACAGTTGAATTTTCAGCATGCTTTTCTGAAAAATTGATCAGCTGACACAATCCTCCTATCTAATAAAAGAGTAATATGCAAATTAACCATCACTCCACTACACCCACTAGCCAATCAGGAGCGAGTATGCAAATTAATCCCAACCAAGATGGCTGCGGCCACAGAGAGAGCAGGAGGGAGGCTTGGGTTTTCCTGGTGATGGAGAAAGCCAAGCTTTCCACACACCGTGGCCGGCCTAGGCCTCCGCTTAAGGCTACAAAGTTTCAATTATAGAAGATAAATAAATCCCAACAAAAATGATAGCAGCCACAGAGCTGGAGAGAGCAGGAGGCTAGGGTTGCCCCCGGCAATGGAGGAAGCCAAGCTTTCCGCAAACCCTGGCCAGCCCAGGCCTCCACTTAAGGCTACAAAGTTTCAATTATAGAAGATAAATAAATCCCAACAAAAATGATAGCAGCCACAGAGCTGGAGAGAGCAGGAGGCTAGGGTTGCCCCCGGCAATGGAGGAAGCCAAGCTTTCCGCAAACCCTGGCCAGCCCAGGCCTCCACTTAAGGCTACAAAGTTTCAATTGTAGAAGATAAATAAACCCCAGATCCCAGGGCTTCTGCTTGGGTCGCCAGGGGGTATGGCCAGCCTGCAAACCACCACAGGCCCCTCGCCCAGGCTGCCCCATGCCCCAAGGGAATCCCCACCCTGATCCGGGACACCCTTCAGGGCAAACCAGCTGGCCCCCACCCGTGCACCAGGCCTCTATCCTATCTAATAAAAGAGTAATATGCAGATTGACCATTACTCCAACACACAAGATGGCTGCCCCCATGTGGTCAGAGATCCTGCCCCCATGTGGACACAAGATGGCCACCACAAGATGGCCAGGAAGGGAGGGCAGTTGGGAGGGACCAGGCCTGCAAGGGAGGGCAGTTGGGGGCGATCAAGCATGCAGGAGAGGGAAGTTAGGGGTGACCAAGCCGGCAGAGGAGGGAAGTTGGGTGTGACCAGGCCTGCAGGGAAAGGCAGTTGGGAGGGACCCATGCCTGCAGGGGAGAGCAGTTGGGGGGGACCAGGCCTGCAGGGGAGGGCAGTTAGGGGTGACCAGGCCTGCAGGGGAGGGCAGTTGGGGGGGACCCAGGCCTACAGGGGAGAGCAGTTGGGGGGGACCAGGCCTGCAGGGGAGGGCAGTTAGGGGTGACCAGGCCTGCAGGGGAGGGCAGTTAGGGGAAAACAGGCTGGCAGGGGAGCAGTTAGGCATCAATCAGACTGGCAGGGGAGTGATTAGGGGGTGATCAGGCTGGCAGGCAGAAGTGGTTAGGGGCAATCAGGAAGGCAGGCAGGCGAGCAGTTGGGAGCCAGCAGTCCTGGATTGTGAGAGGGATGTCCAACTGCCCGCAGTTGGACATCCCTCGAGAGGTCCCATATTGGAGAGGGTGCAGGCTGGGCTGAGGGACACCCGCCCCTGTGCACGAATTTCGTGCACCGGGCCTCTAGTTATGGTATATCCATGTAATGGAATATTACTCAGCAATAAAACACGAACTGTTGAAACACCAATCAGAAAGAATGTATGCAGCCCTATGTTCATAGCAGTGTTATTTACAATAGCTAAAATCTGGAAACAGCCCAAATACCCATGAGCAGATGAGTGCATAAGAAAGTATGGTACAGTTACACAATGGAATACTATGTGGCTGTAAAAAAAGGGGGGCTCTTACTCTTTGAGACAGTGTGGATGGACCTGGAGACTGTGATGCTAAGTGAAATAAGCATAGAGAAAGACAAATATCACATGATCTCACTTATATGTGGGATCTAATGAATAAAATAAATTGACGAACAAAATATGTCCAGAGGTATGGATTAATGGAACAGAACAACAGATCTTGGGCGGGCGGCAGGGGAGGGAGAATGGGAAGAGATCAACCAAAGAACATATATACATAACCCATGGACACAGACAATAGTGTGGGGAAGGCCTGGGGTAAGATGGGGTTTGGGTGGAGGGGGGCAAAAAGGGAGAAAATGGGGGACATCTGTAATACTGCCAACAATTAAAATAAATTTTTTTAATGAACTGTTAATACATACAATAAAATGGATAAATATCTAAGTAATTATGCTGAATTTTAAAAGCCAGGCGAAAAGGTAAAAAAAAGTACATGGTGCATGCTTCCATTTATACAACGTTCTAGAAAAGGCAAATTAACCTACAGTGACAGAAGCAGGTCGCCTGGAGATTGGAGATTGAACAGGAAGAGGGATGGCTATGCCCAATATCTTGATTGCGGTGATGGTTTCACGGATACATACATACATCAACACTAATAAAAATGCACACTTTCACAGGTGCCGGGTATTGTATACCTATTATCCCTCAGTAAAGCTGTGAGGAAAACAATGAAAACCAAAATATAAAGTAAAATAATAATATATCATAACCACGTCAGGTCTATCTCAAGAATGCAACCGATTTAATATTTGAAAATCAATTCATGTACTTCATCACAGTAACATAATGAAGGAGGAAACTTGTACATTCATCTCAATAGAAGCAGAAAACAGAAATAATTAATCTTCAGAGAACTAGCACAAGAAACATGCAAGTGATGAGCTTCCTGGTTAAAAGGGCCCACTGAGGAGGATGCAGAATGAATAAATAAATAAAATTTTTTAACTCGCTAGAAGGCACATTACTGTAAAATTTCAAATGAGAAAGGAAAAAAAAATATCCTAAAAGCTTGTGAAGAGAACCAAAAGAGAGTCACATATAAAGACATGGGCTGGACGGAGGGGGATAAAGGGGTAGGAGGGGATGGGAGATATCCATAATACTATCAACAATAAAAAATATATTTAAAAAGAAACAATAAATAAAGACAGGGAATCTAAGTAGATGTGGGACTTCTCACAGCGCCTGAAAGCAGGAAGACAAAAGAACATGGTCTTCAGAATTCTGAGAGAAAAAAACTGCAACTTAAAATAACCATCCAGTCACACTCTCCATCAAACAGATGACAGGAGAGCGGAGACATTCTCATATATTCCACAGCGCGTATTCTGCTGTACGCTTTCTCAGCAGTATACTGGTTTTTCCCCCCAAAACAACAAGATAAAGATACGTCAGGCAGAGAGGACTGGAGAGAGAGGCAAGAAGAATCCCCAGGATGAAGGTGAGGGAGTCCCCAGGACAATGGCTGTGTGGCTGGGGCACAACCAGGCTGGTTTATAGCAGAAAGGTGGAGGGTACCAGTTTAGGTGCTTTCTAGAAAAAAAATGAATTGATAGAATACCTGATATTTTTTTAAGCCTGATTGTGAGAGATTTAGGGTCCCCTCAGGGTTCGGGGTTGAACTAGTGATAGATATACTAGTATAAGGGAACAAAGCAAGTGAAAAGCCAAGGTAACGCTTCACTCCAGATTAAACAAAAAGTCGTACCAGAGAGGAAATATTCTTCTAGAACACTGTACATGACTCAGCAAGAAACAGTTTTTACAGAGTACACGAGTGTGTATACCTAATATTGATTTAACTATACTAGAATGGGACAGGCTAAGTTGGAGCATTTGAAGTGATGTAAAAGGATTAAATCTTGCCCAGCTGGTGTGGCTCAGTGGTTGAGCGTCAACCCATGAACCAGGAGGTCACGGTTCTTCTATTCCTGGTCAGGGCACATGCCTGGGTTGCAGGCTCCATCCCCAGTAGGGGGTGTGCAGGAAGCAGCCGAGTCTCTCTCATCATTGATGTTTCTATCTCTCTCTCCCTCTCCCTTCCTCTCTCTAAAATCAATAAAAACATATTTTTAAAAAAAGAATTGACTATTATCTTTCATAATACAAAGTAATAGATAACAGCCAAAACTGTGCGTTTTAAATAATCAAAGAAATAGCAACGTAAGAAAATTGAAGATATCTGCCAAAGGAATCAGCTGAAGGAAATAAACGTGGTTGCCTCTGGGGAGTAGGGGAAGACAGGTCGGCTGCTCTTTTCATTTGTTTTAAGCCTTAGATTGTTTTAAAAAGTATTATTTGACTTTTAAAACGATGTGCATGTGTTACTTTGATTTTAAAAAAGCAAAAACGACTCTGCCGTCACAAGCCAACACTGTCTATAATATTTAACTCGATTACTTAGTCACAGTCACAATTACAAGCACGAACCGGTTTGGGAACAACACAGCTGATTCTTGCCAAGGAAGCACTTAAGCAGAAGAAGAGATGTGCACGCTTGCTAGTGAGAAGCCTGCCAGCTGTGTGCCTTCAGCACGCCAAGGGCGTCCGGTCCGCATGGGTTACAGAAGGGATACGGAGCACCGTTGATCTAGCAAGTCCTTTCAACTGAGGTCAGTTAGCAGAGCTTCGGCTGCAATGAATGCAGATCATTGAGGAGGATGAAATAAGACAGCCTTGCTCTATCCATTTTCGCTACCTTGTCCGTTTCCCAGGGTTTAGATGGAAGAAGTTCTACAAGGAACCAAGCTCAAGATCTCCCTTCTCAGGGTCATTCAATTTGCTCTGCAATATTAAGCCTCTTGAGGGAAATCTGCCAGTGAGGATAAATGGAGGTCCTTTGGAAGGGCAGGCTGTCTTACACATCCTTACGCTTACTCCTCAAAATGAGTTGGGAAGGTGGCAGAAGAGATAAAGCAAAAAATCTGCCTTTCGCACCGAGATGGACCTGCTTAAATTTCAGTCACCTGATTTGTTTCATCACTGCCTCTCTTCTCCTTTGCATTTGGGTACCTACTAAACACCGGATACATGAGCACTGCAGGAGGAAATAAGCGGTGGGAGTTCAAGACAGGACCCTAGACACACCCTCCAAGATCAATGCCAAGCAGTGTCCTAGCAAATCTCTTAGTCTCAAAGTCTCCATCTTACCTGCCCCAGCCAATGAAGCCGTGAGGTTTTTGAGTACTTTCGATTGTTGATTATTAGAAGAGTTAAGAAGGATATGCAACCATCTTTTTTAAAAAATATATTTCTATTGATTTCAGAGAGGAAGGGAGAGGGGAGAGAGAGATAGAAACATCAATGATGAGATAGAATCATTGACTGGCTGCCTCCTGCATGCCCCACACTGGGGATCGAGCCCACAACCTAGGCATGTGCCCTTGACCGGAATCGAACCCGGGACCCTTCAGTCTGCAGGACGACGCTTTATCCACTGAGCCAAACCAGCTAGGGCTGCAACCATCTTTTCAAAAAAATCAGCCAAGTGATCATCTGCTATGCTATTTTGGGCAATGATCTGCAGAAATATTGCCCAGTAAGGGAAACCTGTCTCTATTTCTTTTACCTGAACTCAATTCTAGACAACTTACGAACATCAGATCCACCCCCACACATACATTTGACAGCCCTTCCTCATAAGAAATTGTCAAATTTCCTTTATAGCTGAAACTAGAAAACAAGCAAGGCAGAAATTGGCTTTTAGCCATTAAATGGGTGTACCTTTTTATATATAGAATCAGCTAGGAGGGGCAGTTTGGATCTTCTGAAAGGTCACTCCCCACAGACTCTGAAAATCAACTCAAAATACGTATTCTCACCCAACTGGTATGGCCCAGTGATTGAGCATCGACCCATGAACCAGGAGGTCACAGTTTGATTCCCAGTCAGGGCACGTGCCTGGGTTTCCGGGCTCAATCCCCAGTAGGGGGTGTGAAGGAGGCAGCTGATCAATGATTCTCTCTCATCCTTGATGTTTCCATCTCTCTCTCTCTTCTTCTCCCTTCCTCTCTGAAATCAACAAAAAATATTTTTTAAAAAAGTAAGTATTCTCTTTATTTATTTATATATGCTTAAATGAATAAATAAGCCCTTATGCTTCTTTCTTCTTTGGCATCAGTAACCACAGAATGTGACTCAGGCCACATAAATGTCTCTTTGGTTGCCTTCCATAAAGAACGCCTCCCCATTGCGTGGCCACCTCACTCATATCCGGGCCCCAACGCTGGCCATTAGCCAGGCCCTGATCCGTCAGCACTTGCTCTCTGCACTGTTTTGGTGAGACTGACTGTTCATTTTAACCATTATCACTTGAACATAAAAAAAACACGTGGTAGCCACTCTCCTCTTCTTACTTTGGACCACCTAAATTCCCCTGGTGTAGACACAGATCACCAACAAAAGTATCTGCATTTACATTTTCACAGGTAATGATCCTAATCACCTTGTGTACGCCGGATGTACCCCCTCATCTTATTTTTCACCTCCTCCCCAACTCCTACCTTCCCAGCAATGACTTTGAGCATTGAATGGGGAAGACTGGTACGTTACTAAATGCTTTTCAAAGTGGAATCCACATCTTCTCAAGCCCTATTAGATAGGGGTGGAGGTGGGGAGCAGAGAGGTACCTCGGTGTCAGAGCTGTTGCCATTCAGAGCCTCGATGTTTGGGTCCCTCCAGTCTTCTGAGAGTGAAGGGATGTAATTGTCTGTCAGAGCATCCCAAACCCTATAAACAAAGAGAAGCTCTCATTAGCACACATCTGGGGCCCCGCCCACCTGGAGGAAGGAAGAGCTGGGTGGGGGGAGGCAGGCTCTGTGGGGGCCAGGCTGAGGTCATCTGCCTTCCAGCAGGCAGGAGCCAAGCTGCTTAGAGCTGAATCGGAGGCTCTGCTGCCCGCCCGGAGAGAAAGAGCCAAGAGAACGGACCCTGGCCAGGAGCTTCCAAGTGAACAGTGTTTGCTTCAGAGAAGGGGAGCCACTGCGATACAAATGATAGAGTCTACAATCAAATCACCTCTGGCAATTAAAAAACATGGCCCTAGAAAATAAATCTGGCCCTCAACAAAATAGTTCATGTCTCATAAAACTAAGAAATGCCTCTTTCCTACTGGCAGAGAAGACAGAGATAGAGACCGAGACACAGAGAGAAACACACACAGAGAGAGATAGAGATGGCGATCTGGGCAGATTCTCTGGCTGGATCTCATTAAGAACAGGGTCATCATGTGGTGCCAATGCCGTTATGCTTACTTACTACCCAAAATGTTTAGCGAGCCCACGGGTGGCATGATCCTGCCCTCTAACAGCATAGAGTCTAGGTGTGCCCTGTCTCCAAGGAACCAATGAGCACACCTCTGTCTGCACGACGACCTCAGTGGGAGAAGATGGGCTCCCTTTACCACACTTCTTTGTAGCATTCCGAAATGTACATTATAAGAAAGGGCCTTCTGCCATCCTTGTTGCTTAACTCATTTCAGAAAGATTTGTTTGGGGGGAGAATCCTGAAGTCACAAACTCTCACACGGAGGAAAAGAAATGCATTAGTCAATATCCAGAGATTAGTGTAAATCTCATAAAATAATGCCATCCCTGGAAGCCAGCAGCACTTGAGTTAATCTTAAATAAATAAATGAGGACTCCACACAGTTTCCTTCAGGAGTATATGCATGCCATGATACCTATGAAACCAAGGGTAGGAAATACTAATGCACTATAAGGAAATAGCCATCCTATATAATAAAAGCCTAATATGCTAAGTGTCCAGTCATCAGGTGACTGGTCGACTGTTCAACCAATCAAAGTGTAATAGGCTAATGATAGGCTGAGGCCGCTCAACCACTCGCTATGGCGTGCACTGACCACCAAGGGGCAGATGCTCCGACTGGTAGGTTAGCTTGCTGCTGGGGTCTGGCCGATCGGGACTGAGTGAGATGGGCCAGACAAGCCCTGGAGCCCTCCTGTGGTCCCTCCCTGGCCCCAATTGTGCACTGGTGGGGTCCCTCGGCCTGGCCTGCACCCTCTCACAATCCGGGACCCCTTGGGGGATGTCAGAGAGCCAGTTTCGGCCCGATCCCGCAGGCCACTCCCCTAGGGAGGGCACCAGACACAGGGCTCAAGTGCTGCTGCTGCGGTGAGAGCCTCTCCTGATCGGGACTGATTGGGTGTGAGCCTGCGGCAGGCGCAGTGGGGTCAGGATGAGTGGAAGCGGCAGGTAGGAGCTGCAGGCGGTGTTGGACTGTGGGTTTTGGCCTGATTCCCACATGCCACCCTGAGGGACCCCACCTGTGCACGAATTCATGCACCAGGCCTCCAGTTTAAAAATAAGCAAATATGTATACATGTGGATCAAATTCAAAACATGACAAAATGTGGATTAAGATGCTGAAACAATAAGTGCAAATTATATATATGTCTATATATATATATACACACACATACATATAGAGAGAGAGAAAGAGAAAGAGAGCAAAACAGAGCACAGATACTTGAAATAAAAATCATATTCATAAAATGAGTGAGGAAAGTGCTCTTAACATATAAAATCAGGGATAATATATGATATGTGGGTATATAAGCAGAAATTTTATTTTTTTTTAATCTTCAGCTTAGGATATGTTTTTATTGCTTTTAGAGAGAGAGGAAGGGGGGCAAGAGAGAGAGAGGGAGAGAAACATCAATGTGAGAGAGAAACATCAATCAGTTGCCTCCCACACATGCCCCAACCAGGATCAAACCCACAACCTAGGTATGTGCCCTGACCAGAAATCAAACCCTCAACCTGTTGGCGTACGGGATGACACTCCAACCGACTGAGCCACACTGGCCAGGGCGCAGAGAGATTTTCCCAGTGCGTGATGCATACAATTCAGGCGATGAAACACACAAGGTAACGGTAGTGCTGGGGTTATCCGCTCATTCGTTATTTTCCTACAATTACAGGAAAGCACTTTGCAAGAGCTCATTGTTAGACATCTCTTCAGCAGGATTTCAGAGTCTCCTTCTTAAACACGGGCGATGACCCAATCTCTATCAGGCACTATATTAGAGCTGCACTAATCCAGCCTAATTCTAAATGCGAGTCTCATTAGCATTCTAAAGCCAAGAGGCAAATATCTGCTCTCTGCAAGACAAAAGTCCCAGCGCCACACCCACTGGAAGGACCGGTGGACGACGACTGTGAGCATCAAACCCCTGCACCACGTTCTCTGCTGGCGAAGGAGCAGCAAGGCACGCAGGCACCGACCTTCAGACTTGTCCCTGCAGCAAGTCCTGGAAAATGAAATTCAGCAAAGCCCAAAATAGGCCTTTCGTACCTCTCTTCTGAGCAGGATGGAAGCTGGGAACGTCGATAGACTGCACCCTTCCCAATGACCTTGAAACTATTCGTATCCTTAAAGAGACAACTGGGAACTCTTGCAAATCTTTTAGGGAGCAGCGACTTTTCTCTTCCAGGCCTTCACTACCACACTCTGGATTTTACCTTCGGATTCTAGAGTTTTAGTGACAACTTCCTAAACCGTTGCTGAAACCTCAGGATTCAAGCTGTTCTCATTCTCTTTCAGGTTTTGCTCGGGTTTTCTTCTTCCATTCAAGGAACTTTTTATCCTCAGAGGTTCAAAGCAGCCTTTAGACAGAAGGACTCTCATCTCTTTGTAATCACAATGCGTACCTTTCCTATATTTATTCGGTGCCCATTTAACACCAATAACAATGAACAGCCAACACTTAGCCAGCAAGCACTTACCGTAAGCCAGACACTATCCTAACCTCTTTATGTGGATGGATTCATTCATTCATTCCAAACAACAGCTCTGTAAGGCAGATAATAATGAGGAGAAGCTGGAACGTGGGGGAGTTCGTTTAACCTGGCTAAGTTTACACAGCCAGTAAGGACAGAGGTGGGACTGGACCAGGCAATAGAGCTTACAGAGCCTACATTCCTAACTACTTCACTCTTCCAGTCCTTGATGAATTTTATGATAGGCATAGGCATCAGAATACTACATCCATCAAGTTCCAAATCACACCCTAGAACAGCAGTTCAGGAACTGGCTGTGCATGGAAAGTCTAGAACTACATTGTTCTGGGCAGTGTGCTTTCATCAGTCTACAGAAGACCAAGGGCCACGCCCTGCTTTCTGTCTACATCTCCATCCCGGGAAAGGCAGAGGCGGGACGCTGGGAGGCAGGCAGTCACAGGGACCAGGAGCCGGGGCGGGAGGGAAAGCACAAAGCTCGCTGTGAGGAAGAGTGGGAAGGGCTTTCTCCCCAGAGAGGCTAATTATGGATGGTAAGCAGGGTCCTTGGAAACGGACATAGTCCCTTTTACAGGGACCCTGAGGAGGACTGTAAAATTCCACTTCCCTGGGAAGCATCCTGCTATTTATTGACTCTTATCTTGGGGGAAGGAGACTCTGAAAGCCACCTACTCTATCCTTTACCAGAGATTTAAGATTAACCCTAGCCAGACAGGTCAGGTGGTTAGAGCACTGTCTCCATGCGCTAAGGTTGCGGGATCGATCCCCTGTCAGGGCACATACACAAGTCAACCAGTGAATGCGTGAACAAGTGGAACAACAAATCAATCTCTGTCTCTCTCTCTGTGTCTCTGTCTCTCTGTGTCTCTCTCTCTGTTTCTCTCATCAGTTAAAAAAAAGGAACTAAGATTAGACAGGTTGCCTCAATTTCTGTCATGCTGCCCTGGCACCCGGGGTTCAATTTGTTCTCAGTCCCTATGATAACAGAAACAGCTTTTAGGTGCCTATTTTATAGCTTGGGCTTAGTTGCCTGCAGAATGGACGAACCAGGGGTGGGCAAACTTTTTGACTTGAGGGCCACAATGGGTTCTTAAACTGGACCGGAGGGCCGGAACAAAAGCATGGATGGAGTGTTTGTGTGAACTAATATAAATTCAAAGTAAAGGAGCGGAGGGGAGAGCAAGAGAACCGGATAGAACAGCCGGATCCGGCCCGCGGGCCGTAGTTTGCCCACGGCTGGATTAAACTGTCTTTCACCAGAGGGCTCGGCATTTGGGGAAGGGTGATGGCAGAGGGTGAACAAACCGAACAGAATGGGTTATGATAATACACCTAGACAAAAACTCAGGTCTGAAACTGGCAACGGAGCCATCAAGGCTACATTAGTCCAGCCACACCTGCCCCCCACACACACACACAGACCCCTACATACCTATTCCTGACAATATAGTAGACAGTGCACAGGTCTTATTAGAATTCCAACTTGATAACATTTCCCTGAATCCCCTCTAGGCCGACAACAGCCCTTGTCCAGTGGTTCACTGGCATCTAGCCATCAATATCCACACTTAGATGTGTGTTTAACATGGATAGACTTTTGCAGTTAATATTTAAGAATAATTAATTACTAGCACATGAATGATTTTGAACAATTTTCGGATTCTTTATAAATGCTTAATACAATTAATACAATCTGTGCCTTCTATATGGAGAAAGAAGAGAATTAACTTTCCTAACAAATCAGTTATCTGTCATCTTTTCCTATCTGATTATTTGGTATTTACTTGTCTTCAACGTAAAGTGTGGCTGATTGTAGGCCATTTATATATTGTGTAGACTTTGTTTTTAACCTCACCTTTGACCCCACAATTCCATCTGAAGAACAAGAAATCTGTCAGGTCTCACGTGGCTGGCCCCTCTATCTCCAGGGCACTTGTAAGAAGGCTCAGAGGGACCCCAGGAGGCAGGAGGTGGGGTGAGAACTGTCCCTTCCCATTTGTATTGGCCCCTAGGAACCTCAGGCCTCCAGGTTCAATCTCTTATAATAAAGGGAAGGGTGATCACATATAAGCAAGGAAGAGATTCTGAAATAGTTTCGAAATTTAAAAACAGGAGCTATATATTCAAGTCTGACTCTCGTTTAATGCCCCCATGCCCTGGTCAATCAGAGATAAGCTGATAGCTCCGCCAAGTCCCTGTTAGCCAAACAGTTCCCAATGAAAATGAAAGAAACCAAACCTTCAAAGGGAACCCTGCATTTGCTTTCTGGTTGGTGCCTTCTTCAAGGAGGTTAGTTTGACCAAAATGTCACTGTTTTTTGTGTTTGTTTGTTGGTTTTTTAAGGTTCTATCATTTAGCTCTATCCCACCCAAAACACTTTCAATTCATTTGTAGATGAACTATCCCTCCAAATACCAAACCTAAGCAAGTTTATTGGAACCCTAGAGCTATGCAGGAGAACCACAATCCAGTCAGTTATTAAATTATTTTCTTCCTTTACCTCATCATATTTTACAGTTAAAATATCTGAATAGGTGTCTATAAAACAAAGTATGTAGTTGAATCCTCATTTTTATTTTAAGTTGTAAAGATTCAGATATGCTGACCACACTGTTAATTTCGCTCTTCCCAGATTCCTCCCTCGACACTACCCCCAAACCATACTTTTATCTCCAAGGAATTCTTCAACCTTTGGTCTGTTAGCTGAGTCAGTCAATGAGGCAGGCAAGTCCGGGGAAAGTCAGGATAAGACACTAATCCCATGTGAGGGTAATTGACATTGAGTGGCCTCTGTTAATGTGCTACTTGCTGGCTGTGCCTCCATCCTTAATGAGGCAGCGGGGGGTTAAGTAGGGGAGAGATGATTTGTTGGGAGCAAAAGGAATTGGACACATCGTAAAAAGTCATTTTCTGAGCGCAGCCTGGGTGAGGTGAGAAATGAGGTTCTTTGCCAGTCCTTAGTCCCGCTTCATCAAGACTGAGCTCTGGAGGTTTCAAAGGTGAGGACCCACGCAGTCAACTAGAGTTAGTGACTAGCCCAAGGTCACACAGCGACTTAGTGAGAGTCTGAAAATTAGAATTCATAGTCTTTATATTTCTAGTTCATTGCCTGGTGCAATGGACTAGAGTGAAAAAATACTCTGTATAATAAAGCCCCACGGTCATCCTTTTTTTGACTTAAAAGAGTCGAACAAATTATAACAGTCTCAGTATCTAAAAAGAATTAGTTTGACACTTGAAATGGAATAACATACAGTCCACTGTGATAGTACTGGTCACCAGAGTGAAATGTTCTCTACGCCCAGGCCTTCAGATGAGCATTAATGAAAAAGAGAAGACAGAAATGGGTTAGACCTAGCTAGAAACACTGTACGTATACCTACAAGGCTAGCTATTATCGCCATTCCATTCATTCAATAGTCAATATGTCACTCAAAAATATTATTTGATCACTTACTACATACCAAGCACTACATTAGACAGTGGGGATATAATAGTAAGACACAAATTTGTTGCCCTGTATTCAGAGATACCGTCTTCATTAGCCACCAAATAACCTACTATCTGCCCAATATGGTCAGGTTCAATCCTCTGACAGGGGTGGGCAAACTTTTTACTCGAGGGCCACAATGGGTTCTTAAACTTGACCGGAGGGCCGGAACAAAAGCATGGATGGAATGTTTGTGTGAACTAATATAAATTCAAAGTAAAGGAGCGGAGGGGAGAGCAAGAGAACCGGATAGAACAGCCGGATCCAGCCCGCGGGCCGTAGTTTGCCCACGGCTGGTCTAGGACATGCCTCTTATGCAGCTTGTCTATGGTCAGCTCTTCCTGCTCAAGTCCATAAAAAGAGAAACCAAAAGCACAGTTGTTCTCCAAACTTCCATGACCAACTACGTGGCATTTCTTGGGTGATGCCCAAAGAACAATTGGTGCATGTTTTATCTCTATAGGGAATTCATTGTTTTTTTTGTTTTGTTTTGTTTTTTATCAATGCCCCAAACACTCTTTAATTTATGTGAAAAATTACCCCTTCTCTTTCTAGTCCCTCCTCGAACAGCTCTGTTCTCAGATATCTTTTCTCGACTACTGCTCTGGCCTGAGAAGGTGGCTAGTGAGTGGCATGGGGAACCTGGCTGGGTGGGTTACTACTGACATAAAGAAAGCTGAAGATAGCCCTAGCTGGTTTGGCTCAGTGGATAGAGCATCGGCCTGCGGACTGAAGGGTCCCAGGTTCGATTTCGGTCAAAGGCACATGCCTGGGTTGCGGGCTTGATCCCCTGTAGGGGACCTGCAGGAGGCAGCCAATCAATGATTCTCTCTCATCATTGATGTTTCTAACTCTCTTTCCCTCTCCCTTCTTCTCTGAAATCAATAAAGATATATTTTTTTAAAAAAAGAAAGCTGAAGATAGACAGACACCCCCCGCCCCAAGTTTACCATACTCCTGAAATTCTATTTTGTATCTAGGGGAAACTTTCTATTTCCTAAAATCCCTTCACTTCTTTAAGGTTTCAACTTAAGAAAGCTCTGCAGGTGACTATGAAGGGTCACGACAGAACAATGTCAGCAACTACCAGGGAGAGCACTGCCCCGCTGACATGAAAAGGTATGGAAGAAGCCAGGAGCTCATAGACAGAATCTAGGTCTATGTCAAGGGGCCCCGGACCACAGGGCTCTTGTATGAAGCAAGAGAGGGCAACTAAGACGTCTTACTCCTCGTCCTGCAGGGTCTCCTCCTCCTCTTGGATCTGGAACTGGTTCTTCACGGGAGCCAGGTTCTCGGTCTTGGCATTGTAGTTCCGGAAGCAGACATTGAGCTTCTCATCAAATTCATTCACGAGGTCCTCCATGGACTTGAAGCTGATTATTTCAGAAGAGAAATTCTCAAGCTCAGAGAGGGAGGGGTCCTCCAGGTGGTGGGGCGAGGAGCCATAGAGACACCGTGGCTTCTCCTCCTGTTCCTCTGAGCAGCAGGGCCGGAGGTCCTCAAACTCTTCATCCAGACTCACCAGTGGGGCCTCCATCCTGGCGCAGCTGCAACGTTCAGGATTCGTTTCTCTGGAAGAAATAAACAAGCTAATGTGAGTTTGGACTGGGCGTTGGGGCCAGCCCTGCTGAGGGAACATAATCACATATTCCATTACTCTGTGTCTCTCTAAACACAGAGTCCACTTAACTGGCATCCATCGCTCCTGCGCGTGCTCATTATTCTGCACTTAAGGAGTTCAAATATCATTGTCAGTATGAATAACACTAATCTAAATAGAATACACTTGAGAGGTATACCTGCTTCCAGTTCCCTGCTCTAAAAACCGAAGCATCGTGGTTCCGTGTGCAGCCCCTGGACCAGACCGCCCAGGCTCGCATCCTGTTCTGCCCTTTCCCAGCTTCGACCTTAGCAAGTTTCTTAACTTCTCTGTGTTTCCCTTTATTCTTCCCAAGACAGAGATAAAACAGGACCTACCTCCAAGGGTTGTCACAGGGTGAAAGGGGTAAACACAGGGAGGAGCTTAGGACAGTGGCTGGCAGACAACAAATGTCAATATTGTTCGAAATATGCCCATATCCTTAACCACGTGCTCTGAACACTGGAAGGTCCTCATAATTTATTTGGTGGAAAAACCTGACCTGAAGCTAAGCTCATTTGGCAACTAAACCTGATTTACATGAATATGAAAGTTGCTTATGGTTTTAAGTTATCCCACTTAGTGTGTTTTGCTGCAGAAATATTAATTTTTTAAATTATAGAGATTATTGCACCGGTCCCCAGGGGATGCTTTGCAGAATAGGCACTCTATTACTGCCTTCCACATGTTGAGATAATCTAAATTCTTAAACATGCCTGGCCCTAAAGATTTTGGATAGCAAGTCATGGACCTCGCTATTACTACCCTCATCAATAAACAACAGACTAACAGAACACTAGCAGAGGCTTTCAAACAAGCACCGGAGTTTTTCCCAGACATAGAGCAAAACCAGGACTAGAGGAATGGATTAAATGATCTGGTATCCATAAAAGACAGACCCAACTACCAATGTGTTCCCCGTTGTTCCAGAGCCAGAGCCCACAACCACCATGTTGGCCTCTGTGCCCGGGGAAGGCTGCAGGCTCTGGCCTCCGTTTCCCACAGCTCCAGGCCCTCTTCAAACATTGCCTTCATCTGTGATTCATCCATCCGTTTGCACCTCCAAGCCCTTCCCCAATTTGAATCTAAATCCCTCGAGGGCACTGACGTCCTCGAATGGCCTCCTGGGCTCCTAGCACACACTGCCTTGTGGCCAGGCAACCAATCAATGTGTACTCGCTGAAAAAATGATCTTCTCTTCCACATACAGTTTCTCATTCTCCATCTCAGGCAGCACATGTATCATTATCGATCATACCCTCCTCTGCCCACAAAACTTCCTTCCTTGTAACACAGAAAGGCAACCCAGCTTTGCTCTCCTGTCGCTGTGATTTCTGATGCAGTTAGCTGCTTAAATTGGAACCACTATCCGAGGAGAACCAAATGGACAGCAAAAACCACGGGGTTTACCCTAAGACTTCACTCTCCATCTCTGTCTACGTTTAAAACTCTAGATAAGGGAAGCAAAGGGCGCGCCAGGTGAGGACCTGGACGGCTCTTCCTGGGTTTTTACTGGTGGTTAAGTCAGCATCACATCCAGCACATTCTGAGTGTGTACAGTTTACAGAGGCAGCATGATAGGGCCTTCGAATACAAAAGGAAACAAGAGCAGTATGATATCTTGGAAAGAACACAGGCTTAGGAGCCAACAGACCTGGCTCAAGGATAAGCATCGTGGGTCCTGATGAACTCATTTGTTAAGATGAAGGTGTTGGCATAGAACTAATACCTTTGGAAGTTAATTTTAATAACATTAACTTAATTAATAATTTAACTATAATAATATATTTTATTTAATCCAGTATATCCAAGATATCACCATTTCAAATTGTAATCCATATTTTAAAATACTGATGATCCATTTTTACATGCTTTTTCCATACTAAGTCTTTGACATCCAGGGTATGTTTTACAATTACAGCTAGTCTCCATTTGGACCACCTACCTTCCCAGTGCCCAATAGCCACGTGTGGCTGGTGGCTACCCTATTGGACAACACCCCTAAAGAGCACTACACAACTAATGTCAGTCAGGGATTCATCACCTAGTCTACAGACCCCAAGGGCTCTTTTATATGGCCAAAGGGGCCTATGGCACAGAAAAGATTAGGAATCCTGTCCAGCCAGTGTGGCTCAGTGGTTGAGCATCGACCTATGAACCAGGAGGTCATGTTTGATTCCAGTGAAGGCACATGCCCAGGTTTCAGGCTCGATCCCCAATAGGGGCGTGCAGGAGGCAGCCAATCAATGATTCTCTCTCAACATTGATGTTTCTATCTCTCTCTCCCCCTCCCTTCCTCTCTCTGAAACTATATTTTAAACAAAATTAGGAATCCTTTAGTGCCCAAGGGAGTTTAGGAAAGATCACGGAGTGCAGTAGCGGGCAGGGAAGGTTTTACTGCTGAGGGTTTGTGCTGATGGAGCAGGACTCTGTGATGGTGAAGAGCCTGCACTGCAGATTCCCTGTTACTTCCCAGCTCTGAGACTTGGGCCAAATCATCAGCCTCGTTGTGCCTCAGTCTCCTCATCCATAATTGGGATTTAGAACGGTACTTACATTGAATAGTAGTTATTTTGTGGAGTAAATGAGATCAACTTTGAAATGCTAAGCACAATGCATGGAACACACAGAGTCCAATAAATGCCAATGACTAGGAAAATGAGAATAACTTGGTTACCTGGAAATGTGGATTGAGAATGCTCCAAGTGAAAGAAAAACAATCCTTGCTATATATTCTAGGCTTCAAAATGCCTATCAAATGAGAGAACTATTTATTGCTAAGTGAATTTTTTCATCTTTTTTGCTAAAGCACCATATTTTCAATTCATTTGGTCGAAGCCTCTTGGGTCCCAGGTCCCATTTCAGAGAGACATAAAGGTTAACCAGCAGCTGTTCCAAAATTTTACATTTCCTTTAAATGTGCACGCTTCTCTAGGAGAGAGGGGGCGCTGGGAGGAGCAGGAGATACCAAGGGGGTGCTGATTTGAAATGGCACAATCCATACTAATTAACTAGCAACGAGAGGGCAATCTAGGACAAGATTGAGTCTTGAATGTTGGCAACAGGAAGATTATGCTGAAAGCACCTATCCTCGGCTCATGCAGACTCTAGAGAAATGAATTCATCTAGAGGTTTACTAAAGAAGAAATGGATATCACAGTTCTGGAGTTCAGAAACATGATCGTAATCAATAACATGGCCTGATTTCTTTTCATCGATTCACTGCCGAGAAGCCGAGAAGCTCCACGTGAATGGCCAGCTGGAGGTGATGCTGAAACTGAAAGCCTGTGCTGGGAACCAGAAGCCACTCAGCACCCAACCTGAGCCCAGCCTTTGCAGAAAGAGCCCCGGCCCCGGCAGAGGAGATGAGAGCCAGGCATTCTGACTGGCCCTACCCTGGTCTTGAGGAGGGGCCTCTGGGTTGGGGCTGGCAGCCCTTCCTGAAATGGTGCCTTTACTCTCCTTCCTTCAGCTTGCCTTCTTTCACTCCTCTCTCTTGGTAGGGTGCCTTTGCCCCCAAACTGAAATGTCCTACTCTTGCATCTGGCAAGCGTGCACCTGTCTTCATCCGCAGGTCATCGGGGAGGCCTCCTCCCCTTAAAAGCTGGGGTTGAGCCCTAGCTGGTTTGGCTCAGTGGATAGAGCGTGGGCCTGCGGACTGAAGGGTCCCAGGTTCGATTCCAGTCAAGGGCATGTACCTTCGTTGCAGGCACATTCCCAGTAGGGGGTGTGCAGGAGGCAGCTGATCAATGTTTCTCTCTCATCGATGTTTCTAACTCTCTATCCCTCTCCTTTCCTCTCTGTAAATAATCAATAAAATATATTTTTTTAAAAAAGCTGGGGTTGAGCCCTAGCTGGTTTGGCTCAGTGGATAGAGCGTGGGCCTGCGGACTGAAGCGTCCCTGGGTTGGATTCCAGTCAAGGGCACATGCTGGGGGTGGGGTTCGATCCCCGGTAGGGGGCATGCAGGAGGCAGCCAATCAATGATTCTCTCTCATCATTGATTATTTCTCTTTCTCTGTTCCTCTCCCTTCCTTCTCTGAAATCAACAAAAATATATTTTTTAAAAAGCTACAGTTGAAATAGTTGATCACTTATCCCCTTTCTCTATGCTTCCAAAGTCGATTTTTATTTTTATTTTTTTTAATATATTTTATTGATTTTTTACAGAGAGGAAGGGAGAGGGATAGAGAGTTAGAAACATCGATAGGAGAGAAACATCGATCAGCTGCCTCTTGCACATCTCCCACTGGGGATGTGCCCGCAACCAAGGTACATGCCCTTGACCAGAATCGAACCCGGGACCCTTCAGTCCGCAGGCCAATGCTCCATCCACTGAGCCAAACCGGTCAGGGCAAAAAGTTGATTTTTAAAAGAATACATGGAGAATGGCAAAAAGAAGGACCCATAAAAGGCTTTTTCTCTTTATCACAGAACAGAGTACTATAGTTTGATTATGTCCTATTATCTATTCCACTTATTTTGGCTCCCGATGGGTAGTGCAATTTGGGAAAGAAAAGGCATCCCGGAGCTTAACAGAGGCCCAGCAGGGAACACATAAGCTGCTCGTGCAGTATAATGATGCACTGGCCGCAGCTTGGGGCAGCAGTCACATTTCCAGCCCCTGCTTTGCTAGCTGAGCAGAGCGGAGCAGAGCAGCAGAGAATTCACCGTGCCTCCAGAGGCCTCCATGCCATCTCCCCTTCTTCCCATTACTTGCCCCATAAATCAACAGATCCTGTGTGCCGCACCCCCCACCACCAGCCTCCCTACAACCTCCTTCCACTGATGCACCTTCCGTTTTCCTGCTGCTACTCAGCAAAGCCCACTCAGGATACATGATTGCGCCAGCTTCACATTTTGACGGAAAGAGTATTTCATTGCATATAAGCCAGCAACCCCTTCGGGGTTCTGCTTCCCTCTGTTCCCCTCCTCCTGCTGCTCCATTCACCCTCATTTCTCATCCCCCCTGCCCTCCGCCCCTGGGCTGTTAGGGCAAATAAAGGCTCCTCCTCGCAGCACAATGGCTGGCACTCCAAGAAAGCTGGGCTCATCCCGCCGGCTGCACACATTCCACTGGCCCTTTTGGCCAAACATAATGGAGACACTGAAGTGGGAGGGGATTTGGGGGTGTCGATAGGCAAGGAGGGGTTCGGCAAGGAGGGAAGGGATAGCAAGAGCGAATAGAGGGCTGTGATAATCACCCCCACCCTGGGCTCTGTCCAGCGCTGGGCCCAGCTCGGGGGCCCTGAGCCCACACTCGTCCTTTCTCAGACCTGTTCTGTGGCCCAACAATTGCTCCCCAGCGTCTGCGGCAGCGGCCAGGGCGCTGACCCTGCAGGAATGCCCAGTCCTGGGTAAGGCCTGGCACCCCAGGGAGGGCACAGCGGGGCGGAGCGGGTTATTAAGGGCAGAGATGACTGGAGCTTTAAGGTGACGGGCCAGATAACGGTCTTGAAAGGAGGCACCCACCCGCTGCTCGGTGGCTGCTGGGTGGCAACACCGGGCAGCGTCCCCTGCTCGCCGGCCCCAGACCGCGTGCTCGGGCACAGACACACACAGTCACATACACATACACACACACTGTCACATACACATACACATACACATACACATACACATACACATACACATACACATACACACATGCACCCCCGCCGGGCGCGCTCACACACACACACACACGCTGTCATACACGCACGCACACACAGCACTGTCACCCTCAGTCACACGCGCGGATACACACACACACACACCAGCCTGGCTGGGGGCCCAGGCTTGGATGCTGCTGGCAGTGCCCAAGTCCCGCATCCCCGCTGCGCTCCCGCGAAGGGCAGAGCAGAGAGCGCCCACCTCCGGGCTTTTCTTTCTGATTCCAGGATGGGACGCGTCGGGGGTGCGGGGCTGCGGCTCCCCTCGACCTGCGGGCCCCCGAAGCCCGGGTCGCGGGGCCTCCTCACCACCCCGTCCAACCCCCACCCATGGCGTGGGTCGGTCCGGACCAAGGTCGCCCCCGCGACTGCACCTGTGCGGGTCCTGGCGGAGGGAGGCGGTCCCCGGGCTCAGCGGGACACCTCCATCCACAGAACGGCCGGAGCGCAGTGCCAGGCAGCGGTGGGGCAGCGGCGGGGCAGCGGCGGCCGGGCGGCGGCGGCGGCGGCGGCTGCGGCGAGCTCCCCTCCACCCGCCCTCGCCCCTCCCTCGCCCCTCCCCGCGCTCGTGCCCGGCTCCGGGGGCGCGCCCGCGCTCGGGCTCCCGCCCACAGGCACGCGCGGACCCGTGCGTCATCTCCTTGTTAGCATTCAGAGCCTTCCTTGGAGCAGGTGGCCGCCTGTATTAATATTTATGAGTAAGTGCCCCCGCCCCCCTAGCGCCGGCCTTTCTGCTTCCCCCATGAAATAGGCAGAAGCCCAAGATGCGCGCGAGCCTTAACTCCCCACTTGGGAATCTCACTGGGCCTGATGCTGTAATTCTCAAAAGAAGCTCGGAGGTGGCTGAG
Organism: Plecotus auritus; assembly: GCF_963455305.1. Lineage (NCBI taxonomy): Eukaryota > Metazoa > Chordata > Mammalia > Chiroptera > Vespertilionidae > Plecotus > Plecotus auritus. The sequence goes on from NC_137779.1 coordinate 16,753,400, forward strand.
TGGATGGACAGGCGAATGCTCGCAGGCACACTCCAATGACTCCTGGACTTTAAAAACTTGGCATCTAAGAAACTAAGACAGCCTGGCGCACGTGGCTTGCTGGTTGAGCGTTGCCCTATGAACCAGTTTGATTCCCGGTCAGGGCACAGGCCCTGGTTGCGGGTTCGATCCCCAGTGTAGGGCGTGCAAGAGGCAGTGGATCAATGACTCTCATCACTGATGTTTCTATCACCCTCTCCCTTCCTCTCTGAAATCAATATATATTTTTAAAAGAAATGAATACACAACCTTAGAAGAATTAAATAAGATAATTCAACATATATTAATACCTCCTGTGTGCAATCCATGTAAAGCTTTGGCGCAGGATCTAGCATATAGTAAGTGCTCAATAAGTGCTGCTTGTCTGTTGCTGGAGTTCCAGGAGTCCTCCTTAGGGCTGATAGGTGAGCCATTCCCACCTCCTCACCTCTCTAATCAGAGTAAGTCTACTTTTATATTCAAACATACAGTTTCTAGAGCTTAAAAAGTTTTCCAAACCAGTGACACTCCAGGTCGACAAAGTGACAAGTGCTTTAAAGAAGATACAAAGTGTTTTCAACAAATTTCTATGACTGCTATGTGACAGTGAGGAAGACAGCAGGTCATCCAGCTTAAATCAGGGTTTCTCAGGCTCGGCACTGGTGAGATCTGGGGCTGGGTGGTTATTGTTGGGCGCTGTCCTGTGTGTTGTATGACGGTTAGCAGCATTCCTGCCCACTAGATGCCTTAGCACCGCCCCCTTCCCTGGGTTGTAACTACCAAAAATGTCTCCAGACTTCATCAAGTGAATCCTTGGGTGGGGGAGGGGGGTTACAAAATCACCCCGGTTGAGAACCACTACCTTAGACTTAGGTCTTCAAGGGGCAAGTGAACATTCTGCTAGGATGGGGCTTCGTTTCAGACAGAGGAAACCGACAGAGTAAAGCGTGGGGATGTACAAAGGCACGCTCATGCCTTTAAGTAAGAAAAAACCAAGGCTGGGTCATGGGTACAAACTGCTAGCTGTTGGGGATACAGGGCAAATAATTGCTCCTGGAATCACACCAATATCATTCTAGGGGCTTATTTTTGTTCCTGAGCTGAACTTATTTTAGTCCCTAATTTACTTAAGTTGAATCAAAGGTTCTTGGAGTCTACAAAGCATTTAACAATCATCTAGTCCAGTGGTCGGCAAACTCATTAGTCAACAGAGCACCAAACCACGAGCCGCAGGTTGTCGACCACTGATCTAATCCAACCACCCACCTGATTCAGAAACCAATACAACGTTACACACAGTTCCTACTGAGACACCTCTAGTGATGAGAAACTTGACCTCTCTGGGCTGCCCGGTCCTTCGTTTTGTTTTGCTTAATGGTTTTTAAACTAGAAATCACTTGCTGTGATTAGAAATTTGTTGGCAGCATGATATGTATTGTACTCATCCTATTTGATCTTACTTAAAAGGCTCCATCTTTTTCTAAATTTATCTTTATTGATGAAAGTATTAGAGACATCCCCCTTCTCCCCATTGGCCCTCTCTACTCCAGTTCTGCCCCCTCCCAGGCCTTCACCTCAGGAAGGTTCCATCTTGAAGAAGCCTGTTTTCCATGACATTCTGGATATGAGCTGCTGAATCTTTATTGAAAACCTATGGCAATCACAGCCCAGTCAATAAAGATGAGCTCATACCTGCTAACATTCTGGGACTACTTGATGTTTCCATCACTGGTAGTTCTCAAACACCAACATGCAATTCAAGCCTATATTCATCTCCATCCTTAATCTCCAGGGTGGATTAAAATCCCCGATTTGTTTTCACAAGGGAAATGGAATATTCCCCATGATTCAAAATCTACTCACGGCCATCTAGCCTGCAGGTAATCACTCCCTACCACAAAGCACATGCACCAAGGACAAGACCATATTGCTTTCACAAAGAATAAGCTGTATTGTAAAAATTGACAATAAATCAACCCCAGGAATAGTTATGAATTCCAGGGTAGCCATCTCTGTAAAATGATAAAAATACAGGAACTTGTTGGCAAATAAAGATTAAGATCCCTCAAGATATTGGAAATTCCCATAAGGGTAAATGTGATGACAATTTTTTTTTTCTATAAAGAAGAGAATTGAGCCCGGCCGCGCCCAGCCGGCATGGCTTAGTGGTTGAACATCGACCTATGAACCAGGAGGTCACAGTTCGATTCCGGGTCAGGGCACATGCCCGGGTTGCGGGCTTGATTCCCAGTGTAGGGTGTGCAGGAGGCAGGTGATCGATGATTCTCTCTCATCACTGATGTTTCTAGCTCTCTCTCCCTCTTCCTTCCTCTCTGAAATAAATAAAGATATATTATCAAAAAAAAAAAAGAGAATTGAATATTTCAATAAAGGAGAATCACAAATTTTAATAAGAAAAATGAGGTCCCCAGGGTGGGGGAAACTTTTAGATCTATAGTGCCCTCCCCCAAAAGTTGTTATTCTTTTCTGTGGCTACTGGTGGTTTATCAGCACGGATCAGCAGGTGCCCTGGGTGCATGGTGACAGGATAGGTTTATTGTTGTCTCCTGCTCTGAATAGGAAATAGACCCAAACAGTCATGTGGGGAGACTACCTTGACATGGTTCAGCTCCATGAGCTGCTTTAGGTTAATTTTTGGGTCTTCATGAGAACTCCCCCCCCCCCACCCCAGAACAAGCAGGGACATCATTTGTATAAACCCCTGAGGACTGACTCCCACTCCCCTCAATGTTAGGAAGCGTCTCTATTTTCTGCTATCCCCCCAGATGCCCTGGTATTCAGAGATGTGATGATTCAGAAACGAACTTGAGGAAATGAAAAGGCCTAAGAACACTGCCATTTCACTGCACCAAGCTAGCCATATAAAAATCATGTCACCAGCAATCTCTCGGAGGCCGCATGCTCTGTAAATGCTGCCCTAGGCCCCAGCCATCCTCTCCAAGGCCTCAGCTCTGAGTCATTGCAGCCTTTTCAATCCTGCGAACGTGACGAGCGAAGAACCCATGTTTCTCCCAAAGTCTTATTTTCAGCAGTTAGTCTTTTTCACAAAGTTGTTGTAGCCAGATTTTAAATAAGCCAGTTTCTTCTTGTCACATGCTATGAGGTGAGACCTTAGCGATATTGAACACCAAGCCCTGAAGAAGAGGTAAGCTGGGTTGGGGATAAGTGACACTGTTCCCTTTAAAATATAGGGACCAGCCCCAGCTGGTTTGTCTCAGCTGATAGAGTGTTGGCCTGTGGATGAAGGGTCCCGGGTTTGATTCCTGGTCAGGGCACATGCCCAGGTTGTGAGCTCAATTCCAGTAGGGGGTGTGCAGGAGGCAGCCAATCAATGATTCTCTTTCATCATTGATATTTCTATCTCTCTTTCTTCTCCTTTCCTCTCTGAAATCAATAAAAATATATTAAAAATAAAAATAAATAAAATACAGAGACCAAATGATAGTCTGCAAAATTCTTGGCCTGGACTGGCTTGGTGACTGGGTTTTGGAGAGCTATAAAAGGAAAAACTCATTGTTAGATATTGATCCAACCCCTAGAACATGTAAGAAATTGATGAGGCAAAGTATTAACTGCTGTCTTAGAAACACATACAGCAATGAGATATAGAACAAGTGTAAAACCAGAAGATTTGACAATGTATGATCATTCAAAATTTGCTGATTTTGCAGATTTGCATCCTATATAATAAAGAGCTAATATGCAAATGGTCATCACAACCTTGCGCCTGAGGCTGTGCCCCCGGCCTGGTGCCAGGCCAGGGGACCTGAGGCTGCGCCCCCCCACACACCCTGTGGGGCGGCCGGGTCTGGGTCTCTCACGATTTCAAGGCGCTAGCGGGTGGGTGGGGACTTGACTCTGGGTCCCATGGCGTGCCCCAGACTCTGACAGGAGGGAGATTTTCATATACATTTTACTAATTTTCTTTCATCTCTTATACTTCTATTATAGAGAAAGGGCAAATAGCAATATTAAAATATCTCCTCTAATTAATTCCCTTTTAATGTGCACAAATTTCATGCACCGGGCCACTAGTATTTAAATAAATACAGATTTTTTTCCCCCAGCTTAGGAATTTGTTCATTGGGTGTAATGATGAGCATGAACAAAATGCAAATGTATAAATCAAAGGAAGCTTCTCATTGCTTATTAGAAAAGGTTTCTGATAATAGCAACTCTTTACAACTGAAAGAAGTAAATAGGAACTATTCTTAAATCCTTTTGTAAATCTTGTTTAGAACAGAAAAAATATTTTATTCATTTTAAGTAATATGCTCCATATTATTTGCAAGATCTAGGAGGAATGCCCAGCTAGTGTCTTACAGAATTGTAAAACAATGATGGCTGGTCTGATTATCGAGGCCACATTGAAGGAGAGGAAACTACAGCAAAGGGAGGAGAAGGGAAGGGCATGTGGTGTCCGTAAATCGGAAAAACCTCTGTAGGCTGGGAGTCAGGGGTTTAAGATTTCAATGTCCACTCCCCCATTAGCCAGCTTCATGGCTTAGAGAAAATTGCTTAGTTTTTCTGGACCTCAATTTCTTCATCTAAACTATAAAGGGCTTCAAATAAAATCCTTCCCTGCTCTTAAATTTGATGGAAATACTCTCTACATTTTCTCCCAAAAACCAATCACAATACTTGTTTAAATGGACCCCAAAATCACTGATGGATCTTGAAGTATCTATAATAATAAAAGCTAATATGCAAACCAACTGAACAACTGAACAGCAGAATGACCGCCTGGATGACCTTCTGGACAACCATGCTATGACATGCACTGCTGCCAGGCTAGCCAAGGCGGGTGCGATGGGATTGGTCAGGGGGTCCGCCATCACCCCACGATCACCCCATGATCGCCCCACAATCGCCCCGCAGAGGGAGGCCCAGGCTACCCAGCCAGCAATGCTGCGGTGGGTGCATGGGGCTTCCTCTGTGGAACCATCAATCACGGAGCCCTGTGACTGATCACCCTGCAGAGGGAGGCCCAGACCAGCCAAGCAGTTGCACCCCCACACCGTTGCCTGCAGAGGAAGGTAACTGGTGGCAGGGAAGGGGAGGCAGCTGCCAGCAGTCAGGGGAAGGAAAGCACCGGTAGGCCCTGATTGCCAGCCAGGCCTAGGGCCCCTACCCGAGGGGTCCCGGATTGCGAGAGGGCGCAGGTCGGGCTGAGGGACACCCCACTCCTGTGCACGAATTTCGTGCACTGGGCCTCTAGTCTTTTAATATCTTTGCCTTATTTCTCCATTTGTAGACTACTGATTACTTCATAGAAATATTGTGAGAAAGCAAAAGTTATACACATTCAGTTATACAAAGCCCTAGAGAGGGAGTCAATTAAATCTACAAATTAACTTCAAATTCCATTTTATTCTGGGATTTCCTATAACCAAACCTCAGATGCTATCCCGCCCTAAAAATTATTTATAACTATTGGATGTTCTTTAATTTTTCCTTCTAGGGTTTCCAGATTTACTGAATAAAAATATGGGACACCCCATTAAATTTGAATTTCAGTTAATGAATATATTTTTTAAATAATTATTCAAAATTATGGCATAGAATAGACTTACACTAAAAAATTATTATTTATCTAAAATTCAAATTTTACTGGGTACTCAATGTATCCCTATATTTTACCTAGCAACCCTCTATCTATCCTTACGTAGGTGGACACAGGCAATTCCTAAGTGATTTGTGTGTGATAATTAGCCTATCTCAGTGAAAAGGTTTAAAACAATATTTCTAAATGATATCTGAATCCTCCTTGAATAAGTCTAGCCTATGTATCATTGCCGCTCTCTTCCTCTCCCCCTTCCCCACTTCAAGGATATCTTTTGTGGGGAAAAATAATGATATCTTTTGTGAGTACCTCAAAGTGCCATATCTGGAAATTTGCGTGAGACTGACTACACTGTTCTATGGGAGAGATGAGAGTCAGAATGAGGAGGAAATAAGGGTTAATGGAACTTTAACAAGAAGTAATGGCATCAGCCCTTCTTTATCTGATCCTATGTGGGCCATGAGGCCAGATACACCATGAGCTAAAACTGGATTGGCACACGCACACAAAAACTTGTACCTGAATGTCCACAGCAGCTTTATTCATAGTAGCCAAAGAGTGGAAACAACCCAAATGTTCATGGAGAGATGAATGGATAAACAAATGTGGTATATGCATGCAATGGACTATTATTCAGCCATAAAAAGAAACAATGGTACTCACGTATGCGACAACAAGGATGAACCTTAAAAACATTATGCTAGCCCTGACTGGTTTGGCTCAGTGGATAGAGCGTCAGCCTGCGAACTGAAAGGTCCCAGGTTCAATTCCGGTCAAGGGCATGTACCTTGGTTGCGGGCACATCCCCAGTAGGGGGTGTGCAGGAGGCAGCTGATCGATGTTTCTCTCTCATCGATGTTTCTAACTCTCTCCCTCTCCCTTCCTCGCCGTAAAAAATCAATAAAATATATATATTTTTTTAAAAAACAAAACATTATGCTAAGTAAGTAAAAGAAACCAGACACAGAAAGCCACACATTGTATGACTCGGTTTACATAAAGTGTGCAGAATAGATAAATCCATAGAGAAAGGAAGTAGATTAGTGGTTGTCAGGGACGGTGTGGGGAAGGGATTGGAGAGTGACTACTAATGCCTGTGTCGTTTTTCTTTAGTTTCTTGGGGGATGAAGAAATGTCCTAAAATTAGAGGAAGGTGATGGTTGCACAGCTCTGTGACTATACAGAAATCCAACGAATTGTATACTTTAAAGGGTGTCTGATGGCATGTGATTATAGCTCAGAATTTTTTTTTTTTTTAAAAAAGGAAACAAGATCCTGTTCATATGTAAATGGTCAGCTCTCAGGTGATGCCACAGAACAACCGAACCCATTTCTAAGGAGCCAGGAATGTAAAAGGGCAGCTGCTGTGTGTGTGCCTTTCCTGCACAGAATGTTAACTAATATTACTGTTAACTAAGCCTTTAAAAATCTCCTTTAAATTTCACGGTGCCTCTACAGAGTAGCTGTTATTATCCTCTGTCTTGAGAGAAAGGAAATGGACTTAGAGACAGAGTCGGTAAGGTGGAGACCAGGGTTCCAACCCAGGGCCATCTGATTCCAAAGCCCAGAATAGCCCCGGTTCACACCCTGTCCACAGAGAAACCAGTGATGACAAGGACTCTGAGTAAGCCCAGAAAAAGGCCTGGCAGGGCTGCCAACGGCCCTGCTGCCACTCCTTCCTCTTCATCGGTTCTTTCTCCATAGTGGACCGCGTTTGTTTGTGTTGACTACATTCTCAGCCTTCCTGAACCTTACTGCACAGATTTCTTTCTTGCTTTAGCTGCTGCTTGAAAATGTCCTCATCCCTACGCGTCTTTAACAAAAGGTGCTTGGATTCTCAGAGCCCAACAAAAGCTCCGTGTGGTATTTTGCCAGCAATCAATGTGCTCGCGTGCGGTGAGATGTGTCTCCCAGCCCCTGTTCCTTTCCTGGTGCTGCTGAGTCACATGGTAGAACACAAAGGCACCAATAGGTCTCGGCTTGGTACCCAGTTTGGCTTATAGGCCTGCCCCAGTCCCCTCCTGAAGTGAATTATGGGGTGAGGCCTGAACTTCTCAGGGGCTTCTTAGGACATCTTTTCCTCCTCCTTCTCTCTCCTCAGCAGGAGGGAAGGCTGCTCACCCCTCCCTTTTTCTACAGAACTGCCTCCCTCCACTTCCATCCTTTCCCCCACTGCTGCCTTTCACCGAAGCTGCCAGGTTGCCATGCCAATAAGGTTCCCATGGTTACTAGGAAGAGCTGCTGCTGCATTCCAACAGGCAGGGCCTTCCCAGGACGGAGAAAAGGAGATCAATATTGCCCCAGGGCAAAAAGGGACAGAGCGGGTGTCTCAGCCCAGGGAATGTTGGAGAACAGATCTTGTCTATCTTGGTGTCTCTAGGCTGGACTTTGGACCAAATCTCGCGGCCTCCGCTCAAGTTCTCTATTCCCTAAACCGGGAGAGAGGCACCTGGCACTAGTTCAAATCCATTGTTTTGCCTGGTGTGGAGTCCAATAGGCACCACATTGTGAGGATCCTGTTAATATGTAAATACACCGATACATCTGGGCTCTTTGTCCAGCGTGAAAAATGGCAAAATGCAAAACATGCTCTGCTGTCTCCTCCATTGGATATCTTGTCTGAGAAACTGCTTTTCTCCTCATGGTGTCCCCCTGGATTGACGAGTCTAAGCCACATCACGCTTTAAAGAAAACACACAGGATTTGTTTTCTCTCAAATATAAAGACACGTATTTTCATGTAAAATTCAGAAGTAAAGAAAAAAATGTTTAGTCATTCCCAATTCCAAAATCAAAATATTTATTTTGTAATCCTCACCCCAAGATATTTTTCCACTGATTTTCAGAGAAGAGTGGGAGAGAGAAGGAAAGACAGAGAGAAACATCGATATGGGAGGAGCCTGCAACAGGGGTCTGTGCCCTTGACTGGAATCGAACCCGAGACCCTTCAGTCTGCAGGCTGATGCTCTATCCACTGAGCCCAACTGGCTAGGGCTATTTTTTTCTTTTTAAAATACAGTTTTAGTTACTGGTTTGTCTCAGATAGTTGTAGCACTTCATTTTTGAAACACAATTTACTTTGTTCAGATTTTGCTATAGTGAGTATTTTTCTCTCTCTCTTTCTATCAATTGTCAAATAAAAAATGGCAATTTGCCAGCCAGTATGGCTCAGTGGTTGAATATGAACCAGGAGGTCATGGTTCAATTCTGGGTCAGGGCACATGCTCGGGTTGTGGGCTTGATCCCCAGTGTGGGGTGTGTAGGAGGCAGCCAATCAATGATTCTCTCTCATGATTGATGTTTCTCTCTCTCTCTCCCTCTCCCTTTCTCCCTGAAATCCATAATAAAAATATATTTAAAAAATAAAAAATAAATGGCAATTCCTCAAAAAAATATAGTTACCTTCTGTGCCTGGAAGCAGGACATAAACTTCTCTTTGAGGAATGTGCTCCTTCCCAACTACCAGGGGAGAAAAGTGATTCTTCTTTTTTTTTTTTTTTTTTAAATATATTTTATTGATTTTTTACAGAAAGGAAGGGAGAGGGAGAGAGAGTTAGAAACATCGATGAGAGAGAAACATGAATCAGCTGCCTCCTGCACACCCCCTACTGGGGATGTGCCCACAACCAAGGTACATGCCCTTGACTGGAATCAAACCTGGGATCCTTGAGTCCGCAGGCCGACGCTCTATCCACTGAGCCAAACCAGTTAGGGCAGAAAAGTGACTCTTATCCTCAAAGATGTAGAGCGGATACCAAGATGAATTTGCATAAACAGACCTTACTAATGTAGTCCTTATATTCCATTAGTCCCCCATGTATTTTCTAGTCAATTCCCCACAATTTATTGTCCATTGAAGCTCAAACTCTCTTTCCTTTGTTAAAAGGATATATAAGCCCCCAGAGCTAAATGCTACTTTAAGTTTTACTTCTTTTTTTCTTGTGAATTTCTGTGCACATAAATGTTAATAAAAGTTATGTGCATTTTATCCTGTTAATCTCTCTTTTGTCAGTTTAATCATAGGCTCCAGGTCCTGGATTTAAGAGAGTAAAGGAAAAGTTTTTCCTCCCTGATATATCCATGTTCATAGCAGCATAATTTTTTTAAATGTTTTTTTTATTAAGGTATTATATGTGTACATATCTTACCATTGCCCCCCCCCCACCCCACTCCCATACATGCCCTCACCCCCCAATGTTTTGCATCCGTTGGTTACTCTTATATGCATGCATACAAGTCCTTCAGTTGATCTCTTATTTTCCCCACCTCTCCCTAACCTTCCCGCTGTAATTTGACAGTCTGTTTGATGCTTTACTGCCTCTGTATCTATCTTTTTGTTCATCAGTTTATACTGTTTTTCATTATCCCCAAATGAGTGAGATCATGTGGTATTTTTCTTTCATTGACTGGCTTATTTCACTCAGCATAATGTTCTCTAATTCCATCCAGGTGCCTACAAATGGTAATAATTCCTTCTTTTTTATGGCAGCATAGTATTCCATTGTGTAGATGTACCATAGTTTTCTGATCCAGTCATCTGCTGACGGGCACTTAGGCTGTTTCCAAATCTTAGCTATTACAAATTGTGCTGCTATGAACATAGGGGTGCATATATCCTTTCTGATTGGTGTTTCTAGTTTCTTAGGATATATTCCCAGGAGTGGGATTACTGGGTCAAATGGGAGTTCCATTTTCAGTTTTTTGAGGAAACTCCATACTGTTCTCCACAGTGACTGCACCAGTCCATAGCAGCATAATTTACAATAGACAAGAGATAGAAACAACCCAAATGTCCATCAGTGGATGAATGGATAAACAAAATGTGATAGATCCATACAATAGAATACTATTGAGTCTTAAAAAGGAAGGAAATTCTGACACATGCTATAACATGGATGAACCTGAAGACATTATGCTAAGGGAAATAAACCAGTCACAAAAAGACAAATAATACATGATTCCACTTACAGGAGGTATCCAGAGTAAATTCACAGAAACAGAAAGTGAAATGGTGATTGCCAGGGGTTGGAGGGAGGAGGAAATGGGGAGTTGTTATTTAATGAGTACAGACTTTAATTACAAGATGAAAAAATTCTGGAGCTTGGTTGCATAACAACATGAATATACTTAATACTATTGAACTATATCCTTAAAAATGGCCGAGATAGTAAATTTTATGTGGTGTGGTTTTGTTTTGTTTTTTAATAGATTGATTTTTTAGAGATAGAGATGAAGGGACAGAGAGAGAGTGAGATTTGTTCCACTTATTTATGCATTCATTGGTTGCTCCTTGTATATGCCCTGACTGGGAATCGAACCCATAATCTTGGTATATTGGGACGATGCTCTAGCAACTGAGCAACCCAGCCAGGGTTATGTTATATGCATTTTACTACAATTTAAAAAACCCAAAGAAACATAGAGTTACCAAATTATATATAAAAAACATATGATAGTGTTATTCATAATAGCCAAAAAATAAAAACAAGCCAAAAGTCCATACACTGAAGAATTATTCATCAAAATGTGGTATATTCATACAATTGAATATTATTTTTTAAAAATATTTTTTTATTAATTTCAGAGAGTAAGGGAGAGGGAGAGAGAGAGAGAGAAACATTAATGATGAGAGAGAAATATTGATTGGCTGCCTCCTGTACGCCCCCTACTGGGGATCAAGCCCACAACCCGGGCATGTGCCCTGACCAGGATTCAAACCATGATCTCCTGGTTTATAGGTCAAAGCTCAAGTACTGAGCCAAACTGGCCAGGTTGGAATACTGTCCTATAAAATAAAAGGCTAATATGCAAATCAACTGAACAGCAGAAAGACCAGCAGATAGACCAGTAGCTATGACACACACTGACCACCAGGGGCCAGACACTCATCGCAGGAGCTGCCCCCAGGTGGTCAGTGCACTCCTACAGGGGGAGCGCCACTCAGCCAGAAGCCGGGCTCACAGCTGGCAGAGCTCAGTGGAGGTGGCAGGAGCCTCTCCAGCCTCTGCGGCAGCACTAAGGACCCCTCGGGGGTCCCAGACTGCGGAAGGGCACAGGCTGGGCTGAGGGAGCCCCCCCATCCAGTGCACAAATGCCGTGCACCGGGCATGTAGTTTACCTATAAAAGGAATGAAGTGCTGATATATGATATAACATGAATAAACCTTGGAAACATTTGCTAAGTGAAAGAACCCAGACACAAAAAGCTACATATTGTATAATTCCATTAACACCAAAAGTTCACAATGGTCATCTATAGAGACAGAAAGATTAGTGCTTGCCTAGGGTTGGGAAAGAGGTGGGAATGGGCAGTGACAGCTAATGGGTATGGTTCATCTTTTGAAGCAAAAAAAACCAGTTCTTTTAAATTAGAATGTGATGATGGTTGTAAACCATTGAGTTACATACTTTAAATGAGTGAAATGTGTGGTATGTGAAGTATATCTCAACAAAGCTGTTAAAAAATGAAAAAGTAAAAAAGTATTTAGATCTTAGTAAATTGCTTGATCTAATAGATCTGGTAGCTTAACGTGAAAAGTCAAACAAAGCAGGTCTCTCTGTCTGAATCTCTAGCGAAGGAGGGATTCTCTAAATTTTGTTCTAATTCCTGGGCTCAGCAGAATCAGTCCAAACCTCTATTTTTAAATGTGCCATAAATGTATTGCTTCTGTAATTCCTGGGTAAAGAGGGCTAATTTCCTAAGTGTTTGTTCATTGAGGGGGAAATCCCTAACATCATACCACTTTGTTTCAGGCAACTTATTTCTCTCTTTTGCTTTGATTTCATCATATCTAAAATGGTAACAATAATACTTTATTTTTCCATGTATCAGACGCTATTTTTTTCTAAAATCGTTAGACTGAAAATTGAGGGGTGTCTTATACATGGAAGTCAGACAAGAAGGGAGCTGTGAGGGTGCATATACCTCGTCAAACAGGCTTCCTCCAATCACCAGCCTTATTGTTACTGACGTCAGCTGATGCCCTAATTGGAGGTGGAGGTGGAGAGTATGCAGATGCAACAGGGACTGGAGCATTCTGAGCCCATAAAGATGTAAAAAAATAAAGAGATAAATACCGGTAAGCAATTGTCTTACTCTGCAAAATTCAAACTGAATGTAACCAGCTCTGCAAAAGAGCATGGAAATAGAGCTGCAGAGAGACAATTTGGACCTCCTCCCACTGAGTGTATGATCAGACAGTGGAGAAAACAGGAAGAACAACTCCTTAAGATGTCAAAAAAGAAGAAGGCCTTAAGAGGAAAACCAGCAAAATGGGAAAACTTGGAGCAGAGGCTTAGACTTGGATTATGGAACAAAGCCAGAGTGGCTTATGTGTGTCAACCAAGCTTATTCAATGTCAGGCAAGATTGTTTGCAAGCAAAATAAAGATTGTTGGTTTTACAGGAAAGGCAAAATGGTGCTTCAATTTCATGAGGAGAGAAGGGTTGGCCATGAGAACACAAACAAAATTAGCTCAGAAAATGCCACCAGTTTATGAGGATGATCTCACCTATATGGACAGTGACTCAGAAGACAGCAGTGAAACAATAGACATTGAAGAAATTGATATGTCTGGAACTAATAGTGATGAAGAAGAGACCAGTGATGCAACAGAGGCTGAATAAAGTGATATGCTGCATAATATCATAGTACTGGTATGTAAACATTACTTGTGGCAATTACTAAATAAAAATGTGTTCTGTTTTATGTTTAAAATATTGATTTCTTAATTTTGGGTTGGAAAAGTGGGAGCATCTTACGGAAAATATCATCCCTGTTTGTTTGTGTAGGGGAAGAAAAAATTTTATTCTACCCTTTTAGGTTCTTTTGACTGGTCTATTAAGTTGATATAACACAAATGAACAGGAGAAAAGCAAATTTAATTTTGTATGTATGGGAGCCTCACATAGATGAGAGGTTCAAAGGTGGTCAGGAAATTGAGGCTTTTATGCCATCTCGAGCTAAGGAGAAGGGAGTAGGGGTCTGGTGTTTCAAAAGGAAGACAATTCACAGGAAGATGGAAGGAGCAAATGTTTGAAATGTCTTGCAGGGACATAGGAACACAGAGAGAACTTTGAACAAACAGGCCCTGCTGAGCTCCCACTGACATAGTAGGCAGTTAGACAAACATGAGCAGAATAGGAACAATCGTCCAGGGACAGAAGGTCACCAGGGCTCAGGAAAGCCCCAGGTACCAAGCAACAGGCAAAATTGGAAAAACCTTGCCCCCCGGATGACCTTTCCTCCCTTAGCATATTGCTGGTCCTGTGGTTTAGACCACCTGACCTTTCATATCGTAGGTCATGTGGTTCAGATCCTCCCCTGACCTTTCCTTCCCAGGCATGTTGCTAGTCATGTGGTAGTCCCTCTTACAGGAAGAACAAGGGACCAGAGCATAGCCTCATGGGACTCCCATACAAGCCCTTGCATGGCCACTCCCTTAAGAATTAAACCCTCAGGACAATGAAGTTCTGGTCCCCACATCAAATAATCTTAAGAATAAAGCCTTGGGTCTGTTGACCACAGAGGCAGAGTTTTTGTCCAGGTAGAGGTAACAGCTAGGCTTCAGTTGTGTTTCAGCTCCAGACCCAGAAAAAAACCCAAAAAATGGCAAAACCAGATGAAGCACCATCTGCAATGACTAATGACCCCCACGCTAGCACCAACCAATCAGTAGTAAGCACAACCCTGAAAGGACACACCTGGAAAACTGATGAATATTCTATTGGGATCCTCCCCTGAAACTCCCCTAAAATCCCTGCATTTGGAAAACAGATAAAACTGCTTAAGAAGGGTGTCTCCAGCACAGAAGTTCTCCTAGCGTAGACACAGCTGATTCTCACAGCCAATTGGCCTGGAGGTCAATTCCTCCCAGTAATACCAACAACAGTCAAGGCTTAACTACAACAAGACTGTGCACACAGCCCACAAAGGGGTGCACCAAGAATGTCCACCTCAAGTAACTGGGGAGGCTGAGCCACTGGGCCCTATAGGACACCTAGCACACAAAGCTACTCTACCAACTCAGGGAAGCAGCCAAAATGCGGAGACAAAGAAACAGATCACAAATGAAAGAAATGGAGGAAAGCAAATGGCTGAATATAGAGTTCAAAACCACGGTTATAAGGTTTTTTAAGAATTTTCTAGGAAAGGCCAATAAATTTAGCGAGACCCTCGAGGATATGAAAAAGGACCAACTAGAAATTAAGCATACACTAACTGAAATAAAAAAAATATTATACAGAGATCTAACAGCAGACTAGAGGATCGCAAGAATCAAGTCAAAGATTTGAAATACAAAGAAGCAAAAAACACTCAACTGGAAAAGAAAAAAGAAAAAAGAATAAAAAAATATGAAGAGCCCTGACTGGTTTGACTCAGTGGATAGAGCGTCGGCCTGCGGACTCAAGGGTCCCAGGTTCGATTCCAGTCAAGGGTATGTACCTTGGTTGCGGGCACATCCCCGGTGGGGAGTGTGCAGGAGGCAGCTGATTGATGTTTCTCTGTCATTGATGTTTCTAACTCTCTATCCCTCTCCCTTCCTCTCTGTAAAAAATCAATAAAATATATTTTTAAAAAATAAAAAAAATATGAAGATAGTCTAAGGAGCCTCTGGGACAATTTCAAGTGTACCAACATCAGAATTATGGGGGTGCCAGAAGAAGAGAGAAAGCAAAATATTGAAAACCTATTAGAAGAAATAATGACCAAAAACTTCCCCCACCTGGTAAAAGAAATAGACTTACAAGTCCAGGAAGCGCACAGAACCCCAAACAAAAGGAATCCAAAGAGGACCACAGCAAGACACATCATAATTAAAATGCCAAGAGCAAAAGACAAAGAAAGAATCTTGAAAGCAGCAAGAGAAAAACAGTTAGTTACCTACAAGGGAGCACCCATATGACTGTCAGCTGATTTCTCAACAGAAACTATGCAGGCCAGATGGGAGTGGCAAGAAATATTCAAAGTGATGAATAGCAAGAACCTACAACCAAGATTACTCTACCCAGGGTAGCTAAATGTTCAGAATTGAAGGTCAGATAAAGAGCTTCACAGATAAGAAAAAGCTAAAGGAGTTCATCCCCACCAAACCAGTATTATATGAAATGCTGAAAGGTATTCTTTAAGAAGAGGAAGAAGAAGAAAAAGGTAAAGATAAAAATTATGAACAAATACGTATCTATCAATAAGTGAATCTAAAAATCAAGTGAATAAAAAAATCTGATGAACAGAATAAACTGGTGAATATAATAGAATCAGGGGCATAGAAAAGGAGTGGACTGACAATTCTCGGGGGGAAAGGGGTGTGTGTGGGGGGGTGCGGGAAGAGACTGGACAAAGGTTGTACACCTATGGATGAGGACAGTGGGGGTGAGGGGTAAGGGCAGAGGGCGGGGTGGGAACCGGGTGGAGGGGAGCTATGGGGGAAAAAAGGGGAACAATTGTAATAATCTGAACAATAAAGATTTATTAAATTAAAAAAAAATGAAAATAAAACTGCTTAAGATGAAGGACCCAGTGGGTGCTCTCTCTTTCTCTCTGGAGCACACTCACACCTTTTTCCACCCCCTTCTTCCCTCAAGGCACATACCTTTTGTGGACGAAAGGGACCACATGCTAACTTGACCAGCTCAGGGAAGGCCTGCATGGTGGTCTTGCAAACTCAGAGACCTAAAGTAACCACAAAGGAAGGTCTGAAATGAAACTTTAACTAAAAGCAGTTATGGTGGGTAGTTACATTCTAGGCTGGTATCTTCACTGACAAGGTCAACCTTTACCTTACCTGAGCCTGTCTTTTTGCATCTAAGATAACATACCTTGAAATGTCAGGGTAACTTGTAACTTCCCCCTTTCTGGACCCCATGGGGGCACAACCTAATGTGCCTGGGCGCCAGGAAAGATACCACAAATTCCCTCATTGTTATTGTTACTGTAATCATGTTAATTGTTGACTGCACCCACCTAAGTAAAAGAAGTATGTGTCTATCATTTTGCTTTTTATCCAATCCCAGAGGTCCCCCCCGCCACACTTTGCTTTCTTCCACCTCTCTAGTCTATCACCAATGGATTTCATGTAACCCACCCACGTCCCCTCCTTTGATTGCAATGTATAAAAATAGATAAAAGACCGCCATTCTCTGAAGTATTATTTCAATCCATTGAGGTTCTGCTTCCCAGCAATAGTCGACAGTTTGGCTCAAATACACTCACAAAACCTCTTTATAGGTTTGAATGTTTTTACATTAACACTTTGCTTCCTTTCTCCTAAGCTCCAAGGGCTTTTTTGCCTCTGTAACTTGTTTCCTGAGTCCATGTAGCCAAGATGGCTTACTTTTTCTATCTCTGTTTCTCTACATAAACTTTCACTTATATTTGAGTTCTTGGCTTTGAATTCTTTCTTAGCCAAATTCAAGAACCAAGGTCTAATATCTGGTGTTGTTCACCGTTAACACCCCAGCTCAGCCCACCTTGTCCATACTCTTTGTGATTGTCTCCAGTAATAGTTCTCTTCCTGTCCTAGGCCCTCTATTTAAATGCTTTTAGGCAGTTAAGAGGGAAGTAAAAGTGTTACCATCACTAATTAGTGAGTTATTAATACTAGGAAAGCAGCAAAGGGGAGGCCAGACATTATAAGCATGGTCACCTGGGCAGCTTCACTAAGAAGCGTCAAGACTCATACACCTCAGGGAACGGCCGGTCCATTCCTGCAAATCACTGGGGGAAGGGAAATGGACACCTGAGCAGTGAAGTCAGGTGATGTTGGGAATGTGTTTGCCTGTCAGTCTAACCTGGGAATAAAGATCTTTGGATTGGCTAGGAGGATGGACCCCAATGCAAGCCCAGAAAAATTCGGGAGTACATCATCCCCAGACAAAGGAATTCTCTCTTTCCTGTTCCTTCTGCTTCACTCCTGCTTCCTTACATTTGCCTGTGCTCCCTCTGTCAGGGGCAAAGATAGAACGCTGGGGACTAGCTATGGTTATGGGAAATATTAATCATGCTCTGTTAACCATGATTGGTTAAAGAAAGGACATTCTGACCTGGCTGGGAGTTGTGTGCCCCTGGGACCTGGTAGTCAGCCTTGGACCAGGGAGTCAACCTTGGACCTCGGAATGCGGTCCGTTCTCCTTTGAGAACTGCCTGGTATCATGGAAAGATTAACAACCTTGTTGCCCAAACAATGGAGTCCCACCGAAGCCCGCATAGCCTACTTCCCCATGTAATCCTTGTCCTATCCTGTATAAGCAGATGGTTTATGGGGGGCTGCAAAGCAGATTTTTGTGGGTGACCTGCTGCTCTCCCATGCTGCAGGCAATGTTGGAATAAATGCTCATATGTGATTCAACCCTGCCTCTGCTTAATTGGCTCAAGTAGTGACAGGCAGCATGGACCCATTGATTGTCCGGTTACACCTCCATAGCCATGTGGCCCCACACACAATGGACTGCAGCTGGGAACACAAGATAACTTGGCCAGATGCTGGACCAAACTGTGCTTCAATATGGAATGGAAGCTTTGGGCGTTGATCTTAGCCCTGCTGCAGACAAAATGGGACTTTTTCCATGGCCCGATGGAGGGAGATGGGACCCTGGAAACTCAGGGGCTTAATGCCACAGAAATAAAGCTTTCCACAATACCTCAGTCTCCTGTGACGTGAGAATAAACAAGTAATCTTTTCTGTCAAAGAAGGGAGTTTAGGCAACAGCCATTTTGGCTGCGTGACTTGCAGATCCCCTGGGGGCCGCCATTTTTAAATGGCAAAGGTCAACCCCTCCTTTAAATTAGCCAATCACGCAAGAATGTGAGCCTAAGCTCTGACCAATCAAGAGTGATGGACAGCCCTAGCTGGTTTGAGTGGATACAGTGTCAGTGGGTAGAGTGTCAGCCTGCAGACTGAAGGGTCCCAGGGTGATTCTGTTCAAGGGCACATGCCTGGTTTGTGAGCTCAATCCCCAGTGGGGGACATGCAAAAGGCAGCTGACCAATGATTCCCTCTCATCATTGATGTTTCTATCTCTCTTTCCCTCTCCCTTCCTCTCTGAAATCAATAAAGATATATTAAAAAAAAAAGAGGGAGGGACAGATGACATGTGTCAGACATAAAACCCTGAGTGAACCAGCCACTCAGTGTGCACACTGCCAGACCCTGTGTGCTTGCGCACCCTCCTGCAGGAGTAAAGATATTTGCCTTGCTGTCTGGTTCCCAAGTATCCTTTGTGTTCTACCAGGACCCCTGGTTTTGGGACTTGCCTTATTTCTAACAGTGGGGTCCTCAGGAAATACTTTCCCACGGCACCCCAAGAAGCCCACTTCCACCACCAATAGGTGGGGACACCCCCACTAATAATAAAAGCTCTTTTTGAGTCTTATTTTTTATTTATTTATTTGTTTGTTTATTTTTAATAAATTTTTATTGTTCAGATTATTACAGGTGTTCCTCTTTTTTTCCCCCCATAGCCCCCCTCCACCTGATTCTCCACCCCACCCCATGCCCTTACCCCCCCGCCACTGTCTTCATCCATAGGTGTAAGATTTTTGTCCAATCTCTTCCCGCACCCCTCACACTCCCTTCCCCCTGAGAATTGTCAGTCCACTCCCTTTCTATGTCCCTAATTCTATTATATTCACCAGTCCATTCTGTTCTTCAGATTTTTTATTCACTTGATTTTTAGATTCACTTGTTGGTAGGTATGCATTTGATGTCATTTTGTTGTTCATAATTTTTATCTTTACCTTTTTCTTCGTCTTCCTCTTCTTAAAGAATACCCTTCAGCATTTCATGTAATCCTGGTTTGGTGGTGATGAACTCCTTTAGCTTTTTCTTGTCTGTGAAGCTCTTTATCTGACCTTCAATTCTGAATGATAGCTTTACTGGGTAGAGTAATCTTGGTTGTAGGTTCTTGCTGTTCATCACTTTGAATATTTCTTGCCACTCCCTTCTGGCCTGCATAGTTTCTGCCGAGAAATCAGCTGACAGTCGTATGGGTATTCCCTTGTAGGTAACTAACCGTTTTTCTCTTGCTGCTTTCAAGATTCTCTCTTTGTTTTTTGCCCATGCATTTTAATTATGGTGTGTCTTGGTATGGTCCTCTTTGGATTCCTCTTGTATGGGGTTCTGTACGCTTCCTGAACTTGTAAGTCTATTTCTTTCACCAGGTAGGGAAAGTTTTCTGTCATTATTTCTTCTAATAGGTTTTCAATATTTTGCTCTCTCTCTTCTTCTGGCACCCCCATAATTCTGATGTTGGTACGCTTGAAGTTGTCCCAGAGGCTCCTTACGCTATCTTCATATTTTTGGATTCTTTTTTCTTTTTCTTTTTCTGGTTGGGTGTTTTTTGTTTCCTCATATTTCAGATCTTTGGTTTGATTCTTGGGGTATGTTGATCTACAGTTGAGTTTCTGTATATTCTTTATTTTAGACAGTATATGCTTAATTTCTGACTGGTCCTTTTCCATTTCTTTTGGCATTCTCATTAAGATCCTTAAAGGTCTCACTAAGTTCCTCAGCGGTTTTTAGAAGATTCTTGAGTAACCTTTTAAATGTGGTTCTGAACTCTATGTCGTCCAGTAGTTTGCTTTCCTCCATTTCTTTCATTCGTGACATGTTTCTTTGTCTCCGCACACCCTCACTAATAATAAAAGCTCTTTTTGAGTCTTTTTGGGCTTTGTCTTCAGCTCAAAATAATCCACATACCTAAGTGGCACATTCTGGGGAGACTTGTTCTGAACCCCTTTACTTGCATAAGAAAAAGAGATTTACTGGGTGTCTCCAATGGAAAACCAGCCATTGTTTTGAGCCTATCCCTATGGAGTATGTGTTTTTAGACTTCCACTGCTATTGACTTCCTTCTACCCTCTTAGGTTCTGTGCCAGGGCCTGAGAATTAAACTGATAAAAGTCAAATTAACAGGACAAAAGCACACAAAAATTTAAAATATTTTTATGTGCTCAGGTAAGTCTTCATAAGTAAAATGAAAGATCTGAAAAGACAGGACCAAGACCTTATTTACTTTTAAACAAATAAATGATAAATTTGTGGAGGAATGACAAGACAAAGGAGTTCGAGGTAGGGTCAGTAAATTGTGGGACAGTGACTAGGAACTATAGGGGGGAAACTAATGGAAGATCAAGGTTATTTTACCAAGTCTGTATGGATTCATCTCAGCCTCAAATCCCAGTCTCCAGGGATGAAAACATCCTTCCTGGTCTAGGGAGCACCTTTCTCATGAGAAATTTTGTGACCCGCTTTTATTTTTTAAAAATATATTTTATTGATTTTGTACAGAGAGGAAGGGAGAGGGAGAGAGAGAGAGAGTTAGAAACATCGATGAGAGAGAAACATCAATCAGCTGCCTCCTGCTCCCCCCTACTGGGGATGTGCCCACAACCAAGGTACATGCCCTTGACCAGAATCAAACCTGGGACCCTTGAGTCCGCAGGCCAACGCTCTATCCACTGAGCCAAACCAGTTAGGGCTGTGACCTGCTTTTAGGTAGCACTGCCTTCAGCTCAAAATGATCAATATGCCAAAGCTGTGTATTTTGGGGTGGTACATTCTGACCTACTTCATTGCCCTTGAGCTACTTATAAATAGTAAATAACAAATAAAAAATGCAAAACAATTCTTGCCCATAGAAGAATTAAATGCAAATTAATTCTGTCAAGTGGAAATTCAATGGCTTCCCTCTCCCCTGAACCCTGGGAAAAGTCAGGTTTCCATTCATCTGTAAATTCATTTTACATTCCTATGCTCCATATAAATTTGGAGAAGTTTCTTTAACTTGTCCCTTGAACTGGTTATTACATGTTGCTGCCCCCCTCATTAATAATTAAAAATTTAATATGTTCTTTTTCTTTGTTTTTTAAGTCTATGTGAGAATCCTATTTTATCTTTGTTAAAAAACGATCCCTTTAACTTTTCTGTTTCTGGTAAAACAAGGAGAAGCACATCTAGTTGCGGGCTTTTTGCAGTGCAACACAAAACTTAGTTAAATGGAGAGAGTAAACATTTACTTTGTTAAAGATCTCACCATAAGTTTATTTTATTTTTCAACTGTACCTCTGGTCATCACATCAAAAGAAATTTGGCTTTCAAATGTTAGGTAGGGATAGTAATAAAAGCTTGCATTTACTATATACTTAATAGGTTCCAGTCACCATTTTAAGCACTTTATTTGCATTATCCTTATGAGGCAAATACTAAAAACCAAAACCTTCTACTCCCATACTCAGTCTGACCACTCAGTCCGTAGGGGAACTCACCAAGATGCAATATTTTGTTTTTTGGGTTTGTTTTTTTTCTCTTTTATTTTTTATTTTATTTATTTATTTATTTATTTATTTATTTATTTATTTATTTATTTTTTTACCGGATGCAATATCGCTCCAGCCACAAAGGCATCTGGGAAATGTTGGAATCTCAACTCTCTGTAGCCTCAGGCTTGCCTGACTACCCAGAAAACCAGAGCAGGCCGCCATGCCCCCGGGAAGGAAGTTAATGAATGTGAAGAGTGTGCTCACTGCCTGATGTTCACCTGTCAATTTAGAAATGCATTGTTCTTTCTGGTCAGTCTAGGTGACCACCCACCATATGGTTTTACTATGAACCCCCTTAAAAAAAAGAGACCCTGTCCTGGTAGGGGTTTGGATTCCTCCAGGCCCAACCACCACTGGGAGCAACTGCCTTGCCCATGTTTGTAAGTTTCTCCTATTAAAGCTCTTAGGAATTTGAATAAGGCTAAATGTCAGTTCTTCCAAACTGATCCTGAGTTTAGAATTTTGGGGCTTTCCCCCAATGCTTCCCTTACTATCTATACTCACAAGATTACTATTTCAATGTCTCCATTAGCATTGCTTTACTGTTCCTGGATTGTCCTGCCCAAACACATGGTTTGATTGTACACTGCAGGAATTTCCCATCAATTTTTCAGTGGAAAACATTAACAGTCTGCACACACAATTCTTTGAATCATACTGACTAGGAAGAGAGGTAACCGACATTGATGTAGACTGCTTTTGCCTAACACACTAAATCAAGATTTCCTACTGAAGGAGAATATATGGGGTAGCCTGGGGGGCTAGCAATCTGAATCTGTGCCAGTAACCAGTATCCTACTGCACATTCTTGTTAGTCTATAATTAAGTCACTGCCCCTTCCTTAGGCAATAATCTGTTTTCCTAAATACTCCCAGTTTACAAGGGCCACAAGCCAAGAATTTAACAGCTTAGCCAGAGAGGGGGGTCACTGGCACCACCCACGGCAGGCCTTTAGCTGTAATCTTTCTTCCCCATTCTAACTTAGGTAGGGCTGAAAAAGCCTGGAAGTTAGGAAACAAAGAATTTTAGAAATATATATAAGGAGTAATCTCATTGTATAAGATGTTCAGGCTTTGGATCTTCAAATCCCCTGAGCCAGCAGGGCTTCTTCGAATAAAGGTTTCTTTTCTTTTTTTCCTGAACCTCTGAGTACTCATGTATTTTTCAGTCACCTGGTAAAATTCTGCAATATTACATTATCTAAACATTAGACCTTTTTTTTCTCTTCTTCTTTCCTTTACCCTGGCATTGACCTAGAAAGATAATGCCTTCATCCATAGCTCCCAAGTCAGTGGTCAGCAAACTCATTAGTCAACAGAGCGGCAAACTGCGGCTTGCGAGCCCACGGTTTGCCGACCACTGTCCCAAGTCATTGCTGAGTGGGGTAACCTCTGGAATTTAGAAAAACTTTATTTCTAGCTAGCAGGAAACCTAACTGACCCCTACTTTGAATGGGCAACTGTGCTTTCATAGGACTTATCCTTGTCTGTAGTGTTTATCATATTCTCCTTGGGCCTATGAATGTCTAGATGGCTGGCACACAGCTGGACAAGGACTTTGATTATCTGATTGTACTCAAAACTGTTCTAGAAAGGCCTACCAGGAGGCATTCATGATTCAGGAATCACTTCCTTTGGCAGGGCCATATTTTCCTGGTTAGGAATAGATACAAATGGGAATATGATCAGAAACCCCTTCTTAATTCTTGGAGACATTACCATTACAGATTTTGTTGCTAAGGCATTATCTGTCCAGATCTTTAGACTCTCTGACTAAAGTTGTTATTGATAATAGAACAGTCTTGCTTATCTTTAGCTGAGCAAAGAGGGATCTGTGCTATGGCCACCACCTCCTGTTTTACTTGGATCAACAGTTTGGGAGGAGTTGAAACTCAGTTATAAGAGATCATTTAGCAAGACATTTGGCTTAAAAGGATGACTCCTTCAAGGGGTCTTTCTTTGTTTGGGTTTTGGGGACTATGGAGGCTTTTATTTAGCTCCAGATGGTTGCTGTCATTTGGCCATGCATGAAATATTTTACGATGATCAAGGTGTTTAAAAGGCCAGAACAGAATTTTCATGTGAAATCTAATTTTTAAAATGTTGAAAAAAATGAAGTCCAAACAAAACATTTCTGCATGCTGGATTCAGCCAGAGAGTGCTATTTCCTGACTTCTACATTAAAATATGTGAATCATGAAACAAAAAACAAAAACATTTGAATCATGAAAAAAATGAGATCATACTTGTGTTTCAGAAATTAAGGGGCAGATGCAATGGAGTAGAAAGTAGTGTAACCGGACAATCAATGGGTCCGTGCTGCCTGTCACTACTTGAGCCAATGAAGCAGAGATAGGGTTGAATCATATATGAGTGTTTATTCCAATACTGCCAGCAGTATGGGAGAGCAGCAAGTCATCCACAAAAATCTGCTCTGCAGCCCCCATAAGCCAGCTGCTTATATAGGGTCGGACAAGGATTACATGGGGAAGTAGGAGGCTGGGGTGGGACTCCATTGTTTGGGCAACAAGGTTGTTAATCTTTCCATGATAATAGGCAGTTCTTAAGTGAGAATAGTTCCAAGGTTGACTCCCAGGTCCTGGGGGCGTACAACTCCTAGCCAGGTTAGAATGTCCTTTCTTTCTTTATATTTTTAAATATATATTTTTAAATATATTTTTATTGATTTCAGAGAGGAAGGAAGAGGGAGAAAGAGATAAAAACATCCATGATGAGAGAGAATCATGGATCGGCTGTCTCCTGCAAGTCCCCGACTGGGGATTGAGCCCACAACCCGGGCATGTGCCCTTGACCAAAATCAAACCTGGGACCTTTCAGTTCGCAGGCTGACACTCTATCCACTGAGGCCAAACCGGCTAGGACAGAATGTCCTTTCTTTAATCAACACAAGACAATCATGGTTAACAGAGTATGATTAATATTTCCCATAACCACAGCTAGTCCCCAATATTCTATTTTTGCCCCTAACAGTAGAACACAAAAAATTATGAATTGAGGTTTGAATGTGAATGAATTGAGTGTCTTATTTATGTCCTTTGGCTCTAGACCTCAGTAAGCCCAAAAGAAACTTTCTTTCTTGTCCTATTAATATGCTTTTATTGATTTTAGAAAGAAATAAAGGGAGAGGGAGAGAGTGGGAGAGAAACATCTATCTGTTGCCTCCCGTATGCACCCTGGTCACCTTCTGGTGCACAGGATGATGATGCTCAACCAACTGAGCAACACCGGCCAGGACTAAAACTGTTTCCTAAATTTACAGAGATTCAGTTTATTTTCTTTTTCTTTGACTTTGTTAAAAAATAAATCTTTATTGTTCAGATTATTACAGGTGTTCCTCTTTTTTTTTTCTCCCCATAGCTCCCCTCCACCTGATTCCCCATCCCACCCCATGCCCTTACCCCCCCCCCCCCGCCACTGTCTTCATCCATAGGTGTAAGATTTTTGTCCAATCTCTTCCTGCACCCCTCACACCCCCTTCCCCCTGAGAATTGTCAGTTCACTTCCTTTCTATGTCCCTGATTCTATTTATATTCACCAGTCCATTCTGTTCTTCAGATTTTTTTATTCACTTGATTTTTAGATTCACTTGTTGGTAGGTATGTATTTGATGTCATTTTGTTGTTCATAATTTTTATCTTTACCTTTTTCTTCTTCTTCCTCTTCTTAAAGAATACCCTTCAGCATTTCAAGTAATCCTGGTTTGGTGGTGATGAACTCCTTTAGCTTTTTCTTGTCTGTGAAGCTCTTTATCTGACCTTCAATTCTGAATGATAGCTTTGCTGGGTAGAGTAATCTTGGTTGTAGGTTCTTGCTGTTCATCACTTTGAATATTTCTTGCCACTCCCTTCTGGCCTCCATAGTTTCTGCCAAGAAATCAGCTGACAGTCGTATGGGTACTCCCTTGTAGGTAACTGTTTTTTTCCTGCTGCTTTCAAGATTCTCTCTTTGTCTTTTGCCCTTGGCATTTTAATTATGATGTGTCTTGGTGTGGTCCTCTTTGGATTCCTCTTGTTTGGGGTTCTGTGCGCTTCCTGAACTTGTAAGTCTATTTCTTTCACCAGGTAGGGAAAGTTTTCTGTCATTATTTCTTTTAATAGGTTTTCAATATTTTGCTCTCTCCTTCTGGCACCCCAAAAATTCAGATGTTGGTACGCTTAAAGTTGTCCCAGATGCTCCTTACACTATCTTCATATTTTTGGATTCTTTTTTGTTTTTGTTTTTCTGGTTGTGTGTTTTTTGTTTCCTCATATTTCAGATCTTTGGTTTGAATCTTGGGGTACGTTGATCTACAGTTGAGTTTCTGTATATTCTTTTTTTTTTTTTATTTTTATTTTTTTTATTTTTTTGATTTTTTATTTATTTTTATTTTTTTTTTCAAATTTTTATTAAGGTATTATATGTGTACATATCTTATCATTGCCCCCCATCCCCACCCCACTCCCATATATGCCCTCACCCCCCAATGTTTTGCATCCGTTGGTTACTCTTATATACATGCATATAAGTCCTTCAGTTGATCTCTTATTTCCCCCACCTCTCCCTAACCTTACCACTGTAATTTGACAGTCTGTTTGATGCTTTACTGCCTCTGTAACTATCTTTTTGTTCATCAGTTTATAATGTTTTTCATTATCCCCAAATGAGTGGGATCATGTGGTATTTTTCTTTCATTGACTGGCTTATTTCACTTAGCATAATGTTCTCTAATTCCATCCAAGTGCCTACAAATGGTAGTAATTCCTTCTTTTTTTCGGCAGCATAGTATTCCATTGTGTAGATGTACCATAGTTTTCTGATCCAGTCATCTGCTGATGGGCACCTAGGCTGTTTCCAAATCTTAGCTATTGTAAATTGTGCTGCTATGAACATAGGGGTGCATATATCCTTTCTGATTGGTGTTTCTGGTTTCTTAGGATATATTCCTAGGAGTGGGATTACTGGGTCAAATGGGAGTTCCATTTTCAGTTTTTTGAGGAAACTCCATACTGTTCTCCACAGTGGCTGCACCAGTCTGCATTCCCACCAGCAGTGCACGAGGGTTCCTTTTTCTCCGCATCCTCGCCAACACTTGTCGTTTGTTGATTTGTTGATGATAGCCATTCTGACAGGTGTGAGATGGTATCGCATTGTTGTTTTGATTTGCATCTCTCGGATAATTAGTGACTTTGAGCATGTTTTCATGTGTCTCTTGGCCTTCCTTCTGTCTTCTTTCGAAAAGCTTCTATTTAGGTCCGTTGCCCATTTTTTTATTGGATCATTTATCTTCCTTTTATTAAGTTGTATAAGCTGCCTGTAGATGTTGGAAATTAAACCTTTATCAGTGATACCATTTGCAAATATGTTCTCCCATACAGTGGGGTTTCTTGTTGTTTTGTTGATGGTTTCTTTTGCTGTGCAAAAGCTTTTTATTTTGATGTAGTCCCATTTGTTTATTTTCTGTTTGGCTTCCATTACCCTAGGGGCAGTATCACTGAAAAAGTTCTTTTGGCATATGTCTGAGATTTTGCTGCCTGTGGATTCCTCTAGTATTTTTATGGTTTCCCGTCTTATATTTAAGTCCTGTACCCATTTTGAGTTTATTTTTGTGTATGGTGTAAGTTGGTGATCTAGTTTCATTTTTTTGCATGTATCTGTCCAATTTTCCCAACACCATTTATTAAAGAGACTGTCTTGACTCCATTGTATGCTCATGCCTCCTTTGTCAAATATTAAATGCGCATATTGGTTTGGGTCGATATCTGGATTCTCTATTCTGTTCCATTGATCTATATGTCTGTTCTTGTGCCAGTACCAGGCTGTTTTGATGACAGTGGCTTTGTAATACAGCTTGAAATCTGGTATTGAGATCCCTCCTACTTTATTCTTCTTTCTCAGGATTGCTGTGGCTATTCGGGGTCTTTTTTTATTCCAGATGAATTTTTGGAGAGTTCTTTCTAGGTCTGTGAAATACGCCGTTGGTATTTTAATGGGGAGTGCATTGAATCTATAGATTGCTTTGGGTAGTATGGACATTTTAATGATGTTGATTCTACCAATCCATGAACATGGTATGTTCTTCCATCTGTTTACATCTTCCTCTATCTCTTTTTTCAGTGTCCTGTAGTTTTCCGCATATAGGTCTTTTACCTCCTTGGTTAGGTTTATTCCTAAGTATCTTAATTTTTTTGGTGCGATGGAAAATGGGATTGCTTTTTTAGTCTCTCTTTCTGTAAGTTCATTGTTGGTGTATAGAAATGCCATAGATTTCTTGGTGTTAATTTTGTATCCTGCTACATTGCCGAATTCATTTATTAAGTCTGTTAGTTTTTTGATGGAGTCTTTCGGGTTTTTTATGTACAATATCATGTCATCTGCAAATAAGGACAGCTTTACTTCTTCTTTTCCAATTTGGATGCCTTTTATTTCTTCTTCTTGTCTAATTGCAGTGGCTAATACTTCCAGTACTATGTCAAACAGGAGTGGTGAGAGTGGGCATCCCTGTCTTGTTCCTGTTCTTAGGGGAAATGGTTTTAGTTTTTGCCCATTGAGTATGATGTTAGCTGTGGGTTTATCATATATAGCTTTTATGATGTTGAGGTATGATCCTTCTATTCCCACCTTGTTGAGAGTTTTTATCAAGAAAGGGTGTTGGATTTTGTCAAATGCTTTTTCTGCATCAATTGATATGACTATGTGATTTTTATCTCTCAATTTGTTTATGTGATGTATCACATTTATTGATTTGCGGATATTGAACCATCCTTGCATTCCTGGGATAAATCCTACTTGGTCATGGTGTATGATCTTTCTGATGTACTGCTGGATCCTATTTGCTAGAATTTTATTGAGGATTTTGGCATCTACATTCATGAGGGATATTGGCCTGTAATTCTCCTTCATTGTGTTGTCTTTATCTGGTTTTTGTATTAGGGTGATGCTGGCTTCATAGAAGGAGCTGGGAAGTGTTCCTTCCTCTTGAATTTTTTGGAATAGTCTGAGGAGGATAGGTTTTAGTTCTTCCTTGAATGTTTGGTAGAACTCTCCTGTGAAGCCGTCTGGCCCCGGGCTTTTGTTTGCCGGAAGCTCTTTGATGACTGCTTCAATTTCTTCCATAGTTACTGGCATGTTGAGCTGTTTAGATTCTTCCTGATTGAGTTTTGGAAGGTTATATTTTTCTAGGAATATGTCCATTTCCTCCAGGTTGTCCAGTTTGTTGGAATAGAGTTGTTCGTAGTATTTTTTAACAATCCTTTGTATTTCGGCGGGATCTGTTGTTATTTCACCTCTTTCATTTCTGATCTTGTTTATTTGGGTCCTCTCCCTTTGCTTCTTGGTGAGCCTGGCTAGAGGTTCATCAATCTTGTTTATCCTTTCAAAGAACCAGCTCTTGGTTTTGTTGATCTTTTGTATTGTTTCTTTGGTCTCTATGTCGTTTATCTGTGCTCTGATCTTTATTATTTCCTTCCTTCTGCTTACACTGGGCTTTTCTTGTTGCTCTTTTTCTAACTCTTTGAGTTGTTGGGTTAGGTAATTTATTACCCCTGTTTCTTGTTTTTTGCAGTAGGCTTGTAGAGCTATGAACTTCCCTCTCAAGACTGCTTTCGCTGTGTCCCATAGATTTTGGATTGTAGTGTTTTCATTGTCATTTGTTGTCATGATGTTTTTTTATTTCTTCTTTGATCTCTCTGGTAACCCAGTCATGGTTTAATAGCATGCTGTTTAGTCTCCATGTGTTTGATTTCTTTGGGTTGTTTTTATTGTAGTTGATTTCCAGTTTTATGCCACTGTGGTCTGAGAAGATGCTTGATATGATTTCTATCTTCTTGAATTTGAAGAGACTTTGCCTATGTCCCAACATATGGTCTATCTTTGAAAATGACCCATGTGCGCTTGAGAAGAATGTATATTCTGTGGCTTTGGGGTGAAATGTTCTGAAGATGTCAATTAATTCCATCTGGTCTAGTGAGTCATTTAGGATTGATGTTTCTTTGCTGATGTTTTGTTTAGAGGATTTGTCCAATGGTGATAGTGGGGTATTAAAGTCTCCTACTATGATTGTATTGCTGTCAATGTCTCCCTTAATATCCTCCAGGAGTTTTTTTATGTATTTGGGTGCTCCTGTATTGGGTGCATATATGTTTACCAGAGTTATTTCTTCTTGTTGGATTGCTCCCTTTAGTATTATGAAATGGCCTTCCTTATCTCTTGTTATGTCCTTCAGTTTGAGATCTAATTTGTCAGAAATAAGTATTGCTACCCCAGCTTTTTTTTCAGTTCCATTTGCCTGGAAAACCTTTTTCCATCCCTTCACCCTCAGTCTGTGTGCGTCTTTTTTTCTGAGGTGGGTTTCTTGTAGACAGCAGATATATGGGTTGTGTTTTCTTATCCAATCTGTTACCCTATGTCTTTTGATTGGGGCATTTAATCCATTTACATTTAAAGTTATTATTGATAGGTACTTATTTGTCGCCATTCCTATTCTTTACCCCTGTGTTACTTCTTCGCTTCCTGTTTCTTTCTTTCTTTTTTTTTTTTTTTTTTACAGTAGACCCTTTAGCATTTCTTGCATTGCTGGTTTGGTGGTAATAAATTCCCTTAGTCCTTTTTTGTCTGTGAAGCTCCTGATTTCACCTTCAATTTTGATTGACAGCCTTGCTGGGTACAGTATTCTTGGATTCAGCCCCTTCCTTTGCATGACTTTGTATATTTCATTCCATTCCCTTCTGGCCTGATGAGTTTCTGTTGAGAAATCAGTTGCTAGTCTGATGGGGGTTCCTTTGTATGTAACTTTCTGTCTCTCTCTTGCTGCTTTTAAGATTCTTACTTTGTCGTTGGTGTTTGCCAATTTAATTATAATGTGCCTTGGCGTCGGTCTTTTGGGGTTCATTTTGCTTGGGACTCTGTGAGCTTCTTGGATTTGTGTGGGTTTTTTCTTCCCTATATCTGGGAAATTTTCTGTCATTATTTCTTCAAAGAGGTTTTCTATTCCTTGCTCAGCTTCCTTTCCTTCTGGAACCCCTATTATGCGGATGTTGTTTTGTTTCGTGTTGTCCCAAAGTTCCCTTAGACTCTCCTCCTGCCTTTTAATTTTTTTTTCTAGAAGTTGCTTTTCTTGGGTATTTTTTTCCATCTTGTCTTCTAGCTCACTGATGCGGTCCTTTGCTTCTTCTAGTCTACTCTTGATGCTTTCTATTGAGTTCTTTACAGCAGCGATGTCATTTTTCATTTCTTCTTGGTTCTTCTTCATTTCCTCTTGGTTCTTGCTCATATTGTCGAATTTGTCTTCCATTCTTTTCAGCCACCTTATGACCATTTCTCTGAATTCTTTTTCTGGAAGGTTGCTTGCCTCCATTTCGTTTACTTCCTTTTCTGGTGATGCCTGCTTTTCTTTCATATGCGGGCTGCTTCTTTGTCTCCCCATGGTCTCTCTTCTCTGGGTGTCTGGTTATGTAGTTCTCTCTCTCCTGGGTTGATTTAAAGGCACAAAATACAGCACTACCAGGTACAACTCACAAGGCACTGAACAGGAATGTATTCACGATATTAATAACCTCCAATAAAGGTGACCACCAGAGAAAGGCAAATTAGGTGATAGGAGAGAAAGAAGAAGAGGAAAAAAGAAAGAAAGAAAGAAAAAAAGAAAAAAGGAGTGTGAAAATGAAATTGGGAAAAGGGAAAGTAAAGAGAAAAAAAAAAAGTAAGAGAGACAAGAAAGTGACTAAGAGAGAAAGGGGAACAGACTATATATATTGGGGATAAAACTCCAATAGAACAATCACTAATCCCAGCAAATGCCAGCAACAAGTGCCTGGGGATTAATACAAACTACAACACCAACTAATATGGATTGAGGCAAGGGAAAGCTGAAGCACAAAACAAACAAAAAAATAAACAAAAGAAGAATAAGCAAAACAATCTCACAAAAACAGCATAAAAATTGGATATAATCTACATTCAAGCAAACAACAACAAAAGGACAGAGAGAAGGACAAGTTTATGGATAGCTCAGACAGCGAAGGGAGAGGTGTATGTGGACTTGGAGCAGGGGATTAGAGATTAGATATGTAAGTAGGGTGAAATTTTAACAAGGGGTAAACAGAAAGAATAGGGAAAATCTAAAGCAGTAAAAGGGTAAGACAAACAGGACACTGAAAAGGGGGAGGTTAGGAAGAGAGTGATGGCCTAAAGGTAGAGTTGAGATAGAGTAAAACGATGCTAAAGGAAAGATAAAAAATAGAATGTAGAACCCTAATCCCAAAATAAAATGAAGAGAAAATAAAATGACACTTTAAAAAAAAAAAAAAGATAAAATAGCAGTAGTAATAATACGGATTGAAAATAAAAATGTAATCATTAAAAAGGTAAAATCAAGTGATGAAAAAAGAAAAAAAAGTTTCTTGATTAAAAGATGCAAAAAATGAAAATAAAAAAATAAAATAAATAAAAAAATAAAAGGTAAAAATAAAATGTGAAGTAGTGAAGGTCATTCACTTCCTCTGTTTTTCTGTTTGGCACGCCTGTTTCTCAGTCCAGACAGTATTGCAGTTCCCTGCGATCCACTGCTCTTCGGTGTTGTAAGCCAGTCCTGATTTTAAGCAGGCGGTGTGTCTTAATTTCTCGTATTCCTTTATTTTTGATTACGCAAGAGTCAATTTGTGATTCAGCC
This sequence comes from Plecotus auritus, assembly GCF_963455305.1. Classification (NCBI taxonomy): domain Eukaryota; kingdom Metazoa; phylum Chordata; class Mammalia; order Chiroptera; family Vespertilionidae; genus Plecotus; species Plecotus auritus. Next base: position 16,785,984 of record NC_137779.1, read on the forward strand.
CCTGGGTGGCAGTGTTTCTGGATTGACTTCCGGGTCTATCTATGGCCTCTCTAGGCAGTGTTAGAGCCTTCTTTCCCTGTGGCACTCGCCACCGGCCTGTGGGCGTGGTCTGCCTCAGAGCTGACTCTCTGATGGTCACTCCCCGCTCCGATCCCCAGGTTCCAGAAAAACAACTTTCCCCTGCAGTCTCCCAGGGTGTCCCCAACTGGGTGATCCTATGTATTGGGCTTAGTAATCAGAAGCAAGGATTTGAAGAGGAAAAAGCCCAGTTGTGTGTACTCCGGGACTGCGAGTAAACCCAGGCACAAAGGGAGTGCACGGGCTGCGCGTAAGTCTGGACAGCCTGAAATTCTTAGGATGTCCCTGCACTTCAGATCAAAATGGGTTGCTTTTTAGAGTGCCCTTCTCTTAGCAGCTCTGAGGACCCCTTTCCACAATCACAGATCACGCCAGCCCCTACAGCCACGGATTTTTCTAGGCACAGACTTCCCTGGTCCTCCAGCTCCCGCAAAACGCGCGTTCCTCTCTCCCGCCGGGACCAGAGACCTCACCTTATCCCAGGCGAAATCTGACCTTTCCGTGGTGGAGTGTAGAGCTCCTCTGAACCCGTGTGCTTGCGCCAGTTGGGGAGCGTTGTTCTGGGGCTCGCAGCTGTTCCTGGGGTGCCGCCGTTGTGGATTCTCAGGCTTCAGATAAGCTCCACTTTCCGGATCAAGATGGCGCAGACTCCGCGTCCAAGCCCGCAGCTCCGGGAGGGGACCCAGCCGCAGTTGGTGCTGCCAGGTCAGGGGAACCCCGTTCAGCAGTCCCCCACCTCCTTCTGGAATTCAGCTGTCTCCCAACCAGCCAACTAACACTCCTTGTGCGTCCCTCAGCTGTTCTTTCTTTCTGCTCCGGGACAAGGCTCGGAACACGTCTGTCTATTCCGCCGCCATTATTCCCTCCTCGAGTTTCTGTATATTCTTTATTTTAGACAGTGTATGCTTAATTTCTGACTGGTCCTTTTCCATTTTTTTGGCATTCTCATTAAGATCCTTAAAGGTCTCAATAAGTTCGTCAGAGGTTTTTAGAAGATTCTTCAGTAACCTTTTAAATGTGGTTTTGAACTCTATGTAGTCCAGTAGTTTGCTTTCCTCCATTTCTTTCATTCGTGACATGTTTCTTTGTCTCCACATTTTGGTTGCTTCCCTGTGTTGATGGAGTGGCTTTGTGTGGTAGGTGACCTATAGGGGCCAGTAATTCAGCCTCCCCAATCACCTGAGGTGGATGCTCTTGGTACACTCCTTTGTGGGCTGAGTGCAAAGTCTTGGTGTAGTTAAGCCTTGATTGCTGTTGGCACACTGGGAGGAATTGACCTCCAGGCCAATTGGCTGTGAGGACCCGCTGTGTCTATAATGGAAGAACTGCTGCGCTGGAGACACGCTTATGATACAGGACTTGTTTCAGTGGGGCTTTGGTGCTCACTGAGTCTGCTTCTTGAATGTGTCACTTATGGATGTGATGAGTTGAAATCTGGTGTCTCACACTGACCACTAGGTACACTGGCTTCTGGATCTCCAATGGGGTGCAGGTCAGCTACTGTCTGAGGCCACCCAGCAGGATCTACAGCGAGAACTACAGTTTTCTCCTCTTTGCTTGGGGTTTGGAGGTTTTGGAGCTGTCTGACCCGGGCTGCAAGTTTGCTAGGTTAAGCTGCAACAGGGCAGGCCATTCATATGCAAAAGCTGCTGCTTGGAGCTTGGGTGGGCTTGTAGGTTGTGCGGGGCAGGGTCTCAGGGCGTGACTAGGCTAGGGCGTGGCAAACAGCGATGGCTGCCAGTTAGCCGTCTCTGCATCTCCAACCGCATCCCCACGTCCCACGCCCCAGCGCAGTAAACAATTATTCCTGCGTGCAGCTCTGCAAGCAAGCCACCCTCACTTTCTGACCCGATGGCAGACAGTCCAGCTTCTCCCCGTAGAAGTTTGGGTCCCCCGCGTCTTCCCAGAAACTGGATTTCAGAGTAATCAGGGGCTTGTCTCCCTTTGGGTTGAAAAAAGCAACGCCTGCCGCCAGCCTGGATCATGCGCCTCCGTTCCTCAGCTAGTCAGTGCTCATGCACATCTCAATGCTCTTTTCTTTTTCCTTCTAGTTGTAGAACTTCCACTCAGCCAGCTTTCCCGTGGTTCTGGGTGATAGACGTTTTGTCTTTTAGTTGTAGTTTTGAAATTGTTGTGCGAGGCAGCAGTTTAGGTGTTTACCTACGCCGCCATCTTGGATCCTCCGATTCAGTTTATTTTCATTGTCAGGTCTCATCAGAAGAAGAAAATTTATAACTATGTATGGTGATGCATGTTAACTGTGGTGATATGTACAAATTTCACAGTATGTACAAATTTTGAATCATTATGTTGTATAACTAAAACTAATAGTATAATGATATATTTCAATATATCTCAATAAGAAAGGTCCAAAATTATATATTATAAACAAATCACATTTTACAAGTGAAGCATCCATCTTATATAAAAACTGTTGTTTGAAATTTTAACCCTGCTATTTGGCTTCTGTAAACGCTTGCTTGCTTAAATAATAAGGAAAATAAGACTACTCACACTTCAGAGAGGCCATTAAACCTTCCCCGGATGAAATTATCAGTGCTGGCACCAGGCCAGGCCTTTGGTTGAGGTCTCAAGGCCCCAGCACATAGGGGCTCTTTAAGAACTTGCAAAGGGGGCCGGAAACACCCCATATTTGGGAGACAAAGAAGGTAAAAACATATAAATAGGGAAAATTCCTTCATGTTGGGGCCCAGAATTTGAGAGACATTTTCCTCTGGACCCGCGCGTAATAAATGTAACTCCATCTCTCTAAGCATTGCTTGGTTCTTCTCCGGTTTTCTGTAACATTAATGGTTCCCTGAGCTGGGGAACAACTGTGCTTGGCCTTTTGGCCTCCAGTGAATGCGCCAGGTTTGGGGCTCGGGGGAGCCAGATAGGCCTCCCAGAGGTGCTGCTCTGCTGATTTAGCAGAATTGAACCGGGGGACTCCGTGCACTCCCAGACCTCAGCCCAGGACCCGGCTGGCATCTGGAGAGAGTGGACGGACACTTCTGGACCTGTCGACAGAATCAGTAAGATAGGGGCCCCATCAGTCAGGCCCACTCCAAGTGAGTGGAAGGGGGAGCTTGATCACCTCCCCGGAAGTCAAGGACTTCCTCAGGCAAATTAATCAGGAATCAGGTGGCGTTTATCTGCTCAGCTCCAGTCTAGGCTAGTCTACTGAGAGAGTGTGAGTACGGATGTTTGTCTGTCTTGGCATAATTATCTGCTCATTAAACTGGTCTGTGTGAAGCAAAAGCTACTTTGTGCCTTCTGGCTGTACACATGAGAGTATTTGTTATCTCTCTCTATTGTTTAATTTGTTTAAAGATAGGGCAGACCTGCTGTGACAGAATGCGAAAGTCGTTAGCAGCTGCGAGATTTCTTTTTCTCAGAGTCTTTTGCTCTCTGTCAGAGAGGGAATCAGCCCACTTAGCTAATAAAAATTTCTCTCTATGTTTGTATAAGTAAGGGTTTCAGTTTGCTCTGATTTGTGAATTTGCTATATTAAATTGAAATTTTGAAGTCTTGCCGAAACCGGTTTGGCTCAGTGGAAAGAGCGTCAGCCTGCGGACTGAAGGGTCCCGGGTTCGATTCCGGTCAAGGGCATGTACCTTGGTTGCGGGCACATCTCCAGTGGGAGGTGTGCAGGAGGCAGCTGATCGATGTTTCTCTCTCATCGATGTTTCTAGCTCTCTATCCCTCTCCCTTCCTCTCTGTAAAATATCAATAAAATATATTTAAAAAAAAAAAAGAAATTTTGAAGTCTTAGTGTTAATTTAAAGATATAAATTTGTGACATTTCAAAGAATAAAGAACTTTTATTATTAACTGTCTATGGATCCCGTTAACCCTGGTTGTGTGTCTTATCTGGTCTGTTGTCTTCGTGGTTGTGTGTTTTGTTTGACTTGCTGTTTTCAGTTATTTATTAGGATCCTCACAGAGGACATAACCTGGTCTTTCCCTTCCTCTCTCATCCTGATTCTAATAGCATCTGTAACTGGATTAAAGATCTTTTCTTTCAGGAGGCCCTCCAGGCTTTCAGTCCGCAAGAAATCTCCCTACATACCCTTATCCTCATCTGCTATCTTTCCAGGCCGACTAAGAGTCATTTTTCTCCACAGGTCGGACCCCAGCCTCCGGGAGGGAGGATTGCTACAGCGGTAGTCTGTAGTTTTCTCTGAAACTCCCACTGTTTCTATTTCTCCCCTCTGTAGGAATTGTCTTCCTCTGACTCACAAGCGGAAAGGGAGACAAGCAACTAGACTGGGGGGTGGTCAGAGAAATCAAGAGTGGTAACGGAGGAGCATTTAAGATCCTCTGGGGCTTAGAGTAAAAATCTATGAGGGAAAACAACGGTTACAGAAAGAAAAAAAGTATCCTTAAATGTAAAAAGCCTAAATATACAGGCTCTCAGACCATTTGCCTTGTTTCAGGACAGAATAAATGGTTAATGCAGAAAGGGCGGGGGGTGGGGTGGTGGTGTCCACAGTTAATTATGAAGCAGGAAGAGATAGGTTTTTGTTGATTTTTACTGGCTGCAGACTGCTCTGCTGCCGTAGGGGTCTGGTCCAGGTGTCTTATCAGAACTTCACTAGATTCAAGGTCGCAAGTTTTCTCCAAGCGTAATTAATCTAGCTGCCCTGCTCTATTCTTTTTTAACCCTTCCAATACTAAATTATATGAATACAATATACTTAAAACTACATAAGGAAGAATATAGCAGTTTTTACTAGATACCTGCTCTTAGTTTTATCACAGAAGGTCTAGATATATTTTCTTGAAAGTAAAAGTACATTTTAAATGTGTTCATAAATATTAATCTAAAAATGCTAACTGTTCACTTTTGATAATCATTAAAGGATTGAGGTTTCTAAGAATAAAGAATTCTAATACATAAAAAAAAAACAAAACCCAAAAAACTAAACTTCCAGGAGCCAAGCGGAGGAGAAATGGAGCTGAAGTCCACAGCTGCCCTGGTGATTTAAAACTGGTTGCTAGGCAGACTCAGCCCCCAAGAGCCAGGTGAAAGAAGGGGGTGAGGGGGGCTGGAAGCCCGAGCTGCCTGCAGTGGCCCTAGAAGAAGCAGCAGCAGCGAGAAAAGCAGGGGACAGCAGACATTTACCTGACACTAGCGCTGCCCCGCTGCTGCCCAGTGAGGAATGAGTGTTTTACAACAAGCAATACAAGACTTAGGCCTTTGGCTTGCTGGCTGAAGCAGTTAAACCAGAAGCCAGTGACTGCTACTAGCCTTCCTGCAGCCTCAGGAATAGAGCAGCGAGCCTGGGATCTGTGAAAGCAGCAGACAGAGCTAGTGAAAGCTCCCTGTTTGCAAATGTACTAAAAGGATTCAGTACCTGTTGCTGCTGGAAAAGGAGAGGCTGAGATCACCTTCCAGTGCACTCCCTTAGGAGAGGCCCGGTCACTGCTCTGCCACAGAGGGGACTGGTGGGAAGACAAGGGACCTAATACCCAAGCCACTGCCACAGAAGTGCTTTGCAATATGCAAAGCTGTTTCTAACTACAACTCTGGCTGTTTTGGACTGGCAGCTTAAAGTCAAAGGGCAAAGGAAAGGCACCCTCCCTGGAACGGGGAGCCTTCAGGATTTTGAGATTCTCTAAGAGAGGAGGAGTCTGACTGAGGGATTGCAGAGACCCTATTGGGTTGGAAGGACCTAATGCCGCATGTTAAAGTTATAGATTACGGATTTCTAGGCAGATGTCCAAGCCCAGTTATGTAGGGGATAAGCTGCCTGTTTACAGCAAAACAACTTTCTCCCATGCCAGAATACATTTTAAGGAAATTGGACAGACTGTGTTTGTGGCTAGAAAGAAGAACTGGCCAACATGCACAGCCCTGACAGTGGCCTGCAGAAAGCTGTATAATAGACTTAGATGATGCCTGTGTCTTCATGGACATGACTCCAGAAAGACTAGGTCAATTTTGCTTTGTGTGGGAAGGTCAAGAATAGACTTTAGTCACCTCCCTAAGATATTTGTATAGCCCTACCATGTGTCATGTTTAGTAGAAGATTTAGCTGTCAGAAGTTGCCGCAGTGCCAATGTTACTGTCTTGCAGGCCTGTGTGACCATGCCCATGTCAAGGGTGGCACAAACCTCAACTTTAAGAAACTGGGGGAGGCCTGTTTGGAACAGAGGGAAGTAGTGAAATGGTGAGTACTAGCCCCCTGTTTACAGGAATTACAGACCCCATGAGGTCCTGTGACACGTGAGACTACAAGTCAAGTAGGGGGAACCCTACTACAAGGACAGCTGTAATTGTCTACTTGAATATAGACACATTTTGAATTTCTTCTTGCCATTTGAAGACAGTTATGTTACTCTGAAGAATCCATAGAATGGACTGAGAAGGAAAATCATAAGATCTTAAAGCAGGTCAGTATATTTTTCTCCTTATATAATTCCTTCAAAATTTGACAATGCTTAATAAATCATGGCAATACATTTCTTTGCATAAATTCAATAAGACCGGTTTCTAATAGTGGTTTTAATAACTGAAAACTTTGACTGGAGTGTCATGTTTTAAAGAGCCTTGTCTGAACTCTGAAGACTTGAAGCCGATAAGAGTGCCAAGGAAAAGCCTGGTATCCTGCTTGGGAGCCCTGAAAATGGCTGGCGCTGGAGCGTCAGGCCCATGGCCTACCATCACTGGCGGTTGGTCAGAGTAGAATGGGAGCAATAAGGGCGCCTCTGCGTCCCTGCAGAACCCCCACACAATCGAGGCCGCGACGAGTAGGAGGGCTACTGAGATGGGCCTTGAAACCTAGGGCGTGGGCCCAGGTGGAGTCACTGCAGGTGAGGGATTCACCTAACTAAGCAGATACTGCAGGCAAGCTGGACAGCAGCTGGATGACTTGGCTTCCTGGTTCTACAGGGCACACTAAGATTCAACCATGAAATTCCAGCAAAGGTAGTCAGTTACCATTCTTGTTGTGTTTATGCAAACAATCAGGCCAAATTAAATACAATAGGTAAATTTGTCTTGATTTGGCTCTTTTAATAAACATAGAGGAAATTTTGAGGAGAAAAATTCTATTTCAATAGAGGTTATTAAAACTGAAATGTTTTCGAGGAGAAACCAAGATGGCAGCATAGGTGAACACCTAAACTGCTGCCTTGCACAACAATTTCAAAACTACAACTAAAAGACAGAACGGACATCATCCAGAACCACAGGAAAGCTGGCTGAGTGGAAATTCTACAACTAGAAGGAAAGAGAGGGGCACACGGAGACTCAAAGGAGCTGCAAAAGGCTGAGGTATGAAGACATGCGCGCGGAGAGGATGGGTGGCTGAGTGCCTGGCTAGCTTTCTCTAGTGGGAGAGAGACAGAAGCTCCCGACTGCACTGAACCCCAGTTCCAACTGCAATGAACCCCAGTTCTGGGTGAGACCCTGGGGTCCCAGACTCACACGAGGGGAGTCTGGACTGTCGGGAAAAGAGAGGAGCGCACGGAAACTCAGGGGAGCCGCGAAAGGCAGAGGTCTGGAGGTGTGCGCGCAAGTCCGCACAGAGAGGACTGACTGCTGAGTGTGCCGCTGGCTTTCTCTAGTGGGAGGAAGACGGAAGCTCCCAACTGCGCTGAACTCCAGTTCTGGGCAAGAATCTGGGAATCTAGATTCATTAGGGGAGAAACTGGACTGTCCAGCAGCGGGCGAAACTCGAGGGTGGCTCTCTCTCAGAGGTGCTTGCAGCAATTACCGAGGGACACTGAGACCCAGGGGCCTCATAGGGCAGGGCTGACGGGAAGCCAAGGCTGTCTGCTCAGCCCTGAGACTCTGCCCCATCCAAGCTGAACACAGAGGCTTTTGCAATTTTGCAAGTCTTGTCTTATAAGGCTGTCTCCAGCACAGAAGTTCTCCTAGCATAGACACAGCTGATCCTCACAGCCAATTGGCCTGGAGGTCAATTCCTCCCAGTGATACCAACAACAATCAAGACTTAACTACAACAAGGCTGTATACACAATCCACAAGGGGTGCACCAAGAGTGTCCACCTCAGGTAACTGGGGAGGCTGAGCCACTGGGCCATATAGGACACCTAGCACACAAAGCTACTCTACCAACTCAAGGAAGCAGCCAAAATGCGGAGACAAAGAAACAGATCACAAATGAAAGAAATGGAGGAAAGCGAACGGCTGAATATAAAGTTCAAAACCACGGTTATAAGGTTTTTCAAGAATTTTCTAGAAAAGGCCGATAAATTTAGTGAGACCCTCAAGGATATGAAAAAGGACCAACTAGAAATTAAACATACACTGACTGAAATAAAAAATATTGTACAGAGACCTAACAGCAGACTAGAGGATCACAAGAATCAAGTCAAAGATTTGAAATACAAAGAAGCAAAAAACACTCAACCAGAAAAGAAAAAAGAAAAAAGAATCCAAAAATTAGAAGATAGTGTAAGGAGCCTCTGGGACAACTTCAAGCATACCAACATCAGAATTATGGGGGTTCCAGAAGAAGAGAGAGAGCAAGATACTGAAAACATATTAGAAGAAATAATGACAGAAAACTTCCCCCACGTGGTGAAAGAAATAGACTTACAAGTCCAGGAAGCACAGAGAACCCCAAACAAAAGGAATCCAAAGAGGACCACACCAAGACACATCATAATTAAAATGCCAAGAGCAAAAGACAAAGAGAGAATATTAAAAGCAGCAAGAGAAAAACAGTTAATTACCTACAAGGGAGCACCCATACGATTGTCAGCTGATTTCTCAAGAGAAACTGTGCAGGCCAGAAGGGAGTGGCAAGAAATATTCAAAGTGATGCACAGCAAGAAACTACAACCAAGATTACTCTACCCAGCAAAGCTATCATTCAGAATTGAAGTTCAGATAAAGAGCTTCACAGATAAGAAAAAGCTAAAGGAGTTCATCAACACCAAACCAGTATTATATGAAATGCTGAAAGATACTCTTTAAGAAGAGGAAGAAGAAGAAAAGTGTAAAGATAAAAATTATGAACAACAAATACATATCTCTCAACAAGTGAATCTAAAAATCAAGTGAATAAAAAATCTGTGGAACAGAATAAACTGGTGAATATAATAGAATCAGGGGCACAGAAAGGGAGTGGACTGACAATTCTCGGGGGGAAAGGGGTGTGGGGGGTGCAGGAAGAGACTGGACAAAGGTCGTACACCTATGGATGAGGACAGTGTGGGGAGGTAAGGGCAGAGGGTGGGTGGGAACTGGGTAGAGGGGAGCTATGGGGGGAAAAAAGAGGAACAATTGTAATAATCTAAACAATAAAGATTTATTAAATTTAAAAAAAACACACTGAAATGTTTTCTTTCCCTTCCACCGGACCATTTGTTACAGTTTGTCTCTGCCAGGTCACAAGCCCACCTCCTTCTGTGCCCAGGCCTCATCATCCCTCTGACAGACAGCAAGGATCTCTTGGCTCTGAGAGAAAACTCTGTCCCTCCTCAGCACAAAGCAGCTACAGAAGAAAATCAACATCCATTTTCCCTGAAAGAATTCAGAGCCAGGATTCTTAAGGTAATATATTAGGCAGTTAGACAGACATGAGCAGAGCAAGGATGATGGGCCAACTAGCGATACCAGATGTAACTAAGTATTTAAGACAAGGGTCATAGCCAAAGAGGTACTCACTCAAAGACTCAGCCCTTGGAAAGGGCCAGTAGCCTATTTGTCCAAAAGACTTGACCCGTTTGCATTTGGGTGACATACTTGCATCCAGGCAGTAGCAGCCACAGCTATGCTTATCGAAAAAGCAAATAAGTTAACCCTAGGGCAGGAACTAATCCTAACTGCCCCACATGAGATCAAGGTTTTTACTCTGGAACACACTGGAGTGCTGGATGTCCAACACTTGAGTCACCCAGTTTCAGGCTCTCCGGTGGACAAAAGAAAAATCAGTAACAATTTATAGCAGGTACGCATTTACAATGGCTCACGTACATAGTGCTATTCATAAGGTAAAGGGTCACCACAGAAGCAACCGGGCCACAGATGAAGCTGCCCAGGAGACTGCCCTAAAACCATTGGGGCCTCTACAGATTCTAGTGACTCTTCCAGACCCTGACCTACCCAATCTAGAAAAGCAGAAATCTATAACCAGTCTTTACTCAAGTTCTTACAGGCTTTACAGTCTACCAGGGAAGCAATCCATGAGCATGTCCGAGACACTCTGCCTGTATCAACTTCTGATCTGGTTCATCCCTTCTACCCTGGTGACTCTGTTTGGGTAAAGAAATTTGCCACCCAAGGACTGACTCCTACGTGGAAAGGACCACCTCCTCAGCAGTCAAGGTCGATGGAATCCTAACGTGGCTTCATCACACCTGGCTTGAGACAGCAGAGGCAAAATTGAGAGTCTAGGACTCTTTGGACTCTCTAAAGATTACTCCTGGCCCTCATTCCAGGGCCTTATCTTATAAACAGGCCCACTAACTTTATTAGGCAGAAAATTAAGATTATAGTCCTCAGGGGTAAATATAACTCCCTCCCTGACAATGACTAAGAGTCAATGATTTGACTCATGTACATAAAACCAGTGGGGAATAAAGCATCCATCTTAAATAAAAACTGGTGTTTGAAATTTTAACTCCGATATTTGGCTTCTGTAAATGCTTGCTTGCTTAAATAATAAGGAAAATAAGACTACTCCCACTTCAGAGAGGCCATTAAACCTTTCCCGGATGAAATTATCAGTGCTGGCACCAGGCCAGGCCTTTGGTTGAGGTCTCAAGGCCCCAGCACATAGGGGCTCTTTAAGAACTTTCAAAGGGGGCTGGAAACACCCCATATTTGGGAGACAAAGAAGGTAAAAAAAATATAAATAGGGAAAATTCCTCCATGTTGGGGCCCAGAATTTGAGAGACATTTTCCTCTGGACCCGTGCTTAATAAATGTAACTCCATCTCTCTAAGCATTGCTTGGTTCTTCTCTGGTTTTCTGTAACACAAGAATATATCCAAATAAAATAAAAATATCAAACACATTGCCCTAACTGGTTTGGCTCAGTGGATAGAGCATTGGCCTGCAGACTGAAAGGTCCCAGGTTTGATTCTGGTCAAGGGCATGTACCTTGGTTACTTGCACATCCCCAGTAGGAGGTGTGCAGGAGGCAGCTGATTGATGTTTCTCTCTCATCGATGTTTCTGACTCTCTATGCTTCTCCCTTCCTCTCTGCAAAAAATCAATAAAATATATTTTAAAATAAATATCAAACACATTGAAACATTTAAGTATGAAAGGATGGAGAAAAGTAGTGGAAAATTGGTGATAAAGGGGAATGTATAAATGGAAAAAAACAAAGAAGTAGGGCCTTATCCACACCAATGATGATAAAGTATCATGAACTTACAAGTACAATAAACATGTTAGGGGCAAAAATAGAATATTGGGGACTAGCTATGGTTATGGGAAATATTATTCATGATCTATTAATCACGATTGCCTTGTGCTGGTTAAAGAAAGGACACTCTGTCCTAGTCAGTTTGGCTCAGTAGATAGAGCATCGGACTGTGAACCAAAGGGTCCCAGGTTCAATTCAGGTCAAGGGCATGTACCTTGGTTGCAGGCTCCTCCCAGGCCCAGGCCCTGGTCTAGGTGCATGCAGGAGGCAACCAATCAATGTCTTTCTCTCACATTGATATTTCTCTCTGACTTTCCCTCTCTCTAAAAATCAAAGGAAAAATATCTCCGGGGTGAGGATCAAAAAAAAAAAAAGAAAGAAAGAAAGAAAGAATTTTGACTTGGCTGGGAGTTGTCTGCCCCCAGGACCTGGGAGTCAGCCTTGGAGTGTGGTCCATTCACATTCAAGAATTGCTTATTATCATGGAAAGATTAACAACCTTGTTGCCTGATGGAGTCCCACTGGAGCCCGAATTGCCTACTTCCCCATGCCTGTAATCCCTACTTATCCATACAATCCTTGCTTTACCCTATGTAAGCAGCTGGTTTATGGGACGATGCAGAGCAGATTTTTGTGGATGATGTGCTGCTCTCCCCCACTGCCAGCAGTATTGGAGTAAAGGCTCATCTGATTCAACCGTCTCTGCTTAACTCAAGTAGTGACAGGCAGCACAGACCCACTGATTGTCCAGTTCATATTCTGGCGACCACGAAAGGACGTAAGCAAGAGACGCCTCTGGGGTGAGTACCGAGGATCCCGCTTGCTGCCTGGGCTGGGGGTTCCGGGGGTGGAGGTCTGGACTCTTTATTTGCAGGGCTGCCAGGCATTTTCCTGCTTTGAGTTCCAGCTGTAGCCTCAGCAATTCTCACCGTGTCACCTGAGACCTAAGTTGATTCAAGCGGTTTTTTTTTTTAAAATATATTTTATTGATTTTTTACAGAGAGGAAGGGAGAGGGATAGAGAGCTAGAAACATCGATGAGAGAGAAACATCGATCAGCTGCCTCCTGCACACTCCCCACTGGGGATACGCTCACAACCAAGGTACATGCCCTTGACTGGAATCGAACCTGGGACCCTTCAGTCCCCAGGCCGACGCTCTATCCACTGAGCCAAACTGGTTAGGGCTCAAGCGGTTTTGTAGGGAGGAATCAAGCGTGTTTGTATGGCACGAGAAGTACTTGCTGCCTCCTGTCTGGGCTTCCTTATAAGGAAGTATGTTCTGTGTATGGCAGTAGTGTGTGTGGCATGGGAGGCATTTTATTGCCTGTCCTTCGGGTGAGCCTGATCAGCTCCGGCTGGCAGAGGACCTCCAGTGGTCCCTGCTTGGTCTCCAAGTCCTTAGTTTGATCCACTCTGGGACGAGAGATATTGCTCTGCTTTGGATGGTTTTAAACAGGGCATTCTGAGATTTCTGTGGCTGGACAGACAAGGAGCATGGTGTGAAGCTCTTGTCTGTGGGTTGTGCATGCCTATAAATATTGTACACTAGAGGCCCGATGCATGAAATTTGTGCAAGAGTAGGCCTTCCTTCTCTAGGCTGCCAGCACCAGCTTCCCTCTGGCACCCAGGACCTGGGCTTCCCTCGCGGCCCTGGCTTCACCCAGAAGGTTGTCCAGAAGGATGTCCAGTCTAATTAGCAAATTACACTTTTATTATTATAGACTAGTGGCCCGGTGCATGAAATTCATGCATGGGGGGGGGGGAGGGGTGTCCCTCAGCCTGGCCTGCACCCTCTCCAATGTGGGACCCCTTGGGGGATGTCCGACTGCTGGTTTAGGCCTGTGGGATCGGGCCTAAACTGGCAGTCGGACATCTCTCTCACAATCTGGGACTGCTGGCTCCTAACTGCTCACCTGCCTGCCTGCCTGATTGCCCCTAACCACTCTGCCTGCCGGCCTGCTAGCCCCCAACTTCCCCCCCGCCCTGCTGGCCTGCTCGCCCCCAACTGCCCCCCACCTGCCCCCGCCAGCCTGCTCACCACCAAATGCCCACCCTCTGCTGGCCTGATCTGCCCCCAACTGCCCCCCCTCCCCGCCAGCCTGACCGCCCCCAACTGCCCTCCCCTCTTGGCCTGATCGCCCCTAACCACCTCTGCTTCGGCCCCACCACCATGGCTTTGTCCAGAAGGACGTCTGGAAGGTCTTCCAGTCTAATTAGCTTATTACCCTTTTATTAGTATAGATAGAGTCTCTGTTGGTTGTTTTGTGTCTGTTTATTGTTTGGTTTAATTTGTTTAAAGATAGGGCATATCCCACTTTGCTAGGGGCCCCAGCTACTTGTGGCAGGCTGAACCTGTGTCAGGGATTTCCGGAATTTCCCAGCAGCTGCCGAGAATTCTTAATCTTGGTGACCCTTCCTGTTCTCCCTCTCAAGGCATCAACCGCTGGAAACTCTTAGCTAGTGAAAGTTCTCGTCTGTCTGTAATGTAACTTGGCTACTGATGTTCTTTGATTGCTTTCTTATCTTTGGAGGACTTAGTTTGCTCTTCACTGTTTTATGAACATAGGGAATCCTCTGTCTCTGCCGTTTGGGCTTTGTGCTACTCAGAACCCATTTGCTGTGCTGGGTTAGTGTGAGATAAGATTCTAAGGCTAATGTCCCAGTCCATCCTTTTGAGAGTACTCATTTATTTACGGTAGGGGTTTTTGTTTGTTTCTGTTTTTTAAGAACTCTTCTCATATGCAAGATTTCATGTTGTTACAGTCTACTCAGAAAGAAAAATACAGGAACTACAACCTTCTGAACCCCCAAGTTCTTTTCTTAGTAGAAGTGCCCTCCAGCAGGCTACAGAAATAGCAGTGGGGGCCACTCCCATTTTTGAAAGGAAAAATAAAATAATATTTTCACATTACACAGCAATTTGGAGCCATCTAGTAAATCCTATCTTCCCTAAACCAAGGACACTTAAGAGTAAATGATTTGCATTTTGCCTCCCTAACCAGAGGGTAAATAGCTTATATCAACCTACTCAGGGAGAAAGATAGCAGAAATCCAACTAGTGTCATTTGCTGACCACATCCAAGGACAAATGAAGTTAGAGAATAAACCTCATTTTGGTTAGTCCTTTTCTAGTCTATTAAAAGGGAAAAGATCTTTCCATATTTTTGCCCAGGAAGCAAAAGTTCTATAAGCTATTGAAATGATTATATGTTACTAGGCGACCAGTGCACGAATTCGTGCACCTTGAAAGGAACTGTGGGCCCTGAGGCTGCAGTGGGCACAGGGGCGGGTCTTGGCCCATCATCTGCGCCCCCGCCTGGCCCCTCCCACCATGGCCCCTGGTCCCCTGTCTGCCAGCAGCCCCGCTTGCACTCGCTGACAGCGCAGAGCGATTGGGGCTGGCGCCACCAGTGGATGCAAGCGGGGCCAGCACTGTCAGCGGGTGTGAGCAGCGGCTGCTGCCCTGATCACCCCTCAGGAGCAGGGGGAGGTGGAGAAGCCCTCAGGGGCGATTGGGGCTGGCAGCTGCCACTCGCACCCACTGATGGCACCAAGCGATCGGGACTGGCACTGGCAGTGGGTGCGAGAGGCAATTCTGGCGCCAGTAGCGGGTGCAAGCGCCCAAGGGACCATGGCATGCGGGAACAAAGAATTTTCAGTAACCACCAGAGGCTCGCCCCAATGACAGTGACCGGTGCCCCGCCTTGGTCTGGTGCCCCTGCTTACCAGCTCCACCATCCTGCCGCGGCCAATGCCCACCATGTTCCATGCTCTGCCGCATGCTGCCAATGCCTGCCATGTTCCATGCATGCCCCCTTGTGGTCGGCGCACGTCATAGCGACCAGTTGTTCGGTTGTCTGCCGTTCAGTCTATTTGCATATTAGGGTTTTATATAGAGAGATATTAATCAGGCACTTGATTATTTTTTAAAAACCCATTTTCTTAATCATGGGAACTGAATGTTGCTAGCCTATGTTTGTGTTTAATATCTTTTGGTAAAATAAGTTTGACAACCTTCCCAGGGTTTGAATTTTAAGAAACTTTTACTGACCTATTATTGGCTTTAGATCATTCCAATTGGCTCTGGAATGCCTCAAGTATTTGTTTTCTCTCATGAAGGAAAATTTTCTGCTTAAGAAAGAACAAGATTTCATGTCATTTGCATTGCTCTATAGAGTATCTGGATTTATAGAAGTACTAGCAGGAAAATCGATTATAGGACTGAAAATAATTATATCATTTTTATAACTTTTGTTAAAAGTATTGCTGATCCTTAATCTTTTTGTTTTTCAGACATAAGGGAACTTTCTTTTCTTAAAGCAATTTGGTAAATTATGTATTTTTCTCCCTTACCTTATCCCCCCATAATTTGGCAATTCTTAATTAGTGAGTCATGGCAATAAGTTTCTTTGCATGAATTCATTAAGATCTGTTTTCAACTGTGGCTATATTAACTAAGTCTCTGACTGGAATGTCAGGTCTGAGAGAGGCATGCCCAGGCTCTGGATGTCACCAGAAAGCTTTAAGTAATGAAAGCTGACTTTGGAGCCAATATGAGCACCTTGGAGAAATAGCCTGGTACCTTGCTTGGTCACATGATTCAAGGAAGTCTTTCTAGGTAAGGAATGAAGGTTGCTTTCCTGAGAGATGACTAGGAAAGAACCTCAAGACATCATGGGGGACTTCAACTTGAGGAATTCACCTGTCTACAGGTATTGCAGGCAAACCTGATGGCAGCTAGGTGGCTCAGCTTCTTTGCCTTGCGGGGCTAATTAAAGCTTGATCATGAGATTCTAGCAGATCATATTTTTTAAAAATATAGCCTATGTGATCAACTGTTATTCTTATTGTGTTCATGCAATCAGGCCAAATTGTCTTTAATAAAAATGAGAGTGATTTTAGGGAGAAAAATTATGTTTCAATAGGAAGTTATTAGAAATGAAATATTTTTTCCTTTCACCGGACCATTTGTCATAATTCTTGGTGTTCTAACTTTTACCCAATAATACTAAATTTAAAACAGAGTTTGTCTCCACCAGGTTATAAGCCCTACTCTCACCTAGGGAATTTCCACCTCGAGGCACCATTGCCAACTCTTTCTGTGCCCAGGCCTCATCTTCCCTCTGACAGAGAGCAAGGATCTCTTGGTTCTGAAGGAAAATTTTGTCCCTCAGAATGAAGCAGCTACAGAAGAGACCCTCTGCCCCTTTTCTCAAATAATCCAGAGCCAAGATACTTGAGGGGGGATGTGATAGAAAGTTAGATATAAGCAGAGCAAGGACGATGATCCAACTGGAGGAGAAATGGATGGGACCCTCAGAGTGCTTCTCACCACTCCAACTGCTCTGAAGCTGGCAATGGAGGAACCTGTGTAGAACTGACCTTTACATTTTGCTGAGTAGGAGTTGAGACACCTATTGATAATATATAGAATTATTCCATTCATTTTGGAAAGTCATACACAGGGACCTTTATATGTTGGGATCCACTGTCTGGGAAAAGGATGCAGGGATGTTTCCTCTAAAGGTTAGCGCAGTAGCTCTTGGTGGTGAATGTCTGATTTTCACCAGGTGTTCTAGTTATTGTCTTTAAGTATCTAGTAACTACAATATGAATTGTTCTAATAATTTCATCCTCCCTTATAGTAATGGACAGATTACGCTGCCAGGTGGTTGGTTTCTGATATGTGGGATAACTTTATTCATATATCCCAGCCAACAGCATGGTGGTGGGGGGAGGTGTTTCATGGAAGTCTTTCCAGGTAAGGAATGAAGGTTGCTTGGGATGACTGACCATCTTTGAGCCCCAGAAATATCAGAGTCGGAACCAAAAAAGACCTTCTCACGGCCATTACACTGGGCTGCAATGGCATCTCCACCTGTGGAGCCCTGCTGAGTATATTTTATCCGTTTTTGTTATGCTGGTACTGGTAGGCTCCCTTAAAGCAGAAGTGACCCAGCGGGCTTGTAGCATGGTAAAAGCCCTGAATGCCACCTCCGGGCTATACATGGGATAAATCCAGAGCTGAGCCAGGTCAGGGAGGCAGTTCTAGAAAATCGGGCAGCAATAGATTGTTTGCTGTTTGTGGCGTAGCCATGGTTGTGAGGAATTTAAAGGAATGTGCTGTTTTAATCATTCTGACAATTCTCAGCAGATAGAAAACATACCCAAGATCCTGCATTTGGTGTATTCCATCTGTGGACCAAAGGGGCCACATGCTAACCTGACAAGCTCAGGGAAGGCCTGCATGGCAGTCTTACAAACTCAAAGTAACCACAGAGGATGGTCTGAAATTAAACTTTAACCAAAAGCAGTTATAGTGGATAGTCACACCTAGGCCGGTATCTTCACTGACAAGGTCAACCTTTACCTTAACTGAGCCTGTCCGTTTGCATCTATGATAGCATAGATAAAAAGAGGTGAAAAACTGCCATTCTCTGGAGCAGCGGTAGCCAAGCAGTGGTTGTGAGGTCCCTGAGGTCCAACAGGTTGGCGACTGCTCTGGAGCATTATCTCAATCAAATGAGATTCTGCTTCCCAGAAACTGTTGACAGTTTGGCTTAACTGAACTCACAAAAATTCTTTACAAGTTTGAATGTTTTAAGTTAACAGGAGTGAGATATATAGAAGACTGGGAATAGGGAGAAAAAGGTTATAGGTAGGCTTGATGGTTTGATGCCAAGAAAATGCCTGTCCCTAGGGTAGAAGTGGACTGGTAGGGATGGAGATGAAGTCTTATTTCTATTTACTTTTATGTTTTTATCTTAACCATCACTTTGCCGGAAGAGTATACTCCTAATGCAGCCGAATGGCATGGCGGCTTGTGCTACTAATCATTTGAAGCTTGACTTAAACCTATCATTGCTTGGTACCTTTGGTTACAGAAAATTTCCAACCAAATAAACCAAGGTGACTTCTGTGTTATTGTTCTCCTATTGTCAGGCTTCATAAGACTTCATAAGGACATGCAACTCCGAAGAAGTAAATGGGGGAGAGCTAAGAACAGGATGACGGATCCGGAAGAACCGAATCTGGGAAGCGCTCCGGAAAGGCTGGGCGTCCAGAATGCGGCGCGGGACGTGCCTGGGCCTGTGGGCCAACTGGATTTCCCAGGCTCCGTCGCCCTATGTTGCCCACACCCGGTCTCTGCCCTGGGCGGCCCGTGAATTTCCCAGCGGGCCGTGCTCGCCCAGTGGCCCAGTGCTGGCACAGCTCCACTCTGCCTCTGCTGCCGAGGGGATCCCTCCCCCTTTGCCTTGGTGGCTCTCCGCCCGCCCCCCGCCCCGGCCTCCCGGGCATGCCCAGTGCAGGTGCAGTTTGGCCCCGCCCCCTCCGCCGCAGCGGCCCCGCCCCCTCCGTCCTGGGCCGATGGCTCCGCGCCCGCCGACTTCCCACCGCCCCGCGCGGCCCGGGCATGCCCAGTGCGGGCGCAGCGGCCTCGGCCCTGGGAGCGCCCGGGCGGCTGCCGGCTGTCGGCGCGGAGGGTCCAGTGGCCCGCGGTGAGCGAGGGGCCGGGTCGGAGCCGAGCGGCGAAGCTGCCGGGTAGGTGCAGGCTCAGCGGGGCCAGGCCACTGGCGCGCGGCAGGGACCTGGGCGTAGGGAACGTTCGGTGGGGGCGGTGAGGGTCTGCAGGGCCCGAGCTCGGGGTCGTGTGGTTGCGGGAGGGACTCCCGCTGGAAGGAGAATGCCCAGGTGCGGCGCGGCCGTCCCTAGCCTCCGTATGACCGAGGTGAGAGGCGAGCGGCTCCGCGCCTGGTGCCCGCTGCGGGTGCGGAGGGAGATCGCGGTTTTCAGTGGGAATTGCCGAGGACCTCCGGGAGCCGCGACCGGGCAGACCTGGAGCCAGTCCAGGGGCCGGTGAAAAGGAGGATGCTCACCTTTCCTGCACCTGGAGTGGGTCTGCCCGCCTCCTGCTTTCCGGACTTGGGCTTCGTGTCTCTGTAGATGCCGCCTAAGTTCTAATGACTGCGAGGCATTCAGTGGCCAGGGTATTTCCAGGATTAAGACATGTTGTCCATGGAATGCTCGGGGTAAACAACAGTCCTCTGGAGTAAAAAGTCCGACCGAGGGTAGAACACCGGGGTTTTCAAGTTTGCTGTAGCCCATCACTTTGCTGTCACCTTGGGTAAGCCATTCATCTTTGGAGACTCAGTTTCCCCGTCTGTAACATGATGTGAACCAGTTGCACCTTCTCTCCTTCCAGGTTAGTTGGAGGGTCCCCGCTACGCTATTCAGTCTCTGTGTGTTTGGTCTCAGATTGTGGCAGGTTCCTTTTCTCCACGCCTCAGCTTTTTGTCAAACCGGTAAATCCCAAATCTTCCCGTGGGAAGGCTGCTAGGATCTCCGCATAAAATTGAAGTGACCTATCTTTCAAAGGCCACTGTTGGTCAGTAGGTAACCTGCCACTCGGTACATGCAGAAGCCAGGTGTTAATGGCCATGGTTCAGATAACAGAGCTGTTCTACTGGCCTAGGGTTGACCTGCTTCGGGCTCTCTATGCCCTGTGAGGAATCCAGACTAAATATGTGGCTTCTTAAACTCCCACGCTAGCTCATTTTGGAGTGCGATTATGTTTCTAAAGAAGTTTTTATTTTCATGTTATTGCACTTAAAAACATGAAGATTTTAATACCCTTAATATATAGATTAGTAAGTAGCTGGTAAAGAGTGGATTCATGGCAGTCTTTCCAAACCAATGTCTCGTCTGTCATCATTGAACATTTTACTCCTCGCCTGGCACTGAGTTATCTTGCACTCTGAGATGGTTTTTTGTTTGTTTTCAAGTGGGAGTATTAAGAGAAGTTTCTCACCCTGGAAACCTCTCTACCTGAAGGGAGTGCGTCTGTGTAGGATTTGACCTAAGGAGCAGATGGTTCAGATGGTGTGCAAGTTACCTTCTTCCAGCTGTTATATTCCCTGCCCTTTCAGTTCTGGGTGGCATTAGTCCAGTTGGGTCAAGAAGGTACAGTTTGGTGAGGTGGTTTTAGGTCAGGGAAAGTGTGCTTACGTTTTGAAGTTTGAGGTTTATATAAGCTGCCTGTGAAATTCTGTCTTTATGAGCTATCTCTTAAATTGAGAACACCTTAGATTTGGTTTAATTAGGATTGAGAACTCTAGAATCCCAAGTGTTTTTGTTTTTTGTTAATCCTCACCTGAGGATATTTTTCCCATTGCTTTTTCAGAGAGAGTAGAAGGGAGGGAGGGGGGGAATTGAACCTGCGACCCTTAGGTGCATGGGCTGATGCTCTAACCATTGAGTACACTGGCCAGGGCTAGAATCCCAATTTCTTAATAAAATTTTTGAAAATGGGTTTTATCATTCACCTGAATGACATTAAATGGGAACACAAATTTGAAGAATACTTACAGATACGAGCTTTCAAGTTCTTAAGTTTTGAAGGTAGATTTGTCGTTTACCTGAGAAATAAAATGGGAAAGTTGTAGTGAGTTAAAGAACATTTGTACACGTGAACTTTTTTTGGCCTAGTTTAAATAAAATCCACTGTGTCTTGCATGCTTATTAAAATTGCACTTTTATATGTCTATTTTAAAATTGGAAAGCGTATGGAGGCCCATTTTGGAGGTCTTGGTGAGAGATTTCACATCATGCCTTAAACTTAACTGTGCCAGGGGGCCTTGTGCATGAAGTGCAGATTTAGTAATTTTTGCTAGAACTTTCATCTTGCTCTTGTACTTCCATTCAAGTGTTAGAGGTTATACACCAAGCATAACTATAGTTTAAGGGGATATTGGAATGTGTGTGGGGGCAGTTAGGGACATCCAAGTCCAGTGAGGAGATTACTGGTCCCAGAGCCATTTACCCCTGTAAAAGTGAAATTAAATTAAAAAGTAATTTATCCATTGCAGATTTTATTAGTTGCTGGGATAACCTTACTTAGTTCACTGTCCTAGTATCTAAGGGCTAGAATCTACTGCACTCCTATTAGAGATGCAAGTATGTGGAAAATGGCATCATGCAGAAATGTACCTGAAGTTACTTATCTTTAGATAAATATTTTTCTCCCATTATCTCTGTTTCCAGGTTCTTCATGATGAAAGATTTTGGGGTGCTTCTCTCTCCTGTATATAGTTGGTAGTTTGGGTGGTGAAGATATGGCTGACAGTGTCAAAACCTTTCTCCAGGACCTTGCCCGGGTGAGTACATGAAGCCATCTCTTGACCCTTTTGCTGTAGGAACTGACTAGGAAAACCTTTAGGTATTCGTATTTGTTGGGTCCTTCACATACAGGTTTTCATTCTGATCCACTCTACTCAAGAATAGGTATTACTCTAGCTTGCAGAAGCTTGGTAGATCTTTCTGGTGTCTATCGTATGAGAATCCTGGTCCGCTTAGCCTTTTTTTTTTTAAACTTTATTTTGGGATAACTTTAGACTTAACAGAAAAGTTGCACAGTAGTACAGAGTTCCCCTGTATCTTTCACTAGGTTCTGCTAATGTTAGCACTTTCTGTAACCACGACACATTGGTCAAAACTAAGCAATGAACATTGGTTACATTACTGTTATGTAAACTACTACATTTGGATTTACATTAGAGACACCCCCATTTTATAAGGTGCAGATGATGCTCTAGGAAAATGTTCCATAAAGATCTGCTTAGAACCTAGTCACCCAGATTTCCAATGGCATAAAATTCTGTTATAGTGGCCCTAACTGGTTTGGCTCAGTGGTTAGAGCATCGGCCTGTGGACTCAAGAGTCCCAGGTTCGATTCCAGTCAAGGGCATGTACCTTGGTTGCAGGCACATACCCAGTAGGGAGTGTGCAGGAGGCAGCTGATCGATGTCTCTCTCTCTCATCTAACTCTCTATCCCTCTCTCTTCCTCTCTGTAAAAAATCAGTAAAATATATTTTAAAAAAATTATGTTATAGTGGATGTCTGAGGTCTAATGCCCTAGCTGTGGCCCCTCTAGCTATATTCCTAGGAGCAGGAGAGAGGCCAGTTCTGATGGGGGTGGGGAGTTTGAGTTAAAAGAGAAATTGAAGGAGTATCTTAGAAGAGAAGGGCTAAAGAGACTCTATGCAATGTGATCTACTTTTCATACCTTTACCTCCTTGTGTGATAAAATTTCAACCCTGGATCAGTTCTGCATTGTATACTTAACATGTCTGTCTGCCCCAAGAGCTGTAAGTGTCTCAGGTGGGGATCCTGTCATCATTCTAGTACATACTAGGCCCCTAGCCATTAGAACTCTACTATCTGGGATATTTAAACTATTTGTGGAAGATTTAGAAATTAAAATCAAAATAAGACTAAAAATTACTCATGGGTAAAAGATCGGGTGCACACTGTGACACTTTATGGTCCTGTCAGTCGGTAGTTCATAAATTTGCACGTGTCTCTGTATCCTGGTGGTTATCTCCAGCATTTACTTGGGCTAATAACAGTGGGTGGAAATGCCATCCTTAAATCCAGGCTCACCATTGCTTCCAGGTTGCCTTTTTGTGCTGCTGCTTCATGAAGTCAGGTACCCCAACGCTACCACTCTACCTTGGACATAAAAGTGTTGTGGCACTTAATCAAACTATAGGTTTTGTCGTTGTTTACTTGTATACTTTTCCTGCTATGTTTCTTGAGCATGTCCATATGGCTCATGTCTAGCTCATTGGAGATGCATGGTATGTGGGTGATAGGCCGTCTGGCGTTTGTGGCAAACAGTAAACTTTCTGCTATTGGAGCTCTTCCAATATGGTTGGCTAGTGCCTCTGTCCCAGTCTTTATAGAATTAACAGCCCTCCCCCACATCATACACTCTTTGAGGACATTCTCCTCCAGCCATACTGTATCATTGTTCATTATTTAGGAAATAC